>NC_133291.1:10490306-11103516 GCF_005239225.2 Populus alba
TTAACTTGGGAGCTGCAGTCCAGCGCCAAAAAGATGCAAAACATTCTGATGGTATTGAACCTTTAAAAGACTTAGAAGCTGATTCGCCTGAGTTGGATGCTTCAAGGAATGAAAGTCCACTTGATACATGTCCTGAGGAAGATGAAATCATTGATTCTGATATTAATGATGATAGTGGTGATTTGCTTGAAGGCCAGCGACAGTATAACTCAGCTATTCATTCAATTCAGGAGAAGGTAAATAGTAAATCTTTATTCTCCGTGTCATTTTATCTCCGGATTTTCCTATGCAGATCTTGTATTTGATTTCCATGGTTTAAATTTCAATCATTTTGTGTTTCTCCTGCAATGTGTAAGCTAGTTGGCATGGTGTTTAGATTTCCATACACTTGTGGGAATGACTAGATTAGAGGTAACCGGTGCTCGCAAGTGAATGCTCAAGTATCAAACTGTCTATTTACCAGTTCATTATAGCAATTACCCTAAGCTGTGTTTGGCCACCAGTCTTGGCTTTTGAATCCAAGCACATGGAATTGGAAGCTGTCTCATGCAAAAGGTTATGTTCATCTTGCTGAGTGAGTATGGTCTTTAGTGTCGCCCTTCGCACATTTATTTGAGATGGATAGATAGTTGAGTTTTTTTGCATGGACTGTTTGAGTTTGTTATTTCTTTTGGTGTATAGATAATATGGTCAGTAGATGAAAGCACAGTTAATTGGCTGGTTTCAGCATCAAAAGCTTAACTGTTTTCTAGTTTGAGGGCGTGAAGATAGTGTGGGTCCTATGCTGCAGATGTTGGGCAGGTTATTGGAATTTGCCCTGCTTCATTTTGTAACGGGTTGTGGTTGTTGAACTGGGGATTTAGGAGCTATCATTTGATGTGGCACATGGAATTTGTTTTGTCAGTTGCTGAAATTATTTCTGGTGGCTAAAGGTTGATTGGAAGGGATTAATGAAGGCTTTCTTTTGAAAGCAGCTAAATAGTGAGTTTTGGGGTTTCATTTAAGAGGTTAATTAATGTACAAAGAGTTGGAATAATATGGCTTTCATGTTGGAGTGATGATGGGATAACTTTGGAGGTGGTTAGAGCAGTGAAGGAGGATTTTGGAGGGCGTCTGCCATGAAAAATACTTGGTAAGTTTAGCATCAGAATTTGGAGAGGGAGAGAGGAGGAAGAGACAACAAACCTTAGAAAACAAGAGAAGTTAGAGGAATGATATCACATTAGGCAAGTTTGCATCTAGTTGCAAACCATAATACTTGGTTGTGTTTACCTGTGGACAGTTATTCAATTTTCCAAGAAGACAAATAAAAACTGCTACAAAATGTGCTTATTGGCTAGAGGTGAACCTTTATGTTCGAAACTAGATTTTATAGCTCTCCAATTTTCTGGAAAACTGGAAAACAAAAAATGTCTGCTCAAGTGAAACTAGTTTTCTTAAGCAGTTTTTTTATTTTTTGTTCTTTGGGAGATCCATCATGCCTTGGACTGTACAAAGGGAGTTAACCCTCTCACCTCTAATAAATTGTCCTGTCTTGTCCCTGCCACAAGCAGATTTTGATCAAGTTGTCAGTGTCATTCCCACCTGCTAGTTACACACTTGTTGGCTCATTTAGTACAGACATTCTTGGTTTTTTCTAGTTTCCGCAGATTAATATGGTTAAATATTTTTTTTCTCTTATTTTTAATGGAGATCAGAGGAGATGAAGATAAGCAATGGATCAGATATCGCACATCCCCTCTTTTTTCTCTAATTTTTCATGGAAATTAGAGGAGATGAAGATAAAAAATGCGATTTCATTTCTCCCAATAAACTTAGTGTTAGGATTCCACTATTGTTGTTATTTATATCCTTAGCCTCTTTGTCTTTCTAGAATTTGGATTCCTGAATCAGAAAATTCTAACAAAGCTGCTGATCAACTTAGAATCAAAGAAAAAAAAAACATACCACTCAAAGTTCCTATTAGATTGTAATCTTAACTAAACTGCCAGTTACACCTGTTTTTCTTTAATACTGCAAATATTTTGTTTCTGCTCACCCATCATCCATAGAATAAGACTCTAAATAACAAAATAATTTAATCCAAGGATTCAGCATATGAGACCATGTGAAGCGTCAACCTTGCTGAACTCTTTTTGGGATTTATAGAAAGAAAAATTCTTGAACTGCCAAAATAGAATGCAAGTCCAAATAGACAGTATATTTTCTTATTGCTGCATGATCACCAATGTGGCTTATATTGAGCAGTGATTCTTGGTGCTGTTTAACTTATGCAAATCTTTCTGGTTGCAGAATGGTGATTGCGATTCCATGCAACTTTTGTTATCAGAGAATCTAACTAATTGTACATTGTAATGCAGGTAACTGAGCAGCCATCCATACTTAAAGGTGGACAATTAAGACCATACCAGTTAGAAGGACTTCAGTGGATGCTGTCTTTGTACAACAACAATTTAAATGGAATTTTAGCCGACGAGATGGGGTTGGGAAAAACAATACAAACAATTTCTTTAATAGCATATCTTAAGGAGACAAAGGGTGTCTGCGGGCCACACTTGATAGTTGCTCCAAAGGCTGTGCTACCAAATTGGATCAATGAATTCTCGACATGGATTGAGGAGAATGAGTATGCAAATACATTTAATTTCTGGGTTTCTTTTTCAGGGTGCTTGTGTGTGCGAGTATGCATGCTCAAGTAGCATTTGATTTGAAATTGCTCATGTATTTGCTTCTTTGTCCAGGATTAAAGCTTTTCTTTATGATGGACGTCTTGAAGAGAGAAAGGCCATAAGGGAACAGTTATCAAGAGAGGGGAACTTGCAGGTGTTGATCACACATTATGATCTAATCATGAGAGATAAAGCTTTTTTGAAAAAAATTCACTGGCAATACATGATAGTTGATGAAGGGCATCGATTAAAGAATCACGAGTGTGCTCTGGCAAAGACTATTGCAGGGTATTGTTCTACATGTGTACTTTTCTGTCTCATTTTTTGTCTCCATGAACTCTATTTTTGGTCTTTTAATTGCTTAGCTGAATATTGCAGGGTATTGTGCTCCATGTGTACTTTCCTTTCTCATTTTTTGTCTCCATGAACTCTATTTTTGGTCTTTTAATTTCTTAGCTGAATCTTTTTTTATGTTCATTTCTTTCCTACATTTTTTTTTCTCCACTGAAGTTTGGATCAGCAGGCAACAATAGGATACTTATTTGGATTATTCTTTTTCTGTTGCTACACTGTGAAGTTCTTTTTCATGAAAGCAAATGAACACTACTTCTTTTATCATCCTTTTCACCTGACAAGATCAAATCATGATTATCTGGTGCACTAGCATGATACTTTGCAATGTGTACTGAGGTGGTTGCTATCTACTGTTGAAAAGTTGTAAAGATTTGTTATGTCCTCGGTTTTCATGGAATCAAATAGTACTTTGGACATGGTTATATAAGACACTTCAAAGGCTTTTCTAATTGAATTTTAACCTGCATGCAGCTATCAGCTTAAGCGCAGACTTCTATTGACTGGGACTCCAATACAGAACAGCTTGCAGGAACTGTGGTCCTTGCTTAATTTTCTCCTCCCACATATTTTTAATTCCGAGGACAAATTTGAAGAGTGGTTTAATGCTCCCTTTGCTGATCGGGGTGAAGTTTCTCTTACCGATGAAGAACAGCTATTGATCATTCGTCGTTTGCATAATGTAGGTGTCCTTGAAATTTCATTTCTTTCTGAAATCTTCTTGAACCTTTACCCTGATTCATTTGCATGATTCTCAGGTTATAAGGCCATTCATTTTGAGGAGGAAAAAAGATGAGGTGGAGAAATATCTTCCTGGGAAATCTCAGGTTATACTAAAATGTGATTTGTCAGCATGGCAGAAAGTATATTACCAACAAGTTACAGAGATGGGCAGGGTTGGGCTGCAAAATGGTTTGTCGTTTCTTCTCCTACATCCAATATGTCTTCATTTTTCCTGTGTTTTTTAACGGTCTTTATTTGCGGGTGCTTTGAATTTTTGTCATTATCTGCTTTCATTGTATGGCATTTCCTGGGATATATGTTTCCTGCTTTTGGAAAGCTGCTGTTTTTATGGCTCTTCCTACCCCTTCCCTTTTTTTCATCTCTCTGAGCGTACTCATTTGAAATACTCATTAGCTACCATTGAATTTTTCTGTTAAATAGCTTGACCCCTTGTGCATTTACCACTTTCTATAGAGAACTCTAGTGTCATTTTTTCCTATATATATCTACCTGCTATACTTGCTCTTTTTTCTCTCTATTAAATGTAACGATTGTTGTTTTTGCTTTGTGTATGACCTCATGATTGAATGCTTAGGGTTATTTATCAATATTGTGAAATACTCACTAAAAGTGCAAAAACTTGAAACTTAATGAGAAAAGATCAATTTACAGGATCGGGAAAATCAAAGAGTCTACAGAACCTTACGATGCAGCTCAGAAAGTGCTGCAACCACCCGTATCTTTTTGTTGGGGACTATAATATGTGGAGGAAGGATGAAATCATGAGAGCATCAGGGAAGTTTGAGCTACTTGACCGCTTACTCCCAAAACTCCATTCAACTGATCATAGAGTCCTGCTTTTTTCACAAATGACTCGTCTTATGGATATTCTTGAAATTTACTTGCAACTTCATGATTACAAGTATCTTAGACTTGATGGCTCAACAAAAACTGAGGAAAGAGGAACTTTACTAAAGAAATTCAATGCTCCAGACTCTCCTTACTTCATGTTCCTTTTGAGCACTCGTGCTGGAGGTCTTGGTTTGAATTTACAAACAGCAGATACTGTGATAATTTTTGATAGTGATTGGAACCCCCAAATGGACCAGCAGGCAGAGGATCGTGCACATCGTATTGGACAAAAGAAGGAGGTCAGGGTTTTTGTTTTGGTTAGTGTTGGATCGGTTGAAGAGGTAATCTTGGAGCGTGCAAAACAGAAGAAGGGCATTGATGCCAAGGTCATCCAGGCTGGACTTTTTAATACTACATCCACAGGTATATCCTTCCATCCATTTAGCTACAAAGTATCCATATAGTAAAGGAGGCAATGTTTTGTTATTCTTTTGTTTGCTATTGCTCCAACTTGGGGCATGTATACTCTTACTGGCAAGATGTTACTGCTGCAGTCTGCAGGGTAATTTTCATAATTTTTTGCTCTGACAACTGTGGATCATATATGCTTTAGTATTTTTTATAGACTCGTCATCATTGATTTCATCTAAAAAATTGTAGCATCAAACATGTTTACACATGCATGAAAACCACTAATGATAGTGATAACTGAGCAAATGACAAGGGATGAGCTCACTGGTCGGGACATCTCTTGGACCTTCTGCGACTACTGAATAGGATAAAGCATCGAGTCTGTATGTTGGCGGAAGTGTTTCTATATTCTTTAGCTGTTTGACAGTCATGATTTCAGATATTGATGGACTGTATCATAGGAACCTTTGGTCTAGTCATCTTTCCAATTCCACAGTGTTAAGTTATCCTCCAACGATAATGGAAGTGGTCCCTTGCATCCTTTTCTTTTCAACAGAAATCTTCTTATAAATTCAGACTTGGAATCGTCAAGGGTTGGACTAGATTTCTGCCACGCTTTTTTCACCTTTTTTGTATGGATTAAGCAATGCATTAACGTGGCATGTCTTTGCTTGTGCAGCTCAGGACAGAAGAGAAATGTTACAGGACATCATGCGTAGAGGAACTAGCTCACTTGGAACAGATGTGCCAAGTGAGAGAGAGATCAACCGCCTTGCGGCCCGTTCTCAAGAAGAGTTCCGGATTTTTGAGGAGATGGACAAGGAAAGAAGAAAACAGGAGGATTACAGATCTCGTCTCATGGAAGAGCATGAGGTACCTGAATGGGCATATCAAGCACCTGATAGCAAGGAAGATAAGGCCAAAGGTTTTGAGCAGAATAGTACTGGTGTCTTGGGAAAGCGGAGAAGAAAGGAGGTGACATACGGTGACACATTAAGTGATTTACAGTGGATGAAGGCTGTTGAAAATGGACAAGACATATCCAAATTATCAAGTAAAGGAAAGAAACAAGAACAAACTCGGTCTGAAGCTAATGATACTGCCAATAATAGTGCAGGAACGGAGAAAAAGGTTCTGGAAATGAGGAATGATAACATGCCTGTGGCAAGTGAGGGCACAAGCGAGGATACCTATGCTTCAGCCCCGAAAAGACCCCAGTCTGACGAGGCAGTCACTGAAAAAACAGACTATCAGGTTTTAGAAAAATCTGAACAAGGTGTTGGGGGAAGTGGTTGGAACAGGCAAATATTTACATGGAATACTTACAAGAAGAAGAGATCCAGTTATGTTTTTCCAAGTTCATCATCGGACTCCAGAGGGCAGAATTCCAACGCAAAAGGAAATGGGTGGGCTTGATGTAATTCAGCAAAATGTCGTCACATTTTTGTGATGAGATGGTGCAGAAGCATCCCCAAGTCTTGGGTTGCTGCTCCATTGCACCAGGCTTTGGTTGGGTGCCGTCGCTGGTGTCGTTTGACGTTGCCTCCTTTAAATTAGTTGCTTCCAGTAATTGCTCCGATGCTTCATCTCTGTTGATTCTAGCATTTGTAACTTCGCTCAAACGTAAGCAGCCGATGCAGCATTTTCCTAATTTATGAATAGCACCTCATCACCATCATCATTATTTTCAACAGCATACATAAGCTGGTGGTCGGGTGGTGAATCTAGATGTCTGCATGGGTAATGACCACTCCTATTCATTGGCACCTGTAACATATTAGCACTAATGTGATGCTCCCTGATTTATGACATGCACTTTTATTCTTATTATTTATGGTTTTCAAGATTGTTTTCATGTGGAAATAAGGTTTCGGCCTGGGGTATCTGGAGTTCATCCATCATGCGAGGGAAGATATTAAATTTTGGGTAAATCTCAAATATACCTCCAAACTATTGGGTAGTTTCAATTTTACACCTAAAACTGTTTCTTATGTTAGTTTTACCATCATGATATTTTTTAACTAGAGAATTCTACTGTTAGAATAACCCGTATAAAATCGTATCGTTGGTTTTTTTTATATAAAACTGGTAGGAGACCTTGTTCCTCTTATATTAGATGAAGTAAATCGTGGCTGAGAGAGCTGACAGAGCAAGTAGATGCGTGAACTTTTTCTTCCTGAAGTGAGAGGATGCCTACTGAAATAAATGTCACCATGTCATAGTAGGTCAGCCTGGAAGGGTCTTGTTCATAAAAACACCCCAAACTGAAACGGAGAAAAGAAACTGAAAGAATAAATGATCATGTTCATGTGTCTCAACATGCAACCCATAAAGTACACATGCTAAGGACGTAATGATATGATAAGTGTAAAGTCTGTCCATTATATGTAGACAATCTAAAAAAACGAGTTGTTAAGATAAATGAGTTTCCAAGGATGTGTCCTGAAAATCAGAGGAGATGATGCATAAGATACATGGGGCCTCGATTCTCTAAGAAACTGTCATTCCGAGTTGATAAAACTCAATGAAGGATAGCACCTAGAAGACAATTGGGAAGTCTAAGCTTACCTAAGAGCATGTTTGACATAACAGTTGAACCATTGTTTCGTTATTTTTATTTTTTTATTTTAAATTAATATTATTTTTGTATTTTTTAATTTTTTTAATTTAAAAATATCAAAAATAAAATTTTAAAAATAATAATAAAATATATATATTTTTAATACATTTCCAAAAATATATATATATATATATATATATATATATATATAAAAAAAAAAAATCTCAATCATTGTTTCAAAGAAACCCATTGCATCGAAATGCTATAACATTTTAATCAACTAAAAGCGTGATTACAATTGATTTTTAAAGTGTTTTTTATATTAAAATAATATTTTATTTTATTTTTTAAAAATTATTTTTGTAATTAGTCTATCAAACAATTCAATATATATAAAAAAAATAATTTTAAATAAAAAAAATTAATATTTTTAAAAATAAAAACTCATCCGTATTTCCTAACAAGTTCTAAAATGTGACGATACGATGATACAGGAAAATGGGTAGATCTCACTAAACCTAAGCTACGGACATCAATTATGCTTTAAATCCAAGCCCCGCCCAGCCACTTCCATGGTTATGCTTGCTACGAATTTAAGAGAACAGTCAATCCAAAATGCTGTCACTGTCTCCATCATCATTACCTGCCAAAGACTCCAATAAGGCAGAGTTTTATTCATCCTTGTTAGCTTCAAGATTCTCCAGTTTCCGTTCCAACTCATGCTCATCATCTTCACCCTCTCCAGACTCCTCTTCATCGCCACCTCCTTCAGGATCATTCTCATCGACGGATCCAAGCCTATCAGGGAATTTCTCAAACAATTCATTCACCTCATCAATGCCTTCATCAGAGATAAAATTACCATTGATATTCAAATATTTAAACTCAGGCTTCTGCACCGGTACCTTTGCCAAGACTCGAGCCCCAGATCTTCCTAAAGAATTGTTGCTCATATCAACTTCCTTCAACTGCAGATGGCTTTCTTCCAAGACCTTACTGATCTGGATAGTACCTTCATCCCTTAGTTCATTTTCAGCCAAGTTCAACTTCGTAAGATGCTGCTTCTCTGCTATACAGGCAGCTACAATAGGAGCAGCTTCAGCTGTTATGTCATTTCCAGCCATATCCAGGACTTCCGGTGAAGGAGCTGATTCCTTGAGAGCACTAGCTATGGACATGTCACCTTCATCTTCCAAATTAAGATAGCTCAGATAAACTTCTCTCAAACCAGCATATTTGGAAAGAGCTTTACTCAGAGCAACTCCTGCATCTTTTCCAAACATGTTGTCTCGCAAATCAAGCTTCTTCAAATGGGTGCAAGTCTTGAGTGCTTTTGATAAGGCAATTCCTCCTTCACAGCCTACCCTTGTAGAGGAACATCGAAAATCTTCCAGTAAGGGAGAACATTACACAACCCTAGAGATGGCAAGTGCTCCTTTGTCTCCAGTCATATTGTTATGGAATTGAAGAACCCTAAGCTTCTCAGTGGAAGGAATTAATTCACAAACTGCTTCTGCTGCTTCCTCTGAGATGCCATCATTCATTAAGTATAGCTCCTCTAAGCAACTCTGAGATCTGATGAGTGCCCCAAAGCCCTAACACCCTTCTCACCCAAGGCATTATTCGAAGGTTCAAAGACTTGAGAATGCTACCTTCCAGGGCAGTGGAGAATATATTCATAACTTCGAATGCTTCTGCCTCTGGTCTTCCAGCAATAAAATCTGACAAATCAACTTCCTTCAACTGATCCTTGATGGAGGCCAGAATGGGTCCAGCAACACGGGCTCCTTCCAGACCAGAGCTTCTATTGCTAAAGCATATTTTAGTGTAAAATTTCCTGGCTCCTTTAAGGGCTTAAGTATTTCCTCAGCCTCCTTCACCTCAATAAAGGATCGCGCACCTTTAGATATATCAAAAACAGTGTCACGGGGTGCACTAACTTTGTCAGATGCCAAAACTTCTTTTTCATACCTAATTTTAGGGCCTCTTTTGAGAACTTCCGAAATTAGCTTGCTGCATTCCTTGGCATAAAGCTGGACTGCAGAACTTCCATCACCATCCGGCTCCTTTTCATAGTGCTCATTTGCAGTAGCAAAAGCAACATCTTCAATTCGTTTTGCATTTTCCTCAGCCTCCTCTTTGCTCAGACTGCCATACTTCTGGGTGAAAATTGATTTGGTAGTAAGATTGTCAGTAACACGTACAAGAAGCATTTGACTTGTGTTTTGATTGGGGGCCACAGTTTTATTGAAAACAGTCGGCGTTGTGAATTCAATTCAGTGGCATCCATTGCAGGCAAACCTGCGGATGAAGACTGCAGCATCAGCATTTAATGACAAGCCTTTCCACCTTTTCGAACAAGCAAAATGGAAAAGAAAGGAAAATAAAAACGGGTTGAAATATTCTTAACAATGAACAAGAGTGTATTCATAAAACTAAGGTTAGAAAATAATCAACCATCCAATATAGAGGTAATAAAAAAGAACAAACCCCAGATAATATTGACTACGGAACCAGACATTGTATAAAGAAAGTATATCCAAAAGTTTTATTTCATTCTGAAAAAAAGGACCAAAAATTCTTTAGATCATAAACATAATGAGAGTCGTGTGACACATATAAATCATCTCCACACTCCAACTACAGAAATTGTAATGCAATCAAGTTCAGACAGTTCCTTCCTGTAACATTAATATATTAGTTCAACAGAAATAATTGCATTGAATTCCTTCCTCCAGAATTCCATTTTATCTGCAAAAAAAAGTCCTTTCTTTTTACACAACAGAAATACCAGACAGCTTATTATTCTAAATGAAAATAAAAACAAAGCAAAACAGTTAGAAAGTGGAAGAAACCCTAGAAATGAAAGATTTAAACAAGCGAGAAGATGAGAGGGAAGAGAGAAAGCACCTTTCACTTTCTGTCTATCTCTTCGCTTCTGTTTGGCTTTGGTTGTGCGTTAACTAACTGTGTATTGTTACTATCAAAAGATAGTACCGTTAAATGGATCTTTATATACTTTGCATGGAGTGTGGAGGGAAATGGGGATTTGGAGTGATTGTGAAAGAGAGGAAGAGCTTCCTTTTCTTATATACTAGGATTACTCGCTAAGAAAAATACAAATTTAAAAAAAATTAAATAAATTATTTTCTAATATTTAATAATATTATAAAAAATAAATAAATAAATCTTTTCAGTATTTTGTTACGTTATGAAAAATTAGTTAAAAAATAACTTTTTATTTTTTTATTTTTTATTTTTTTTTTAAATTTATTAAAAAAATGAGGATAAAATCTTATAAATAAAAAAGTAGTAGGATGAAATTGAAAAAAAAAATTAATTTTATAAATTATTTTAAATAAAATAAATAATAATTAAAATAATAATGATTAAATTTTATAGATAAAAAAATTGAAAAATAATAAAATTAAAATATATATAATTTCATAAATTATTTCAAATAAAAATAATAATAATTAAAAATATATATACTAAATAGATAGAAAAAAATAATTCAAAACAAAATAAAATATATGACAATTAAAACATTGAGAATCAATTTTAATATAATTAATAAATAATAAGATATTTCTGAATTTTTTATAATTTATAAAAATTATTTTTTACATAATATAAAAAAATATATATTTTCTTTTACAAACCAAGCTAAATATTTTTTTTTTTAAAAAATATATTTTATTGACTAATGTTTTTAATAATAACAAACAAATGAAAAGTTGTGATGGAAAATCAGTATCCATGAAACGGCCTAGGTTTTTAAAGAATTATATTTTTTTTTTGGGCCTGACTTTGAGATAGATTTGGGCTGACAGATTGATTTTGATTCCATTATTTTATTTTTACTCACTGTCTAGGATCGTGAGCCTGTCATCCTTCTACTTCTTTTAAGTTTGTTTTGTTAAAATTCAAGAACCGAATTGTAAGACCTCTGAATTAGGTTTGTTGTAATACCCATTCAAGCAATGGTATGATACTGTATAAAAATGCTCCCATGTTATAGAAAGACCTGGTTTGCTGTCAGATAGGCCCTCTATCCTGGTA
The DNA here is from genome assembly GCF_005239225.2 of Populus alba. NCBI lineage: Eukaryota > Viridiplantae > Streptophyta > Magnoliopsida > Malpighiales > Salicaceae > Populus > Populus alba. The sequence goes on from NC_133291.1 coordinate 10,501,935, forward strand.
AGGCTAACCAGAGCACCGTGATGAACAAGGTTGCATGTTGCTTGATAGCAAAAGCCATGGGTGAATCTAAATCTAACCCGAATGGCATGATCATAGATGCTGGGTGGCCTTTTCCACACTTGTTTAACCTGATGAAGACACCTGATTCATGAAATCTAACCATTTATTCTCTCTCATCAATCAAGGGGAACCACCAAACAGGCAATCTCCCTCAATGGCTCCACAACCAGAGTTAACCAGAGGATTTCTACAGCTAACTCGTCTCTGTAAAAGATGGCTCAACAGAACCGTGAAAGCCAACAAAGAGCGTTCAGCCTATTGCAAGTCAATCACATGATGAGAGTATGCCCGTTGCCGATCGAATGGGGGCTTGGAGCAGCGAGACATTGCTCTTCTTATTTCGAGCATCTGCGCATTATGACGATCACAGAGCATTCCAAACAAACAAGGAGCTACTAGGTTTGCCTACTCATAGTGGCACGCAGCCGGAAGGATCAGCGTTTTTTTTTTTTACCATACTTACCACGATTAACAAGAATGCTCATTGAGACCATTATCCCAAAAAGTGCTGATAGTATTGTTTGATAAGGTCAGCTGTGGCTGCAAAACAAAAGCTTGGCCCTTAAAAAGGGGAACATGTAAAGCTCGGACAAACAGAAGATTCTTGCTCAAGTTACTAGAGGTTTGAAGATGACATTTTGGATAGCAATATCCTCCTCTAAACTCCTATTCATGACGATTTATAGTCTTGATGACATTAACACGATGCAGCAAGCTAGGTCAAAGCAATCATCTGAAGCAGTTCTCAGCTAGGGGGACCAAAGATAAAGCCACATGCTCCCCGTTCCAAGTGACAAAACTTAGCACTGGGGCACTGAACATTCCCACCACACAAAAGAATCCCCCAATCTGCTCTATACAATAAAAGATAGCTCCAGTTGCAATAGCAACTTCATTCATAAATATCAGGGAGTAATAAAGCAACATTATTGCAATAACTAACGAGACAGCAAAGGATGAACAGAGGCTCATTTTCTAAGAAAATATCAGGATTGAAAGAAATGGAATGTCAAAACTCTTGGCAGAAGAAAGCTCTAAAGTATAAGAATGAAGACTTCTGATGACCTAACCATTTACAATCCCACCAGATGGCAGATTGGATTGGAACATCCCACCAGCTGTTTATTTTTTCTTTCATTTCTCCAACTGGATTCACACTAAAGAGTAAAGTGTGATATTTGGTGACCGATCCCCAGCCACAATATCAGTCCACCTGTATGGCTCCATCACCTCACATAACTAAGCTAATTAAAGCACGGGAAAAAAAGGCAGAAAGGTTTACCTAAAGCAAGAATGACCAGCGTATGATTAGGCATTGACACCTCCATATAGCAGAAATCCAGCATTAACTGGAGAATAAAACTGAGTCTTCATAAGCAATAATCACCATCAACGAAATAGATTCTCCAAGTGATTACTCTGTATACATCAAACATCAAATTCCTGACCTATGCTAAGCATGCACTCTAACCCAACATTCCCCAGGCAGATTTGTCCTCGCCCGCATGTTTAATGCACTACCACCACTGAGGGCATGCCCTCTAGCAGTCCCCATTGTAAATCTGCTATAACTAAAAACATCCATGTTAATAAAAGTTCATTTACAAATGCAACCTAAAAAAGGCACCATTTTCCCTAAAGAGCTAGGACCATATTAATGTAAGTACCCATTGTCCCTTTATAGGCAGCCCAACACGGTATAATTTCCTGTATAAAACATATATAGTTTTAGTTTCAAGGTACCTAAACTCAACTTCAACTCAATAACAAGCACAATTCAAAATGCAAATCGCAACTAAAGCACACATACAGTTAATTACAAGCAAAACCAAGTTAAAAAATAACAATTGCAATTCCACGAAAAGGAAATTCATATGACATCAAAATCCACGACAAAACTTGAGAACATCCATAGCAGTAATACTAGTAATCATAATAACCCTTCCCTAAAACCCAACAAACTTGAAAGAAAATCCATAAGCATAACATAACCGAAAGAACACGATTAGTCCAACAAAATTAAAAAAAAAAAAAAATGTTCAACGGTAAGATTTCTGGAATCTAGCTCTGGCGCCACGTCCACCAAACTTCTTAGTCTCGCACCTTCTAGGATCAGCAACCAGCAAAGTTCTATCATACCTCACCAAAATGTCCTTTATCTCCTTCTTGCTCTGCTCATCCACATACTTCTGGTAAAACGCCACAAGTGCCTTTGCGATGCTCTGCCTGATCGCATAGATCTGAGACGTGTGTCCTCCACCCTTGACACGGATCCTCATGTCCACTCCAGCAAAACGTTGTCGTCCTAAGAGAAGGATTGGTTCATAGGCCTTGAATCGGAGGATTTCAGGCTCAACAAGCTCGATTGGGCAGCCGTTGATCTTGATCAGGCCGCGACCGCGCTTGCAATGGGTGACTGCGACTGCTGTTTTCTTCCTTCCGAAGCACTGCACGGACTCCGTCGGCGCCGCCATGGTTGGTTGGCTAGGGTTTTCTTCTCGGGGTTTGATTGCAGCGAAGCGCTTAAAAACTCACAAGGTGAAGTCGGGGAGTGTGGGCAGAAAATATAAGGGGGAGCAGTTTTAGGGTTTTTGAGTTGATGACGTGGAGGGTGGGAATAGGTTTCTGGTGTGATTGGACGGTTCTGATGGGTTTTATGAAAATATGGTGGGAGGGTGGCCCATTAATTGCCCACGAAATTCCAGACAAGCAAAAGATATTTGGGCCTTGAGGTGGCTGGAATATCAGTTTTGTGGGCTAGGATGGGAAGGCTTAGTAAAAACCCCGTTAGAAAACTTTTTGATCTAAATATTCGGCTGCTCCACTCCTTTTTCATTTTTTTCTTCTTCGTTCCAAACGAGGCGTGTAGATATTAATGTAATTTAGCCTAAAAACACATCCGCATGGTCGCAACGAGACATGAACATGGGACACTCCTTTGAATGGAAAGAACACGACCATAAGTTGTGTGATACATGGAAATACATTATATAACATTTAATTCCTGTTTTTAAGACGAAATGGGAGAAAAAAAATTAATGCTAAGGAAATGAAACAAAATTATGTTTAATAATTAATGATGTACAAGATAGGGTTAATATTTTTTATATTTTGTTTCATTAATGATGGATAAAATAGTAACAAATATGAAAATATCTCTTTTACCCTTATATTGCTTTGTATTTGAAACACTAGACAATTTTTTTTTTTTTTTTTTCACGCTTAATTTTTTCCCTTCCATGACATGTCAATGGATCTATGTGACCATGCATGAGACGTGTGATAAATAATCGATCATGTTAATTACCATGATATCGTAAATCTCAACGTGATATGTTTGACAAATAAATCAACGGCCGATAATTTTCTCATTATTTTTATTTATTGATCTAGAAAATTTAAAAATATATATCTTGAACATTTTTTTTAATTTTAGATTTTTGAAAACTTATAAAAAATATTCCTCAAGTATTTTTTTAAATTGCAACATTAATATTTTCAAAAACTGTTAATAGATAAACATTTTCTAAGCATTTCAAACATTTATTCTCATTTTGTTTAACAGATTCAACAAATCCGAAAGGAAAAGAAACAGGTTCGAATCCTTGCATTTCAAATGGCAAGGATGGCTCTCAATGGCAGAAGGGGTTCATCTAGAATCTGCTAAACCTGGGCACAAGGCTCCTTTTCACATTTGAAAAGGAATCTCAGAAAAATAAATAAAAAAGTAGTAGTAGTACAATCCACACTACGCGGCAAAACACCTTAATAGGAATAAATAAAAAATAATCCCAATTTCAATTTAATAATAAAAGTAGTAGTAGTATAAAAAATAATAATAATAATAATAAGCAGAGAGAGGCGTCTATATTATATTTGCCATACGGGCGCCATCTCGTGGCGTCGGCTTGGTGGTGATTGGGTGGCGTTGCATAAAACATGGTCAAACGATTATGTTCGTCCGAGCAGGTGGTGCCGCGGTGGTTAACGATATTGAAGGCTTGCTAACCAGCTCTCACATTGAAGTTTTCTTGTGCAAAAAGGAATATTACCAAGGCCATGTTTATCAAGAACAATGGATAGGAGGAATGATCGATTGGGTAAAGCTTTTCATGAATCTAGTTTCTGCCTGGCTAAAGGCAGACTCGACGCAGATGCCTCCGCCATGGAAGGAGACCAAGATGGGGAGTTTCGCATGAGGAAGAGTTTCTTGTCCTTGAAATGATGCAGGCACTATCAGAGAACATAACCGAGCCATCCTTTAAAACCCGGACAAAAAGGACAAAAAGGAGCCATCCTTTATATTTCCCTTATCCCTGCTTAATATTAATCGAGTTCGGAATGGGAAGGAAATTTATTTGGAGATTCCTCGTTAATTTACACACGCGCGCACACAATTAATATTCAATATTTAATATCCAATGAAAAAGTAATATTAAGTATATGTAAATATTGAATTTGACAATAAATCTTGTACATAGTTAAACATGATTTGTTTCGAAAAATCAATTATTTTAGATATATATATATATACACACACACACACAATACGAAAGATTGAAAAAAAAAAAACAATATGAATAATGAATATCTATAATTAGATTTGAATATTTCACGAGATAGGAGGTATGTGCCTCTTCTCTATCCTCATTTGCTTATCAAGATAAAAATATCCCTTGTAGAGAGTCAGATTTTGTTAGATATCCATAGAGAGGGGTAATTTTACCATCCCTCTGGTATAACTTGATTACAATGGCTTTTTGCCAACTTTTAAGAACGTATAATAATTATTTTTAAAAGTATTTTTTATTTAAAAATATATTAAAATAATATTTTTTATATTTTTTAAAAATCAGTTTTAACATTAACATATTAAAATATTTTTAAAATATTTTTAAAAAAAATTTCAAGAAAAAAAAATTTAAAATTTTAAAATTTTTTAAAAATACTTTTAAAATGCAAAAATAAACAGAAAAGTTTAGTATAAAATCAATCAAAAGAAAATCATTGGGCAAAATCTCGCCGAGAAAGCTTTAAGGAGTATTATAAACCCGTACATACCACACACATTCCTTAAACACTACAATTTGATCCTACACCTTTATAATTATGTAAACAAGTTTTTTACCTTTAGCCTTTGAAGGACTACATGGGTAACAAGTACAATTTAATCGTTCAATTTAAAAAATAGACAATCACATCATTTTTTATTTAAATTGAAATAGTATATTAAAATTATAAAATTGCACATTAAAAACATAATATAATGATTTTTTTTTTATCAAGTAAGAAATATAATAAAACTATAGTAAGTGAAAATGATGAAAATATCATAGGCATTTACCCTTAGCTGACTAGAGGACGAGTTTGCTCTTCAAAAAATCACAACACCCTGAATGAGTAAATAATGGTTTTACATGAAGTTTCAAGAAATATGGGGCACAAATTTCTAAAGATTGAGGGTAAATTTGAACCACTAAAACTGATTGGACTTCTCCCAGTCCGCCCTCGGACATGCAGTTCACATTGAAAGTCACCTACAGTGACCCGAACCCTTAAAAGAAGGATTCTAGACGTGGATTTTTTCCACTATTTCGTTTGCGAAGTGAATAACTCAAGCAACAACTATTATTGTGCACAAACGATGCATCTCTCGCTAATGCCAAGGGGAAAATACAGAAGCATCACAATCCATGAACACAATAATGTTGGGAGTGGGCCATGTTTCCATCAACATTCTCAACAGAACTAATTTTGGAAACTCACAGTGCATTTGCAACATAACTCTGGCAACGGGGATGATTAGGATTTTAGCAGCCATCCTATTTACCAACCTATTAGAACATTTGAATGGCTAGAAATAAATGAGAACATCTACCACTTTCTGTACAAAAATATCTAGTTAGAAATGAAGAATCAGACCAGCCATCTACAGCTGGGAGTTATGTTGGTGAGGTTTGGTGAGTGCTTTTTCAAAGTAATTGCGAATCTCGGGTATTATGCGCTGGATTAATTGAGAGTGCCTGCAAATAATGTCAAGAACCAGCTAAGAGTTTGAAACCAATCCTGTCTTTTTGTATATAAACAAAAAATAGAATACCCTATTTGAACAAGTGTTTTATTCTAGAAAACTATCACACAGTTCCAATCAAATTAGCAAGTAGAGAGATCCTTCTACGTGAAAAGCATGCAATATTGTTACTAAGGATAGACACGAACAACTTAATTTTTGAAAATTTTCTTTCCAGCAGTAGAAATATTCCCCCCCTTGATTTTAGGTTAAGGTGTCATGTGATCTCAGATTAGAACTCTTTTTCCTATCTTTTCCAGTGGAATTAGAAGCAAATATTTATATGTTTCAGTTCAATGCCAAATGGTCTTTTTGCAAGAGCAAGTACACAGGTTAAGGCAACGAACCTGGGCTTATCACTCAATTTATCAAACTGCTCCAAAATGAACAAAATGCATCTGTGCCTCAATGAAATGGCATGGAAAGCTTCTGAAAGTTCATACATGCTTCCAATGTTTTCCAATGTTATATCCTTGAGCAAACATAGAATGTTTATCAGACATCAGCTTTCAACTGAAAGCAGTACAAGATTGCACAAAGAAAACCTTAATAGCTCACCTGTGCTATGGTATACTCGCACAGTCGCTTAAGCCCCTCCAAGAGATACTGATCAGCCGCCCTGAGGAGATCCTGTGCAATAATTAATGTAACATCTACTGAACCTGTGTAAATGAATCTGTAGAAAACAGAAACAAGTTAAATAATTGTTCACTACAAGAGTATTTTTCATGAAACTGAACTTTACATCTCAACAAACCTCATCATCAACTCGAAAACCTCCCATCTAATATTTGGAATTTCAATGTCCCTTGCATCCTTTTCCTGTTAGACAGAGGAATTAATCAAGATGGACACAAATTTCATTGGAGCCACCTTGGTTGCCTGCTTGCATATTACCTTAACTCAAGTTGCCTATCCTATACATGCTATGCAACAAAACAGAATACATTGCTACTTATCCCATTGAGCTTGGCAATTCACACAATACGGGGGGCGAACACATAGTAAAGCTTTGAAAATATTGAAAGCAGAACCCGATGGTTTATATTAGTTAAATGAGTTTGGAATGCAAATGAAGACTGGGTGACAAAAAAATAGTTGGAAAACAACAATCTCTAGCAACCTCACCCAAGAGGTGCATGAAGAACAGTGGGTAAACCATGACACGTGACAAAAATGACAAGATCTTACCCGATAACCACCATCAAACATTGCCCGAAATGCATCTGAAGAAGCAAGCAGGCAAATTCTGTGGGCATAGAATCGTCTACCTGCAATACAATTAAGCTAATATTATAACCCAACAGGGCCAGCAAAAAATGTGCCTTGCACTAAAAAAAATCACAAGTATCCTAGACAAATACTGCAGCAGTATCCAGAACTTAAAATTTACTACCTTCAACTAGAAAGGTAACGTCAGACAATGTAGGATTGTTTACATACTGCTCCCCTAAATATACCTGCAATCAGAATTAATTGTTATCACACCAACCAAATTCGAATAACAGACAGAAATTTGGAACGTTGGATTTCTTCATGTTTTGAAACAAAGAACAAGTGATAAAACAGCATCAAACAGAAATGCATGATAAAAAAATCCAACCTGCAGTGAACATGCTCAAAAAGTCACTTATAACTATTTATACAATAAAACAAAATGCATGAGAAAAAACATACAAACAAACAGTTCAGAGAGGAAACACACCTGCGGTGTTGGAGAAAGAGGAGCTGCATCCACAGGAGAAAGGGTCGTTGCTTTGTTGGTCAGCCTGTAAAGAGCTATGGCTCCATCAAGTTGTTGCTTCAGGCTTGAAGAGCCAAGAAGCCCAAGAAGTAAATCCAATCCTGCACTCAATAAAAAAAAAATTAAGATTTTTCTTCTTTGTAAAATTTCAAATCACACAATTAATAAGAATAGAACGGATTCCCTTTCTTAAATTTCTGTAAGTGAATCCCTTCGATTACTTTTCTAACTAATAAGGCTAGGAACGTGCCACAATTATTAATGAATATTGTTCTCTGGTCATCTGGAGAACAAAGATGTGCAAGAGCTAGAGCAACACGTCGTTGGACAGCCTTCTCCGCTACACGCATTAGATATAATAAGTGGTTCAAAACCTACATATGAAAATTACACAATTTCAAATTTAAGGCTTGGATATAAAGTTCTGAAGAAAAATAAAACTGCTACACTTTCCACAACTAGATAGCTGCCAAATTTTAGGGAAAAGGGAAGAGAACAAAGGAACAGGGAAAGAAAGTAAATAGCCAAAAAAATATAAAAACTCACTCTTCCATGAATCTTCTCCTCCAATCTTTTCAAAGTCTTGGCTACGCAATCTTTTGTCGCCTGGAAACATGTTATTGATTTTATATAGATCATTGTAGATCAGGTTAAAACACAGTGAGAAGGCCAATATCTAGATTCCAAAATGGAAATATTCAAGCTACCATTTGCTTAGAGCAATACAGCATCAGCAGGATAAGCATTTATATGAGCCTAGTTATAACAACTACTATTCAACTATGAACGAAGAAAGTTGCATACCTGAACAATAAACTCTCCATCCTGCAGCTTCTGAACTCCTCCCACACTGATAAAATCAGAGACATTGTCCTGTTGGAAAAATAAAACACCACAAGATTGTACAATATAAGAAAACTTGTAGTTTAATAAATTTTTTATTAAAATGGAACAAAGACAATACTTTTGGTCAAGCTCCTAAGAATTCAGAAACTATTCCACTACCTCATTATCTGCAAGACCATACAGAGCAAATGCAGCATTATGTTGAAGAGATCCATTCTTTGAATCCAGAAGCTTCAGTAATGGCACCAAACCACCGTTGTGGGCTATACCAGCTTGGTTGTGTGTGTCCTGAAATTGAGTAATTTTTTCAACCCAAAAAGAACCACCCAACCAGCATTTGCGGAATTCCACATCAGAACTTACTCAAAGACATTGTTACTTTTCAAGTTCTCCAGATTTATTAAGTTTAAACAATGTGTTGCTGAGATGTGTAGAACATTTACATATTTGATGAAAGATAATTTGAAGCAGGGCAATTTGTCAATTTTAAGGAATAAAACAAAACAAAAAAGTTGAGCCTGCCAGCAAAGGAACTCTTCAACAAGCACATAGGTACAAACATTTACATGTTACAATGCCAGAAATTTGACCTCACAAGAATGATTAGCAGTTAAAAAGAGTGAAAGAAAGGAGCAAATTTCCTACATGTAAATCAAGTATCAGGGAGAGGAAGGAAGAAGATTGTGATAACAGAGGTGTAAATAAATACCCTGCTACTCTGTTAGAGAGTTCAACTTGCTTGATGGAAAAAGCAAGAATCCAAATTATAACACAAATCATATTATGCAACTATGAAAATCATTGGTGGCCAGATCCAGAGTACTTTGGAGGAAAAAGGTTGTAAACTCTACCAGCAAATGCAACATTGTTTCATCTATAACTGGGATCTTTGTACTTGTATGCAACTAAAGTAAGTGAAGCAAAAAGAAGAAAGACAAAAAAAAAAAAAAAATGGTAACCTGCGCCAACCTCCCCAGTGCAAATGCCGACATTTCCCTCAGTTGGACATCAGGAGACTGGAGCATCTCAATCAAAGGTCTAACTGCACCCCTTTGTACAATGTGCACCTGCAAATAACTTGTTCTTTAATTTACCAAAGCAACATGGAGAGCTAGCAGAGAGAGCAAAAATAGCAGTGAATGAATGATCAGAAAAGGTCAGGCAAACAAGCATCAACAGATTAATGTGCACTATTTAGTGCATTGTTTATCAGTTCAAAAGCTAAAGATGGATGTAAACACTAAGAAACAATAAGAGAATAAAATGACACGGCAAAAGGAAGTGATAAGCTGGAGGAGGGGTGAACTATCAAGAACTCAAAGGGGGATGCAAACAATGTTAAATTCACAACTCCAATGCACCTTGCAATCTGAATCGGTTGCAGCAAATTGTCCAAGTAATAAAGCAGCCTCCCTTTGGCTCTCAGAGCAGCAGGAGCTGTTGCAAAAAAATAAATTTGAGAAATTGCAAAAGAGAATTAAAGAAAATAACATGAGCTTGAATTTTTAAAAACTAGGTATTATTGAAACTCTGCTGGGCCAAGTTGAAAGACAGTTCAGGGTGACAAGTCTATGAGATTAGACAAACCTAAGTAAACCTATAACAGGTTGCAGAGCCCCAGCAGCAAGAACTTCTCTTTTAATGTTTGGGGATGAATGTACCAGATTCCCAATCACACCTACCTGCAAACATTAAAAAGCAATTCACGATGAAGCAAACAAGAAGTGCAAAAACAAAATTCCTCACTCACACAAATTTCAAATTAATCACACAAGAAAGTTTGAAATATCATACTGCTTCATAATGTATGGCAGCATCATCAGATCGCAACATTAATATAAGGGTGGGAAGAGCATAGCATTCAACTATCTGCAAAATCAGAAAATATTAACATTTACTCCTTATACAAGTGACCTGATAAAAATCAAACTTTCTATCGAAGATCCAATCACCTGATTCTTATTCTCATCATTCTTAAAAGCCAGGGTTCGAAGTGCCCCAGCAGCTGCTCTTTGCACCTTTGTGTCAGTGAATTCGAGCAACTCAACCAGAGGAGGAATCCCACCTTCCATCCTGCATGTCCAGTTCCAAAGACCATAAGGATACTAAGCTGACTGCTGAATACAGAATTGACAAAAAATTATCAACAAAATTAGCAAACCTAACACGAGTTTTAATGCTGCTGTTCTCATGAGCAAGATTGGTAATAGCATCAGCAGCTCTCCTAATTACGCTATTCACAGCTCGAGAATTAGAACCATCCCTGTGAACATCCCTCTGCCTCTTCAACAAGCTCACAAGATGTGACAAAGCCCCAGCGTCAACAATGATTTGCTGATGCTCTGGCTGCCAGAAAGAGATACAAGATAAAAGCATGATTTAGGAGGGAACACAGGTTCAATGTTATATCTGGATTATTTTTCAACAAAAATCTTCAAATGCCTTACACCAAATATGTATTTGGGGTACAACATAAAAGATTAGTGAATCATTGAATGCTTCAAATATTAACCGTGCTTCATTTCAATGATGTTTTAGATATTCTTTTGATATAATTCCATCAAAGACAATAGATTCCTGCCTCAAACTCCATAAGAACCTCTGCAATTATTCAGTTGTCATTGCATAGCCAAGCGCAGCCTATATTTTTATTCAAAACAATCATGAGTGCATTAACAATGTCACATGATTCTTGTCTTCAGCAGGATGTATGCTCCTTTGCCTGCCTTTCTTGGCTTCAGTCATAACATAATGGGGACAATATTCACATAATATCCTGCAAATACTCCTAACAAGGACTAAATGTGTGCCACTACAGCTACAACGTTCATACGACAAAGTAAATGATGATACTAACTGCTTTATTCATTAAAATTCAGATCATGGAACTCGTGGCCGTACTTTGAAATCTTTGAAACCAGTAAAAAGTAGGTTTATCCTTAAAAACCCCTTCTTGCATGCCGAATTTCTTTATAAAGAATAACATTACTACCTGTTCAATTAGTAGATGATCAACAACACAACTATATTCCTTTAACAAAATCAGCATAGCATCAAAAAAAAAAACAATAAAAGTTAACCATGCAGAAAAGGAAACCTCGAAATCAAAATCTTTTTCACTCTATTATTCAAGCACCGCATGCAACATACAGATATAAAAGTAATTGAACTGATTCACCTTGACAGCAAGCAGTCCAAGCGCAAAAGCACTTTCTTTCTCGACCTCGTGCTCAAAAGGCTTCGAGTTATTGTGATCAATTCCACTTGACGGTGGTGCTTCAAGATGCTTAACCAGTGCAGGAACTGCACCTCCTTCAACAATCACGTTCACCACTTCCTCTGTGACAAAATTCCTCGTTTTATAAGCAAGACATGCGAAAACACACTTATATGAAACCGGATCTCGATTTCATGAACAAAAGTAAGACCTGGAAATTTAAGGAAATTGAGGTTACCGTTCTTGGCGAGTTCCGCGAGGATGTGAGTGGCGCGTTTAGCAGCCCCGCGATGAGTTTCGTGCCATGAGAAGGTAGAGTTAAGGATATTAACCTGGGTATAGACCTCGTTCAATATCACTCTCCGTGCCTCACCGTATGGAGCTGCGGCTTCCTCCTCCGCCGCCGAGATCACCCTCTTCCCCTCCTTGATCTCCTCCTCTAGTTTCCTCTTTTGCCCCTTCCTCTCAGGGAGCCTCTGATCTTGGTGCTTCTTCAGCTCCATCAGCACAGAGAAAGTGAGAGGCTGGTTAGAAATGAAATTCTAGGATTTTGAAGAGATCACTGGATCAGGGGTACTTTGGAGATTTACCTTTTTAAAATACTTTTATTTCACATTTATGATTTGTTTTCCTTTTCTTTTTCCTTTTCTTTTTTTTCCTTTTTTTAATTTTTCCTCCTCTGGTGGGGATGTCGAGTATTAAATGTGTCGGGTTTAAACCGGCCACTCGACTTTCCGGTCCGGATCTAGTTAGGTGGGCATTGCGCACTGGGGTCGGTTTGTTTTAAATTGCTAACGTGCACTCCCGCCGAAGTGAGGAGAAGCTGTGAAATATGCTAACGTGCGCATGCTATGTGAGTGGGCGGAGCAGAGTTAGGTCCACACGACGTTGGGATCCAAAGTATAATAAATGTTTAAAAATGTTTTTTATTTTAAAATAATATTTTTATTTTAAAAAATTATTTTTAATATCATCATGTGAAAAATAAATTTAAAAATATTATAAAAAAATTAATTTAAAATAAAATAAAAAATAAAAATTTTTTAAAATTTTTTTTAAAAAAATATTTCTACTCATCATAATTGAAATGGCAGAATTATCTTGAGTGCTGGCAACAAAACAATAAAGGAACTGAAAATAACCTTTTTTGTTTGTGATTTAACGTTAAAACAGGATGAAAATCTTCATGCTTATAGTAAAAAGAAAAAAAAAAACTGATTAGTGTGGTGAATTTACTGTTTGCATTATCTAATAAATCACTATGAACCTAAATGGTTAGCTTTTTTCTGGATTTTTAATTTGATTGTCCAATTTTTTTTTACATAAATTGAGTCTTGAATCTAAATCAGCATTTAATTACTTTTTTTTTTTTTTTGAATGAATGGCTGGATTGAAATACATAAAACTAAAGTAAAAGAGAGGAGTAACATGGGTGATGGTATTGAATTTCATTTGAAAAGTTTCTCTTGGTCTCTTATGTTTGTTAATTATTGGATAATTGTTCCATTTAGTTGTTTAAAATTAATTTTGATAACAAACTCAATTTCTCCTGGTTTCAATTAATTTTTTGCAAGAAAATAGACGAGAGGCTTGCAAAAATTCTAGTATAAAAAAAAGGAAGGTTATTATAATGACATTTTCAAGCACAAAAATAGTTAATATTAATGTCAATGGATTTCATTTCATTATGGGAGTTTCGCATGGAATTTTTTTTCTTTCTCCTTGCTATGGGAGGTAGATCTAACTGCGAGAATAATTTTGGGCTTAGTTTGATTTTGGTTTTTTTTAGGTTTTTTTTATGTTATGAGTAAGTTTATCAAGATGTTTAGGTGCTTTTTATGTATTTCGGGTTTAAAATAATTTGAAAATGAGTTTTTTACCAAAAAAACGAGGTTTTTTTTTATGACTTTGGTCATCTTATATCTTTTTTTTTTCAAAAAAAGAACAGAAAAAATAGAGTATATGATAGGTCACCCCACCGCTTTAAGAAATAAAAAATTGCCCTAAGCGCAACGGGTTAGGGTTGAAAGGCCCTTGCACCTAGATTATTTTTCTTTTAATGCTTGTGCAAGCTGGGCCATTAAGCCCGAGCCTATGGGCTCCTTTTAGTTTTTTTTTTTTTTCTAAAAAATATGGTGTTATTTTATATTTAGTTTAAAAAAAAAAACTGATTGAGTAAATTATTGAAACCCAAATCTATTAATGAGTTGAGTTGCAAGTTTAACATGTTTAATCCACAAACATCTAGGTGCAAGGTTGTTAAAATCGCGATTTTTAACACGGCACGGAAAGGCTTTGCACAAACTCGGATCGTAAAATCGTAAGGAATTTTAAAATACATTAAAAAAAAATTCATGCTTCAAATAAAAATTCATACATAGTTCAAGCACCTTTAAAAACATATATTTCAAATAAAAAATTCAGTTTGCATTAACTTCAAGAGATCCTTTGCATTAACTTCAAGAGGCTTTCCAGTGAACCCAAAGTTGCAGTAGCTAAAGAGAGTAACTAAATCAATTGGGGAGAGAGCCTCACCCTACCAGAACAGAGTAGTGAACCTTCCACACATTCAAATGGGGAAGTGACTTGAGCAGCTGGCATCCTTTGTTTTTAGGGAGCATGCTTAGCAAGGAGATGTCGAGTTTTGGTTCTCAAGGTCATGATTTATTTGGAAATACATTTTTGAAGCTTGGAAGGGGGTGAGTTTTGGTTCCCAGGATGAATGTTTTTGTCTAGAAGAATTGTGTGACGGATTTGAGATTATAAAAGAGATGTATGCTGTAAAAAATCAAGAATTGAATTGTCCCTACCTTTTCTCTTTGAGATTGCCATTGCATGATAATGTGTTTGAATGGTATTATGAATGTGCCACATTGTGGGTTAAACGTATTTGCTAATGTTGATGTGGCAATTTGTAACAGTTTAACTACTACTCGTGCAAAGATAGAAACTTCAATTCCTCGAAAACATGGCCCTGCAATAGCTGGTTATCAGACGGTATGCTTCTTTACTTATATTATGAATTACAGATCAACTTACTTGAATTTTTGAATTTTGGATCTGGTTCTTCCCTTTCCTTTTGGTTTGTCCTTGGACTTATTAACTAAGAAAACTTAACAATTCATTTTTTTACTCATTGTCTTATCAACGTTATCCAGCCAAGTCTACATCATGTTGTTGATTGATTTTAGAAAGCATCTCCATCCAGTATTCTCCACTTAGCAGTGAGCTGAAGAAAGAAAAATCCCCTCATTTCCTTCCAACAGGACACCATGCTAGCAAAGCTGCAACACTACGAATATAGCTTAAGCATTGGGGAGAGACCCTCACCCAAACTGATGGAATCCATATCATCAACAACAGACTTGTAAGATAATTAATATGGAACTAGAGCATAGAGTCTGGAATATAGGGGAAAACCCTCACCCAGCCAGATATAGCCTCATCTGGTAAAGAACCTTCACCCAGACCAGTCCCATAACTCACCCACAGCTGAAACAGAGTGACATGCAGACACAACATCCACTACCAACAAGGAGATTCAGGCTAATCCGGCCAAAACTAGCAACTGAAGTTGTGAACAAGCCAGCAAAGAACCAAAGTACCAAATATCAAAGAATCGTGAGGTGAACAACCCCACGCTGTGCAAAGCCAGTTTGCCACTAATTACCCATGGAAAAAGCATCACAGAGGAGGAAATAGGAGGAAACTTACCATGGCCAGAAGCTCTATGGTGAAGAACGCCATCAGTCCATCCACGGTGAAGAGCCCACAGATACATCATCAAAATTCCCCAAAAGCCTAGCTTCGAAGTCTGAGCAGAGAGACAAATTACTTTCCCCATGATCAGCGTAGAAGCTCAAAGAAGGGGAAAGATTACAGCCAGACCACCAATTAGAGTTTGGGGACTTTGCAACGTGTTTGTTCTGATTCTTTGATTTTTGAATTATGAAACGGTGAATCTGAAGAGAAAGAGAGAAGACTGATTGTTTCGGTGAAAATGAGAAATGCTTGTGATCTGGTAAAGCCAATAGGCAGGCGACACCTGGCAGCTGATTTGTTTCTTTATTTCCTGCGAGCAAAAATCGTGCAATCAGGTATAAAATCGCGATTCAACCTGATTCCTATAGCTGATTTTACCGATTTTACCCGATTCTTAACCTGATTTTACCTGATTCCGAGTTTTATAAACGATTTAGCACGTAAAGCCTACATTAACTCGTAAAATCGTACGATTTTACGAGTTGAATCGCGATTTTAACAACCTTGATCTAGGGTATTATTTGTTTTTTCTTTTTTTGTTTAATTATATTTTGTCCCTTGCTTAAAAAAAAATTCATCACTTATTGTCGACTATCTAATTTTTTACTCAACTCAAACTTAAAAGAATGTAACTTCATTATTTGTTTTCAATGATCTACTTTTATCATCTCAACCTACACGTTTTGCTTAAGAAAAATCATCCAAAAAATGTTACCATGCATTCTATTTTCATATAATTAAATGAAAAAATATAATTGGAATAAAAAATCCATTGAATTTGATGGCGTGCATAATTTGCATCGCGAGTTCACTTTATTAACTCATGTTCACTTATATTTTTTTGTAATTTAAATATTGTATTCTCATAGATTGCGTGCTTCAATGTCGAATTTATTCAGGATTGAACTTTTTAATTTATTTTTTTATAAATTCATCCTTGCAAATTTCACAAGTCAAACTAGGTAGATCAAATATGTCTTTATCTCAATACTAGATAAAAAATGTCATTTGATTCTAGATTAAAATCTATTTCTTTCCTAGAAAACATGTTATCAAAATATTAATTGTTTTTACATCTAAATAATTTTTTTACTTTAGCCCATGGCGTAGGGCAGTGGCGGACCAATGAGTTATTTGACTATGTTTGTTTTACGTCTTAAGAGTATTTTTGAAAAAAAATAAAATTTTTTTATTTACTTTAAATTAATATTTTTTAGTATTTTAGATTATTTTAATGTGCTAATATCAAAAATAATTTTTTAAAATAAAAAATATTATTTTAATATATTTTAAAATAAAAAACACTTTAAAAATAATCACAATCACTTCATAGCATATCATTAATGCAATGCCATGTTCACTTGTCTTGCCATATAATCAGAGCATAATACAGTTTCCAGAGGTTATTTTAAGAGGTGAAATGCAGAGATAATTATTTTTAGTTTGGTTTTTATAAAAGAAATTACCAAACTGAATTAAAAAAAAACCGAAATGAATCAAAAACGGTTTAAGCCAACAGGTTCTGGTTCGGTTTTTTTAAGACAACAACCGTTCAATCATTTTTGGCTTGGTTTTTAATTTTGGGTTGGTTCAATTCAATTTTTTCAGTTTTTTTTTTTTAAATTTTTTCCTGATTTAATTAGTTTTTTTGTTTTTTACTTACAAGAGAATGACACATTATAATGGGCACTGTCGAAAGGAATAGTGTGCCACGTCTCGTAATTGACAGGTTGATTGTTTCTGAAGCTTTCCCAGTAACTGTTTCTGTTGATTGTTCCAACTGTTTTTCTGTTGAAACAGTTTCTGTTAGCAACTGTCATGCTAACAGAAACATGCACGTGGCAATATTCAATATTCATTCTGTTTTCTGTTAGGATTATAAGGCTATATATAGCCAAGCTCATTCTAAGCTCATTAATAAGAATACACAGGGATTTACAGAGTTTTACTTTGTTTGTTCATAAAGAATTCTTATCAATTGGTATCAGAGCCGCAGCTTTGAACCATCCCAAACACAGAGTGATGTCTAATGAAGGAAATTTTGTGCAGCCTTCAATTCCTCGGTTTGATGGTCACTATGACCATTGGAGCATGCTCATGGAAAATTTCTTACGTTAAAAGGAATTCTGAGGGCTGGTAGAGACTGGTTATGATGAACCAAACAATGGATATGTGCAAACAGACGCACAAAGGAAGAAGATGGATGATTTGAAACTGAAGGATCTCAAAGTGAAGAATTATCTCTTCCAAGCATTAGATCGCACAGTTCTTGATACAATCCTAAAGAAGGATACTGCCAAAGACATTTGGGATGCCATGAAGAAAAGATTTGAAGGAAACGAAAGAGTCAAGAAGTCTCATCTTCAAGGACTACGACGAGAATTTGAAACCTTGGAGATGAAACTCAACGAAGGGGTGACAGAATACTTCTCTAGAGTCATGACAGTTGCTAACAGAATGAGAGTCTATGGAGAAGAGATGAAGGATGTGAAGATTGTAGAGAAAATCCTTTCGCACCTTAACAGAAAAATTTTAATTACAATTGTCTGCAGCAATAGAGGAGTCAAAAGACATTGACAATCTTTCTGTGGATGAACTCCAAAGCTCGTTAACTGTGCATGAGCAGAAGTTTAGGAAGATTATGGTGAAGAACAAGTTTTTAAAAGGTTTCTCTAGAAGAAGCTAAAGGCAAGAGGACGAGGCAGAAAATACTTTACAGGGGAAGAGGAGAGGGAGGGGCAGCAGTAGCAAACAGCTTCAACAGAGCTACAGTCGAATGCTATCGGTGCCACAGACTGGGTCATTTCCAGTATGAATGCCCTTCCTGGAACAAAGAAGCTAACTATGTCAAGGACATTGCTGAAGAAGAGGAGATGTTGTTAATGTCCTATGTAGAAGAAAACAAAGCCAAATGAAGAGATGCATGGTTCCTTGATTCAGGTTGCTCAAACCACATGTGTGGAGATAGATCCATGTTCGATTGGCTTGATGAAAGCTTTCGACAACTGGTAAGGTTAGGAAACAACACCAAAATGAATGTGATGGGCAAAGGAAGTGTGAAGCTGCATTTGAATGAAATTACTCTTACTGTGACTGAAGTTTACTATGTGCCAGAACTCAAGAACAACCTCTTGAGCGTGGGGCAATTTCAGGAGAAGGACTTAGAAATTCTTATCAAGAGAGGGGTATGTAAAATTTACCATCCACATAAAGGCTTGATCATGAAGACAAATATGAGTGCCAACAGAATGTTTATTCTGTTAGCACAATCACAAGAATCATCACAGCAACAACAAAAGGAGTGTCTCCTCACAAGTTCTCAAAACCAGCAAAGATCTGTCACGCCTTTGGCATCACAGATATGGACATCTAAGCTATAAAGGCTTAAGAACCTTGCAGAGCAAGAATATGGTACGTGGCCTTCCTACACTCACTGTCTTAGAGGAACTGTGCACAGACTGCATCACAAGGAAGCATCACCGAGATCCTATACCAAAGAAGAGCTCTTGGAGAGCAAGCCAAGCTTTAGGCCTCATTCATGCAGACATCTGCGGACCAATTACCCCTATGTCATGTGGTAACAAGAGATACACATTGTGCTTCATAGATCACTACAGCAGAAAGTCATGGATGTATTTCTTGCTGGAGAAATCAGAAGCACTAAGCCATTTCAAGTGTTTCAAGAAGAAGGTGGAGATTGAAACCGGCCTGCTTATCAAGTGTCTTCGAACAAATAGAGGAGGTGAATTCACCTCACTAGAATTCAACAGCTTCTGTGAACAAAATGGAATTAAGCGACAATTAACGACTGCCTACACTCCCCATCAAAACGGTGTAGCTGAACGCAAGAATAGAACAATAATGAACATGGTTCGTGCAATGCTATATGAGAAAAAGGTTCCAAGAGTGCTATGGGCAGAGGCAGTAAACTGGAGCAACCATGTGCTGAATAGATGTCCAACCTTGATGGTAAAGAATATCACATCAGCAGAAGCATGGAATGGAATCAAGCCTTCTGTTGAACACTTTCGTGTCTTCGGGTGCATAACACATGTTTATGTGCCGGAGGTACAGAGAACGAAACTTGACAACAGAAGCCTTAAATGCATATTTCTGGGTGTTAGTGAGGAATCCAAGGGCTACAGGCTGTTCAACCCAATTACAAAGAAGGTAATAGTAAGTAGAGATGTGATATTTGAGGAGGAGAAAACAATGGGACTGTGGATGAGATATCTGAAAAACAATCCTTGTGGACTTTGAATGGGAGATAATGATGGAGAAGGCATAAATGACAATAATTGCAGTGAGGATCAGCATAGTAGTGAGGATAATGATAGAGAAGAATACATTGATGTATACACTGCCAATCAAAACAGTGAGGATAATGAAGGAGGTATGAGAATGAGAATGAGACAGGCTCCTGCATGGATGAAGGATTATGTTACTGGTGAATGCATCGGTTCCTCTGAAGGAGAAGACTTGGCTTTATTAATGTCAAGTGATCCACTGCATTATGAAGAAGCAGTCACAGATGAAAACTGGAGATTAGCTATGGACAATGAAATCAAGTCCATAGAGAAGAATAAGACGTGGACATTGGTCACATTACCTCTTGAAATCAAGAGAATTGGAGTGAAATGGATTTATAAATCCAAGTATAACGAGCATGGAGAGCTTGAGAAGCGCAAAGCACGTCTGGTGGCCAAAGAGTATACCCAAAAACATGGAATTGATTACACAGAAGTGTATGCTCCGGTGGCAAGGATTGAAACTGTGAGAATGATAGTAGCTCTAGCAGCCCAACGAAGCTGGAATATTTTCCAGATGGATGTGAAGTCAGCCTTCCTTCATGGTGAACTTAATGAAGATGTATATGTTGAACAACCAAAGGGCTATGAGATCAAGGGAAGTGAAGACAAAGTTTACAAACTGCATAAGGCACTCTATGGCCTAAAACAAGCTCCACGAGCTTGGTTCAGCCGTATGGAGAACTACTTTGTCAGTGAAGGTTTCTGCAAATGTCCAAATGAGCAGACACTCTTCACCAAACGGAGCAGAGAAGGTAAAATACTTGTTGCTAGTGTCTATATTGATGATCTAATATACACTGGTGATGATGAAGAAATGATGATGAGCTTCAAGTGTTCAATGATGCAAGTGTTTGAAATGACTGATTTGGGGAAAATGAAGTTCTTTCTTGGCATAGAAGTATTGCAACAAGATGATGGTATCTTCATCTGCCAGAGGAAGTATGCATTGGAGATTTTGAAACGTTTTGGAATGATAGAAAGCTGTGAAGTTAATAGCCCGATGGTTCCAGGATCAAAGCTAAGCAAGGATATAAATGGAGCTGCTATTGATGAATCATTTTACAAACAAATCAAAGGAAGCCTTATGTATCTCACCTCAACTCGTCCAGACTTGGTTTACAGTGTAAGCTTGATTAGTAGATATATGGCTAGACCTACAGAATTACATCTACAAGCTGCCAAGAGGATATTGAGGTATCTAAAGGGTACGTTTGATTATGGAATTATGTACAAGAAGATGAGCACGAATGACTTGATTGCCTACACCGATAGTGACTATGCTGGTGACTTGAATGATCGAAAGAGCACCTCAGGTTACGTCTTCTTGCTGAGCTCAGGGGCGGTGTCTTGGCTCTCAAAGAAACAACCAATTGTTACATTGTCAACCACAGAGGCAGAATTTGTGGCAGCCGCAGGATGTGCAAGTCAAGTGGTATGGATGAGGAGAGTACTGGATCAACTGGGACATCTTCAGGGAAGGAGCACCATAGTCATGTGTGATAATAGCTCCACTATTAAACTGTCAAGGAACCCAGTCATGCATGGGAGAAGCAAGCATATTGATGTTCGCTTTCATTTCTTAAGAGAACTTGCCAACGATGGTATTATTGAATTACTGCATTGTGGATCAGAAGAACAAGTTGCAGATGTGATGACGAAACCATTGAAGTTGGATTCCTTTCAGAAGTTCAGAAGACTGATGGGAATGTGCAGAGCTTCTGAGATAAGCTAACTGTGCATCACAGTTAGTTTAAGGGAAGGATTGACAAGTTGATTGTTTCTGAAGCTTTCCCAGTAACTGTTTCTGTTGGATTGTTCCCAACTGTTTCTGTTGAAACAGTTTCTGTTAGCAACTGTCATGCTAACAGAAACATGCACGTGGCAATATTCAATATTCATTCTGTTTTCTGTTAGGATTATAAGGCTATATATAGCCAAGCTCATTCTAAGCTCGTTAATAAGAATACACAGGGATTTACAGAGTTTTACTTTGTTTGTTCATAAAGAATTCTTATCAGTAATATGTACAATCGCAGTAGAGCATGAGCTAAATTAACGTTTGCTCATCCACTTTGCCCATCTGCTTCCACAGACTATACAGACAAGGATAGGTTAGGAAAATTAAATCCAGGATAAAAGATTTTATTTTGATGTTATAATTTTCTTGGCAACGAGTGGTTTTAGGACCTTTATTAAAAATTAATTAAAATTCTTAATTAACCTTCAGGTGATGTGAAGTAACCATGAAAGAAATTGTGGGAATTATTTTTAATTTGCAAGTATTTGATTTAAATGAACGAAATAGAGACAAAGACGAAGATCACCCTTGTTAACCCCCCCCCCCTCCCACTTATAATCCAAACGCACTTCATGGATAGGTTTGGGAAATTAAATCCCTCACAAAAGATTTTCTTTTAATGTCATAATTTGCTGGTGAGAAGTGTTTTTCATGTACTTGTCGAGAATTAATTAAAACTCTTAATTAATCCTCGGGTGATGTCCAGCGACAAGAAATGGAACGATGAAAATAAAAATAAAAATTATATTCTCAACTTATTCATTTTTGTGGTTGAAAAATACCGAAATGAGAATGAGAAATTAAATCTCGTTTAAAAGATTTTCTTTTAATGTCATGGTCTGTTGCTAGTGAGTGTTTTTAGGACATTTGTTAATTTTTTTTAATTAACCTCTACGTGATGCTTAGCAAGGAGGGATGGAATGGGAATAGGATATTGTAATTCGCTCTTGACAATTTCCTCTCGGTGTATTATTCCAGCGGACGTCTGTGTATTTATTTCATGTTTATTTATTTTTAATTTAAATTATTTTTAATAATATGAATTACCACTCTCTCTCTCTCTCTCTAAAAAAATCTCACAATCATCAATCTTGTGCACAAATCTAAACCCAAAATTGGAATATTTATTGAAATAAACCAAATAAATCTAGCGGTGACGAAAAGGAAGCGGTGTCCTTTTCTCGTTTGCCTTGTCTGCCACCGTTACCATCATAAGGCGAACAAAAGTCCAGGATTTGTGGCTTGAGTTGAACAAATAACATAAATGTTTGTGTATTGTTAAAATAGAGAGAAACTGTCTGTGGATGTGGCTGGCTGGCAATTAGCTGGGCATTGGTTGGTTATCTCACAAAAAAAAAAAAAAACAAGGAAAGATAAATAAGGACGTACAAAATTGAGGCTCCGTGGCTGATGGATTCGTGGGTGGTGGCTGAACTTGGATGCTGGAAATCTGAGAGAGAGAGAGAGAGAGATTTCTTGTTAGCGAGGACACAGGGAACACAAAATCCAAAAACATTTATAAATCATTGAAAATATTTTCATTTTTAACTGATATCTAAAAAGGTAATAGAGGATTTACTTTGATAATCTTTCATCTTTCTTAGCAATCATCTTTCAATTCTACTGTCCTCGTCCTAAATTCATTAAAAATCTGGTTTTGTCTCGTACAATATTTATAGACCCTTTTTATTGACAAGGGGTTGTAATTCAAACTTCTTTTTTTTTTTCCCCAGATGTATGTGCGCAATATGAATATTCTGGTGCCCGATTGCGCAGAGGGATCGGGTTTCCTTGCATTTGGATTTGATGCCATCCTTGAATTCGCCATGACTCGGGAAAATAAAAAACATTTTTCCTTGCACTTGAGATTTTGGCCTAGCGGTTGAATGGACTTGTTCCCTTCCTTTATATCCTGGGTTCAAACCGCACCGTGCACGCATGTCATCTCCGCGGTATCTTATATACTCACTGAGTTTGCAGGATGTTCAGTGAGCCGTAAGATTAGTCGTGGTACGCGCAAGCTGGCTCAGACACCCAGGTAAATTAAAAAAAAAAAAAAACACTTCTCCTCAATCCAAACCTGATTAATACGAGGTGGCGATAAAAAAATAATCCCGTTGTCATCCGTCGGTATCATACCTCCCCATCACCACCTCATATTAAAAGACTTTCTTGATGCATAGTTTTTTTATTTGCTGTGAGCTCAAAAACCTGTCTAGCCTCCTTCTTTTGTTTTTAGTTTCTTACCTACTTTTATTTAAAAAAATTATTGGAATCCGAGCCAGGCTACACAGAATTATTGAAATTTCATGACCGATAAAACATAAATAATTTGTTTTTTTAACCAACCAAAAAGGGTCTCGTACAAAAATACCACGTGATATATATATATATATATATATATATATATATATATATATAGACACACACACACATATATAAGCACAGTAATCAAAAGCAAGTCATGTGACGTGTTCTATGTTTTGTTTTTATACTGAATTTATTTATTAAAGTGTTTTTAAAAATTATTTTTTTATTTTTAAAAATTAAATTAATATTTTTATATATTTTAAAAAAATATTTTAATATGCTAATAAATAAATAAATAATTTTTTAATATATTTTTAATTAAAAAATACTTTTACAAAGCGTCGCAGTGCATCATCAAACAAATACACAATCATCTTGGAAGGACGCAACGCCAAGCCCAGCCAGTAGTCTCATGCACGTGACAGCTCGGAAACTTGATTTCGCGTGAGTCATGAATGCTACCTTTGATGTTTCCGGTTCACATGCGCTGGAAATACTATAGTGATAAAAGAAACATGTACAAAAAGAAAAATAGGAAAAAAAAAAGAAAAAATATTTTAAAACTTAGATAAAAATACTTTTTATCGTTTTTATAATTTTAGATGTGATTTTATTTTATCGTCCATCTCTCTCTCTCTTGTAAAATGAATTCATAAAGTAAATATCGGTAGTCATATCCTTAACATTCTATTTTTTTCCGTCTTAGATAGCACGATATGGACAACTCCTTTGGCTCGCCGAATCACAACAGACGTTTATTTGAAAAGTGGGGATCCTCTACTCTAATGTCAGTGTCTTGCATTATATCGCATACTTTCACCTGACTATAGAATCCAATGAAAGATGGATGGAAGATAATACTTTCCCAGGTCATTTTTTATGGGAATGTTTGGAATTCCAATATGATCCATTTATTGAAATTTTCAACATGACAATCTCAAGATTGTGATAATAAAATAAAAATTTAAAGCATCGTTGTTTTGTATTGTATAGTATGAAATTCGACAGGCCTCCTAAGAAATTATATATATATATATATATATATATATATAACAGCGGTACTGAAAACATTGTATTAATTATATTCATTAAAATATGTGATTTCAAAATCGCAGTCTTTTTTTTTTTTCAAAGCAGACAAAACCATGGCTTTGTGGGTGCTTGCCTGCTTGGGTGGGTGGGTGGTTTTCCAACAGGAGGTTGCAAAAATTTTGATTTTTTTTGTTTTTAAATTATGATATGTTTGACTGTTTTGTTGTGTTAATATTAAAAAATAAAATTTAAAAAATAAAAAAAATATTATTTTTAATATATTTTTAAATAAAAAACACTCTAAAAATAAAAAGTAAGATTGGTCCACCAATCAAAACAGTAAAATATTGGCAGGGACCATATTGCACTTTTACATCTTAAATAGCATCTCCTTTACGCTGTAGCTGGTTAATTTGGTGGTTGCCTCTCCACTTATCTCTTACAACATTCATAAATATATGCATTTTTTTTGCATGTGTTGTTTATCTGTAATTCATTTCTCATCATTATATATATATATATATATATATATATATATATATATAATAGTCTTCTTAAAACTTACCACAAAAAATGTCGACTCTAGTTAAAAAAAAAAAATCGATAATTAAGTGTGAATGTTGTCAAAAAAATGACAGAGAGATTAAATGTCACCCAACAAATTTTAAATCAGAATTTAAATTAATCACAATATTTTTTTTTGGGATTCAATAATTATCAAAAAGGAAAAGTTTGACTTTGAAAAAAAAACATAAAAATAACGCACAAACCCCCAAAATCCCCTCGAAAAAAAAAGCCATTTTTTTACGCGAGAAGAAAAACTCAAAGCCATAGATTCAAGGACAATACTTTTTAACTACTTCCACTCTTATCAAATTGATGCATTATAAATTCCTTTTTAAATTTTTTTCTTTTAAACGGAAAAAAAAACATAACCACACTGCATCATAAAAAGAAATGCTTAGTCCTCATTAAAAAAAAGGAAAAAAAAATGGCGCCATAAGTCATTGCTGCCAAGAATCGTCCTGACATGGCGAATTCACAGACAGTGACAGGCCAAACAAATACACCACACCACAACACACCACGGTATTCCGCAGCCAAAACGAACACAACTCCACTACAAACCGCTTGACTCTGCCTCTCCATTTCCCGCGTCACCAAAATTCCTTCCCTCTTCCTCACTCCCCCCCCCCCCCCTCCCTATTTCTATTCCTTTCTTGTAGTGGGTGCCTCCCCAACGACTCATTCAATACCCACTCCACAACCACCACCTCCACTACCTTCACCAACCAAACCAAACCAAAGAAAACAAGCTCCTCCCTCTCCCTCTCATAGAATTCCAATTCTGTTACAATTAAAGCTCTGGACTTCTCCGTCATGTCTCCTCCGTCACTCATCATCCTGATTTCTGTATTTTCTATCCTCTCCCTATCTACCTCCCAACCTCCACCTCTTCGCCGTCAGTAATTCAATCCCTTCACTTCTCCCACTCTAGTTTTTTTTTTTCATTTTCACTTTCTCTTAACTTCTCCTTCTTTTTGCTTTTTTTTTTAAATTTTTTTTTATTTGCAGGTACTTTAATTGATTGCGGTGCTACCGTGCCGTCAACAATCAACGGTCTTCAATGGATCCTAGACACTGGCTACATCACCGGTGGAACCGCAAAGAACCTAACAGTTCCAGTACTCAATCACACTCTCTCCACCGTCCGATCATTTCCTCTGCAAAATAATCTCCGCCGCAAATTCTGCTACGTGGTCAATGTTTTCCGAGGAGCAAAGTACATGATCAGGTCAACTTACTTCTACGGAGGAATCAACGGCAACGATTCACCACCTGTTTTCGATCAGATTGTTGATGGAACGCTCTGGAGCGTGGTGAATACCACGGAGGATTATAGAGATGGCATGTCGTCTTACTACGAAGGTGTTTTCTTGGCTCAAGGGAAGACTATGAGTTTCTGTATTGCTGCAAATTCGTACACGGAATCTGACCCGTTTATTTCGGCCTTGGAGTTCGTGATTTTGGAAAATTCGTTGTACAATTCGACTGATTTTAAACAGGCTGGACTTAGCTTGGTTGCCAGGCACAGTTTTGGCCACAATGAACGTATTCGGTGAGTTATCAGACCCGAACATTGAATTGCATGTTGATTTGTCGTTTACGAAATCTATTTCTCTGCATATATTGAATGACTGTTTCAATTAGATATCCTGATGATCAATTCGACCGAGTTTGGGAGCCATTTGGAGCAAATGATTCAACAGTATCGAGTAGTAAAAACGTGTCTGTTTCTACTATCTGGAATCTTCCTCCTACCAAGATATTTGAAACGGAATTGACAACCAGCCGGTCAAGTCCTCAGGAACTGAACTGGCCTCCAGTGCCACTTCCTAATTCAACATACTATATTGCTTTATACTTTGCACACGATCATAATTCCTCGCCAGGGGGTTCAAGGATTATTGATATAAGTATTAATGGTGTACCGTATTATAAGAACATGACTGTGACGCCGGCTGGTGTTGTTGTCTTTGCAAATAAGTGGCCTCTTGGTGGTCTTACGAAGGTTGCTTTGACTCCGGCTACCGGTTTGAGCATTGATCCGTTGATTAACGGTGGAGAGGTGTTTGATGTGATTGCACTTGGAGGAAGAACACTTACAAGAGATGGTATGATTAACAAGGACTTGCCTTTTCTATTGGATTAAGTAATTAATTTGTTTTCTAGAAAAGTTTTGAACTTCTACAAGAATTTTGTTGTTGCCGTCATTCATTGAATGAGCTTAACTGAAATCATATAGCTAAGCATGAGACCGGGAAAGTGTGAATGTGATTCATTGTGGAAGAAAAAAGATTTTTTATGCTGATTAAGTGCATTTGTAAATATTTGCATTCATTCTCTGCATCACAGTTCACATGATAACATAAACTTTGCCGTAGTGTTCGTCTTGTCCAAGTGGTGCTCGTTTATAACTTAAAGGTAGGTGGAATTGGAGTTGGATTCATCATATAATTGTGCTTTGAATTTGTCACTTGCATTGATAGTACTGATTATATGGAATTCTTATTCGTTGGTGCAGTAATAGCTCTGGAAGCACTGAAAAGCAGTTTCCAGAATGCTCCACATGATTGGAACGGTGATCCCTGTATGCCACGTCAGTTTTCATGGACTGGAATTGCATGCTCTGAAGGCCCCCGGATTCGAGTGGTTACCTTGTAAGTTGGATCTGGTAATGAAAGACTGATTCTCTGTATGTGCAATGCTTCTTAGCACTTGACAAACAATTTATCTTCTGTTTTATTCTTGATTCCAGGAACCTGACAAGCATGGGTCTTTCAGGATCACTTCCACTTAGTTTTTCCAGATTGACTGCATTGACTGGCATGTAAGTTATCAAAACTATAATCATCAACTAGTAGAAATTGTACAGGAATTTCTAGATTGATGTTTTCTTGTTTCTAACAGCTGGCTCGGGAACAACACTTTATCAGGATCCATACCTGATTTCAGTTCATTAAAGATGCTGGAGACATTGTAAGATTGTCCTCTTGCCCTCCCCTGTTTTTTTCCCCATTTGGCCTAATTTAGGGTGCTTGGTTGCATATGGAAATGGAGTGCTTGTGGATTAGTCACCATTTGAATGGTATCGGTGACCTGTTTGTTCTGAAATGAACCAATTATCCCTGCTGCTTACGATATGGTGGGATGCTTTATATACCCTCAGGGGTTTGCTTGTATAATAGCATGCTAATGTGTGTGGAAATATTTGGGGAACCGTTTGAGTGCAACTTGTTTGCAAGTTGGTTTGGCTTTTGGTTTTTTTTTTTTTAATACAAAATATTTTTAGATAAATATAAAATAAACATTACTTTACGTGGCATTGTTTTCATATCGGAAAGGCATTTGGAAGACAACCAATTCACTGGCGAGATCCCTTTGTCACTTGGAAACATCAAGGGTCTTCGAGAACTGTAAGTCTTTTTAACACAAGAACATATGCGAGTCCCATGTTATCATTCCATGCTTTAGTTTCATGCTTCGGCTCCTTATCCACATATTTGCAGTCTATGCTGTTCACACCTTGGGCGTTTGTTGTTCAATATGCTTTTGGTTGTTTCCTGCTCCTAATTGTTATGCTAAATGGACAGAACTTAATGGAAGAGTGTATGGTTTGAATGTTAAGAAATCCTTTACTGTTCCATCGTAGATCTAGAACGCAGCACAATCGGAAATGTGACTGTTCATTGAATAATTTGAAATTTGTATTATTGAATACTTTGAACCTTTGGTGGTCTATCTCGTTAGATTCTTATAATAAGGAAGTGGCATCTGCATGTTTATCCGAACCCTTCCCTTGCATAGGCACAAAGCACACAATCTCTTCTACTCAATAAAAGTACCAACGTGGGATTCACGTAGGTTACTGCACTGTTAACTAAAATGGATGAGTAGAATCTAGAAGCATAGTTATTAAACCCGGACCGGTGGGTCGAACCGGAACCCGGCCGACCCGGTAGCTGGACCGGTTCGGGTTTGTCAAAAGACCGGAGGGCGCAATGACCCGGCAAAACCCGGGCGACCCGGCGGGTCGACCCATAACCCGGGCAAACCCGGACGAGACCCGGCGTTTTGCAGATCTGGGTTTGGAGATCTTGAGGGTTGGCGTTGGGTTCCATTTCTTCCTTTTAGCCCTGACTATTGATGACTGTAACTTGAAGGAAATTAAAGGTTAACTGGGACGTTGAAAGGGATGTAAGAAAACTTCCAAGCAAGATATGACTTTTGACAGTAATTGGAACGTGAAGGACAGTAATTGGAACAAGAGCCTCAGGGAAGGCAAAAAAGAATAGATTAGATATATATTCTTTTGACAGCTCCAATTGGACTATTGTTTTTCCTTTTGACAGCTCCGATTTGAAGAAGCAAACGAAGCTCTTCGCTCACCCGTTTCCTCTTCGTTAGCAGGTCTTGGTCATCGAGGGGGGACCAAACTCACAGTTTCAGGAGAGAGAGGCAACAAGAGCAAGGAGTGTGCTTCCGGGCTTCCAACAGATCGTGTTCATCCCTGCACAAAACAGATCATTCAAAAAAGAGAGACAACTTGGTTGCTTTGATGAAGTTAGAGAGGGTAAATAAACTTTGTGAGGAGATAGTGATCAGATGAGTCCCTTCCTTGCACAAAACAACCGACAACATGACTGGATCCCCACTTTACTGCCTCCCTTTTCCATTTCTTATCTTTAACCTAACCTAACCCTTAAATAACCCGGGTTTTATGGGTCAACCCGGGTTAACCCGGGTTGACCCGTAAAACCCGGGACCCGGCCCTTTGGCCGGGTCAACTTCCGAACCGGGTTTAATAACTATGTCTAGAAGCACTCATCTTTGAAATTGGTAAATGACCATTTCTGATTTGATAGATACCTTGTTCATACAAATTAAGACATTTTATCTGGTCCATTTTTTAGCTCAACACTGATGATCTTAGATAGGAATTTATGCAACATACATAAAAATATTTTGTTTCGTCCATAACAAAGCTGTGAAAAATATGTTGAGGAGTTTATTTTGTTTCATGGTTGGACCGCTGTCATTGATTCATTGAAGATGGATTTCTCACCTTTATAATAAGAATGATCTCTGCTGAAAAAATAATTGTAGTTCACAGCCCCGTAAGTTTCTATGGAGTACTGCTGGATTGAAATGGAATTGGAAGAACTGCTATTTGACATATTTCACCATCCAAACTTTCTCATGAAGTTTGGATATCAAACTTGTGTTGCATTTTTCTGATTTAGTGGTATCTAGTCAATTATCTTTCCTATTATTGTCACTACCATTACGTGCCTACTAATTCTTCCAACTTAAACAGCTATGTAGTAAAAAATCTGGATGGTCAACCATTTCATAGCAGAGTCATTGACTTATTCTTCATTCTTCGCTTGAGGTTCAGATATGTTTTTATTTATCTGCTGCAGATGACAACATAAACATTTTGCTGTGGTGTTTTTTTGGTCATATGTAATCTTTTTATTCAATTGCTTTTTTGGTAATTCTAATTTTATTCTTGATTTACTTGACAAGGTCCCTTTGTCTTTCAGGTTCTTACAGAACAATAATCTGACTGGCCAAATCCCAAATAATCTTATTGGGAAACCTGGACTGAATCTTAGGTGAGCTTGAATGCACAATAGTTTTTATTAATGCTGCTAGTTATTTACTGGTAAAATTATTTTTCAAGGAATAGTTTAAGCTAATTGTTCAAATGTATTAAATTAGGACTTCTGGAAATCAGTTCTTGTCCCCGTCTCCTTCTTAAGCAGAACACGTTATGTGCACCCAAGGCAAAGGTGACAACACTGCGTTTATGTCGAACCTGATTTTAACCATTTGTTTAAATCCTTATTTATTCTAATTTAGAGATCTACTGCATCTAGGTTTGAAAAATTTGCTAGAAGCTTGCCATTGTCAGATCCAGAATCAGTTTTTTTTTTTCTTTTTTTCCTGCTTTGACCAGTCTCTAACTCCTCAATTCTACGAGGACCACAACCATATACTTCAATTGGTTGTGCACACCAAGTCAATCTGATTGTTCTTTAACAAGGCACAGTTGGATTCTGCTGTCAACCAGTACGTAAACAACTGTTCCTGTATGTATTCGTTTTTTTGTTGTATCATATTTTTTAATCTTTAGTGGTGTTTTACATAACTTTTGTTTTTGTTATTAGGTGTTTTTAGCTTAAAATATTAAATTGATGTTTTAATATTCTATGATGATTCTATACCTGGTCTCTCTCTCTCTCTCTCTCTCTCTTTATATATATATATATATATATAAAATGACGAGGCTCGATGGTTTGTTGTTAATAAACGTCTTATACCATTTACTTTCCCTTGGCATCCGACCCTGCGATCTCAATTTCTTTTCGTTTTCCGGAGGCCATTAGGGATGGTATCCATAGTTAATCCTGCTCCATCTCTCCGTCATGCTTTTCCGCTTTTTACCCTCTCCGAACTTCCTTGGCAATTGTACCGCGAGAGTAACTTTTGAAAGCCAGAGAAAGAAAGAGAACCGTGCTATTTACCATCTTTTACTTGGCCAATGGTCTAAAAAGAAAATCTTGAAGACTAACTTCTGATAGATATACAACAATAATGGGGTGTCAGACGTTCCATGACATAGCACTCTCATCTTACAGCATGCATTTAGTTCAGGCAATTGATCAGATTCCTTTTGGCCGATCCTTCCATGTGGACCTTTCTGATTCTCAGGATCTGCAACTTTGCATGTGGCAGGACACCTCACTGGTTCCTATCTGTAAGCAATTGAAACTGTACGCCTTCTAAGCAACGCAAAGCGGAAGAAGATATTATTTTGTCCATACCATCCATTATAGATAATTTCGTCATTTACATGATAATTCATCAGATCCATCATGATTAACAGTACTCTAAACACAAAAGTAGGGGAAAAACTGAAGTTCGAAATGAAGTAAATCAACTGGTAAAAGAGATGAACGAACATATTGAACAATCCTACGGTTCATACAGCCTCGACGAGGCGCTACTTCTTCTCTCCTAATCTTCACCTTTCCAATCTTCCTTTCTTGAGGGGAAATAAAGGTGGCAGTGCACTGCTCTTCATCTGTGTGCAAATTGGTACATTTATCATTGGCCTTATTCTCATACTGGCTGATCTTGTTCTCTCTAATCCTTTCTTTATCCGCTTCACGTGCTTCTCTCCGTTCCCGGAGCCTCGCTTCCCTTCTTCTTTAGTAGCAATGTCTGCAAGGGAGCTAGAAGAAGATGACGTTGAGGAGGAGGAGGATGACGGTGACAAAGAAGAAGCACGCTGCTTCTTTAGCCGCAGCAGCTCTTTCCACAGAACAGTGCACTTTGGTGGCCTTGGAGATGGGTCATCATCAACAAACCAAACCCTTGGCTCTTCCTTGCTCACCTCCTCTTCCTCCTCAGCATTTTTAGTCTTAAGGCTGACTTTGTTGAGTTTCTCAGAATGCTGCATTTGCCGAAAGGGAAGTAATCTCCCTTCGTAGAAAAGCTCATCTGCTGTTAGCATAGTCTGGCTGCTCATTTTGCTCGAAAGGAACTCAAATTCTGCATTTCTAGCCTTTTCTCGCTCCGTTTCTTTATCTTTCTCAGCCTGTGGGCTTGGACTAATGGAAATGAAGTTCTTGTCATCAAGGAATTCAGCAGAGAAAGAAATACGGGGGCTTGAAGGTTGGTCAATGGATCTAGATGTTGCTTGAACAGTTTCTAGGGATACCATTTTCTGCGTCTAGAACGAGAAAAATGGAGGAGATTGTGGAGTTGACTGTGGTGAGGTGTGAGTGAAGAGGTGCATGGGATTTGTGATATATAAAGGGAAGAAGATGCCCGCTTTATATTGTCCTGTAACCTTTTGGTCTCCTTTGTTTTGTTATGTGAGTAATTTGTCTGGACGGTGAGATTATAAAAATCAAGTGGTCCGGTAAACCCGAAACAAGTGAGCTTAAGCTGTTGTTTAGAATATGGGTAGCAGCACATGGACACCTTGGGAGGAGCTAAAGACAATTTTTTTTTATTACTAGTATTAATTTTCCATACGATTCTGAGCTCTCTGTACGATCTTTTTTTTTTTTTTTTTAATTCGAAGGACAGAGAAGAATTGACAGGAATTTAAGTCATATCATCAAGATCATCGATTATGGGAGCAAAAAAAATTTCCAGGTCAGTTTCTGACAAATAACTTGAAATAAGGTTAATCACAGCATCTTGGTTAAGTTCTTCCATTTATAATTGGAACAAATTTAAGAATATCTGAGGATCATGTTGATTGCATTTTTTTTAGAAAAAAAAATTGTGCAGTTTAAAGGTAGCTTTATTTATTTTAAACGGGAAGAAGAAAAATTAAACTAGATTATCTATTAGTTTAACGGATGTTGATTATTATTAAGCCTGGATCAGTCAAAGATAAACTTTGTTGGATTGACTCGGCAAGAACATGAAAAGAGTCCTAAGCATGTGGTCACATGAGAGTAATTTCTAGCCATGTGAGGGCTGAATCAAAGGAGATAAATCTCAATGACCAAGATACCCTTTGAGAGAGCTTGGCTTATGCAGGTACAGTGTGTTATTTACTGCATCCGGGGATGGGTTTCTGGTTGCATGGGAGAAGTTTACACGTGGTAGATATCATATCTACCAGCCAGCCAGCATGCCCATTCTTAAAAAGCTTCAACATAAGATTTGGACAGCTCTAATGAAGTTCAGACAGCTAATAAACATAGGAGTAATCTTTTAGGTAGAATACATGTTCTGTGATTCGATTATTCACCAGCACATTATTTCAGGCACTCTGCAGCCCTACTGTGTTCTATTATTGCCGAGAGAAAATAATGTTAAGAGCTTTAACATATTGAACAAACAACAAAATCAAACATGTGGAAAAAGATCCAAAAGTAAGATAAATTATTTTGTCTCAGTTCCCTTGCTTTTCTCTTGGCAACTCCACTGTAGGGCATTAAATTTGTCTAATTTTTATTATGACTCAGGTCATGATTGCTGATGTTTCATAAATCAATATGTTTAAGAATGAGAGTGTTGAGTATTTGAATACTAAATAATTATATGTTAATATTGATATTTCATTTTTCAGAATTCTAGAATTAGATGATTGGTGGTAAAATATTCAAAACATGCAAAACAATCTTTTTTTTAGGGTTTAAAGACTCTCAGATGATAAAGTTAGTGACTTTTAAGTAAAATATTGCAATAAATGAGATAATAAGCTTTAAATCACAAAACACGAGTGTTTATTTTTAATTTTGTATGATAAATGCTTTGAGAATTAAAGTATAAATACTTAGATAATAGAAATTGTGAATCCTTTTTCTCGTGGCTTAGATGTAATTTTTAGCCCTCAAACATTGTTATGTTGCTGGAATGGAGAGGTTGGAGAGTTATTTTCTTCTGATTGCATTAATAAGAGATAAATATCTTTTATATCATATTAATAAGGGATAAACACCCCTTGCACAATATTAATGGCAGAAATACGATGTGCTATTTGAAGACTTTTATACACCTAGATGTGTGAATAAATGAGTATCATTAACATGGACATTCTACGTTAAAAGTCATAAGAATAAGTAAATGAAACCCCATAACCCAACATGGGGTCTATAATGATTATCGAACCCATATACATTTGGGCATGGCATGATACCAAACCCATGGGAGGTGAGTCTGATAGCTTACCAAGCTCATGTTTACTTGGGTTCAATGCGTAGCTGGACCCATAAAAGTTGGGTATGACAACTTGTCAAACCCAAGTGTACTAAGGCTTAATGCATAGTTGAACTCAATGATGTTGAGTCTGGCAGCTTAAACGTGTAGTTGAATTAATGAGTGTTGGGTCTGACAACTCGTCATAGCCATATGTACTTGGGCTCAATGCATAGCAAAATCCAAGGATATTGGGTTTGACAACTCGCTAAAGCCATATGTGCCTAAACTTAACACTTGGTTGAACTAAAAAATATTGGATTTGTAAACAAGTCAGACTCATGTCATGTGGTTCTTACCAAGTCTAAGGATGTTGAATTATCACCTTGCGTTTGGCCCTTTTAAATATTGATTTAGACTAAAAATTAAAATTTTAAAATATATTAATCCATCAATATCCATATAATGCCTCTCAACAGTTTAATGGTCATGCAATAAACCAAAGACTTCTACTGTCATGTATTCAATCGTATGTATATGTTTATAAAAAATGTTAAGATGGTTTACAAGACATGCATTTAATAAGATGAAATGGGAAACTTGAGATGCCGAGTAACATGAAAATGGTGTTGGCACTTAGTAGAGTAAGTTTTGATAATTGATGTTTTCTATGTGATGAAGTTCCAAAAATCCAAGTAGCCTAGAAATAAGGCTCTCTGGTTGAATAATCAGTTAATCAATTGGTTTTACCAATCTCATCCATTCTTCATAGCCAAGAAGTTCGATAACTTGTATTTGGTACTTGGTAGGCCAAGATAACTTGTGGCTAATACCTGTAAAATATCCCATTTGATGGAGGTGGGGACTCACCGATGCTTAAATAAGTATTATTTTAGAGAGAGAAAATACAATAATATTCTGGAGAGAGATGCTCTGACAATAAATATGCAGTAGAGAATAAAGATTGTGAATCTCTGTTCTAAAGGTCTCGTAGTGTATTTATAGCTCATGAGTTTTGTTATTTTATAAAGGAAAGGCGCTGGAGCGTAACTTCATTTTTGTGATATTTTAAGTTGCATTGTAAGTCATATTTCACTCATTTTATCCAGCTAAAGATGGAGAAATAACGAGCCATGATAAATTTAAGCCTATACGAGGCTAGACTTGGCAAACTGTTAAGCCCAATCACGACTGAGTCTGGTTAGAACTAGACCCAACACACTTCCACTGAGACGTGTTTGGTGCTGTTGTGTGCTAGCCCACTGCACCCGAGAATTCAGAAAAATTTATGCTCGTATGTTTTTCTTGATCTAACATTTATTGGTAAAGATATATAAAGATATATTGGTAAAATCTTGGTTCATCAGTAGCTTTCTAATCTTTGCGATATAATAATATGCAAAGACTTTAATTAATCTATCAATCTAGGTAGAGTAGTGAGTTTTACTCGTATAAAAGGGGGGCAAGCCTAGAAAAAAGCAGAGAAATATGCACATAGACTGAAAGAAATTCTTTCAGATATAAAAGATCAAGAATATGTACTTAGAAAAATTCTAAGAGATTGAGGATATCATGCTCATTATCTATACAAATTCCAAAGTGGTTATGTGGAATCTAATGGGGGTGAACCTATACTTAGAAATTTCTAGGTGATTATAGATTACTTGGAGAGTGGAAACATGTAGCTTTTCCAACATTGTCATAAGACTTAAAAACCTTTCACTAAAAAAAGGTTTTTTTCTTACTGGACAAGAGAACCCTCCACTAAAGAGTGGTGATTAGATGATGCTGTTATTTGTACTAGGAAGACCGAGTTCATCATTTAGAGAGTGTTGCATATACATTGAGGAGATCAAGTTCATACCTTGGAAGTTGATTTATATAGCACTGAGAAGATTACATTCATTCCTTAGACATTGATGCATATATCATTGGGAAGACTACTACGTCTATCTTTTAGAGATGGGTGCATATAAGCACTGAGGAGACTAATTGCATCTCTTGAAGAGTGATTCATATAGCATAGAGAGACTAAGTACATCCATTGGAGAGTGGTGTGTATAGCACTGGGAAGACTGAGTCCATCTCTTAGAATTTGGTGCATATAGCACTTGAAATATCACATTCATCTTTTGGAGATCGATGTACATAACACCAGGGAGACTACATCATGGTTGGACGTAGTAAACTATCAAGCCCAATCATGGTTGTGTCTAGCTAACACCATATCCAACGCGCCTCTATGGGATATGTTTGGTGCTAGCGTGTGCTAGCTCAACGCACTTGAAAATTCAAAAAAAATTATACATATATGTTTTTCTTTATCTAATATTTATTGGTAAAGATATACCGGTAAAATATCGGTTAATCACCATGTAATCAAGGAAAGGAAAAAAACAAAATCAAGATTATGAAACCCATGAACATCATCAGATCGCTTAATATTGCAACAAAGGGAAACTGGGACCTGTTGATATTGAAGAACAGCTTGGCTGTTTTTTTCTACCTGTTCTTTTAGGCCAAACATAATGAGAGCTAAGCTACTGTTGCAGGTGCAGACAAGAGTACTGGTTTACGAGACAGAGAACTTGATTGCAAATACTCTTGGGGGAAGGGACCACAAATTATTTGATATTTTGACAAGTTAAGAGAAGACTAGACTAGAGGCACCGGGACGAGAGAGATGACTCCCAGGGAAAGCAAAGTGGCTTAACTGTTCCTGAAGTGGGGGACCATACTCAGTTTATATTAAATTAAACATGGATTTAGTCTGCTTTATGCAAAGCCTAGCTGTTAGGTAGAACATCTTGATTTTAGATACCATAATAATTCAGCCAGGGATAGATAGTATAATGGCTCTTAGAGAGAGAGACTAGAGCCTACTAGTTTTGACTCTGACCAAGCATATGTGTGGAGGAAGGCATTCATTATTAGGCAGGCAGCGAAACTTTGATTGGTTAAAGTTGCATGCCTATATTGTAAAAGTATTTTTGAAATAATTTATTTATTTTATTTTAAATTATTTTTTTAATGTTTTTTTAGATTATTTTCCCCTTATTAATATTAAAAATAAAATTTTAAAAAATAAAAAATATATATTATTTTAATACATTTCTTTATAAAAAATACTTTGACTAATTTGATAAATAATTATACTATCATACAAAATGAGATCTAAATTTTTGAAAATTAATTAAAACGGTGACTTTCCTTGAAATAAATTTCTAGTTGGGGGGGGGGGGATTTACTTCAAGGTCAAGCCAAAATAAAATTAGAGGTATCTGGGTGATGACTTGACTATTAGTATTCAGCAATGAAGATCCTCTGAAGAAGACGTAATTCCAAGTAGAGGACACGTCCTTTATTTCGCTCACGTTTTTTTAGGCATTGTCGGTACTAAGATCGACGATGGAGTGGAGGCAAGCCAACCACGGAGGGCTAATGGGTGATTAGGGGAGTAAAAAAAAAAAAAACTGCGGCACTGCCATCCCCACCCCCCACCAGTTTGGTGTTATTTTGTGAATCCTCCCAGTCTCACTACCCCGCCAAAAATAGTAAGGAATGGAAATGATAGAGACAGTGATGGAGAAGGAGAAGAGACCTTAACCCTTCGCTTTCATGTATTTTTATGTATGGTATTATGATAGCTTTTATAGTTATAATATGAAAAAAATTATTTTATAAAAAGTAATTTTAGTTGAGCTTGATTTGATATTTATATGTATATTTGTTTAAAACTATGGTTGAAATTGAAATTAAACAAAAAATATATATATTAATGGTTTTTAATTTAAATATGGTTTTTTTTTTCTTAAGCGCGCAACAACATCAAGTAAAATATCATCATGAATAAAATTGAAATTGCAATCAAATTTTACAAATATTACGTCATCAAGCGATCTCTATCTAATTTATATAGTGTTATTGAATAATATTAAACACTAATATAATTAAAAATAAAAAAATAAAATTTAATTATTTATTATTTTACTGATTTGAATCCAGTTCAATGTATTTAATTTTAGATTGAACTCGATTTAACTGGAACAATCAAGTATCCACTGGTTTACGTAAATATTGGAGTAAGTTTCCACGAATAGGCACGGAGAAGAAGAAAAGCAATAAAGAGGTGCTTTTTGTCACCTTGCATTTCAAATGCAAATAGGGAGTGGGGTTCATAAACAGTAAATAATGTTTTATGTATTATCAAATATTTATTTTTTGTGGTTTGTTTTAAAAACAGAAGCAATCACGGAAACAAAGAGACACTTAGCCTAACTTTGGGGCTTGGGCCTCGGCCTGTCTTGCATTTTAAGATTCATTCCATTGTTTTGGTCCCCTTACCTCGTTATATATGTAACAATACACAGAAAATAAAACTGATTTCTAAATAGTGTTAGAGGACATGAGGAGGGATAATGAGAATGGTTTAAGGTAGTGTTTAATATTATGACAGTAATATTTTTTTAAAAAATATTAAAATAACATATATTTTTTATTTTTAATATTAATACAATTTAAAAACACTAAAATATTAATTTTAAATTAAAAAATTTAAATTTTAGACAATCAATATTTTTTACTGCACTATCAAATATTTGTTGATATTAAAAATAAATTTTTAAAAAATAAAAAATATATTATTTAAATGTATTTTTAAACAAAAAAAATATTTTAAAATAAATACCATACCAAACAGTCAAGTAAACAAAATGCTAAAAAAAAAAAAAAAAAAAACTCGATCTACCATCAGCTAAAATTAATTCCCACGGGACCCTTACACGTTTCTTCCTGCCACGTATTCATAAAATACAAGCTCTGTTAAATGGTTCCATGACAAAGATAGATGGGAGGGTATAACTGACGAAGCTATTGAATTCGAAATTATGATTGAGACGAGACAGAGTTTTGAAGGTAAAAATGAGAGACAATATATGAATCTCAGGTTAAAAAAAACAAATTATTGCAAGAATTCACAATTCTATCTTTCAATATTTTAACGCTGGTCATCCGGAAAAACCTGCCGGGTGTTATTATTAAATACAGTTGGCGGGATTTCATTGGATATCAAACTTGAATGCCATCTTGATTAGTTGTTTCGGTCAATATTGTCCCCACCATTCACTTCAAGAGATAGAGATTTGACCATCTCCACTTCTAATGTCTCGTTGATCAACGCACTTCATGATCTAACTAGCCGAGGGGCCTGCCCTGCTGCGCGGTGCCCATTTTATGTTTATAATCTCTCTCTGTTTTTTTTTCCCTCCAGATTTGGTTACAAATTTGTTTATAACAAAGGGTTTTAGTGCTTCATTGATAAAAATATAAAGACCCTCTTACTTTAATTAATAATCAAAATTAATAAATTTTAAGAGGTATAGCTTAAATCGTCAAGCTCTAGATTTGCTTATTAAAAATCACTGGTTTAAGTCTTATAAACTCTATTATTATTGAAAATTTACATGATCGTTAATTTCAAGACCCGTAAAATTAATTGAGTTGCATGTAAGCTGGTCCGGACACACATTAATAATAATAAATAATTAGAATTAATAATTTACAATAACAGTTTACAGGAACAAATTGATGGTAATTTTATCAATCATCCCATGCATCACCACGCATTAATGGGATTATAAATAGAGTAGGCGTAAGATTTGCAATTTAAGAGTGTTATTCACTATAAATACAAAAAATAACAAGAATTTAATTAAGTTCCACAGATTTTTGTTTTTCCAGCCTACGCCCCAATGCAAACAAATATCTAAATTCCTTCTTAATAATTATCCTCAAGTTCATAGAATGCCACGTGATTGTCCTAGTCACCATCCTCTTTAATGCAAGCAAGCAAATATTTCCTCGTGACATGATTAGATTGATGAATTGCATGCCTCTTCTTTCAAGTTTGTCTTTGTATAGATTTGCTCAAACAACCTTTTTCAACGAGTTTCGATTGCAAGCCAAGTTAGTTGGAGATGCAAAAAAAACCGCGATGATGATCATTTTGTTGCTCTTCAAAAATCAAAGACAACGTTACAGGCTTACAGCCATCATTGCTGCTTCTGCGCATGTTTCTTGATTTCATGCTCTTGTACATGTTGAATATGATAATGAATTATGACCAGAAAATTTCAAAGCAGGATTTTTTTTTTAGAAATATAATAATTAATTATTTTTAAAAATATTTTTTTATTTTTTAAAAATATTTTGTTGTCAGAAGATTAACCGAGCACTAAAACAAGTCATCCGGACTGTAATTGGTACCCTCACAAGATATTACTCTGTTATAGCCTCTCTTACTACTTACCGTGAACGGTGATGCGAATATTGTGCCAAATTATCATGTACATAGGATATGTAAAACTCTTGATGGGTTTTCGTAACTCCTACCGGTAGGATATCCGAGTTACTGAAGTGTCGTTGACATGATTAATCTATTAAAGTGCCGGTGCCAATTTTTTTTTTTAAT
Organism: Populus alba; assembly: GCF_005239225.2. NCBI lineage: Eukaryota > Viridiplantae > Streptophyta > Magnoliopsida > Malpighiales > Salicaceae > Populus > Populus alba. The sequence goes on from NC_133291.1 coordinate 10,543,783, forward strand.
GAGAATTGAACCTTTAAAAAAAAAAAAAATTTCGGGCATAAAAATGGGCACTAAAGGAATTCTTGTTTTATCGAGTTCTTATTTAATTTTCTTGGAGTTATTTTAGTATATATATATTTTTTTTATGTTTGTTAATATTCTAGCTATAAAAATAGGATTAAAATTCATTTTCTAAAACATTATACACACAATATTTCACGTATTAAAAATAATTTTAAAATTACAATAATAAATTTGATTACGATAAGAAGTGAAAAATCTATTGAAGTGTCAAAATTACAATAATAAATTACGATAAGCTGTGTATATAAGGTGCCAATTGCATCAACTAAGCTTCTTGAAGATCGTAGTGGTCGAGTCAACTAGGCTTATTGAAAACTGTGTTAAACCTCATCGGTCCAGTTAAAATAGTGGGCAATGGAGAGTGCCTGATCTAAAGGAAAGATATTCATGTTCGGGTCCGGAAGCTACAGAGAGAATTTGTGGCCCATCGTGTCTTATCCCAAGGCGAGGTGGGGAGGGGCGTCCTTCCTTCAATCTTGGGTCCATTACTAATGCATTTAAAACACGAGGGTTACATGGGATTATAACTTGGAATTAAAATATTTGTTTTCTATAGTTTTAAATTTAAGTTTTGTGATTGCTTATATAATAGCCATTGAAGACTTAAAAGATTGTTAATTTTAAAACTTGTAGAATTAGTTGAGGTACGCGCAAGCTGATCCGGACACCTATATTAAACTAGAAATAAAAAATAAACACGATGGTGCTAATCCCGGATCTAACATGTATTTGTTTTTCAGCTCAATGATCAAAAACAATTTTGAAGGAAATATTAAAGGGATATATTGGTGTGTACCCTGCGTGTACCATCATCATGTTTATTTTTATGTTAAAATAATGTTTTTATAAAAAAATAAATTTTTTCATAGTATTTTTAGATTATTTTAATATATTAATTTTAAAAATAAAAAATATATTATTTTAATATATTTTTAAATAAAAAATATTTTAAAAAAACAATCACTATCACAATATTAAATTAATTTTAAAAAATAAAAATTATATTATTTTAATATATTTTTAAATAAAAAAATATTTTTAAAAAATAAACAATATCTTATTATCAAAGAATCTCCGCCGTGTAGGTCTACTGCCCAACCTGTTCAGTTCATGCATGCTATATACGAAACGCACCGTCTTTGTCCTATCATAAATCCCGGAAAGTCTGAAGCTCCATTTACTCTTGTACACATGGCTCGCTGCTTCCAGAAACCACAATATAAAAATTGTTTTCTCAAAAAATAAAAATAAAAAGGTGAAGAAGACGGATGCAATTCAAATAATCCCTGGAACAGCGTAATTCATGCTTATTTTTACTGATTTTTTTTTTAAAAATTATCATCAATTTTTTCATACTATTTACTTTATATATATGTGTGTGTGTGTGTGTGTGAAACAAAGAAATAGAATTCAGTTAAAAATTGATTTTAAAATATAAGGATTAGATAATAGGTGACAAAACAACGAGGACCGATTAATTATTTTGATAAACTACAGTGACTAAGTTATAATTAACCATTGATAATTAATAGCCCAGCCAAATGAATGACAATATGCTGTTTTTTTTTTTTTTTTAATAATTCGTCTTCAGATCTAAAGCATAAAGGCAACAGGATCAGCAGGCACAAAAAGTCATAACGTGCCCCAACATGTAACCTGTTCCTATCAAAAAACGACCTAGAGAAATGGAAAAGCTCAACAAGTTAATTAATTAAACAGCTGGGACTTGGGGGTATTAATTAGGGTAGATAATCAAATTAGCTAGTGATAAACAAAACCTAAAAGACCTCAAAATTACAAGTTCCAAGGTAACAAACTTAACGGTTAAAACCGTGTTTTTTTTTAAATTTATTATTTTTTTTATTTTTAGATCATTTTATTTTAATGTATATCAAAATAATTTTTTTAAAAAAATAAAAAATATTATTTTAATTTAATTCAAAAAAAAAAATGATGTTCGCTGTTAAATTCCTAAACACACCCTTCCGTTTGCATGTCGAAATTAACCGCAGGATTACATCCAGAGTCGCACAACGGCACCACATGCAACACACATACCACTAAAAAATAAAACAAGTTAGCTTACAGATCATGACTTAATTACATCTCATGAATGCATTAGATTTCGTCACTGATCACGTACGGTCTTGTTTTGCATCATGGAGTTCTTGCAATGAGCAACTGCACCTTGAACAGCGCTCTGCAATTCCTCCACCGATAATGTGTCTTCCATAGTACATGCATGCCACCACCTGCAGCCATTCCTCCACCGATAATGTGTCTTCCATAGTACATGCATGCCACCACCTGCAGCCATTCCTCCACCGATAATGTGTCTTCCATAGTACATGCATGCCACCACCTGCAGCAATCCTACTTGCTGTACCAGCTGAACCCACAGCATTTTACAAAGCACGCCAGAGTGGCTAGGAGATGACCGCATCGGAGATGGACAGCTGGAAGCGCAGCTTCTCCCTTCTTGGTCTCAAATTTCCCGAGAAAGAATGAGAAAACACTCCAGTACTGCTTCCCTTTCTGGCATCCTTGCTAGAGACATCATCGATATCTTTCATAGATCTCTCTGATTTCAGAGACAGACCGACAGCATTATTTGCTGTTGAAGCTGGCCTCCCATTTTTTGCTGTTGTTTTTTGGGATAGTTTCTCATACAATGGCTTCACTTCTTGGAATACTTCCTTATAACTTCTTTTGCTGTGATGCTTATTCTTTTCATCGAAGAACCCGTTACCTTGTCAATTGTCATCAAGGGCGGAGGCAAGTTAAAAGCTTAGATGGAATATAATTCAGGTTAAGATTTTTATTAATATATATATTTTTGATTAGTTTTATGAAAAAAAAAATATAATTTTTAATTGAATTATCAATTTTTTTAAAAAAATTTGCTTAAAGCCTTCTAATATGATATTTTAGATGAATTATATCCCATAAAATATCAAAAGATATAACTTGAACAATAAATTTATTTTTACTTTTACTTCAATTTTATGTATTTTTAAATTTATTTTTTTAATATTTTGGATGATATATTTAAATTAAAAATTTATTGTTAATTTTAAAAATTTATTTATATGATTTAATAATTAATCTTAAAATAATATATATATTTATTTAATACTTCAGGTTAGTAAAAATTTATGACTCCGTCCTTAGTTGTAATTTTCACTATTTTTGGTCTCTTTCTTGAAAACTGAAGGGAATCTTCTTTTGTTGTTCTCTTTCTTTAAAACATGCATGAGCAAATTTAGGGACAAATCTGGGACCATTTTGCATGTTGCAGTCTAGATTTTCTTGCACAAAATCAAGTTGAGAATATTTTTGTACATTAAAAGGGATATTTCTATACGTTAGTAATATTCTAGTACGCTGGATTCAAAAGAAAAGAAGAAGAAGACTAAGCTCTAGCACGTATACTTGGTAATTTGAACGAAGATAAACGCCATTATTATAATATATTGTTTTTAATTTATTTTTAATATTAATACATCAAAACAATTAAAAAATATAAAAAAAATAAAAATGAATCAAGAATAAAGAAATTTTTATACACAGGCAAACCGGAAAGATGAGTCATTGTTTTGTCTGCTCTGGTGGACACATTGCGCCTTCAATGAGCGAGGAGTATATGAAAGATTTGTCCTGGGCTGGATGAAGAATTGAAAAGCTTAAGGTGCGTGGCAAAACAAAATTCTCAAAAACTCAAGCCTAATTATTGAAAATATAAGAGTAAAAATTTCATATATTTGGAGTTGTATTTTATTTTTATAAAAAATACAATTTATGAAATTCTTTTATGATAAATAAGAAAATAAGAGTAAAATAGACTTGTTGATCATGTTTTTTCAAAAAAAAAATTAAAATTTTTTTTATTCTTGATTCATATATTTTTTATATTTTTGAATTGTTTTGATGTGTTGATTTCAAAAATAAATTTTAAAAAAAATAAAAAAATATATATTATTTTAGTGTATATTTTTTTTAAAAATAACATTTTAAAAATCAACAACTATAACAATACCAAACCTTGCACATACTTGCAAAATTCCTCAAATTATTAATAATGAAAGACATATATAGTGGGGGACAATGTGAAAAATAACTACAAAATAAAAGGTATTAATGCATGTCTATTCGACCGTTTATTTAGGGAATATGTTCAATGTATAAATTATTATCCATATCATTTACAAAGACCGAGTAGAATATAGGGATATACGGAGTCCCTTGTCACATATTAATAAAAAAAATAAAAAAATCACTCTAAATCTTGAATTTAGATCCAAATTACATATTTAGAAAAGTAAGTGGTTTTATTACAAATAAATTTTAAAAAATAGAAGTTAATAAGTAGGGCTGGAATTTGAGTTTCGTAAATTCACTCTCGATGACAAAAAATCAAGGAAAAAGTTAGAGAAAAATCCATCTAAAAAAGTATCGGAAAAAACTCTGAATGCAGAATCTAATCTTCCAATAAAAAATAAAAATAATGAATGTGGAGAAAAAAGGGGAAATAAATAAATAAATTTTGGCAGCGAAAAGTGCAAGACTTTTACCGACCAACGTCCACCCACCCCAAACCCAGATCCAAACCCAAACCCAAACCAACCCTAACCAAACTGAAAGAAAGAAAAGAAAGAAAGGAATCGAATTTTGGATTAAACCAAACAAAACCCATAAAGGGCAGAGCAAAATCTTTAGCAACCACATGACCCAACCCAACAACCATTGAAATTGTCTCCTCTCTTTGCATCTCTCTGTATCTTTCTCATCTCTTTTTCTTTCTTTTTATTTCCGCTCTCTCTTCATTTATTCAAACGCTCTCTGTAATCTATTCTCAGCCTCAACGCCTAATAAAAAACTGAAATTCTCCTCTCCACTTTGAAATCTCAATCTCAATCTCAATCACGGAGTTTTCAGATCTATATCTCCACTTATCACGGTAATTATATATGATCTCATCCCTTTTGCCACCGCGCCGATGATGTTTTTGATGTTCGATTATTATAGATGGTTTTTTTCTCCGTGTTATTGAAAGTTTTGACGCTGTATTGAAATACCGTGTTATATATATATGGTTGAATTTTATCTTGGATTTGTTAGATCGATGGATTGCCTTTTTTTTTGTCATTAAATGGATATTTGAGAAAAATAATTGGCATCGACCAAGAAATGTTGCTGGTTGAGTATATGTAACAATATGGATTTTGTCATTAGAAGGTTAATTATGAATTATAGGCCTTTGACTTTGGTGAAATGCTTAAACTTTTATCTATATTTAATTTTTGTAAGCCACTTGAACTTTAATTTAAAAGGCCAATGGAAATAAGCACAAAATCTTGATAAAAAAATAATAAGACTATTCGTGATCTGACCTACTATGTGATACTGGTTTCAGCTTCTTAGAACAAGTCTATTAATTTGAGGTGCAATCTTATTTATTTTTTTGTTTCTTTTTGTTTTAATTGGATAATTTGTCAGGAATAATGTCCTTTGCACGGAATTATCGTTCACACGGAGGAACGGGCCATGATGATCGGTGGAACTCTTTGAATGGGTACAATTTCAACCATGGAAATAGGAACATTGATGCGAATAGGAACACCAACTACAGCTACAATTGGAATCATAGCAATATCCGAGACTACTCCTCGGGGAAATTCAGGGACCATGTTAATGGTTATGCTAACCCTCCCAGCGGTGCACCAGCTTTTAAAAGGAGAAAATTTAGTGCGGATACTTGGGGAGATGGTGGGAGACACTATCCTCCATACAATGCATATGAATATGCAGATCTATCTTACAACAATTCAGTCCCTCTGCCAACTAGATCCAATGCTGAGGTCTCTACATCTATAAGTTGCAAACGTGATTGTTCAAAACTGGAAGAAGATGAACCAGTATTCTTGTCAAAGGATGAGATTGAAAGACACTCCCCATCTAGAAAAGATGGAATTGATGCACTACGTGAAACACATCTGCGGTATTCTTATTGTGCTTTCCTTCAGAACCTCGGGCTGCGGTTGGAGCTGTAAGTGCTCCACTTAGAATGTGTTTCTACTCAGAATTTGCATGTAATTAACAACCTCTCCCGCTTCTTGCAGGCCGCAAACTACTATTGGCACTGGCATGGTTTTGTGCCACCGTTTTTTTGTTCGACGATCACATGCATGCCATGATAGATATGTGAGTTTTAAAATGCTCATGCTTGGGTTTTTTACTACTTGGAGGATACTTCGTGTACAACCATTTTACTTAAATAACCTTTCCTGAATTGTGTTAGCATTCTCCTCCCAAGTGCTATTTCTATAAAGAGAACAATGTTATTAGCTGTTTAGAACTTTGGGATGATAAAGAACTAAGTAATTGTTAAGTCTAGAACTGACGGTTTATCTATGGAAGCCTGGTGTACTCTGTTACGCTGAATAGTTTGCCTTGATTTGGAAATTTACTAGTCCTCTTGACTTATGATTCCTCCTGTGATGAAGGTGGAGTTAGAACTCTCAATTCAAAACTATTCTTTTGACACAAGGGTCTTACCTGTGTAGCTGCTTTGTGTACATGATCTGATACTGCAGCATTCTGCATTTGTAACGTAAGAAAAAATCAGGTGGACAGCCTTTCTTGTCTGTTTGTATTGCCTATCTTTTGGCTTTTTTAGATTCGTTGCATCTATCTTTTGTTGCTTTTATTTTTCTGATTTCTTGTCGGTTATGGCATGTTTAATCTTGGTATGATTTCTGATATGTGCATGAATGCTTTATGAGGATGCTTGCAATACAATTATGCAATAAATCTAGTGGACGTTCCTCTTTTTGATGATTATATTTGTCATGTGTGTTTTGTGTTTGTTGCAGTTAATTGCTGTTGCTGCACTTTTTCTCGCTGCAAAGTCCGAGGAGACGCCACGCCCTTTGAATAACGTTGTGAGAGTTTCTTGTGAGATTTTCCACAAGCAGGATATTACTTTCTTGTCATACCTGCTCCCTGTTGTAAGTACCTCACAGCCTGATCTATAATTTCTTACCTGTTGTATATATTAAAGAAAAATTAATTCGGGTCTGTCTTTAAATACAAAGAGGATAACATAAAAAATCCTCATGTCCCTCTTTGGAGTACCTATCTCCAAAATGTGTTGAATTTCTTGTCTATTGGTTAATTTGGACCGCATTTCTTGCTTTACATGAAATCTCAAAGTAATGCAGGGTTTTTTTACTCTGAAAAGTTGCAGCCCCAAGTCTGTAGCGTACTAACTTGAAATGAGTTTTGCTAAACAGGACTGGTTTGAACAGTACCGGGAGCGAGTGATCGAGGCTGAGCAAATGATTCTGACAACTCTAAATTTTGAAATCAATGTGCAGCATCCATATGGTCCTCTGACAACCATCCTTGACAAATTAGGTCTTTCACAAACTGTTTTGGTGAATCTGGCTCAAAACTTGGTCGGTGAAGGGTAAGTGCACTACTTCTGATATAATATATTTTATTGGATCTTTAGATTTGTACTGGTGTGGTTCATTTATATCAGTGTCAAAATGAACTATCTCTTACCAAGTACAATAATATAATAATATTAATTCTGATCACGCTCCCTTCTTCAGGAAGGAATTTGATTTGGACCATCTTGTTGTAAATACATTGTATCTGGATTTTCTCACACTAGTTCAGCTAAAGACATGGTTTAAGATTTAGCAAGTGGTCTTGCAGCTATGATGGCTTTTCTGTGTCCAGAAGTATGGATTGGTTAGTGTCTAAATCCAAACCAATCAGAAGGTTTTTGGGTATTCGTGGTACTTGGGTCATGGAGAGTATGTACTAGGTTCTTCTATTTCTCTTTTGGTTCATCATAGCGTGCTACTAGTCTCAATGGTTTTCTTCTTTTAAGAAACCAATCTACATAGTTATTCTGGTATGGGATATTGATTTTTTGGCATGGCATATAATTGCAGGGTCTACACAAGATTAACGTGCTCACCTGTGTGATATTGTTAGCTGGAGGATTGATATGCTGTGCATGGAAAGTTTTTTAAACATCTGAAGTTGCTTTGCCGATGTGTTGTGGATCACATTATTGTGATTCACTGCTCCCTGTCAACTGGGTTATTTGCCAAATAAGATACCCTCAGAACATCCAAAACCTCCTTTTCTTTCAACGTTTTTCCCACGTTCTTCTTTTTTCACTTTCATTTGGAGCAAGTTGTCTAGCCACCTCATACAAACTCAAGTTTGTAAGACCTGGCTGCTTATTTTGTTAGTTTCCGTTCACCCTGATTTGGAGGAAACTAATTGACTTGGCAAGGATCAAGAGCCATAGTGACTGGGATTTCTTTTGTTCTTGTTCTTTTCCTCCTTCCTTCATGATTTTTGCCTCATTTCTAAATGGTACGAGTCCTCAGATATTCTGTTTTCTTTCTTTCTTTCCTTCTTTTTTAAACCATTATGCATCAACTCCTTTTTTCCCAAAAAATTGGTTGCACTTTTTTGGTTTGATTTCACAATTTTAGAATAAAAACGTCAATGAATTTGTCCAACAAGTGTAGATGCCCAATTGTCAGAAGGTTATGTAGCTGCATAGTTGATTGATTGTGAGCCCTGATGTGCAGTGTGAGATTGCCACTTAGAGTTAGAGTTAGACTGGCTATCACTGTGTCAATGGTTTGTGATGGTTTGCTGGTGGAAAATTGTTGATGTTGCCAGCATAGATAGAAATATGAGAAGGTACAAGCAGCTTGCCAATTTTTTTTTCTTTCTAAGGATGCTCTAATCCAAGTCCAATGGGGGATGATGGTTACAGTATGCCAATTGAGCTATTGCTCGTTGTCACAAATATGTCAGTTTGTCAGTACTGGTTAACTCACAATTATAAAATGCATAGATAAATTGTTTGCTTGGAAACTATTGGCATGCAAAACTAAGCGCATGCCAAAACCAGGGAATATGCCCAACATTTTATAGCAGTTTGATAATTGTCATTATCATTATTGGCCTGTCATAGTGCATAGAGCTCCCTGTATTGCAAGCATCTGGGGAAAAAAAATAGATGTAGGCATCACTATATATATATATTTTTGGTTATTCTTTTCAGCTGTTATTGATATAAATTTTCCTAATATTGTTGTTATTAATATACCTGCTGTTATTGTGCATGCTGCACATACACATGGTGAGTCGGGTTGTCTTTTTAGGCTCAGCTATCTATGACAACTGAGGTTACAGTACTATATTCCTGCTACATTTTGTGTTAAATACATGCAGGCATTCACGGAATTGGAGTATATTAAATGTTCTTTAGGAATTCAAAAAAATAAGTGAAGCTTGAACCTTTTCCTTTTGGTAAAATTGGAATTTGGGATCATCTCCATTTCACTCAGGTCTTAGCTCTCTAAGCTGTCGCCTTGCTTCATTAAAGAAGAGATATTATTGAGCACAAATGAACACTCAATCTCGTAGGGCTCAGGGCTCCTGATTTCTCTCATGCTAGGCTTGGACTGGCAATATCAGGCCAGAGGCTGATCTGTGCGGGGCTTAATTAGCTCCATAGATGATTACTGCTTCTTTATCAATTTGCGGTGTTGACTGGCCAATGATGAGCTGGATGGGGAAATATCTTCCCTGTAAGTCAAAAAATTTGAAATTAAGAACAACACCTTTCACGGTTCAATTCCATAAGCTGTTCTTATTCTTAAATGAGGATTGTAGGATGAGGGGTCAGGTTAACAAAACAATGTTATAATATTACATTTACTATGTTTGCCCCCAGCATCAGGCCTTGACCCTTCAGATATTCTATCCCAAATATCCTCAGCTTCCTTCTAATTCTCTAGCTTAGAACTTTTCAAGATTCAAACAAGCTTCAGTTTTTTTTTTTTTTTTACCATTATCAGTTTTGATAATCCCTCATATCAGTTTGAGGTTTTTAATCACTCAAAAGTATGGTTCAAAAATTTTCAGAACCCTTCCATATAGCATGATATTCATATATATATGGAGTTATCCAGTTTATAAGATATGTATTCAATTATGCCTCATCTTTTTGTTATTGTGGATGTGAATGATGCTTATAGCTGGCTAGAGGATTTGGGATGGTGGTATTCTATATCTGGGTTACCTGCGTGGTTCATGAGCATTAGTTCATGTGTTTTGACAAGCCTTTCCAGATCAAGTTGTTGAGCAGAAGATGCAGAATGTGCTGCTAGTTTCTATTTGTTTTATTATTTGAATTGTGTATGTTTCTGGAGTTAAAAAGCCCCAGCATCAGAATGGGCCTGGGGGTTGATGTGTTTATAAATGAGTGTAAGATGTTTGTTATAGTTTTGGTACTCTATCAGCCATCCTGCAGAGTTTCTTGCAAAATATTCTTCCTGGGTTGCTGCCTTTTTGGTGGGTAAGAGAAAAATCACTAGACTTGCATTATTTATTTGTACTTGAATCCATAATGATGTCTTCTAGTATTTTGATTTTGTGTGTTTGTTTATACATTTTACTTTGATTGCTAATATGCTTTTCATCAAAATTTTGGCAATATGCCAAGTTTCACAAGATATCTGGTTTCCATAATAGCGCTGTGAAGCTGGTTGGTTTGTCAGTTTTGCCTCTCTCATCATGTGCTGGTTATTGGTGGTTTTAGCACACTTTATAAAAGCTGTTATTTTGTGTTATAGGCTCCGGAGCTCATTGTGGCTTCAGTTTAAGCCCCATCACATTGCCGCTGGTGCTGCCTATCTTGCTGCCAAGTTTCTAAACTTTGATCTTGCTTTTTACCAGAATATCTGGCGGGAGTTTGAAACAACACCAGCTATTCTCCAAGGTAGCTAAACATAACTTTTATCAGTTATATTGAATCATAGCACTGGCTTAATCTTTTGCTGTCAAGTTCAGTTACCAGATAAATTGCATAAAACTGGCAATTTTCTGAATCTTTAGATATGCCGATCAAATCTACATAGTTTACTTTGTTGCGAACAAAGGACCGGTCCTTTCATTTCTGGATCAGAAACTTAGATCAAGTTTATGACATTTTGAGAATGTCTTGGTGGGCAAAAATCAGCAAATTGCTCAGGGAGACAAACTCCTTTTTTTCTTAAAAAAATTGATAAAATTAAATTGAAGTTGCAATAGAGGATGAAAATTGGGGATTTGGGTTCCAGCTTTCACCATTTTAACTTGCCATGTTTTTATCATGTGTCCCAGTGCGTACGCACTTTTGCGTTTTTCTCTTTGTGCTTCATACTGAATATTTTTATCAGACTTCACATAGGTTCTTGCTGCTAATTCATCTGTATGTGACTTTATGATGCAGATGTATCACAGCAGCTGATGGAGCTTTTCCAGTAAAATAGCATAACTGCTATAGCATGGTTCACCCTTGAGGGTGATGCACTTTGGGTGTTGTAAGTATAAGCCAGGTCAGAATACGTGTTCAACATGGTAACAAAGATCATCGGTACTGTTTATTGTGTGAGAATGTAGTGCAAGAGAGACGAAAGGAGATGCTCATCACAAAAAGTTGCACTTGAAGTACAGGTCAAATGGATCTGCTGTTCGACTTGCATGTGCTTACTGCAAGAGAGTCGGTAGATCTATAGTTCAAAGTGTAAGTACTTGCTGCAAAATTGAACAACAAATTAGCTGAAAGCCTAACCTTGGAGCGGTGTCCATTTTCAATTTAATTTATGCCTGAGGTTTCAATAGATGTGTGACAAAGCACTACCCTATTTGGTTCCTTTCCTAGGTTCTAATGCATGATGCCCATCCAAGATTGGAGTCGGTAGTGCAAAATGATAGTCTGTTATGAATCTTGGAAAATGTCGGATGATTTACCTTTATTACAACACCTAAGCTTGCCTGTCGATTGCTTTGCAAATATGAGACATGCTTATGATATTGGAGATGATTGTTGCAGCGATACAGTGATTATAAATTCTTGCTGAATTTTCTGTGCGTGGCAAAAAAAAGTAATCGGTTGAATATAAGGGTGGTGCTCCTAAAATTCAGGTAAAAACACAAGATTTCCTGTGATCGAAAAGGGGGAATTTTCCTATCGTATTGGATGTGGGATATATCCCTCTGCCTGTTTGTGTTATACTCTGCTGTCGTCTGGGGAACATTGATCTATGCCTCAACAATGTTTTTGTTAGGAAAACTAATTAGAAGATTCAGTTGGAAAAGCTATCAATGCTGTCTATCTTTATAGTCAGGAAATTTTGCAGGAAAATCTTGTCCCTCGAAGAAAACAGGGGATAAGAAAGGGTGAACTTGGTGTGATTTTGACTCAGATGAAAGAAGCAACTTTTCTCCTTTAAATTCAATAAAAATGGAAAGGGATTAAAAGGAGAGGTGGAGGTGGGGCGTTGTTGTAAAGTGGGGGAGAAGAGGAGATGGATTCATGGCGGTCGGGGAGTACTTTCCTGTGGCAACGACAGTACAGATCTAGCAAGGAAATAGATTCATAGGGTCTGTGGTGATAGATTGAGCCTAAAGTGGCTGTCACTCTGCTATAAAGTAGAGAGAGTGCTCCTCCACATTACGATCCATAGGGGTTCCAAAGGGAATAATCCTATTCACATGCTAGTTTGAATACATTGGCTAGTAATTACCATTGTAATTTCCTTTTAGTTGTTACATTTTAATAGTCCTCGAATCCACAAATCCATTTTGACAAGGAAAAATGAAGTGTAAGAATTAAAAGATTAATTAATTATCCAACATATAAGTTTGTTTTGAAATTACTTATTTTTTAGGATATTATTATTAATTAATTTTTTATAAATCAAAATTAAATCACAATCAATTAAGGGTTTTTTTTAACACCCAATAAAATCTTCAAGAGTATTTCACATGGAAAAAGCATGTATTTGGTATCAATCTGCTTTTATGTTTGTTTTTGCGGTGAAATTAATATTTTTAAATTTTTTTCAATGATTTTAATATAATTATATTATAAATAAATAAATATTATTTTATTATATTTTATTTTTAAAAAAACTTACAAAAATGTACTCACTGCATTACTGAACGCATACGAAGATATTCTAACCAAAACAACTAATCTACTGTACACCCGAGCCAAGCGTCTGATGCAATTTAACCAAACCATATTAAATTGTTGGAAAAAAAATAAACCTAATTAAATCATATTAAAGAATATACAAATCTAAGGTCAAGAGACTGCTGTCAGCTGCAAAGCTGGGCACGTGTCCTCAGAGACCCAAAAGGTCCACTATTTTTACCATAATGGTAGGTCCAAAACACATTCTCCCAGCAAGAAACAATCATTCGGTATATCACAGTCAATGGCAGTCTCATATTCATATACGATCTCTACTTCATTGTTCATACCTCTTTCATAGCCAAGCAAGAAAACCATAAGAAGAAAAAAAAAGAAAAGGGAGAGAAATTCAGCTACAAAAAGATAAAAAGAAAAGCCAGCGAAACAGAAACACCACCATCCACCACTAGAGAGGAGAAAGAGAAGAAAGACAGGGAAAGGCCACTCGCGATTCTATGCCATGGTCAACTCTCTCTCTCTCTCTCTCTCTCTCTCTCTCTATATATATATATATATCAGAAACACGCGCGCGATTTCTCTTTAAAAGCAAAATTCTGGAGTTTAAATTCTCCATGATTTCTGTCTATTGATTATCAAATGCCGTACAGGATCAAAACTCTCCATAAACACGACAGTAACTTCCAATTAGGGTTTACACTTATGAGGGTTTAGTTTTAGTGTTCGATTTCCAAGAGAGTTAGAGAGATTAATAAATAAATAATGTAATCGAATCAATTACAAAATGGAATGGAGACTGCGAGGCTATTGTGGTCTCGGATTCCAAACTCAGGACGGCGAGCTTGATGGTGTTAGCCTGTTCAGCAGCAGCAATGGAAACAGTGTTGCGAGTCTTGACTATGAAGTTATTGAGAATCAAGCTTACAGAGAAGAGCAGGTTTTTTTCTTTCTGATTTTAATTACTGAAAATTAATCCATCATCTTATAGTTAAGTTAAAATTACACTTTGACTCTATATTACAGAAAATATCTTTAGTCAATAAAAATCATTCAAAATATTAAAATTTCTCTCAAGTAAATTATATCCACAATCCCGCAAACATAAACCCACTTTTTTCTCTCTTTACATACAATTTCTAAACAAAATCTCTCTACAAAATTCTACAAAATCCAAGCTCGATTGAACCTTTAATTCTACAAAATCAAAGTTTAGGTGCTTTGTAGTTGATTTTCTTTGTATCTTGGTGTCTGACGTTCGTGTCAACAATTGTGAAATTTCTCTCCTGTATTGCTGTTGTTCTTGACAAATTAGGATATATATGTCGTTTCACTTGTTTTCTCAAATCGAGACTTCAATAATTGAGTAAGTGGGTTTAGTGGTGGTTTAATTATTATTATCTCCTTGGAATATTATTTATTTTACTCGATTAAACAAAAAAAAAAAGAGCATAAAATCAAATGGAACCCATAGTTCACTAAGTTACCGTGGAACCCGTAGATCCCTAAATTATTTCTTGTTCATTCTTCAATGTTCAGAAATTCAAAAGGGCTTAGGAAAGCTGGAAAATAATCTGGATTGTCTTCTTGAAATCCTAAAAAAATCTCCAATTTAAAAATTAAAGTTACAGTTCATATAGTGAGTAATTTTGTATTCTTTTACAGTAACATATTTAATAAGTGTTTAACTGTGTAGGAAACAAAATGCCCAATATTGTTGGACATCATGGAATTGCTTCATACGTCATGAGCAATTGCTTCTCTGAGTATATGTTTTATTTAAACCCGTTGTTCATTTACAAGTTCTCAAGGGGTGTAGCGTGGTGGTAAAGAGCTTGAGATCTGCACAGCAGGTCTTGAGTTCAAGTCAGGGCGTGCACTTCTTGTAAGAGCCTGGGACAGCCGGAGTTTTACTCGTTTATTTGGGCCCACAAAATGCGCTTTCCGGAAGACAAGTAGGTTTATGACGTTGACTTGCATAACAAGAGTTGACTTGCATAACAAGGATAATAAAATAGTTGATGATGCCTTAACAGTGCAGATATTGAATATACATGAAGTCAAAGGAGAGGAAGAAATCCACATTTGTGTGGATCCTGTTGATCCTGATCCTAATGTTGCTCCATTATAAATGAAAATGCCTAAGTATTCCTGCCGAGGGGGATTTGCGAGCTGCTGCTACACTCGGACTAATGTGGGGGGCCTCATGGCCCGAAGTAATGCCGCCATCGATAACCACAAACAAAATGCAAGAATAAAATATTTTCTAGAAAAAGGTGGTAATAAAATTAAATTGATTGTTGGGGAAGAAGGTTTGGATTTAGCTAAAGATAGTTTTCAAGTTTTTAAGAGCGACCGTGATATTGTGTGTTTATTTTAAAAATTTATTTAGAAGTGTAGCTGCGGTTATTTTTTAAAGTATTTTTTATTTAAAAATATATTAAAATAATATTTTTTTTATTTTAAAAAAATTATTTTTAAAATTAGTATATCAAAATAATCTAAAAATATATAAAAAAAATTAAAAATATTTTTAAAACATAA
Organism: Populus alba; assembly: GCF_005239225.2. Classification (NCBI taxonomy): domain Eukaryota; kingdom Viridiplantae; phylum Streptophyta; class Magnoliopsida; order Malpighiales; family Salicaceae; genus Populus; species Populus alba. The sequence goes on from NC_133291.1 coordinate 10,559,408, forward strand.
GAACAGATAGAATTTATAGATGAAAGCTGAAGCTTTTTTATTCAAGGAAATTATGCCTTTCGTATATGTTTGCTTGCTAGATACGAGTAATTGTCATCTGATATTGTGTTTTTCTCTCTCTTTTTTCCTCATGTATATTTATCTCTTGGAACATTGAAGAAGAATGATCTATGAATGATGTGTCATTTTTTATGCAATTATCTCGTTCGTGAGTACACTATCTGTTTTTCCGCGATAATGTTTCGTGCTATTTCAAAAGTAATGCTACATCTATATGATTTTTTATAGCATGGTATATTTTCAACCTTTGAACCTATGTTTGATTGTTTGGTGGCAGAGGAGGCCATCAAGATAGGATGTTCTCGAGGAATGGGGACGTGGAGTGCCCACTTCTGAATGGTCTTCTAGTTCAAGATCGAATGCCTGGTTGAAATTGTTGTCTGGCCTTTCTATTTGGAGACCCGTGTTGATTCTGCTGTCCTATCTTCTTCAAACACTGATTCCTTTTAGCTTCCTCCATTTTCTTCGGCCTATGTCATCAGTTTGTTTCCTTAGCTTCATCTCCACAAATCCTCCTAGATTATAGGCTCGATAATGTTCATTAATTTGTAGCCCTTTCATCGAGGGGATCATAATCCACACCCACCTAAGATTTTGTACATCTGATGATAATTGTTATGAAGAGAATTCAGATGGCGATGAGAAACGAAAATGCAGATAGAATTTGTTTCCTTGGTGGTGAATTGAATGTAGTTTCCTTACCAAGAGGCTGTTCACAAGCTCGAGTTTGGAGTGGGGGACGGTTCAATTTGATTGAGTCAGGGTAAAATTGGGAGGTTCGGTGCCTTGTAAATTTCGTAGGCAGTGCTAAAAATAAAAAAATAAAAAAAAACGGAACAAAAAATATTCTAATAATCTGAAACTTAAACCTATCTGAATCCAGTAAATTTAGTACGGTGTGTCTCTGTGCGTATGTTTGTGATTTTGTGCGAGGGGGAGAGAATTCTTTCGGAGGTGAGCATTGAAAAGCTTTAATACGTTAGGCTGCCTCAAATTATCATGGGACACTTAAGGCTAAACTGTTTTTTAGTAATTTGCTTTCCTAACATCTGATAGGAATTAGGACGGAAGTGCAAGAAGGTTGAATGCTTGAATTTGTTAAAATTTGGAGTGAGGTTCAGAAGTTAGATCAGAAAAAGAGTTGGAACTATTTTTTCGCTCCCATTGAGTCATCCTTGTTCAACTTCTACCTCTGTTGTTTAAAATTTACCAATATTACTCTTGATATTTTTCAAGATATTCCAATTCTAACCATGATAATTTAATAAATAATGCAGCCAAATAATTTAATAAATAAATTTACCAATACACACACACACATGCATGCATGAATTTGAGAGGATAGAGACTCTTTAAATTATGTTCATATTATAAAGATGGTAAAGATGGTCGGAAGTGAAATCTCAATAATTAATTAAAGTTGGAGGTCTTGAGGTTTTAATCAGGGTGAAATTATAAATATGGGGGTTCAAAATTGCTAGAATTTGGAAGATTTGATAAGATTGGGAACTTAATTAAATTTTGAATTAGTTTAATTAATAAAATCATAAGCTTAAATGAAGATTTGATAAGGTTGGGGACTTAATTAAACTTTGATTTGGTTTAAATTAATGATGTCAAGGGTTTACATTGAAAATTTGATAAGTTGGGGAACTCAATTGAGCTTAGAATTAGTTTAATTAATGAGATCAAGGGGCTCAATTGAAGAACTATTAAAATTCAGGGTTGATTTGGGGTCAAAATTAAAAGCGATTGAAGTCTAAGGACCGGTTTGTAAAAGGAGCCGCAATGAAGAGGTTTAAATACAATTCTGGCCAAGGGTCCGATTAAGAAGGGAGGACTAGATTGAAAAACGGCTGCCCCAGTCTAGAAACGGCGCCGTTTGTCATTTCTGCTCACTGTCTTCTTCCTCTGAAATACAAAGGAGAGCTGCCTGCGAAAAAAGAAAAAATACAGGCCACCACACATTGTGATGCCCACAACTTCCTCACCAGCTTCTCAGTTCATTTCCGTGTCCTTCGCCGCCACGATGTGCCAACAACGTCGAGGAAACCATCACCAACAGTCCAGCTATGGCAGGACTGTTGGTGTCCCAATTCGCCCAAAACACAAACTCCTGAAATTTCATCCTTATCAGGGGAAGATAAGGAGCAAAGGGGACGCCTATAAGGGCACAAATAATTCAAAGAAAAGAGGACGAAAAAAAAATATTGCCGGGAACAGAACACAGAGGAGAGAAAACAAGAGAGGGAGAGAGAGAACCTAAAGGGGCAGAAAGACAAAGAAAAAAAACAGAGGGGAAGAAACCGAAAACAGAAAGAGAACCCCAGCAACGAGCATCCACACCATTATTCGCGCAAAACTCCAGCAAAAAACTCCGGCAACAGGTAAGCTTTCATTGTTTTACCCCTCGTGCAGTTTAATTACATAGATATTGTGCCAGGCGTGCATGGACAAATTTATTAGAATGATGTCTTAGTTACAAATTCTAATTAAATATATTTAATTATGGCTTAATGATGTCTTACAAATTCACGTAAGTTGTAGAGTACTGCGATAAATTCATGCAACACGATAAGAAAGCTTAGCAGAAAGTAACTCGGAGGCATTGGCAGAGCATGTCCAGCCACAGCTATCTTGGAGACAGTTTATGATTCAAGAGTTTCAGATAGGTGACTAAAAATAGGTTGGATGTCTTGAGAAAATTGAAAAAAAATCCACAGCACAATACTAAATTAATAAAGAGGTTGGGATAATAGAAACTGAAAAGGAAGAAATTAAGTTGATTAGCTGATTAGGATAAGAAGCTTAGTTTCAAAAGGTGATCCCAGTACGATAATTTATTGCATCCGTCAAGAATTTGTGGTCAGAATCTGGACTATATAAAGATATAACGAAAGGTTTTTCTGATTTATGTTCTCTTGTCACTTGCCGAGTCACCTGTTTAAGACTAAAATTAACATCTAGGAACTCCCTAAACACGCGGTTCTCCATTATTTGAGAGTCCAGCCCTTAGTTTTACCCTGTTCTCGTGTCTCTATTATTAGCCTTAATTAATTCCTCCATCTCTTTAAATACCTGCAGTTCTACACTAAAATAATTAAGAGCACTTGCAGCCTCTCTTGCTTTTCTGTTAGAGTTAACCTCCTGCCTGATCCTCTCTACTACTTGCAATTATCTCCTTCTCTACTTTTTTAACACTATTTTGGAGATAATTCTTTGTTCTTAGAGAGGAAAAATGCCGGCTGTTGTGATCGCTAACAATGGCGACGTGCCAGAGTTTGAAGGCAGGATAACATTTAGTGTCTTCGTATGTGTGGTGATTGCGGCTTGTGGAGGCTTAATGTTTGGCTACGACATTGGAGTTTCAGGTTTGTATTTGATAATGGACTTGAACTTTTTGCATTTCTTATATATTGCAATGATTAACAGTGCTGATGCTATTCAATTCATGCAAACTTCAGGTGGTGTCACAGCCATGGATGATTTCTTGAAGAAATTCTTTTATCAAGTATGGGAAAGGAAGCAAGAGGCTCATGAAAATAATTACTGCAAATATGACAATAAAAAACTGCAATTGTTCACATCGTCCCTGTACATAGCAGCTCTCATAGCCAGCTTTCTCGCTTCAAAGATGTGCTCAAAGTATGGCCGAAAGCCAACTATGCAGCTTGCATCTATTTTCTTCATCGGTGGCGTTGCTCTAACAACATTTGCTGTAAATATTGAAATGCTGATCATTGGGAGACTTCTTCTTGGTTGTGGAGTGGGATTCGCCAATCAGGTAGTAATTAAGAACCATACCTTCGAATACCTGATAAAATATGCCATTGCCGTCTACGATCACCAATAATTTGGTTTTCTTTTTCTTCCTCCAGGCAGTACCGTTGTTTCTATCAGAGTTAGCTCCAGCAAAGATCCGTGGAGCACTTAACATCAGCTTCCAACTCTTCATTACAATTGGGATCTTGGTTGCTAATATCGTCAACTATGTAGTTGGTAAGATTCATCCCTACGGATTTAGAATTTCACTTGGAATTGCTGGTGTACCTGCTCTACTGCTATGCTTTGGTTCGCTTGCCATTTATGAGACTCCAACCAGCCTTATTGAGCGCAAGAAAGTAGAGCAAGGAAGGGCAGTGCTTAAAAAGATCAGGGGTGTAGATAATGTAGATCTTGAGTATGATTCGATCGTGCATGCTTGCGAGGTGGCTAGCCAAATTACCCAACCCTACCATGAACTCATGAAGAGAGAAAGCAGACCACCACTAGTGATAGCCATCGTGATGCAAGTGTTCCAGCAATTCACCGGCATCAATGCCATTATGTTCTACGCACCTGTTCTCTTTCAGACAGTTGGATTTGGGAGTGATGCTGCATTGCTTTCTTCTGTCGTAACTGGCCTTGTCAATGTTCTGAGCACCACAGTTTCGGTAGTCCTCGTTGACAAGGTTGGTAGGAGGGCATTGCTGCTTGAAGCTTGTGTACAGATGCTTATTACCCAGGTTTGGATTTGAATTACTCTGTCTATCTTCCTCGCTCCAATTAATCATCCTATTAACGTTAATATTTCATTGCTTTGCATCCAGTGTATCATTGGAGGTGTTCTGATGAAAGATTTGAAGACAACCGGCACCCTACCCAATGGAGATGCAATGGTGGTGGTGATAATGGTATGCGTCTTTGTTGCTGGGTTTGCATGGTCATGGGGTCCTCTTGGTTGGTTAATTCCAAGCGAGACCTTCCCTCTTGAGACCAGAACAGCCGGGTTTTCCTTCGCGGTCAGCTCCAACATGCTTTTCACCTTTGTGATTGCACAAGCTTTCTTGTCCACGCTATGCCATTTGAAAGCGGGGATTTTCTTCTTCTTTGCTGCATGGATTGTGGTAATGGGACTGTTTGCACTATTTTTGCTCCCAGAGACAAAGGGCGTTCCTGTTGACGAGATGGTTGACAGAGTCTGGAAGCAGCATTGGTTCTGGAAGAGATTCTTCAACGATGAACAAGTGGTGGAAAAAAAAGCAATTGAGATGATCCACCCACATGTGACCTAAACTACAGAGCTGTACAGATGGGAATTCGAGGCTTGCGTCATTTATTAACAATAGAATCTTCTTTCGTCCACTTGGGATCTTCTTCTATTTCACCATTAATTGAATTTTGCTATGAACGATAATCAATGTTTGAGAATGAATTCAATCCAGTTTTGCAAGCGTGGAGTATTGCTGTTTATAGATTTGTTTGTTTCATCTATACTCTATACATGGTATATATTTTTATATTCTCCATGTAAAAGGTACAAGATTAATTTGGTACTCAATTCTGCAATTAATTAGGAATCTTGTAAAAAAAAAATGGTTCTTAATCCTGTAATAAAAAAACACAAATACTGGAAAAACAATCATCAAGGTAATTGGTATTAAAATATGTTTTTTTAATTAATTTTTTATTCATTTTCTTCTGGTTAATGTGACATTAAAATATCTCCAAGATTGCTTCCAGTTCTTATGTATCACCGTACCATGTCGTTCTTTAATTCAGTGACTGGAATATTGCTATTGTTTAAGATTGTTTATATATATAACACTTCTGTGAACTGAAATTTTGGAATGAAGGTTAATTCTCTTATCCTAGGCGAGCGTAAAATTGAATGGTAATGGTAGCCGTGTTTTTCAGCTCAAATCAATTAGGCGTTATGCTTGTAGATCTAAAACAACGTATGCATACTGCTTTTGCATCGATGATCTGATGGAGTGACAGCCATGGATGACTTTGTGATCGAATTCTTTTCTGCTGTTCATGAAAGAAAGCTTCGCGCCAAGGAAAACAATCACTGCAAGTATGACGATCAATATCTTCAGCTTTTTACATCTTCACTCTACCTTGCTGCCTTTGTTTCCAGCTTTGGTGCATCAAAGCCATGCCCAAAAGTTGGACATTTGAGCAAACTTTTGTTACTGAATTCTTTTTTAGCTGATAAAAACTTTCTTAGAATATTGTAATGCAGCTTCATTTTAAATTGCTACCGCATTGGGTAGATTAACGAGTACCTTTTGCACAGTACTGAAAAACTTTGGAGGCAGTTCCTCTATTTTTTTCCGGAAATAGCGCCAGTCCAGCGTCGGGGCTGTGAACATTCTCTTCCAATTCTTTGTAGTAGTGGGGATATTCTTTGCAAATCTAGTCAACTATGGAATTTCAAAGATGCATCCATGGTTGAAAGAGTTTGAAAGCAGCATCGGTTCTGGAAAAGACTCATGGATTAATGGTTATCATTATTGAGTGAAAGAGGATCGAGGTCCACGTAACCGAAAGGATCAAACAAGTTGTTCGTGTTCTGATTACCTGTTTGGATTTGGAAGCTTGAAGGTGACTCTGGAAAATAGGCATCTTGATTTCATGCTTCTACTGAAGACCAAGTTCATTTTATTGAATTAAAGATGGGTTTTTTTATATGATTTTGGGAGGGCAAACGATTTGTATTGAATGGGGTTCTTTCTCATTTGTAATTTCAATATGTATGGTACTTGAGTTTCAGAATTTGCAGCTTGCTCTCTTGAAATCCAGAAATACAACCCTGAAATTACAATTGTCTCGCCTAGCTATCTGCTAATATATGTGTCAGCAAGAATGTGAATTATGCCGACGGTAGCTTGCTTATTGAAATTAAACTTGAGTAGCAAAAGAATTGGTGCCTTAAAGCAATACATACTTTTAACAGAAGGTGCACACATCTCTATACAATAGAGATCAAAACTCACGGTGTATTTTATCACGAATCCCTATACCGGGTCCGATGTTCAATCAAAACAATTTATCGAAGATGCTAATAAAATGATTATAGATCACTTCTTCGATAACATTGATCTGTATAACATCTATCACCACCCCATAGTTTCAGAACAACAAAGCCTCAAAATTAAGCAAAATGGATCAAAAACGTTGCCAAAACAGCCACTGCCAAACCAATGTTTCCAGAAGGACTTTTCAAAGCCTTCAATGGCATAGCATTGCTTGGGGCCGGCCCGGGTACTTTAGCAGAAGGAACTGGTGGGGAGGAAACGGACGAAGTTGGTGCCATTTCATTGCTTTGTAGTACATTAATGTCAACCTTCTGTCCAGCTTGGCAATGGCCAGGGACACCACAGAAAAAGAAGTGGTGACCACGAGTCTTGATAGTGATCGAATCATTGCCGGTGGTGTAGGTTGCCAGAGGGGCAGAGGTATTGCATGCTTTGTACATTGCATGTGTAACTCGCATCACATTGTGAAATTGAGCATTGTATTCGAAAACTGATACACCCATTGACAGTCAATATATAAGCGAACATGTAGTTTTAGATAGATCAATAATTAGAAGGACATGAATGTATAAACCCTGAGCCAAAAAGCTAGGCAAATGTACTATTGTATATAGAAGAATAACCAGAACACCTAGGATCTATTGCATTAGTAGGTATCTATTGCATCCTCGGTTTGCTTCAAAGATTAATCATGTCCATTCCATTCTTATTCGCAAGACAATCACTTGCCTTTCAATTTGTACTTGAAAACAAAACAAAAGAAATCAGGCAAACAGATTAAATCACGCCTTCCATCACGTACCTAAACCAAGCAAAGTCAAGAAAAAGACAGCAACAAAAAAGCTTTTGGAATTTTGGCTTTTTAGTCCCCATTTTAACCAGAGCAAGAAACTTTTTATTTTCTTTTTCGTTTCCACGAATTGTATGAATGGATGCGATGTTTTACTCGCATCCCACCTCTCATGAAATGTCTCAAAAGAAAGATACCCATACAGACATTATCATGTCGATGCACAGGATAAAGGGACACCCGTGTAATGGAATATAGGGGAATGTAGCATGATGACTGATGAGCGTGGCTTTTCTATGTACAAGTGAGAAACATCAATTCATCATCCTTGAAGCATGCTAGAACCGGAGGATCAGAGTTGATTTGGTGGGGGCAACATGTAATGTACATTCATGAGGCATTTCATGGCCCACCAGTGTAATCATGAAATCTTAAACAAGTGTATTTGGTGCTAAAATTGCTCAAAACACTTGGCGGATTACAGGTCACCCACATATGGGGTGACTGCATATTATACGTGTCATATAATACTTCTAATACCATAAAGGCCAGTTTCCATGCACAGTGGCTAGCCACAGGAACAGCCAGCTGGGAATGAAGCAACAACAATGAAGATCAAACACCAAAAAATTGAAGCCAAAACAAACAGCCAAATAAACTGAGAGTGAGAGGTGATAGACAGGAAAACTCGCTGCTGCTAGTCCTGATATTCATTTTACTAACCCCACCAGTTCGAGATAAAGATTTGTAAAGCAATAGCAGTATTGGAATTGCAAAACAGTAGTGAAACTTATCCATGAATAATAAGCAGATCTTGAAATTATTTTGGAGCACAACGTTAGCTGGAACTGAAATTATTTTAGCTCACAAAATTATGGTTTATGTGGAAAATGAGAACTCACAGAATGAAATATATAGTCAGAAAGGAAAACCCAAAGCAACCATAAAAAGGTAAGATTAATCAGGTAAAGATTGCAAAGATGGTAATAAACTTACGGATAACATCTTGAACTTGGAAGGTCTTGGTAGCAGACCATTTTTTGTAGTCAAAGTTGCCAATTGTGGTCCAACCAGCAGAATCCCCAACCTTGTGCACAGCTGCATGGATCAACTCCATCGCTAATGTGATTGACATCAGCAGAGCCAGTGCTCTCTTCACCAAAGCCATGGCTGCAAAACTGTGATAATTAAGCCGCTTGATGGGTTTCTTTGCTTGGATTGAGGTACGAGAACTGGAGAGGCATCTTTCCCTCCGGGCGTTTATAAATCTTTTGGGCTTGCAAGTTGCAAGGGTTCCTCGTCTATTTTGATGGTGGATTTTAAGAAAATGAGACTTTGGTCCCTCGTCTATTTTGACATATGCAACTGAGGACCTCATTTAATGTAAAGTGACAGCGGTGGTACAAACTAAGAGGAAAGAGAAGTTATATTGGTACGATTCTTAATTTTATTTATCTTCGGAATTAAATGCAAGATTATTTAGTGATTCAGCATTTGAGAGAAAATATACTTGCATGTGAAAAAATCTCGACTGGATATGTTAAAGGTAAGCTATCAAGAATATATGTAACTGTTTAGATCACACTGTTTACCGTTAAACCTCCACTTCAAAATTAAGACAGTCTTAATTAAAAAATGTATTTTTTCTTCAAGAATTCAAATTATTGGATTTTTATAAATATTTATTTTAATTACCAGCTGTGTCTAGAGAGAACCTGAAAATAATAAATCTCGATATAGTACCGAAGTTATTTTGAAGAAATACTTCAAACTTGAAACGGGAGTCTTTTAAAAAATGCGTTTAAGAAATTTGTGGTGAGAACACGAAAAGTTGGACAGAGAAAATATGAGTAAAGTGCAATAGCGTAGCGTAGGTTGCAAGACTCTCTACTTTTCCCGTGTACAAAGAAAGCAACCGGAAGGAAATAATTACGGTGGGCTCGATTGTAATTATGCCCTGACCAATCCAATAATAAAAATTAAAAAGAGGTGCTCTAATTTCTCTTGCCACCTGGCATTCCACTGCTCGCCAACGCCACAACATTCTTCCCTTCCAAGTCGCCAGCCCCATGCGGCAAACGACATGGATGAGTGAGCAACTACCAAATTGCCAATTATTGGTTCTCAATTAATTAATCTAGGGGTGCTTTTAAAATACATTTTTTTAATTAAATTTATTTTTTTATTTATGAATTTCATTTTTGTTTTGACACAAATATTTTTTTAATCAGCAGTATGATTTCTTTAATGAAAAATTAAAACAATTAAACTAAATATTTGTAAGATTTAAATGATTTAAATTTAAAAAATAAAAAAGTATTCATTTAATAAAAACTTCATTTTTTTTATTTTTTTGAAATCATGTTTTTTTATTAAAAGCATGGTTTTATAAATAAAAATATAACATGCTCTGAAAAGCAAGTTTTAATTAAAAAAAAATATTTATGATTATATAAAAACATAATTAATTTGAAAAAACTATATATAAAAATTTAACAATAAAAGAAAAAAGAAACAAATATTTTACTTTCGTTGAACATTCATAGACAGTTCTTTTAAAATCATTATATATGATTATTCATGAAATAATTATTAATATTACCATAAATATTTTGTAATCTTGTTTGAAAATTATGGTAGGACCAAATTTTTTTATCTTTACATAGAAATATAAAAAAATAAGATTTTGTGATCGAAATGTAAACAACTAAAATTATTATATGAATCAAATAATATAAAAATAAGAAATATAAGAACTAAAACGTAGTTTTATAACTTTGAATATATATATTGTGGAGATGCAGTGCAATCCATAGTATTTTCTTTCTACATGTAGTACTCACACCCTTTAGTTTATTAGTAATTTGGTTTTGAATTATGGAACAAATCATTTTTTTATTAGAATTGAAAAAGATAATAATAAATTGATGGGTAAACAATATAAAATATTATTAAATCTACTCTGATGTGATAAATAACCGTCCATGTATAAAAGAATATATATATATATATAGTCTATTTATTATTATTTAGTCCCGTGATATTTGTTGTGTTTTATATATATATATATATATATATATATATATATATATCATTCTTGTTTCTATTTCTTTTTCTCGCTAATTAATTAGAGTATCACTGTGTGTTTTAATGCCCTCCGAGGTATAGAAAGACTAATCAAGCCTAATATCATTGCACCGTTAATTAAACAAATTTATGTGGGATTACTTTTGGAATACTAGATTTAAGATATGGTGTCAAAGACTTTGGTTGGTGGAGGTGTGGAGAGTAAGGAGAAGAAGAAGCGTTCGATCAAGTAGATCCAATATATATATATATATTGCGTAAATTAAGCTTGAAGAGCACCCCTTACGCTTCTATTGCCCTTCTATACATTTCTTGAGCTTTGCTTTATCATTGTTTCTTAATCTCTTTATTAAAGATAAGATTTAGGTAGGCTGGCTAGTTTAGCTTACAAGCAAAGAGCCCAGTAACAAAAGATTGGGCTTCTGACCAAAATGGATCCTTCTTAAAACCCCTCAAACTTACATCAGGGAGGCAGGATCAAGTCCACTAGCATGCCCACTTTTCAGTGAGTGGGTCCCCCTTAGTTCCAGTTGCTGGTACTTCCTCCTTGTCGTCCATAAATCTCTTCCAGAACCAGTGTTTCTTCCACACCGTGTCCGTCATCTCTTCAATAGGTATATTCTTTGTCTCCGGCAGCAGAAATACCACAAATATTGACATGATAAGCACCCAGCTAGAGAAGAACAAGAAGATGCCGAACTTCAAGGTACAGAGCATGGACAGAAAGGCCTGTGCCATAACAAAAGTGAAGATCAAGTTGACACATACAGTGACGCTTTGACCAGCTGATCGCGTCTCCAATGGAAACGTTTCGCTGGGGATTAGCCATCCAAGAGGTCCCCAAGACCATGCAAAGGCTGAAACAAATGTGCACACCATAACTACTACTAGAATTCCATAACCACGATGAAGGTCATTAGAGTCGTCTGTAACCTTGACTCCCAGTATTATTGCTATTACCACTTGAGAGAAGAACATTTGGACACCAGCTTCCAGAAGGAGCATCCTGCGACCAACTTTGTCCACTGAGTAGATGGATACACAGGTGGAAAGAACGTTGACAGCCCCAATTATAACAGCTGAATAAAGGGCAGCATCACTGCCAAATCCCACCGTGTCAAATAGGACCGGTGCATAAAACATGATTGCATTAATTCCTGTGAATTGCTGGAAGATCTGTTGCAACCAATTAATTATGATCATCAGACCAAATCTCTGGAATACAAGGTATTATAGATAGCTGGGGCCAATTTAAATAGCTTGTTATGCTTGGCAAGTGTCATGTTGAAATCATATTGATACATGTTACAGTCTAAATGCAATTTAAATTTAATCCAATTGATTGAAGATGTCAGTTACAGTTCCTATTCATTTAAAAGTACTGACCTGCAAAGCTATTGTTATAGATAGCTGGGGCCAATTCCTCCTCTTGAGGAGATTTCTGAAAGGATGCTTTACTTCTTTTGCCATTCGGCTTGCTTCAACGAGCTCCAAGAACTCTGGTTCAATGTTATCTGTACCACGAATCTTTCTAAGTACAGATTTCCCTTCATCTAGTCTACCACGCTCAATGAGGCTGTTAGGGGTTTCTAACACCAGGAGAGCCCCTCCGGTTAAAAGAACTGCCGGAATACCAGCCAGGCCCAGTGAGAGTCTCCAACCCCATCCTCCTTTAATTCTGTTTACATGAGGCACACCGCAAATATAATTAACAAATTAAGAATTGGCAGCAAAAGTACAAATATATCTTCAATTTGGAATCTTCCTAATTTCATGTGGCTTGTGAAGTCTATAGAAAATGGCACTAGACTATCATCACTAGACTATCACGCATCTGATTGCACAAATGATAAATATGTCGACTGTCATGGACAAAAAGAAATTGAAATAGGGGGAAAAACAATCGGATATGGACAATTGAAATTTATTTCCTCAAACTGTCGAGCAAAGATTTCTTTTCTTTTAATTGTTATACTTAAAGCCAAACCACTCTCGTACTGGTATTCATCCGACAAGAATTTTTCTTCTCTTGTTGGTAGGCAACGAAGCTGCTGATCTCAAGTATTTCAAACTCAATCCTTAACCTTAGTGTTCAACAGTGAAGCAGTGGGCATTTGATATTTGTGCAAAGGAGAAGAGCCCATGCTTCTTTTATTAAATTCAAACGAAAAACATTCCCGAGTTCTAATTCCATCAATTCCTGCCAAGTTATCATCTGTCCAGGCCACAAGAAGTTTGACACCAATATGATGACAGAAGATGTTATAATATTGCAACGGTAACTAATTCTACAATCTACTTCCTCTATGTTTCTCCTTCTGATTATTTCTGGAAAAAGTAAGGTTTTAGGAAGAGAAGACTTACTTTGCAGTCCCATAATTGACAAGGTTGGCAAAGAGAATGCCAACGGTGACATTGAGCTGGAAAAGTATGTTTAATCCTCCACGAATTCTTGTGGGTGCTATCTCAGATAAAAAAAGGGGCACAGCCTGTCATGTATTGAAATTGAGGTCATCAATATAATTAACAGAAGACTATTTTCCATTTCTTGACAAGAAATTAAGACGCCTCTGATAAGTAGCATGACGGCCCAATTGACGTGCATCGCACCATAAGATTCTCACCACCATCTCAATGTATTTAGACAGAAATCTATACATAATTAACAGTCAAAGAAGCATTCGAATCTCAAATGACAAATTGAACTGATTGATCAGAACAAGTTTCAACAATCTTTGGCTGTTAAAACAGCTGGCATATTAATATAAAATTTAAGTTGGTTTCATTTGAATTTGGAGCAAAAAAATGTTCAAATTATTGAGCTGGAACATTGTATTAGACAAAAAGTAAAAAAAAAAAAAAAAAAACCCTGCCCTCCATCTATTCAAATCTTAATTTAGTACAGCTCTTAAGCTTTTCCACACAAACAGTTGAATTTAAGGTCCAAGGATAAGGTAAGTAATTCAAAGATATACATCAATTAGGCTACACAACTAGAAGTTGGAAACAAAGCGTCTACAGCCGTCAGCCCTTCACAATCAAGTTAATCAATAGAAGAAGAAAAGGTACTTTTCGAAGACAATCTTTCTTTAGGCAAGAGGGAAGGCACCATGAAACTCGCTGTTTCTGGACAAAAAGCTAACCATTCTTGTCGTATGACACTTTTTATGATCAGGCCAAGAAAAAGAGAGAGAAAAGATATCAATCACGTGTAAGAGCATCAAATGGCTAGACTGTAAACTTGGCGATCAGAGAGAAACTAATTGGTGTTTTTACCATGGAAATACAATTTAATTACATTTATAATAAATAGCAATGGATTAACCAACAAATTTGAAAAGGAAATGATGTCGGCAAGACATCAGGATATTGCTGGGCCCTCCTCCTCGTCTGCTTAATTAACTATCTTCCTATATGCCTCCACAGAAACTACCCTCAGCCCACTTGCATAATCACCCGTTTGAAAATATAATTGTTTTAAAGTATTTTTTTATTTAAAAATATATTAATTTGAAGGAAAAAAAAAAATAAAATTTAATTTAATTTTTTTAAAAAAAAAACTTTTAAAATAGAAAAAAAAAAAAAAAAAACTATGTGAAAAGCAACGGTTTAAATGTAGTGTTTTTTTTTTTTTTTCAATTTAAGCGAGCTAGATGTCTAGATTCTTTGACTGGTCAAATAAAAACATGTGATCTGAGGTCATAATTAAGTGTTAAATGCAACAAATTATAATCCTTAGGAAATGATGCGGTAGCGCAGTTGATATATACACACACACGAACCTGGTTAGCAAAACCAACTCCACAACCAAGAAAAATCCTTCCAATAATGAGCATGGCAAGGTCTTGAGCAGCAGCATTTAGCACCACACCAAGTATAAAGAAAAAGCCAGCAATCAACATGGTTGGCTTCCTGCCTAGCCTTCTAGTAGTCCAAGATGCAAAGAAAGTTGCTATCAAGCCAGCCAAGTAGAGTGATGATGTGAACAATTGCAAGTTCTGGTTATCGTACTTGCAATAATTGCTATTGAGATTGGGATCCTGGGTTTTCCCATAAACTTCTGGGAAGAACTTTTCCAAGAAATCAGGCATTGATGTAACACCACCTACAACATCATCATGTATTAATTACGCATCCATAAATTAATAACATCATCCAGTTTTTTCATCAAGTTAAACAACCAAGTAGCCTAAAGTTTCAGCCAAAAAAAAGAGGAAAAAATAGGAGCCTAAAAGAATTTTTAAAAACAGCAAAATATAACAGGGGTGGAAAATTAATTTTAAAAGGAAGTAATGGTGATGTGGGCCCGGGTAGATTCTTTATATTTCTATTTTATTTTTTTGTGTTGTAAATCGAGGCTTAAAGCCCATCTATATATTTCTATTGGTAAACAGCCAAACGGTTCTCTCTCAGCTGGCAAAACTTTAACGAACGAACGAACTCCTCGTGCATGTCACTGTATTTCTTAAACTACCCGTGTTCTATAACAAATAACGGGGGAATTATATTAATTTTGAAGGCAACAGAACCTTCCCGTCTGTTTGGCGGGATCGTTGCTCTTTGCGGAGATCTGCACGCACTCTAAGCATAAAGTTCTCAGTTAATTTTATGACATACACGCAGTTTTTGCCTTCAAATCTTTAGCTTGTAAAAGAGATAGTTTTTTTTCAGAGAAAAAAAAGGAACTGATTTAAGTTCAAGTTTTACAAACGACGTAAGAAACTTCAAAGAATAATGAAAACGAAATGAACAGTTAGAGAAGGCCAAGGATTAATAACCTGAAACACCAACGTCATAGCCAAACATGAGACCACCAGTAGCAGCCATTATGCAAGAAAGAATGACAATCGGCGTTATCTTGGCCTCAAACTTCACTCCCCCGGCCGTCGCCGTCGCAAATCCTCCGGCAGGCATTTTAACAAATAACAAAGTAAACTCAAAAGGAAAGTACTATCTTCTCTCTAAAGAAAAAAAGAACGAGAGAGAGGATAGCCGAAGAGGAGGGGACTAGTTTCTTTTCTGTTGTGCGCAAATACTTAAGAAATGGATTGTTCTGATACAGCGCCTCGTTAATGAGTTCTTATAGACGCGCGAGATGGAGCGCGCAAAAACAAAATGGATTATGTGTGGTGGGGCACCCACGTTCTGATGTTTCCACGTGGTGATTTGGATCTTTTTTATAATTAGTGTGTATGGCTTAGAGGTTTGATGGTTTTTTTTAAAAAAAATACAATTATTTTAAAGTATAAATTATATTTTTAAAAACTAAAAATATATATTTTTTATGTGATACTCACCAAAAAACAATTCAAAGCAAATTAACTTCAAACCAAACACTCTCTTTCCACGGCTGGCTAGTCAACGGAACGGCTTTAATTTAGACCTCACAAGACTCTAAACTCTAAATACAGTCTAGAGGATAACTGGATAAGTAAACTAATGAAGCCATTTTGATTTTCTTTTCTTTGTTTTTTTTTTTAGTGAGTGAAAATAAAATAAAATGCATGTGTTGCTGGGCTAGCTAGCTTAATTAGCTCGAAGCACAAACAAATCTTGAACAATGCCAAATTGCCCTTGAGGAGTGCTAGCTAATGTTTATTACCTAACTCAATTTGATTCTTCCAAGCTTTGAGGATGTTAGTCCGTAGTTGAAAGGAAAGAAAACAATCAGAGGAGCTGTAATAATTTCGAGGGAGAGAAAGTTTTGCATAAAGAGAGCACTGCGGAGCACTTTAAGCGAAGTCATAGTGGCCCTTGATTACTCTAAATGAATTTTCGCGGTACCAAGCAACCATGAACCCAGAAACAAATCATGCCTTTGCAAAGTGCAGGTGTTAAAAATTATTTTTAAAATAAAAAAATTATGATTTTAATATATTTTTAAATAAATAACAATTTTAAAAATAATGAGTACCTCACAACTAAACACCCTTTAATTATGATGAGTGATAAATTGATCGGAAGGGTATCCTTTTTCCTTGTGTACTTATCTATAAAAACGTTTCACGTGTATTTCTGTGGTGGATTGGAGGTTTATTGAAACCAAGAGCTTTGATGTGGATCCACATGTATATCCAATTAATCACACAAGATGACATTATCCATAGAGAAAGATGCATAATGTATGTGGATGTAAATTTTGGAGGCAACAGTATCTTTTGACCAATATATATGTAGGAGCAGAATTCCATGGCAGTGGGAGCTAGCAATTATACAAGGATTGACCACTAAAGTTCTTTTCTTAATTTTGGATAAGAAAATGGGAGGAGCTAAATTGACATCCACAATATATCAGAAATAAAAGAAGGATTATTCCAAATTTTTTAAAAAAAAAAAAAATTTTCAAAAAGATTTTTAAGTGCTTGATGATTACCGGTCAAAAAACTTAAGCTGAGAGCATCTCCAATGGATGTGCTAAATGAAAAGCTAAATATTAAAAATTATTATTTTGGTTCTTTTATGTTTATTTTGCACACTTCAAAGGAATAGCTAAACAAAATGCTAAAATGTTTTTTTTCTCCCACAAATGTTATTCCTACATATCTTTAAAAAAAAAAACCAAAACCAACAAAGTGGAGGCCATTAAAAAAATAAATCAATTAAATGTAGCCATACGTGTAAAAAAAAAAATAACATTAAACTTATTAAGAAATAATAAAACACTAACTTCTTCCACTACAATATAATTGGCTCTTCAAATAGCTTTTTTTTCATTGAAATAGATATTATAAAAAAATATATATATATTTATACTATTTAAAATGTTATTTTATCAATTTAGCTTTTTAAAATATTTTTTTTTTTGTTTGTTTTAAGATGCTCTAAAGACCCTTTTGCATCAATGTTCGTGGGTGGGGTAGAGAAAGGTGAGTTTAAAACCCTCCATTTTTATTTGGTTTTCATTATCAATGAAAGGACATGTGGGGTTTGGGAGGGTTCAAACCCCTCAAATAACTAAAAATCTTAGTGTTTAGAGGCATTAAGATTATTAAATGACATAAATAAGCTTCACCTAAAATGAAAAAAAAAAAAAAAAAAAAAACCTAACATCTTTTTATCCAGAATTAAAGCCAGATTTTTAATTTAATACTTAATCTTACTTTTTTTATCCTCTCATTCACTTCTTTTCCCTTACATGTCCAATTAAGAAAAAAGGCCGAAATATAACTATATATATATATATATATATATATATATATATCCCCTCAAGTTCCTTTAGTTACCCTCACTAACCTTAACCTTCTTACCCTTGTTCAATCCAAAGATAACGTTAAGGATTTTTTAGCTTTCATGCAGACGACGGTAGCCATCAAAATATATAGGATTGGATTCGTTAGTTAACAATTCACTTTGTTAAAGCTACTTATTATAGTTATACCTAGATTGATGGCTTCTACACCGATTAGACCAATCTTTTTATAGCTAAAAAAAATAATATCAAAGCGCTATCATGATATTTAAAAAGAAAAAAAAATCAATGACTCAAATATAATATAAAAATAAAATATTAAAAAATAAAATTAAAAAAATAAATTAACTCAATATTTAAGATCAAATATATTACAATCACAAAAATAAAGATTAAATTTAACTTTAAAAATAAATAACTAAATTTTTTTTTATTTTTTTTACAATAGTCCAGCATGATTTTTTTTAGGTGGAGAGAGGAAAAGGATGGAGGAAGGGAAAAAATACACGAGTAGGGACAACAACTTTTTCAATTTAAAATTAATTTATGTATATTAAAATACCAAATTATCTTTAATTCCACGTTAGAATTACAAAAAAAAAAAAACCCATAGCAAAAAACCTAAAATATCCTTACATCCACAAGAAAGAGAATTTATTTTGAAGGGACATTTAAGTAATTCTCACGTACAAAAAGTATAAAGAACTCAAAATGCCCCTAAACCAAAGAAAAAAAATCAAGAATTATTTAATAATTACACGGTATAAAAAAATATAAAATTACTAATCACCACTCATTTTTTATATAACTATCAATAAACCAAAAAAAAAACCCATATACCTCTAAAGCCAACATTACCCGCCGAAAATAAAATCAGCTTTTCACTGTAGATTCTCATAGTTGTGAGAGGCTAGCCTCTTTTAATCACAGTTAATAATAATAATTTGTATAATTACGTGGCCATCAGGGTGTTAGGAGATCAGGGGTAAGTTGGGTAGCAAGAGTTACATGATTATAACAAAACGGTAGGTATTTGTTTGGTAGTGTGGAGGGTTTCTATTTGGATTGAGTGAGTATTATGAGCTGGCGCGGGGCCATTGGATTGGATTGTTGATAGCTGTTAAAGGGTTATATATATTTGTGGGGGTGTGTGATGCGTAATGGATCTGTGGTGGGGCCGGGTCAACTGCTGATGTCGGTTGTCGTCCTGTTACTGTTGCTTAATTTATTCATACATTTTCCTGGAGGTGAGGAAAACGAGGAAGGACACCTGGAAAGTCAATTTGACAGTGTAATTATAATTATTTTTTAAATAATATTTTGTATTAGAATATATATTAATAATAATTTTTTAATTTTTAAAAATTATTTTTAATACCAGCATATTAAAATAATTTAAAAACACTAAAAATATATTAATTTGAAATTAATTAAAAAATAAAAAATTTAAATTTTTTAAAAATATTTTTAAAACATCAAAACAAATATTTTTAATATCAAGATTTACTGGAACAGAAAAGAAAGCCTCTTTCTAGAATCTGAGGAGTCAGCAAAACACAGCCATGAAGATTATGCTTCGATTGACTCTCGCATGGAGAACTGTAGACTCCTAGCACGCCAGGATTAAAGATGCTCCTTTTCGAAGTTTAGCCTAATTGGCTAAGTAGTCTTATCTTGAACCGCAATGCAGCTTCGTGGTGGTTATTGGGATCGAGAGAGAAGTGCCGTCTCCACTTCGGCGGAGGGAATGGCCATAATCAGCTTCGAAATTAATTCACCCTTGCTGATTTTTTTTCTTTTTCTCAAGAGCATGGAGCTATTTCACTGATGATTGGAGACTCGGAAAATAGCACCTTTTCTTTTTCCAGCGAGAGAAAATATCGGTTGGGCAGATGAGCAGACAGCATGCACTAGGGATGTTTGTTTGCTCTCCACGCCAATCTGCTTTTTTGAAGTTCTTGCAACCATTAAAGCGAAGCCCAAGTCCACTAAGCCTCTTTGATTCTGGGCCAGGCCTCCACTGTGAGCCCAGTTTATATCTAGCAGTCTCAGGGAATGTCAAGTGCCGATCTATGCTACCCTTAATTAATTATTAAAAGAAACTCTAAAACGTGTGTCAAAATTACCGGAGCAGTTTACAGTAAAAACATGATTTTACCCTTCTCAAAACATACCACATAACTAAGCCAGTAAAGGTGATGTGGCCCTTTTCACAAGAATATATTTATCATTTCCAAATTCATTGGTCAGACCGAGAAAAAAACAAAGAGCTTGCGCCAAGGGCTTCATGAAGATTTTTCTTTTCGCATTAAAATTACTTAATTATCCTCGAGAAAATTTTTTTGAAAACTTCCTTGCCAAGACTTTTTCGTCTTCTACTCATTGTTTTTATTTTCTGTTATGCTAAGTAGTTCGAGGAGCGCTTTCTTCTTTTAGTAAATATAAAAATATTAATAAAAAACAAAAGTGACCAGTGCTTGCCATGCAATCCCTAATAAATAAACATTATTTATATCATTTGAGTGGTGAGTGAAGCGAATTATAATAATTGAATACAACCTTTCACAACACTTTTAAAAGTGCGTTAACATCTTCTTTCTTATATATTTGTCACGATGATTGGGATCTAGTGAGATTTTTTCTTCTTCTTCCTCTTTTTTTTTTTTTTTTTTTTTGCCAAAGTATGAAGACGTCCTGCCATTTATTTGTTATACTAGTTTGACACTTGTTTTTTTTTATTACTATTTATTTTATTTTGATTGTTTTTTTTTTTTATGAAACCTAAGTCGAAAAGAGGTGAAAGTGGATTGATATGCGCTGCTTGCATCCAAAAACTCTCGGACGGCCAAGCCCACAAGAAATAAAAGTGAATCCGGGCGTACCGACTGACCAAGCACACTGGTCCATCCCTGATTTTGAAAACTAGCATGCATAAGTTTTAAACTGGAATGCTAAATTTATTATCCAGTATTAATTAAGCTCAAGATCTCCTCGAAGTGAGCGTTCATTTAACCAGAGCATCACTTCAACAGGTGTGGAAATAAGTGCTGCTTCAAGAATTAATCATTGGAATTTGGTTTATAAATCAGCTCTGGATCCGTGATTAATATTTGAGCTCTTCTATCAGTTATCAATGTCACTATCAGTGTCCCTGCTATGTCTTGTTACTATTACCATTGTTAAAATAAATTGATTGCCCTGCATTTATGAATATCGGGGTTTCGCTCACCTTTTATTTTCCTACAGCAGAGGAAATCATTCTATATGTATGAACGCTACTGTGTCCATGCAAGAGTGTAATATTTTGCCCACGAGTATTTTATCAGCAATTTATTATTATTATTATTATTACTATAAATACTATTGTCTGAATAGTGTGCAACGGCAAATTAAAATGACAACAACAACCTTATTACAAGAAACTATTTAGAAGGTGGCATAAATAAAAAGAGTTTAAGATTAAAAGATTTATTTTTTTTTGTGGTTTTAGATTTGAACCTTGTAGTTGCTCATATAATAGCCACCGGAGGTTTATATAGTCGTTAACTTCAAGACTCATGAAATTAGTCGAGATGTGTGCAAGTTGACCTGGACATCTACATTGATCCAAAAAAAAAAAAAAAAAAAAACAACCTTAATACAAGCACATGATCCAACCTACTTGTGTTTATAGTTTTATACCATCTGGCTTCGCTAAAGCCACTGTTAAATGGGCTTGCCTATGACCCTATCAGGTCCACTATCTTTTTCATGGCGGTCCGTGCAGCAGTTGCTTTCACCATACTTTTTATGCTCGGCCCACTATTAAGATGGAGAGGGGATCTGATCTTTTGCGCTCTTATGCCAGCTGGGTGATTACATTTTTGCAGGATATTTGGCTTTCCAACTTGCTAGAAAGTGATTTTTATGAGAAAAGATTTCTATAAAGTTGATCACATATATCCAATCTTTAACTATATTGTTAAAAATGAGTTAGATATTATTTTTTAACAGTTGAAAATAATATTTTTGAATGTTATTTTTTTTAATAGCAGTATCGGGTGTTTTATAGTTTTTGATGTGCATAAAAAAAAAACTTTTTTTCCAAGATAACTTATTTTTATAATAAAATTTATTTTTCATGATATATATACAGTATGCATTAATGTATTAAATTAATATGACTTTTAAATCATACTATTTTATTTTTAATGATATAACTTCGTGTTGCGGGTGTAATACTTCTATTTTACAGGTATTGTATTATTTAATGATATATTGAACATTTCCCATTAATAGTTAATAAATTATAGTACACTGAAATATTTATTGAATTGAATTAAATGTTTAAAATTATATTGTTTTTTAAAAAATATTATTATAATTTGTAATTCATAGACATATAAAGCAGAGCAAGCATAACAGCTCCAACCTTTCAGTTTTAAAAAGAAGAGGATTTTCAAGGTATTGAGAGAGAATAAATGATTCAGATGGGAGAATCAGAAAAGAGAAAGAAAAGAGGTTTTGAGAAAAAGAGCACTATAGAGACAGGCACAGTGGTGGCAATAACGCAACGTTATAGGTTTCAGGTTTTTTCTTTTTTAAAAAAGATATTTATAAATATGGTAGAGACACTTAGTATTTCTCAAAAAAAAAAAAAAACATAAAATGAAGCTTCATTTTTCCGACGCAATGCATGCGAGTACCTGTATTGATTAAAAAATTAAAAGAATTGCAAGAAATCTATATTTTGAAAATAAATATTGTTTAAAAAATTTATCTGACTTTAGAAATATTTTAAAAAACAGTCTTTATTTTAAAAATAATTTTTTAATATTTTATTTTAAATTAAAGTAGCTCAAACTGGGAAAGAAAAAAACCAGGGATGCATTGGTTTTTAAATTAAAATAGCTCAAATTTATCACAAAACCAGCTCTTAATGTGTAGGGAGGCTAGTTGGCTAGAACAAAAGATAAAAAAAGAAAAAGAAAAAAGAAATTTAAGCACCCAGAGTTCACTAAATTACCAAAGATAAAAATAAATTACGGATACATTGAATCGAAAGCACGAGCCAATCACCTGCCACTTGCCATAAGAGAAGTGCGGGATAAGATAACCACCCAAAATTCACAGATTTGCACTTTCTTCTTCTAGTGCTGCCCGTGGGGTCACATCCAGGTGGCGCGTTCACACGTGTCCTCGTCGACCATTTCTCCATTGAAAATAAAATATTTCGTTCCTTTGTCTATAGCATAAGCTTGGATGTTGTGATTTAAATAAAGATGTGATTAACAGAGGCTTAAAATAGCTTGTCGCGGGCCACTATCACGAATATATTTTTTTTCCAATAAAGAAATAGGAGCCATGTTAGGTTTAGGTCAAAATGCTCCAAATTCCAATATAAGATTAACAATAATAATAAATAAATAAACTATAACATGTAATTGTTTAACATTTAGGACTTTTCTTTAAAATTTGTTTCCAAGTCGCTAGCAAATGAAAGCAAACGTCAGGCTCATTTTTAATTAAGTTTCAGAAGCTGGGCTATATACATAGATAAGATATCATAATAGCGAGGTTCATAGCCAATTTAATTTTTGTATTTTAAAAATATTTTTTATTTTAAATTAATATTTTATTTTGATTTTTTAAATCGTTTTAATATGATGATATTAAAAATAATTTATAAAAAATAAAAAATTATTTTAATATATTTTAAAATAAAACATACTTTAAAAATAATTATTACGTAATTTTTTTTATTATTATAATTAGAAACAATAAGAAAGTTGTGTAAAAGTCACTGTATGATGCGGCACGCTTCGTCCCACTTTGTGGACTTTTCTCATTCATTCTGTTTAAGATTGCACCGTCAAAATCTTAAAGCGACAATCTAAAAAAAACTGGAACCCTCGAGTTTTCATCTTCTTGGACCCTAGGAAATGCGCGAGCCGAGAGGAAAAACAGGAAGAAAAGGGTCGTCTATAACGTGTTTTAAGAATGTGGTCCACATCCGATTAAAAAAAATAAAAAGAATGCGGTCCACATAACTTGCATGCCAGCGTGTAAAATATACACTTTCATATATCAAAGTTTATTAATACGAGTATTATACCTTAAGATATATCTAGCATTATATTAATCCCTAACCTGGCCTTTTCGAATTCCACACCAAAAGTAGGTTTAGATGGATTATATATGATAACTAGCCTTGGTACCCGCGCTATGCCGCGGGTCTTTTTTTTGTATAAAAATATATAAAAAAATAAAAATTTCAAAATCAACATGATCTAAAAGTGATGCAGGTGCTGATAAAGATATGATCCCATATCTTATGCACTCATCAATTAATAATGAATGGCGAGCCTAGCAAGAAAGAACTAATAGATCGAGAGGCAGAACGAATGCAGATATAATGAGTAGGACCTACCGTAACAGCAAGCCTCGAGGGAAAATCAAGAAGAGCATCCGACGGGGAACAAATGCCATACTGGACACAAACATTATTCTGTTTTTGCTCAAGTCTTCGGAACATAGCTTAAACTTTGATCGTGTCTGATCGCGTCCACTGTAGCTTCAGATTTATTTATTTTTTTCTCGGTCGGAATACGTTGTCCGAATTTACAGAATTTAGCATGTAATTTTTAGGACACTCTGACCCGTTTTTTACACGACGGATTAATCGCAAGCGTGTTTGTTGTGTGCTCGGTGGATGCATGGATAAAAGGATTACGTGAGTTTAAGGTGCTGGGAAAGAAAGATTTTTTTTTTTTTTTTTTTTTCAGAATAGATACACGGATCGCATGCAATCTACATGCATAATAATTCCCTGTCACTTTTAGCAACTTATTCCTGTAGATGGATTTATTGAAGGCTTAACGACGAGATAAAACATGTATACCGTGCAAAAACAGTGGGATATAGAGGGTAGTGCTGTTGCTTTTTAAATAGCTTTTTGTGCCAAAAAGTATGCCAATAATGTTTTTTTTATTTTTTAAAAATCATTTTTGATATCAGCACATCAAAAAACGATCCAGAAAGTTCAATTTTAACAAAAAAAAAAAATTGAAATTGGGTAAAAAGCCATTTGGACCGCAGTTCATAATATGCATGATCGAACACGCAGAAATTTATTGAAGACTGCTTTTAAAATACAAAACATTTTTAAGATTTTTTTTGTTTGATATTTGAGAAATTACATTATCAAAGACCAGAGTACAGTAATGCATCTTACTACAATAGAAAAAAATGTTAAAATACAAAAAAAAAAAAAAAATCCCAATGACTGCGCAAAAGTAATTTATTCGTGACTGTATTGTACAGTAATGCATCCTACATTGCATTGAGTTTAACAACTTTTTGTATTGAAAGTAATTTTTACTTAGTAATATGCTAATATAAATAAATGCTTGAATAATTGATCATTAACTAAATATTTGATTGTTTATTTGGGACTTTTATAACCATGTAAAAAAAAAAAAAAACAAATTATAATAACTAATTTAAAATTAATCAAATATTAAATAGTATTGATAAAAATAAACCAACAATGATTTATTAGAAAGAAAAAAAAAGATGGTGTTTTTTTTACAAGAGGAAACATTGGGCATTGTTATTAAATTAGACTCAACAAGTCAATCTTAAAAATTCCCGACTCAACTCCCTTCCTAGCACATGGTTTTAAAATTAACTTGTATGAGAGTTGACTCTACATAACTCAGTTAACATGACGGGTCTAAAAATAACTTTGACAACCAGTAAAAATATAATGTATATTTTTTTTAAAAAAAAATCAAGATAATATTTTTTTTAGCACCAAGAACGACGACATATTTAACAACCATGATTTTGTGTTTTGACTCGCAAAACCTATGACTTCGATCATAGACTTGACCGGTTTTAAAAATTTTGTTTTTTAAAAACTCATTTTATATAATGACATGACAACAACAAAGGTAGATGCTTGATAAATTAAGTATCAACCAAATACGAAGATGTTTATTTGAAATTATAATAATTTCACAAAATAAAAATAAAATAAATTATGACAACCAATTCAAAAAAAAATATATCAAGGATTAAATTGAAATAAAAAAAAATAAAGGAAAAAAAAATATTTTTTTTAAAAAAATTTAAGCTGCTTCGATGTTCATGTGAATAGTAAAACACCATAATGTTTTTGGATTGTTCAAGCATGAGTAATTACTTACAAGCGCGTGCTATAGTGCAAATCAAGTCAAAAGTTTCTTGATCGTAGCAAAAAATATATAAATCGTATAATTATTTTATATTTTTAATGAAATATAGTCCAATGTGTTAGCCCTTAACCTTTTTGATTAGATTCATTGTCTGGCCCAATTTTAAAGTTAAACAACCTTAACTTGGCTCGGAGTCTCTGGCTAGTCTAGAGACATACTAACCAATCGATAAAAAATCCCGAGAAGAAAAAAAAAATAATAAAAAAAAATCTTCTGAACCAATTTAAAATAAAAATTATATGAAAATTATTATAATATTACTTGGGTGACTAGGCTGGTTCAAAGTCAAACTAATCTATTGGGACAAAACATGTTATGAAAAAATAAAAATAAAATGATAAAATTGTGGGGGAAAAAAACTATTTACTCAACTTCCCATTCAATTTGGATTGAAAATTAAATGATATTAAAGGTAATAGTTAATGACATGAAATGAAAATAATTAATTCATGTTAAAGGTAATTAACCGAGTTTATGTTTATCATTTTCACCAAAAAAACTGTTCTTTCTCTGGTTGTATTAAATTCTTTATTTTTATTGGTTTAACAAAGTAAATCATTTTTTTTTTTTTATCTCTGTTGAGTTATTATTCTATCTTATAATTTTCATATATAAATATATCAGCTATATTCACATCATAGATAAGAATAAATAACATACATGAAAGTTTTTATTTTATTTAATTTATTGTTATCATTCATTTAAAAAATAATTGATTTAAAATATTTTCACTGATTTTTTATTTTTTCAAGAGTTGATTTTTATTTATTTTAATTTGTCCCGTAAATGAAGCACACGAACAAATCCAATTTTCACGCTGAAAGGCATGCCGGGATTCAAAGAAGCTAGCATCGGTGGTTTGGAAATAATGATCTCGTCACGCGAGACACCGAAAACCTGCCCTAAAAAATGGTGGAAAAGAAATTTTGATATCTAAACAAAACAAACATTAATTATTGCCCTTTCATAGTTCTTACCCTTCCATGCACACCAGAAGTTATTCAATCAAGCCTCACCCACATTACCAAGTAAAATGTTTTTTTTTTTTAATTTTAATTACAATAATGTTGTATTTAAAAAAAAAAATTAAAGTTTTATTTGATCAACCTCTAAATAATCTAAACAAGCCAATTCCTATTAAGTTTCTTAATCCGAGTCAACTTTAATAACAATATTACACACACTAAGCAATTTTAAACATTATTTTCTAATATCTCAAATTAACATTGCATGTGTTTAGGGGTGTTTGGAAGTATGATAGTTATTTAAAGTGTATTTTACTTGAAACTATATTAAAATAATATATTTTTTTAAAAAAATATTTATATATTAAAATGATTTGAAAATATAAAAAATATATATATATATTAAAACATGAATTTAACAATTTCCCCAAACCGGTAGGCTAGCATTATAGACACTGTATCGAACCACATGGTCGACGACTTGATGAGCGCGGCATTAGTTTGACGATAACGAATTCCTCCACTCCTCCCCTATGAAATGACGTGTATATATATAATCAAATTAAAAAGAAAAAAGAAAAAAGACGACATTAAAAAGAAACCAAGAAATGGAAGGGGGATGTACAATGATTAACCCCCAGCAAATTTAAAAGGCACCAAAGCGACGCTAATAAAACAACCATGCCCAATAATACACAATAGTGGAGCCCGCCCTCCCTTGTGTTAAAACTCCTATCACAAGATGCCTTAATGATGTGCAAACATCAATTCTAAAATAGTATCTGCTCCTCGACAACACATATATTTTAAACACCCGGACACTAACAATTGGAGTTAGTATTGACGGCTAGGGTTCTACACAAGGTCACTAGACATCCACGGAGGCCGTGGTGACGTGGCAAACATCTCTCACACGTGGCAACTCCTGGGGATTTGGCGACAGCGAGGGGAAGAAGGGAGAGGAGACCCTCCTCCTTTCTCTCTCAAACTTTTCATTCACATCTCCTAAGCGACAAAAAGGAAAGGAAGGGGATCAATTATATTGGGTCAACAATTTATTGCGGGGCATACAGGAATGAGCGAGAGTTGTTTTTCAATATATATATTATTTTTTTTAAAAAATATTCTTAATATTATCACATCAAAATAATTAAATAATTTAAAATAATAATTTTATAAAAATATAATTACACCGGTAGCCTTGGACACTCACTTGATTTTGACGTCCCCATCACGGTCTCTCCAAATTTATTTATTTTTACTTGGGTTTGGTAAGATGACAATATATATATATATATATATATATATATATAAACTTTTATAGCATACAGCTTGCAAAATGCAGACAAAGGATCCATTCATGGATATCTTATCAAAACTCATTCAACACCATCCAACCTTCTCGTCAAGCTATCTTTCCCGTATTAAGAAAAGATATTTATTTAGTGGAAAGGTAGTGTGAGATGGTGAATCGTAGTAACAAGATTCAAGGGGACGAATAAGTAAGGAGGGTAGACGGAACTGCACGTGGCACGTTAAGACACAGACACGTAACGAAAGTGACTTTTCCACGCTGGACTGCTACTGTTTTAAATCAGTGCACGCAAAATGTGAACCACCTCTCTCCACTGTGAGCGCGTGGGGTAGAAAGCGGGAAATCAGAGCGATTTGTTTTTATTCCGTACTTCTGCTTTTCTTTTAAAATAGCTATGGTCTTTCTTTCTTTTTTGACAAATTAGGATAAGACAAAAACTTATTTTAAAAAATAACATAAATTTATGAGCTGTTTTGCTGTCAACAGTGTAATTTATAGATAATATTTTTATAACAACACAACTCAGTTTTTTTCATTATATATTTTTATGCTATTAAAAAAAACAATTCAAGTATTTTTAAGATCGTGAATGTTCAAAACAAGACAAGTTATATATATATATATATATATATATATATATATATATATATATATATTGTTCCATCCAACATAACCTTAAAAATTAAAAAAATTAATAGATAATATTTATTTCAATAGCGTAATCTATTAAAAATATAAAATAAAATTGTAAAATTGCATTCACTTGGATAAGTGAATGTTTAGCTATCTTATAAATTTTTTTACTATTGTGAATGCTATAACTTTTTGATTTTTTTTTCTAGAAGTTACGTGATTTTCTTTATATGTTTTTTTTTTAAAAATAAATTGCATTTTATAAATTATGTTTGTTTTATTAACATGAATGTCCGAGTCAGTTTGCGCGTACCTCGACTAATTCTACAGTTGTTGAGCTTAATAACCATGTAAGCATTCAGTGGCCCCGAAAGGACTTGAACTCATGATTATCGGGAAGCAAACCCAATACCTGACCAATTGAACTACCTCTCAGTGTTTAAACCATAGTTTTAAAGACCCGAATCGGTTCAAGACCCGAGTTTTTGACCTGGTCACCGGGTCGGCCAGGTCATTTTTTTTTATAAAAAATCAAAATGACGTTGTTTTCGTAAAAAAACAAAAAAATAAAAGTCAATGGGTTTGTAGCCAAGTCTTGTTGAGTCACACCGAGTTTTTCCTTCCCCTGTTTTTTCTTCAACCCGACTCAATTCCTGCCCCGAGTTTGTAGCCAGGTCTTGTTGAGTCACACCGAGTTTTTCCTTTCCCTGTTTTTTCTTCAACCCGACTCAATTCCTGCCCCGAGTCGGTTGGGTCCCAGATTAACCTGCAAGTTGCGCTGGTTTTCAAGATTATGGTTTAAACTACATTATTTTTTTATTATTGTTATTAATGAGGGTGTTCGGGCTAACTTGTGTGCACCTCGACTAATCTCACGGGCCCTAAAGTTAATAACCATGTAAGCCTTTAGTGACCTTAAGGTTTGTGAGACTCGAATTGACAACCTCTATGGAAAAAACCCAAGACCTAATCAATTGAGCTACACCCATTAGGGTTAAATTGTGTTTTTTTATTAACGTGGGTGTCCAGATCATCTTGCGCGTACCTCGATTAATCCCACAAACTCTGAAATTAATGATCATATAAGCTTTCAATGGCTATAAAATTTATAAAACTTAAATTAATAACTTTAAAAACATAAATTTAAAACTTGATTAGTTGAGTTATACCACCCTTATAATTTTAAATTATGGCATTCTTAACCTCTAATGTATCTATCGGATATATATTTTTAAATATTTTTGTGTTGGACTATTTTGCAAAAACAGTTTGAGCAAATAATTATATAGAAAAAAACACCTTTTTTTATCCTGCTTTTGACGTCTTAACTGCGCGGTGGAATTTTACCGAGTGAGAGATTCTGGTCCTGCTTCTCCTACTGGGACCCAGTACACGTCACAAACTAGCTGCAGCCTACGGGAGGAAATAATTCATCTCTTTCTCCATTTCGATTACCGGCAGCTAATTGTGCTTGTTTCTATGTCCCCCTCGTCCCCCTTGTAAGTTCCGTGACCGTGACCGTGACTCGAGTTTCCTCACCCGCGGATCAACTGATACCAGCCGTGGGATTGAGAAAATCAACGGTCAAGATATGGCGCGCTGATCAACATGAAAAACCAAGCCTTTTCTTTTTTGTTGGGTGCTGCCAGCTCGGACTTGTTCGTTGGTATCTTGGGTTGGGATTTTGTTTTAAATGGTGCCTTATCCACGTCAGATTTAGATCCAACGGTTGATGAAGTGTGTTCCCCTGGCTAATGACAATCCTACGCGTTGATTTTACGATTTTTGATTGCTTTCACATGGGTCCCACATGCTCTTTTAATGGAAATATACTGTATGAGTTAGTCTCATACCATAATAATTTATTAAAATGTAGATATAACGAAACGTGGGAACTGAAATATAATGAATTTGACCGGTTGGAGCGATATTTTCTGCAGCCACCTAGATTCCTTGTGATCGTCATGTTGCTTTTACCAAGGTCAGTATAACCGGTTCTAGGCAGTAACCAGTCAGGACATCTCTTTGGGAAATTCAAGGGGAGTGGGGCCTCTCAATTTTGATCGTGATTCGTGGGCAACAGTATTTTCTCGCTCTTCAAACATTGAATTAATTAATTTAATCGTTAATTAGTTTTATAATAATATTTTGTCATTGCAGTAAAATAAAATAATACCACATGAGGGTAAGTGGGTGAACATGGAAGCTTGAGAATGAAGAAAGAAACAAGGCCGACACGTGGAATCACTATGCAATGAAAAAGCTTAGAGTTGATTTGTTTTTTTTTTTAAAAGTTTAAACATTTTTTATCTTTTTAAATTAATTTTTTATAATTTTAAATTATTTCCATGTACTAATATATGATTTTTTAAAAATATTATTTTAACAAATATATATATATATATATATTTTAAATATTTTAAAGAGTAGCAACAATCTTCAACACTACCCAAGTGGTCACAGTAAATTAGGGCATTTAAGGGTAGCGATTTGGCATGTTGGTGAAAACCAATCACAACCGCAGGTTGTGTCGTGTAATCAATGGTTAGATCTAACCATGTAATACACCAAAAAATCGTGGCCGTCAACTAGGGCCTGGAGTGAGTTTCTCTGAAAGTGATGAGAATACGAGAACATAAAAGAAAAGAGACTTTTTTTAGAGAGACAGAGAAGGGTGGCTGGGCTAGGAGAGAAGAAGATAAAAGTGGAAAGCTAAGATCTTTCAACACTGAAAATTTTCCATCTTTGATTTTCAAAAGAACAGAAATATTCGTTCTGTAAAACACTTCTCTGTATTTCATAAAAAAAAATCCAGCGAGCCAGAGTCAATTATGCTTTGGTTTATGGTGATATGAGAGATAAGATAAACTTTGCGATTACAATTGGTTTGTTGTTAGAAAGGGGAGAAAAGAGATGGATAGAAACAGAGAAGCAAGAAGAGTGAGTTTGGCTGCTAGTAATGGCTTGTCTAGAAGAAGACATAGAAGTAGCAGTCTAAGAGACTCTCCAGGTTTTAATCTCTTGTCAGATCTAACCCTCTTTGGCTCCTACTAAAGCGGCACAGTTTTTTATTAATTCTGATGTGTTTTGGTGTTTGTTATTGCAGAAGATGATGGACCAGTGGAGTTGCAAGAAACAACGAGGCTACGAGATCGGAAAAAAGATCGAGATCGGGACAGAGATAGGGACCGAGACCGTGAAAAAGACCGAGAGAGAGACCGGATTAGCGGCAGGAGTAAAAGGCGGAGAGGGGAGAGATTGATGCACGGGAGTAACAGAGAAGATGGAGAGCGAGACGATAGCTCAGACGAAGAGAGCGTTAACGATGACGAATATGAAGATGACGATGACGCAGTTGGTGTTGCTGGGAGTTCCATGAGGATGCTCCCACCGAATCCTTCTTCTTTATCTTCTTCTTCTATGTCTAATCATCATCATCGGAAGAGCTTTCCGCCGCCGGCCAAAGTTTTTAGAGCCGCGCCGACGACGATGAATACCACTGCAGCAGCAACACCGTGGAAGGCTCCTGATGAAATGATTGGCGTGTCGGTGCCTAGAAAAGCTCGGTCAGGTATAGAGGTGGAAGAGATTTAATATATACAAGGCAAAAGGCAAAGTTTCCAGATTTTGATGGATTTTGTTTCAGTGGATTGCTAATGTGTTTTTGTTTGGTCTTCTTTGGCAGCATCCACTAAGAGGTCACATGAATGCTGGGTTTCAAGTGGTGGCGGAGTTGGTAGTGAGCAAACTCACCGGCAAGCTTCGACATCTCCGGTAAGATCGAGTGGACCAGCTATGCTGGCTTCAATTTCAGCTTCTCCGGCTGCTCCCGCATCCCCTCCATCATCTTCTAATGCTTCAGTAAAAAAGAAGATGGTTCGTTGCTTCATTTGTACTAGATTTTGTATTTTCTTTTTATAATCTTTCGTTCAGTAAACTGATGACTGTTTTTTTCTTTGATGTTGTAGAAGCCAAATGGACCGAAACAGAAACCACCTAAATCTTCTTCGAAACCCAACTCTTCAGCGCAAGACGAGATTGAGTTTGAGATTGCTGAGGTGTTGTATGGATTGTTGAGGCAACCACAAGCACCTTCAAAGCAAGAAATAGTGGGAAATGATTCGACAAAGTTTGATTCCAGAGAAAATCATAATAAGTCTACTAGTGATGCTAAATCCAGAGTTTCCTCGCCGATCTCCAACTCACAGTCAACTGTTCCCCAGTCATCTTCAATTCCTCAATCTAATTCTAGTTCCTCTGCTGCTCCGATGTCTGCAATTGGTGAGTTTGAGCAGCGGTGGTTTCATATACTTCCTTCCCGACCCTTTCCTTTGGTGACTGTAAAGAAAATGGATGGAAAATTGTGATCAATTTGATTTAATTTGTTAATTTGATTTTTTTTTTGTTCGGTTTAAATCCGCAGCACCGAAGAGGAAGAGACCGCGACCAGTAAAGTATGAAGATGAGCATCCCGCAAATTTTCCTGCTCGCAATAGTTCCATTTTGTCAACGGCCAAGATTGACATTGATCAGCCTGCAAAAATTGAATCTTCTCCTAATATAGAGAAGAATTTGGGATCTGTAGCTGAAAATGGTGGAGTTTCATGTGATTTACTGGCCAATCAAGCTGCTCCGGCGACAACAGAGGCGCAGCTGCAGGAGGTGGTTAAGCCGGAGAATCATCCGTCATCGGATTCCAAGCCCATCACTGAAGAATCAGAATGTAGAGATTTGGGTGAACCTAAAGAAGAACCTAGGTCTCCTATGAAGGAATCCACGCCTGGCCTTAGATTTGATGATGGTTCCGAGAGTTTGACAGCAAATAAAGCGTGAGCATCAAATAAATGGACACCTATTTCATTTTGATCTTCTTCGTTGTTTTGGAGGATGGGGTCTGATTGTGATTATCTTGGAATATTTTTTGGTTATCCAGGAATGTGATGGCCTCTGAGATTGATAGCCAGCGAGAAGAAAAGTTCCAGATCGATCTGATGGTGAAGATTTTTTCACTATTTTACAAGATCAATATCTTACCTCTTTTAGAAATTCAATTGTGGGACTTTTTTTTTTTTAATTTTGAGTTGCAGGCTCCTCCTCCATCAAGATCATCTCCAGAAAGGGACAGTGAGATTGATTTTGTGGCTGTAGATCCTAAATCTATGGTCACAAATGGGGAAACGGTGAGTGGGACCGCTTTTTACTGTCTACTTCATATCACTTATCTGTTTGGTATGATTGGGTGTGAAAAATTAATGATGTTGGTTTTATACTTTCTTGTGTCGCATGGTAGGAAAAGAAGCCTATGATGGTCAAAGAAGACGAGAAAGCATTAAAAACTGGGAAGGAAAATATGAATGTGGAACCTGAAGAGAAAAAGACTAAAGTTACAGGAGAAGAAGTTGAATCCCAGAAGCCTATTGTTAATGAAGAGAGGAATATTGATCTCCAGCTGGATTTAGAGAAGGCTGATAGAGATAGTGCTACTGTTACTGTAAGTAGAAACAAGCTACTTCAGCATGTCCAGAAGCAGCAGCAACCCAACATAGAGAAAATTGGTAAAAAAAATAGCGGATTTCTCTTCTTCTTCTTCTTCTTCCCTTTTGAATTGAGAACTTTTTTTCTCTTGAAATTTTGCCAATTCGATCGCTGATTCATTTCTCTCCTTTCCTCTGTGTCTCATCCTCAGCTCCTCAATCTAGTTCTTTGCCTTTGCCAATGTCTATGACTGGCTGGCCTGGTGGGCTTCCTCACATGGGGTATGGTTTGTAGTGTTTGATTCTTTCATTATTTTTCTGTAAATGATTTAATTTCTCCAATTTGGGAAAATGACATTTTGGTGATCGGCAGATATATGGCACCTCTACAAGGAGTTGTTTCCATGGATGGAAGTGCCGTGTCTTCTGCAGCCTTACAGGTATGTTATGCTTTTTTCTGTCTTTGATCTCTAAACTCATGGTTGAGTAACCGTAAAAGAATGAACCTCCCCCCCCTCCAAATTCTGCTAAGTTTTCTTTGAACTTGTTGCAGCCTCCACATTTGATTTTTAGCCAACCGCGGCCAAAAAGGTGTGCAACACATTGCTACATTGCAAGGAACATTCATTGTCACCAGCAAATTATTAGGATGAATCCTTTCTGGCCACCAGCAGGGCCTCCTGCTTTACAGTATGGGGCTAAAGCGAGCAATATGAATGTGGTGCCTTCCACCGATTTGCATGCAGTTAGAGGTGGGAATTCTGTAGAGAAGGGGCAGGGTCTTGCAATCTTTCCAGGTCCCGCTGGGAAGGACAAGAATTCTCAAGCTGCTAACAGTGTAGACGCTGCACAGAGAAAGCAGATTTTGCTTCAGCAAGCCCTGCCCCCTGGTGCTCATAGTAATATTTTGGTACGGTCTTTAAGTTTTAATGTTATTTATACTCAGCAATTTGTCCATGGGTTTTGTTTTTTGAATGTTAGTTTTCCTTTCGTTAAATTTCAGCATGGACCCACTTTTATCTTCCCAATGAATCAACAACAAGCTGCTGCTGCAGCAGCAGCTTCTGTCCGACCAGGCAGTGTGAAGTCTTCTCCTGCTGCTGGCAGTGTAGCTTCCTCAAGTAGCTCGAGTTCTGCTTCAATAAGTGCCACGGCATCAGCAGTAGCTGGTGCTACAGCAATGAGCTTCAACTACCCAAACTTCCCAGGCAATGAAACTCAATACTTGGCAATTTTGCAGAATGGTCCATACCCGATTCCAATCCCTGCACATGTTGGGCCCACAACAGCTTATAGAGGATCCCATCATCAGGCTATGCCTTTGTTTAATGGATCATTTTATTCTTCTCGAATGGTTCATCCTTCACAGCTTCAGCAACAGCAACAACCATCCACACAGACACAACAAAGCCAACAGGGTCATCAAAATCCAAGTATTTCTAGTGGTTCCTCGTCATCCCAGAAGCATTTGCAGAATCAGCAGCATAAACCACATGGGAGTGCAGGTAGTGGAAATTTGCAAGGTTTTCCTTGCCCTAAAAACCAGCCGCCTCAATCCCTGCCAAACCATCAGCGGCAGCTGATGCAAAATCAAAATGTTACTCACCAAGCCCGTCAACTTGAGAGTGAATTAGGTGAAGACAGTCCATCAACAGCTGACAGTCGAGTTTCCCGTGCAAACATGAGTCTTTATGGCCAGAATTTAATGCCAATACATCCTGCAAACTTTGCTTTGATGAATCCCCCACCAATGGGTAGTGCCCATAGCACAAGTGGGAATACTGGTGAAAAGAAATCGCAGCAGCCACAAACACAGGCTTCAAAGGCTGGGGTTGAGCCTTTGGCATCTCAGACTTTTGCAATGTCATTTGCTCCCATCAACGGAACCACAGCTTCCCCAGGTCTTGATATTTCATCACTTGAACAGAATCATGCTCTTCTCCAAAGCCTCCCAGAGGCAGCTAGGCATGGCTATCATCACTTCATTGCTGCGGCCCAAGCAACTCAGCAGAAGAATTACCGTGTTTCTGAAGAAGGGAAAAGCGGAGGAAATGACACTTCAAATGTGGAAGAAGAGAGGAAGGCCATGGCAGGAGGAAAGACTCCATTATCTGCTGGGCAGTCAATTGTGTTCTCCCGGCCAGATTTAACAGACTCCCCTGTTTCAACAATGCCTGTCAACAATGTTGTTGATAGCTCAGCCCGAAATCTTAACCTTGGGTCCACTCCTGCTCGGACCTCTGGCTCTTTTATGTCAGCTACTATTGGCACTGTAAATGCACCAAGTATGCAGCAGCAGCAGCAGATGCAGCGGAATCAGCAGCAGCAGCAGCAGCAGCAGCAGTGGAATCAGCAAATCTTTCAGCTTCAGAAGCAGCAACAATATGCAGCTGCAGCTGTAGCTTCCACTCGTAGTAAAACACCAGCAACTAGTAATGGAAGTGTTTATTCAGACCACATTTCATCATCATCATCTGCAGCCACCAAGTTCCCTAATGGACTTTCTGCATTTCCTCAAAATCTTGTTCAAAGCAGCAGTAGTCCAGCTCAATCTCCTCAGTGGAAAAGTTCTGTGAGGACCACAACCTCTCAAGTTCCTTCTTCGTCCCTAACCTCATCTTCATCGACCCTCAAAAACCTTCCTCAACAGCAAGGCCGAACCCAACAAAGTAACTCACACATATCTTTTGCAGCTAACCAAAAATCATCTGCTTCTCCTCAAGGGCAACCGAATCCCAGTAGTAACCAATCATCATCTCCTCCATTGGTGGTCGGTTCCCCCACAACATCAATTTCTAAGAGTGCAGGTGGAAGTCCACGGACATCCACTTCCACAAGTAACAAAGGTGGCCAATCATCTCAGCAATCCAAGAACTCTGCCTCAGTGCCTGTGCAAAAATCGTCTCCAGTTGGTGGAAGAAATATTCCATCAATCCTTGGCTATCCTCACAACTCTTCTTCATGTAACCCTGGTACGAAGCCTCAACTGTCACATCAGCACCAGCAGCAGCAGCTGCTTCAAAAGCATGCACTGCAGCAGGCTCAGCTAATCTTCATGCAAGCTCAACATGTGGCAAATTCAACAAATGTAGCATCAGCACCTAGTGGGTTTTATATGCAAAGACACCGCAGTGAGCAGCAGCCGCAACCACATGGGGCACCAGCAACCTCTTCTACAGGGATGTTGTCTTTATGTCATCCAGTCACGCTTGCCAACACCAGCACAACTGATCCTGCAAAGGCAGCTGCTGCAGCTGCTAACAGTATGAAAGGTGGTGGCTTACCTCCACAGGGTCTTATCCATGCTCAATTTGCAGCTGTCCAGCCCTCTGGAAAGCCGCACCAGATCTTACCTGCTGGCTTCTCTTATGTCCATCCTGTTCCCACTGCAGTTCAGGTGAAACCAGCAGAGCAGAAACAACCTGCTGGCGAATAGAATCACGTGTCTGCCTGGTGCTTTAAATGGCAAGCCCCACAGAGGAGATGATTGAAAAAACGAGATTGGTTTGACGGGATTTTTAAGAATTTAAGAGCACAGTTAACAAGCCAAGGGAGACATTTTGAATACCTCCCGGCAGAATGAGGAGAAGTGAAAGGGTGGAAAATGTTCAAGGAAGCACGCCAGCTGGATCCAACCCCACAATTTTGGTAAGGAAAGTTGGGGGATGCTATATCTCGTGCTGATTGTGCTTGCTCTTTACACTTGTGTTTATAGTCTGACAGAGGGTTGGTGGCCAGGTCTTATTAAATTTTGATTGGTTTGGTGGCGAGAGGCTGGGAATGAAAAGCATGGGGTAAGTTTGATTCCGAGTGTTTTTTGTAGGGAAAAGGGAGGAAAGATGATGAAGATGAGGGAGGGAGGGAAAGGGGGAGAAAAAGAACTGCCTTTCCTTCTTTTGGGTCAGTTTTTTTCTTTTCACTTTGTTAGATTTTTCTTTCCTTCTTTCGGGGGGTCTGATTTTATTTTCCTGCAAGAGCTGTAGGCAGTATCTTTCAAAACAATCTCTCTCTCTCTCTCTATATATATAGTGGAGGGTGTATATGTATATGTCTGGCACATATAAAAGTAAACCCTCTCAATTTTTTAATTTAATACGTCTCTCTGTCTGTCTCGTTGTGTGATGATGTTGCGTGATGATGATGGTGATGGTGTAGGCACATTTTATGTTCCTGAATGTTTTTCTGGTCAATTTAATGGTGCAAGTGAGAAAATGCTGCTGATATCTGTTTCGTTGTTTGAGATTGTGTTTGCGGATGGATGAGGTGAATGTCCGGACAGTTGGGCACCTTGCCTCAGGAAGGGTTCAGCTCCAATTTTGGGACTTTGGTAGTAATTGTTTGGTCTGGTCGGTTGGTTCTTAATGCATGTGGTGGTGGTCGTCGTTGTGGACCACGGTTGCTCACATTAGTACAGTGTCAATATTACATAAACCCTTGCTTGCCTTTGCGAGATCGTGAAACACTACTAACAAAGTTGATTGTTTAAAAAGGGGTCGTCATTATATGGCCAGCATCTTGCTCGTTGCTGTTGTCTATCCTTGTGGGCTGGTGTGATGACTTCCCCTTAAAAAATGTCGCGCTCTGTCATTTTCTTCTTCTCTAGTTTTGATCTTCCTTCGTTTCTTTTTTAAGAGAGAGAGGGCACTGGTAAGTTAACGGGTGGTATGTATATCGTCAGGTAAGGTTTCGATCTGCGCATAGATAAGATGCATGATGATCTGCGCGCACCCAAAACCCAAAATGGCTACCAAATTGGCTCTTATCTTGTGGTCCCGATTAGAAGACAACTTTGGGCCCTTACGTTCTATAACAGCGACCTTTGTGCCAGAATCCTGCCTTTAAGTGTGACTTTGCAAGCTCTTCTCATCTACACGCGTTGCCCCCACCTCTTTTTATCTACTTTTCAGTTTTTTCTTTTGTTTACTCGACACAAGAAAAAAGGGCAGCATTTTACAAGTACTGAAGAGTGAGGTGGGCTGTTCTGCTCACAAGAAAAAAAGAAAAGAGGAGGAAAAAAGTGAAGTGAGAGCACTCCAAAAAGGATTTGAAAATTTGGCCCTTTGTAAAAAATAATAATATATATATATATCACTGTTGCATTCTATTTACTGGTTAATGAAATGGACTTGGGCAACAGGAAAAAGGGGGGTCCTGTTCCAGAAGAAGAAAAAAGGCGTAGGAATTTAACAAGGTTTTACAGTGACTCAAAGAGGGAAAAACACAGGATCTACCCATGATGAAGAACATTCAAGTGCTTGAAGGTGATGAGAATATTTGGATTTTGGCCATTTCTGAAATCTCAGGTGTTTTTTAATTAACATGACTGCCCCTTGGTATCTGTCCCTTGCTAATTTGATCCCTTTTGAAGGCGATAAGGTCCCACGAAAGAATCATTTAAATGGAAAGAGCAGCCCACCCATGCCACTAGACGTTATCACATCCAGGATTAGGTCATTCCAACCCCCTGGCCCCACCTCTCATCCACCCCTCTAAGGAGAGGTTTGCGCTCAATTTTGGATTATTTTACACAAGCCCAGTGGTTCCGTACACAACATGATCCAATCAATCTACACGTCTAAACTCTCATTATCACTTGAAAAAAACACTCCCGTTAATTTTTTTTTTTAAAAAAACTTCATCACATGCAAGAATTCCAGACAGCGAGCTGGTATCGATATATATGCTTGCTGTTTTTTCTTTCTTTCTTTTTCTCCAGTAAAAGATTTGATGGTTAGTAGTTCGCTGGATAGAAAAAGAGATAAAAAAAAAGTTATTGTGTCACTTCTCACGTAAGTGATTTGCTTGCTATTTTAGTTGATTGATTTTTTTGGCTCATTGGAAACCACAGGGCCCACATTACCTAGCCTTAAAAACGAAGCATTTTTTTGGTCGTTTTTAGCTTCTTAGGATGTCATATACACCAAAAGATAGGAGCAGCTGCTGGGTGAAAGTGAGAAGGGAAGCAATTGCAATGAATAATAACTTTTGAATTTGAAAGAATCAAAACTCACGGCATGATCGTAGGAAGAATTGAAATTGCAAAACTACAATAAACGAACTGTTTTATTTATTTACCCATAAACAATGTTTTATTATGTTCTTTCCATTAGTAGAGTTAGTGAAGTTGTCTTTCCATGTGTTCATTGAGACATAAATCATGTAATGTCTGATATTTTATTGGCTTATATATAAAATAAATGACAAAGAAAAAATTGCATGGAAAAAAGATGAATTAACCAATTCTATTGTCTTCTCCATTCTCCTTTCTTCTTTCTCTTGTTTTATTCTAATCTATACTATTCTATTGTGTTCTTCTTCCCTTCCAAATTTCTTGATTTTTAGCCTAAAAACCGTATTGCATAATCAATTGTAACACTACTCTACTAAGTTTCTTTTTAGTTGGAGATCATTCCATCAGACTTGTAACAAGTGGTATTAGAATAGTTGATCCACAGCCTAATATTATGACTCCTGATACTAAAACACAAAACCTTAAAAAACTAGAAAGCTCATTGAAAGCTGTTAGTAGGGATTAAAC
The DNA here is from genome assembly GCF_005239225.2 of Populus alba. Classification (NCBI taxonomy): domain Eukaryota; kingdom Viridiplantae; phylum Streptophyta; class Magnoliopsida; order Malpighiales; family Salicaceae; genus Populus; species Populus alba. The sequence goes on from NC_133291.1 coordinate 10,600,499, forward strand.
ATAAAATTATGAACAAATGATGAAGATGCTGGAGACCTACAATTATAAGCTGGAAACTACTAGACTTAACCATGAAACTAAGATCGATAAACTCATAGAACTTATTAGTGGATTGACTTATCTACAAACAACTCTTCTCCAAAATCTATAAATGCCCGCAATTGAGACTAGTGCAGCTAGAGATAAATAGACAACTCATAATAGAGCTTCAATGATAAGACCTTACTTATTTGGTGAAGGGGGGCAAGCTCAACTTAAGACACACAAACCTAGACTTTATTTTCCTAATTTGATGGAGTGGAGGTTCATAAGTGGTTATATAGGTGCAATTAATATTTTGAAATAGAAAAGATTGAAGAATTAAAGAGACTTAAGTTGACCTCATATTACCTAGATGGTATGACCCTATATTGGCACGAAAACTACATGAGAAGTTTAGGTGGTCAGGAAGTAACATGAGAGGAGTATGTAGAGGCATCGTGTGCTAGATTTGGTGGCTAAAAGATCCTTTAAAAGAACTCAAGGAGCTGAGATAGGTAGGTGACCTAGAGACATACATATAAGAATTCGATGTTTTATGGAATAGGGCAGACATCAATGAAAGGCAAACACTAGTTTTTTTTTTTGGATTGGAGATTGAAATATAGAATATAGTAAAAATGTTTGAGCCTAAATCCTTGAAACAAGCATACAATATGTCTGGATTGCAAGACAACACCTAATTTTACAAGCGTAGCTATCCAAGTTCTACTAAACACCTCCATCATATTATGACATCAAACACTTAAACCAAAATTAACTCACCACAACCCTTCTAAAATTCCTCTACCCTCCACTCCTAACCCTTCAAGACCTTAACAAACTAGGTTGCTACCTACACGTACCCCTAGATATACACAAAAAACTAAATGACAAACCTACAAAACCCCTGATGAGTAAGGAATTAGAAGAGAGAAGATCTAAAGGTCTTTATTTCTAGTGTGACAAGATATTTGTACCAAGTCATATATGCAAAAACAAAAGACTCTACTAACTTTGCATCATTAATGAAGAGGATAGTGATGATGAAGGTAAGATTAAAGAGACACATACCCTAAAGACAATCAATCTCCTCATTTCCTTGAATGCTTTGGAGGGCGCGATAGGGTTTCCCACCTTAAAGGTCCGGTAGAACTAATAAACACTTATTATCCATATTAGTGGACTCATGCAATACCTATAATTTTATCAATACAACGATGGCTAAGAGGTTACATTGTAATCTCACCAACATCAAACCTCTCACATTTGAAATTGCCAATAGAGAAACTATGAGTTGTATAGCTGTGTGTAGGAATTTCAAGTGGAAAATACAGGGGGTGAATTTCATAGTAGATGTATTTGTGGTTGATCTGAATAATTATGGCATGGGTGGTTGGTTTTGTTGGGAGACATCATATTCAACTACAAAGAATTATAAATGCTTTTTTTATTGGCAAGGTTAAAAATTATTGTTGTAAGAAAGCTATTAATCTTTAAATTGTTAGGTTAGAGCAACTTAATGGATTGCTAACTAACTCTTCTTACTTGGTAGAAATTAATTTGTGTCGTCTAAGGATGATGATAGATGAGGAAGGTTTTGTGCAACTCATATCCACCGCCCTTTTTCCTTAAATGAAAAGGGGTCATGTCTTTAAGAAGCTATTAATGAAACATCAAGATGTATTCAATGAGCCAAAATGGTTCCCTCCTATAGAGATCTCATGATCATTCAATACCTCTTAATCAACTCATCATTAAAGATAAATATCTAATTATTTTGGTAAATGAATTGCTTGAAAAGTTAACGGGGATTGCTATTTTTTCTAAGATGGATTTAAGATTTGGATACCACCATATCACAATGGCCTCAAGAGATGTATTTAAAACTGCATTTTAAACTCATAATGGTCATTTTAAGTTTCTGGTCATGCTATTTGGGTTATCTAATACACCTGTAACATTCCAGATTCTAATGAACAATGTATTCAGGCTACATCTCAAAAGGTTTGTGTTAGAGTTCTTTGATAATATTATGATATATAGTAAGTTAATAAAGGACATATAGAGCAATTGAAGATGATGTTTACACTTCTAGAGCTTCATACACTGGTGGCAAAGGAAAGCAAATGTGTTTTTGGTAGCATCAAGTGGCATACCTGAGGCATATAATCACTAAAGAAGAAGTGTCTACAAACCCATAAAAAATTCAAGCAGCAAAGGAATGGCCTTTACAAAAGAATATCAAGCACTTAGGAGGATTCCTAGGGCTTACAGGCTACTGTAGAAGGTTTATGAGTGGGCATGACACCATTTACAAACCACTAAAACAATTATTTAAGAAGGATGTATTCAACTTAAATGAGAAAGTGATAAGAGCCTTCAAACTCTTGAAAGAATTCATGACCAAACCTCATGTGTTGACATTGCCCAACCTTAATAAGCCCTTCTTATGAGAGACTGATACCTTATAAATTGGCATCGGAGCTATTCTAATGCATGAGAGCCACTCTATTGCTTTTATCAGTAAGTCTCTAAAATCATAACAACAAGAGTTATCCATCTATGAGAGGAAGATGATGGTCATACTACATGTAGTTTTCAAATGGAAACATTATATTTAGGGAAGACACTTTATAATCAGATTTGATCAAGTCAACCTCAAATATATTCTAAAACAGAAGGTAATTTTTCCCTTTCAACACCTTTGGTTAGTTACTGGGATTTAGTTTTGAAATTAAGTATAAGAAGGGAAAAGACAATGTTGTAACTAATGCATTGTCCATAAATTTTAGTGGAGAGGTATTTATCATGACAATAACTACTATAACCATTTGTATAATGAAGTCAATCAGGGAGTGATGGGTAAATGATCAGTCTATTCAAGCTCTTAGAAGGGACTTTCAACAAGACCCTACAACACATCCATATTACAAATAGGTGAACAATCATCTTAACAAGAAAGGAATGATTGTTGGGGGTAATAATGAGGATTTGCAAAACAAATTGGTGGTAATGTACCGTGACTTAGTTGTTGTGAGATACTTTAGAGCTATAGTAAAAAAAAAAGGTAGGTACTTGTTTATATTGGAATGAACAACAAAAGCACATGAGGCAATATATAAAAGAATGCCTAATTTGCTAGAAGAATAAGAAAATATCTTAAACCTTGGTTTGTTACAACCCTTGTTTATTCTCAATACATTTTTTGTTGAAATTAGTGTGGATTTTATGGAGGGCCTTCCTAAATCTAATGGTAAAGAGGTTAATTTGTAGTGGTGGATAATTTTTGGAAGTATGCCTATTTTGTAGTGTTGGCTCATCCCTACTCAGCCACCATAGTGGCCAATGTTTTTATGGACCAAATCTACAAACTTCATGCTCTGCCAACCAATATAGTCAGTGATAGAGGATCTGTGTTTCTCAGTCAGTTTTAGAAGAACTTATACACCTATCAAAGTGTGGAACTACACTATTCAATAGCTTATCATCTATAAAAAGATGGACAAACTAAAGCAATCAAAACATGTTTAGAACAACACCTCAAATACATGACTGATGAGTCTTCTAATTGATGGACAAAATAGGAGCCTCTGACTGAATGGTGGTACAACACAAATTACCACACCTCAACTAAGTTTACCCCATATTAGATCCTATATGGCTACCCCTCTAATCCATGTGCCCTATTTCCCTAAAGATTCCAACAATAAAACCGTAAATGCATTGCTGATAAAAAAAGAAGAAACACTCAAAATCATCAAAAGTAACCTCAAATCAGCTTAACACATGATGGTATAACTAACAAATAAAAAAAAAAAGAGTGAAAAAATGTTTCTACTGGGAGGATTGGGTTTACCTCAAACTACTATCTTGTAGGTAAGTCTTAGTTGCTAATAAAGCATTCAATAAACTATTAGTAAAATTCTATGGTCCTTACAAAATCATTGAATGTGTAGGTACATTGGCATATAAACTAGAGTTACCATCTTTAACAACTATCTACACGGTTTTTCATATTTCTCAATTAAAAAGGCATACGGGTAATAGAAAGGTTCTATGAGAAGCTACCTAAATTCTGGACCGAGCCAACATTCCAGCCTCCATTAATCTTAGACAGACGTATGATGAAGCGTGTGAATCAAGTTACCAGTCTGTATGATGAAGCACATGAATCAAGTTGTCACTCAAGTTCTAATCATGTGGAAAGGAATGCCACTTGCAAAGGCCGCGTGGGAATCCCTGGATGAATTCAACCTATAATTTCCTTCCTTCACCCTTGAGGAAAAAGGTGTGTTGATAAGGGAAGCATTGTCACAGATACCAATAGATCAAGAATAACTGTTGGATGAAAGTGAGAAGGGAAGCAATCACATGGCTAATGACCGTTGAATTTGAAAGAATCAAAACACACCACATAATCGTTGGAAGAATTGGAATCGCAAAACTTCACTAAACGAACCGTTTCATTTACTCACCCACACACACTATTTTATTATGCTTTTTTTAGTTAGTAGAGTTAGTTAAGTTGTCTTTCCATGTATCCATTAAGGCATAAATCATGTAATGTTTGGTATTTTCTCGGCTTATATATAATAGAAATACCAGAGGAAAAAAACATGGAAAAAAAATGAAGTAACCAATCATGTCCTTTTCTCCCTTCTCTTTTTTTCTTCCTATGTTCTATTATAATCCATACTATTCTATTATGTTCTTATTGCTTTTCAAATTTCTTGATTTTTGTTCTAGAAATTGTATTGCATAATCAGCAGCAATATTACTCTACTAGATTCCCTTCTTTTTTTTAATCATTCCCTTGCAATATAGTTGTAATTTACAAGATGTAGGATCTATTTTATTATCCAAATGATTAAAAAATTCTCAAACTTCGTATTTACTACTGAGTACATACATAATGGACACTAGACAGATTTTGTTTTTGAAAGAAGAAAATATGCTACTAAATTATAAAAATCTTTCTGTTTATAAAAATCGTACTGCTTTGACAACACTGTTCACATTTTGTTTGCAATGAGTTATTTATTTTTTCTATAAAATATTTAAACATAAAATACAAAAATATTGATTAGCAGTCGAAAGTCAAGATGTTGATATTTCCTCTCCTTTCTTCACTGTCAAGTTATGTTTTCAAGTTTTGTCTGAAGTAAACAAAAGCAATAATTGGCCGGCAGTCAGCGTTTGGGACCGAATATTTTTTTTAAGTGTGTTTTTTTAAGAAATATATTAAAAATAATATTTTTTTTATTTTTTAAAATTTATTTTTAATATTAGTATATTAAAATATTTTAATTTTTTTTTTTTTATTCTTATGAAATGATTTTTACACCGCGTTTTTGAAAGCTATTTTATGTACTATATTCAACGCGCCGTCCCCACCATCCTACTATGGACCATTGATTATCATGTTTTTATTTCTCTCTTTGTTTTTCTTTATTTTTTTTTTAAAAAAAGAAAAACAAATTTGATAAGAAAGCAAGCAACCGAGAGAAAAAGGTTGGTTCAAAATAATATTAAGTCCATATGGCACTCTTAACTGCTGTGTTATACTGTAGAATTAAATATATGAGATTATCTAATGATAAATTGTTATAATATATTATAAATAAATTCTTGTAACTATTTGGCAAATTATTGATATGTTGCTCGAATTAATATTATTAAATGTACTTAATTAACATGCCATCCTTTTTAATATAAATGTGAGCAGTGGTAAATTCTAAAAGAAAGGGAAAGGACAGTGATTAGTGCGTCTCTAATGCTGGAAGGGGAAGGAATGTGGATAGTGATGCTACTCAAGTTTCCAATAAAATCACTCTTTTTTGTATTGCTCGTCCTGTGTTTTTTCTTTCTTTTTCTTAAAGGCTTGACAACGTATGAATAGGTTATTAAGGGCTTGCTGGAAGTGTTAGAGATTATGTTTCAAAATATTTTTTTTTAATTTAAACTATATTAAATAATATTTTCTTGATCTTTTTTTAACATCAAAAAATTAATTTTAAAAAAATAAAAAATCAAAGTTTTTCAAAAATACATTCTACAGCACTCTCAAACATTAGCACCAGAATTAATGAAGTTCCATTACAGGATAGAGGAACAAAATCCATATATATATATATATATATATATATATTCTTTTCTTCAATAAAAACAAATTGAGTAGGTGGAATATATATATATATACAGACACTAGCGTGGGTGCTAGTTTTGATATGTGGATCGTACCGGCATTTAATATTTGTTGACGAGCATTCTTTGCATTTAATTAATAATCTTGTTCAATAAAAAACAAAATCATTAAGGAGTCTATGCGGCCTAGAATATTTTAGGCGCTGAACTGTTTTTATATATTTTTCAGATCTGAAATCATTGTTAGCCACGTTGAACGGAGCCTTACTTGTAAATAACTATTCCCCGCCTGCAATTATAATATATAGTTACATCTGATTCATTTTTTAGGCCTAGTTTTTATTTTTTTAATAAATTTAATTGTTCTTAGTTTGTTTATGAATAAAGAGTCGTTTTTAATCATATCTTTATGTTAGGTATTTTCATTTAAAATGACAGAAATGTTTTCATGTAAGAAACCCAAATCTCACCTAATTTACTAGAAAAACAAAATATGAAAAAAAATAATAATTTATTCTTATAAAAAACCTGAATATTGATTTGTATAGAAATACTTGCTGGAAGGATATATTTAAGATAAAGATAAATCAGAAACAATTATAGATTCTGAAACATGCTAGAAACTAAGCTTGGAATATAAAGATAGATTGAATTTGTTAGTTTTTTTCACAAAAATATTAATGCTGTCGTGGCCATGAAATCACACAAACCAGCAACCAGATAACCCTCCACAGGATTCAACTCCTCTATGTGATCATAAATTTTAAAGTTTTTTAAAATATTCACTAACCTTTTATTTGAAGTGGTCTGCTGTCCTCAACGCTCATCTACTCAGAGCCAATTAAATACATTTTAACGTATGTGACATGTCCACTTGTTTTTACTTTTTAGGTGGACAAAACATTTCTTTAGAGGGCTTTGGATTATCTGAGTGGCGTGGTTGGTCGGAGATGGCTTGACAATCTCTATCATCGGAAGTTATTGTTTTTTACTGATTTCCTCAACAGCTCTGATACACAATCCGATGAGTCATCACTATGCAATCTTGCTCCCTATTATTTAATTATTTTTAAGATTTCTATTATTATTTATCAGATCACAACCATTTGCTTTTGTTAGTCACCCACGTCATGTTGTTATATTTTAATAGGAATAAAACAAAAGTTGATGTGCACGTGTGCTCGAGCATAAACAATCAAGCCTCTGCCAGAAAAGCACTGATTGCCATTGTAGCAGCTTTTTATAGTTGCGATTTAAAATAAAACTAAAGGACAAGGCTCTAATGATTTTTTATTATCATTATTTTGGAGATTTTTGATATCATGTGATGCTATCGGCTCAAGTTTGCTGCTATTGACATCAAGATCCGCAAATTCATGACAACCGCCCAGCTCGATTTCAATGGAGGTTTTTAAAAGTTTTTTTTTTTTTTTTTTAATGAGGATCTTAATATTCACAGGGAAAATAAGGCCAGTATACATCCACCAACAAACTCAGAGAAGAATCCATCAGAAACAAATGTAAAAGACAGTATACAGGGAGGCGGCTAAGATTCCGAGCATACATGCATGTAAATTCACCGACGACTCCAAAACCGGTAATTTGTCAATTACAGCGTCATAGTGGGAATCCAACAAGTTTATGAGCACAATGCCGGAAGATCAATCACCACATAATTTGTCTTGCATTTCCAATGAATAATAATGATGAGCTTCCGACAACAATTTCAACAGCTCTTACCAACGGGTGAAGAAACTACCCAAAACAATGCCTCTCCTAACATCATGTTCCTATTTCTATACAACCTTCTACCAGCAACTTACTGATGTAGACAGATTTTCGGGTGACTTGTAAGAGCTGTCACTTTAGCTTCCCTAAGCTAACTGTCACAAAGAAAAAAAAAAGATAAAAGGGTAGAAAAATAGAAATGAATGTGTCTTAGTCCTTTTGGTCAGACTCCTAATCCGAATGCGTAGAAGCTGATGCCCTATTTGTCAATGCAGCTAGCTCATTTTCCTGCTGTTTTTTCAGATACATCTGAGCAGTTGCATTCACAATCTTAAAAAAGAAGTTCAAGAGCATGAGCCACACAACAGTGTTCCAGATTCCAGTAAACGAGAAATCCCATTTCTTGACCTGTGAAGAATGCACAAACCGGGCATGTAAATGCGAAACAAAACTCAAACAATGCAATATCGCTGAGATTTTAAAGCATTTAATAAGAACCTGGTTGATTTAGCTACTGTGGTCTATCAGGGTACCTTTATATCTGGGGATGCAGGATGTGCAGGTGCCATATATTTTTCTTTCATTGCATGGAGTTTTGCTGTGAGGTCAGGCAATGCAGAAGTGAAACCTGGTACAAGGCTGAGTACCCAGATCAACTCATTCTCTATCCAGTTAAGAAGTTGATTGTTGCAAACAGAAATAATGAACACCGTCTGCCAAAAAAGCAATCAACCAAGAGACATCTCAGAAGGATTTAAAGTAAAAAGCAGCATCCAACACCAACTTTATCAAAACAACATTAATTTCAACTCTTGATTTCCATTACCCCATCTTCATTTGAAGCACTTGTAGCAATATTATCAATGCTGAAAATTATCATACCAAACTAAGGGAACTAGGATGGTCAATAGAAACTGAAGCTTCAAGCACAGAAGCACCTAAGACAACTGTTTAAATGGTCCGAAAGATATACAGAGAGAGACGGTAATATCACAAACCTGTATGTGAGTTTTAAATATCGCTTTTCCAATCAGTGTTGCCAGAAAAAACTTCCAAAATGAAACCCCAAATTGTCCACACATAATGCCAGCAAGGTCAAATAGAGGATTTGGCACCTAAAGAATAGTACAAGTCATCAGCAAGTTGCAAGTTAATCAAGAAAAAGTATGACATGAACGGATCATAATCAAGGACGACTTGTTAGCACCAATGTTATGTATCTGATGACATAGAACAAAGTTACTTTGTTCTTATGTTTCATGATGTATCACAATAAAGCACCCTTCATTGATACAAAGAAAATAGTAGAGCAAATATTTTATAAAACAAGAATTTGTAGTTTAAATAAAATTTTAAAGAATGTCTAAAACCAAGCCCTGTTTTTTATCGGACCTAGTACTTGTCCATGTAAATACTAAAACAATCTCAAATTATCAAGGAATTGCATCTATGACAACAAATTACAAATATTAAAATGTTTTAAAAGGGATAACTGAAATTGCATTTTGGAATATTTAAACTAAAAAGAGTTGATAAGGATTTTAATGGAGGCATGAGTATGAGAAAACACGAGTCCCTCCTCCTGGTAAGGTCATCTATTTTCTGAATAACTAGTAGTATAAAATATAGATGGGCATTGCACTAACCGAAGCAAGCACTAAGATTGTGAAGAAGTTCAGACGTTGAGAGTGGTTCAGAAGCCAATGTTTGATTGCTTTAAGACGAGTAGCTACGATTCCACTATCTCCATCCGAAGAAGCATCCAATTCTTCCATGGCATCCAACTTGCTACCTGACATACGTGCTGCATAAAGTGATGTAATCAATATGCAAAAAAAATATGCAGAGCTGTCAATATACTAAATCAAAACCAACATTTTGCAGTTACCATACACGCACTACTAATCACAGATGGAAGAAGAAAAGAGAAAAACAGATACGCACCTAATTGGGCTAAAAACAACTATGATATGTTTTCTTTTTTCCTTCGATAATAAACTATCTTGATATTGAGGCGAATTTAGTTTATGATTAAGAGTCCATATAGCCTATTCCTACTAGTTTGGGACAGAGGCTTTGCTGTTGTTGATAATAGTAATAAAATGACATTCGGTAACTAGTAGGGCTTAAAGATTATAGGTTTGACAAAATCTCGAAAGGTTTTTTTTTTAAAAAAAAAGTCTTCCATGTAATCTGTGATGTAAATCATGTTAGATGCCCAAAACTATCATATTAATCCAGCCACTCAGTCTTATAGTACGACAGCAACCTCAGTGCATTTGGATTGTCACAAGATCACTAGACAAACATTTCATTACTGGCTAACTTTTAACCAGATATTCATCTTACTGCTGCAGACACTTGGCACATACCTGCTCTTGAGATAAAATAAGGAGGAAGCTCCCCAAGAGCAGTCCCAACGCCCCACAAAATAGCTTCTACCTGTACCTGGGGCAATATGCTGCTAAGGGGAACCCGCAATCCATGTGATAATGGAAACACTGGGTCCCCATACTCATGGCAATCTCTGTCAAGCCACGAAGGACCTCTTTTCAGTTGTATTGTATCATAAGGAGCACTTTTTAAATCAACTCGGCCACATTGCATTGCCTTAATCGTGAACAAGGCAATGTGAGGACCCAAATACATAACAAAAGTATGCAAACCAGATCCTGAAATAAATTTAAAAAAGAAAAGACAGATCAAACTCGGTGGATAGCAGATCTCAATTCTTCATAAAAATGTGTATAATCAGCAACAGCAAAAAACCATAAATTAGAGATAGTGATTTTAACCAGCTGTGTTCCTTCCTATCTCCAAAGATCTTAGATGGACAAAACCACAACAATAGACCAAAAAAATCGTGAGAACTAAATTGAGCCACTTTACAAGCACAGGGCACAGCTGAAACCACCACGCAACTAGAGTTTATCGGCTAAGTATAAAAAGGATGATGATGATAAAAGGTCCCTTGTCCAACTACAATGTTGTGCTTCATGATTTAAGAATCTCATTATACAAAAATAAGATGCCAGGTTTAAAAAAACTCATTCTAGATTAATTTATGTGGCAAAAACATTATTGATATCACATGCACCAAAAGTTGCCTCTAAATTTGAAGCACTCGTGTAGTTGCTGACACTCTTCACTGTACCCAGCTTTAGGGTTTTTTCATATTCATCTGAGTAAATTTTGCTCACCTAGACCGATCGATGATGCAACGCCAAGGGCAATCCACCACAATCCAAATCGCAGATAATGAGAAAGTTCTTCAACATGCTGCAGAAACATGCCACAACATGCAATCAATAATCCACACCGTTAATTTGTAAACAGTGGAGACATGAATAACAGAACAAAATGAATGCTCACACTAAGAGGAAGAAGCGCCATATCTAAATCTCAACATATTCAAGGTTTAACCATAAGAAACACTGTAGCAACATGGCCGTAGCAATCCAAAAACATAGCCTTTTACGTGCCGTGACAGAAACACGTAATTTTTCATCCATAAGAACCTAAATTTAACTAAACTATAAGCACCTAAAATAATCTATATACTGTAATACCTTTTCATGAGGACTGTCTATGGTCACAAGCACAACTCCAACAGCTGCCACCACTGTACTTAATAGCATTAGCCAACCGCCTTTAGCCAGGAGGTAGAATACCGATCTCTTACAATATTGAACCAGAGCCAGAGCAAAAAACTTCAATGTTTTGAAGGGTTGTGCGGTCAGGGTCAAATTCTCTAGTTCCTGCTGATGTCTTTCACGAATACCTGCAAAATACAGTAACTCGCTCACTCCATAGAAGTTTCGCAGGTACAAAAATCATTTCCTTCGAAACTTAATAGCAAGACAAGCTCCCGATTTTTCTACTATCAATATGACCTTAAAATCATTTTATCTTTAGTATTCTGAAGCTGGGCTAAATTAAATTAACTACACGCTGACCTCAAAAGCATTGGCTCCAGCTAAATCTTAATAATCATTTCTATCTTGTTCGACCCAGAAAATCAAAATAAAAGGTCCCAAGACATTCAAAAGCTGAAAAATCTTCTTTTAATGGATTATGAATCTGCTTGCATAGATATTCCACACACAAAAAAAAAATATACAAATCGACCCAAAATTCATAAAAGTTCATTTATAATTGAATTTTTTTAAAAAAACAACAACTTGAAGTCGAAATCGTGAAACTAAGAGCAGGAAGAGGGTGAGGAAGTAGCTTGCCTGAGATTGACATGTTCATGTTTTGAGAAGAAGAGGCTCTTGCTCTTTTGCCAGACCCCGTTACCATCAAAACATGCTCCAATCAAAATCGCGAGACAAAAACCAAAAAAAAAAACTTCTCTTCTTTTTCTTAATAGTAATTAAATAGATAAATAGTCCATCGCATTAATATAGGCGTTTCAATTGTTGTGGTGATAGTTATCACAAAATTACAGCAATAATATTTTTTTTGTTGCAGTTCTATACCGATAATAATAATTAGTTGGATTAATTGTAGATCTAAAAAATACATAGAGAAAGAAAAAGAGAGAAAGGAGTTTGCTCTGCGTGAAGATCTCTTCTCCTAGTCAGTGGCAGTGCAGCACTTATCGCGCCTTCGCTCTCTCGGATAGGAGAATACGCCGTCGCAGCGCGACCAAATTAGCTCTCTCTCTTGACTTTTGATGGACAATAAAAGGAAGATAGAAATTTCTCCATGGTTGGTGGACTTATCGAAATTACTTTATTACCTCTTATCTTTTTTTATGGAAATAATAATTGAAAATAAATAAATAAAAAGCTTTTTTACTGTCGGAAAAGACATAAGTGAAAAGGAGAATAATAATTTAATATTTTTTTCTTTACTTGTTCTATTTATTTATATAAAATAAATATTATTAAATAACTAATAAGGCTATTTTAGTCTACATGATAAATAAGGGAGCGAAAATAACACCATCATAAAGTGAAAAGTCTCGTTAATTTTATAATGTTCGGTTTATGTCGTGAATCATGAGGAATCCAAGCAGAGTTTACTACTATACTTTTATGACTTAAAAAGTCCACGAGTTCCAATTATTTTTCTAGCTTTATACAAAAATTATAACTACCAGTTGAAATGATAAACCTATCAATAAATTACAATATATATGTCATGATAATAACTTTTATAATACAATAAAGTCATTAAAATGCATGTTAGTTTCTCAAATAAGTTAAAAGCCCACGATAATTGTATTATTATTGGTAAAAATAATAGTATCTTGTTTCACTTAAAAAAACAGGGGTAACTAGGTAAAAAAACTAACTTTTCCCGTCAATAAGAACGTTAGGTTCCCCTCGTTGTAGAATAAGACAGCATTTTCAAGGTCTATTTGGAGATGCATGCAAATTATGCTTTTTTTAAAAAAAAAAATTAAAAATTATTGTTATTTTATATTTTTATAACATTTTAATATGTTGCTGATATCAATAATAATTTTTTAAAATTAAAAATATTATTATTTTAATGCATTTCTAAACAAAAAACATTTTAAACCGGAATCATTATTATAATTTCAAATACACTTTTGATGTTTAAAGAGATATTAAGTGCAAATACAGTAGTTTTTAAAAATAATCATTTTTTATTTAAAATAATTTTTTATATATTTTTTATCGTTTTGATATATTAATATTAAAAATAATTATTAAAAAATAAATAAATAATATTATTTTAATATATATGTTAAAAAATAATAATTACCCATATACTTCAAGTAAGAAGGATTTTGGTATTTGATTTTTCCTAACAATACAAACACAAATATCTTCAACATTCAAGATGATTTGGTGGGAAGAGACTCTTCCATACCAGTCACCCTTTTAATTCATAAAGGCATTATTTGATGTTATGGTTGGAGTGCTATTTATAGTGATTTTTTAAAATATTATTGTATAAAAATAAATAATGTTTTTGAATGTGTTTTTATATATATTTTATATATAAAAAAATATTAAATTAATTTGTAATGATTTTAATGTTAGTTTTCATGGTTAGGTATTCGAAATCATATAAAAAAATCAATTATATATATACACACACACGACAACATCACCAAATATATTTATGTTCTTCCTAGTACAGAGTGGTCCTGGCCATGTTGCAGAACGGTAAAAGAAAACATGTAATTATATATTTTTAATTTAAGAATATATTTTTTATTTTTTAAAAATATTTTTGATATTAAATATTAAAACAATTTAAAAATAAAAATAAAAATTCTTTAAAAAAACATCTTCTGAACCGCGATCATAAACACTACCTTGTGTAACTGCTCAAATCATGGCAAACTCCAAATCAAGTTAACACACAGCCATAAAAAGTCAAGAGGTAGAAACCATGATAAAAGTCTCAAGTATGAACTTGAAAATAACAGCGGGGATCGTTAACCATTATTCCTCCCTTGGTTGAAAGTTTCTGCATCCTCTTGCTATCGAGCTCAGAGGCTTCGCCGTTAATGCTCACCGGGGCCAGTCTAATCAGCGAGACGTTGACTGGCTTGCGTGATCCCAACGGTAACGAAAAGCGTAGAATTCGAAGTCTCAGTACAATAATATAGCATTGACGTGTTCTTCCTATTTAATTGGCATGCCTCTTTCTGGTCCCATTATTATTACTTGTATATTAAAACGCGTGAGATTTTTAATTAATATTGTTCACTGTATAAAAAATTATTTTTTAAATTTATTCTTTAAAGTTTAAACTTTATTTTTAAACAATCAAGTCTTATTCAATAAATAATTAATTTTAAATTTTCATAAAAAAATAGGATTGACAAGAGAGAAATTAAAATAAAAAAACATGAGTTTGAAAATATTTATTTTGATTCTCAAACTTAAACAATCACGTGAATTATACAATTGTAGTCTCTTGAAATTGTTTCAATTCTATTTTGATACACATATTTATTTTTGTTATTTTTTATCATTGAATTGAAGAGAGAAGAGGGAGAGGGGTTGTCGAATTCTTACTATAGATAAAGAAATTTATCGTTTGCATTGATTTAAGCTATAAAAATAAGAGTTTTTTGTGTTAAATTGCTTCGTTTGATGCAAGGAGTTCATATTAGGTGTTTTGTGCCTTAAAAGTTCGTGAAAAAACAAACCTTGGCTTCTATTGATTTTCGGTTTCAACTTAAGTTTGGTTTTTTGGGTTTATTAAGGCCATGAATGGATTTTTCATGTTTTTAGGATATTTTATAGGGTTTTTTTTTTTTTTTTTTTTATCATGAACAGGTTGTAAAACAAGTTTTAATCATATGACACATGACATGTATGATTAAAACCCTTAGTTCATAACTACGAGAAGTGTAGTTCAACTGATTAGATCATGGAATTTGCTTTCTATAAATAATTGTTTCGTGTCTCACAAATTTAAGGGACATTGGAGGCTTACATAGTCATTAAATTCATGGCTCGTGAGATTAGTTGAGGTGCGTGCAAGCTAGCCTAGACACGCACGTTAATAATGAAAAAACCACTCTTAGTTCATGCACCATTCTCTCTCTTTTTTTAATTTATTTTACTATTTTTTTCTTCAAAGTCTATTTTAGACTAGAAATATATACTATTAATTATTTTGTAATTATATCTAATTTAAAATCATCCTCTATAATTTTTTCAGTTCCTTCCAACCATTTTCAAAACTCCACCCTTTAATATTTTCTATGCTCTCAACACTCTTAACCTTAAATATTATATTTTAATTTTTCCCAGACAACCTCAATATTTCATGATATTCGTAATCTAAAATATCTAAAGCATCGAAGACTCGCTTGGAAAGATGGCTAATAATAGCCTATCGCCAATTATTATGTGGCGCATGTGCCGTGAATCATGGGAGGCAATAAACGACACTTATGTCTTTAGCGATTAAAGCACTTCTGAATTTTAGGAAAACAAGCTCTAACTGGAGATTGTTTGATCTGTCCACAAGCATTGTCTATGTGGCACAAACAAACAAAAACTCGAGAGAGAGAAAAATATCTTTTTGCTTCCCCCATTACCTCGAAGCATTTAATACGCGTATTCATCCTTTATCGAAGACGACAGGACAGAAAAGGCTCGAAAAGTCTCTTCTCATTTCTCAAGCAATATACATGATAAAGCATTTCTCAGTGAGCAGTATAAAATAAATAAATAAGGGAGTTCAGAGGAGTAATTTCATATCATGTATCATGCGGCAGTTCACGCAATACTGTTGAAAATATAAAATTATTTTGAATTTTCTTTAATATTTAAAAATATTTTTTAAAAAATAAAAAATATTATTTTAATATATTTTTAAATAAAACAATACTTTAAATTATCATACTTAAACACCATCGTTTAATTTTAAGACAAACCGTTCATCATGTTACGAAATATATACAAGCGATGGAGCTTTCAACATCGAGATGAATCGTTGAGAGACCAGATATATGCCCAATCAAACCGAGCATATTACAAATAGTCGAGACATTAGTTTTCGTTGACACGTGCTTGTAGTAGCACGATACAATCATAGATACAAGCACGTGCTTGCATGATCCATTTAACTAGTTCCAGATTGTAATACTAACTGATCAATCTTGCTGCTCAAACAACATCCCCTGGTGCTCCTGCACCTGTTGTCGTTCTCTTTAGCAGAACACAAGTGTTGGTATTTGTTTTTTAATCAAGTACAAGATTGCAATACAGTCTTTCATTTAAGATGCACACTGCATATATTTTTTTTAATGGATATACAATAAATAAAATTGTCTATTATCAGACTCGTCCATTTCAAGAGCTAACTTGTGTTTTTTTTAGTAAAAATTATATTTTTTTAGTTTTTTAAAATGTAATTTATACTTAAAAAATATTATACCTTTTAAAAAAAACCACCACAAGACTCTAAATCATGTAAATTAATCAATTGCGAATGATTTTTATATGGACGGTGTTTCTAGAAGTCCGGTTAAAAGTTTTAAAATTTTTTCAATAATTTTTAATATTAAAAATAAATTTTATTTTAATATATTTTTAACCACCAAACTTTTCACTGCAGGCATACACATGATCCCTGCAAGTCTCTGTATTGGGTTGCTCAGGAATGAGGACGTGTCATTCAACTATGAGGGAAGCAAGTCGCAGCTTGAAACGGGTGCAGACTATATTTTGAGAAAAATTGAAAAGGTGTTAATAATTATTTTTTAAAATTTTTTATTTGAAAATATATTATTTTAATATATTTTTTATTTTTTAAAAATTATTTTAACATCAACATATCATAATAATTTTAAAATATTTAAAAACATATTAATTTAAAAATAAAAAAATAAAATTTTTTCAAAACATAAAAACAAATATTCCCTTGAACTATTTCAAAGAATCGGTTACTTTGTTTTTTTGTTTTTTTTTTTTTTTATTTTATGGAAACGAGGTAAATATATCTCCTTAATTAAAAAAACAAACTAAATCTGTTCAGAAGTCATAAAATAATAGACGTCAGAAGGTGTCCAGGGAGCATGGGCTATCCGCACCATCACATCATGCTTGATTTGGTGAGGCGTGTCACGCAATAGCGGTGAATCATATCATAGTGGCTTTGGCGAATTGCTGTCGAACGTCATTAATAATTAAATCGTATATATGGTAATATTATGTTCTAGCAGTATCGTGTTGGCTTGTGGGTTTGAGCCTGGAAGCAAAGTTCCTGTGCAAACTGATGATTCCTTGGAAATTGTAAGATGCATTTGCTGCCGTCGATTATATGCACCTGAAAAAAACCGATCTACGGCTCTATGCTTTGCCCATTCCTAATAATTCTTCCAACTGCGCTATTTTTCCCCGTTCACGCTCCTTTAAGTTACATATCGAGGCCATGTTAGGTAATTAATGCGGTTTAATTTTTTTTAATTTTTTTTTATATATTAAATTGATTTTCTTACATGTTTTTTATAATCTTTAAAAATAAAAATATGAAAAAACATTATTTTAATATATATATTTTTAAAAAAGTATCTTGAAAAAATACACTGCCCCACATGATAAAAAGAATTAACTTTTAGGTATAAAATAAAAGTTAAATACACAAATTGCTTTACACGGTTTGTAATAATTACATATATTAAATAAATAAAAGGGCGTAAAGATATTGGCTGGGGTAACGGGGCAAGCGAGTCCACATCCAGGCCTAGCTCAGATGTGAGAGAGCCGTAGCATACCTATAGGCTAGAGGAATGATCCAGAGCCCAGCCCAGCCCAGATGATGAGCAGAGAGGCTAGGTTTGTTGGATGAGCATTTAACATTACTCTGAGCCACTGGATCGGGGTTTTGGGCTACACTTGGACTGCAACATGACAAAAGGATGGGTTAGGCCCATCCGTTTTAGCAGATGCTCATAGAGTAGGTAAAGGATTTTTGGCATAGAGCAGGTAAGGGATGAGTTACGTTTATTTTTTAAAATTTATTTTTAATATTAATATGTAAAAATAATTTTAAAATAAAAAAAAATTATTTATTTATTTTTAATTAAATTACACACTAAATGGGTCAATAAGGGAATTCACCCAGCATCGAGTTTGAGTTACCAAGAATGGACATGGATATTGTGGCAGCGCTAGTCTCCATTCCTTGACTTTGGGATGCATCAAGAAGATTGACTTTATAGCTCGGAGTAGGGTATGCTAAATAAAAGTCCAACTGCTATTATTTTGAAATCATGTTTTTTTTAAAATTTAAATTTTTTTAATTAAAATAATTTTTTTATAATTTTAAATTATTTTAATATATTGATATAAAAAATAATTTTTTAAAAAATAAATAAAATATTATTTAATATATTTCTAAATAAAAAAAACCACTTTTAACCGTTATTATATTTTTAAACATTAGTTGATAACATATGAACTAAGATAAAAAAGCTGAATTTTATTTTAATTTAAATCAGTCTATTTAATCAATGATAACATGACATGATCCTAGCAATTATAGGATCTCCTTCTACCTAAATACCAACCTCAGGCACCATTTGTTAGGAGGAAGAAATTTTAAAGACTGGTAGAAATCTCTTTTTCAGAGCTTACTATTTGATAGTTAAACAACTCGCTACTCGCCCGTCTGCCACTCAAACTTGCATCTTGCAAGCATTGCCGGCCTTTTCTTCCATTATTATTGGTTCTTGGTCCGTTCCTTTCACAGAACATAACATCAACTCTCATAACAGAATAAACTAATCATCTGATCCATGCTTGAAAACCCTCACACACACAGTAAGGACATCGATCATTTTACTTCGTGTGAACACGCCTATATAGATTTAGTTTTTATATAAATAGTCTTAAATACCAAAGTAAAATCATCTTTTTTTCTCTTGTTCAAGCTCAAACACACACACCTTATCAAACTCTTTACGTTTTACCTGAACTGACGTAGGCATGGGGCCTCGACTCTACATGAGATCTTGTTTTGTAAATGTTCTAGTTGCTCAAGCACAATATTTCACACATTTCAACCTACAACAGCCTTGGAAAGAGTCCATATTAGAAGAGGTTAATTTTCAACAAGCTTATTTTTCTTCCATATTCTTTAATTATCATTGGGTATTATTTGCTTCGAACGATGGATAGAGTAATTGGAGAACCTAGATCCAGGCACGCTAATTATTTCTGAGTGGTGAAGATGCAACAGGGTCTCCATCTCACCTGCAAAGCAAGCAATCTTTTACCAGGATGACATAATCTTACACGAACTTGATCAATACCTGTTCAAATCAATCTAAATCGGTACTAGGTTGTATATTTTATGGATAGCTAATGTTCAGGTCAAAGTCAGGTTTCAAAAAGACTTTAAAACCACATAGAACAATTCCTAAAAGCAAGAGTGAGAACTATTAGAAGAAGATCTAGACATGGTTCTTATTATGTTCTTCGACGATGACATTGGTTTTCATTTTTCGAACATCTCCGAGAAATTCATCAATTTCTTTCGGTCTTAAATCTTTCATCTTCAAGTAAATACCTAAATCATAACAAATCTTTGCTTTACTGTCATCCGTTTTTGCTTTGCTAGGAGAGGAATGAAAAGAGCTTATTCGTTTCGAGAGAAGGATGAGGTGACTTTCTGTCTTTCGGTAGCCGACTTGTGTGTGCTTCGGACGCCGAGGCTTTTATGGATTATTCCGGCTACTTTTCTGATCTTTGTTGGATATCTTTCATTGCAAACAAGGAAAGTATAGAATCAGGCATGGACAAAATGTGCATCGTGCTTATGATCTTAATGCTAGAATAGATGATCTTAATGCTAGAATAGCTTCCTCTTCAATGTGAAATTTGATACTTTTCTTTTTCTAATCTCTGTAGCATTAACCAGTCAATCTCAAAGAGAAAAGGAGCTTCTCTGCACCTAATTAAACTTTCATTAAATAAAACTCACTTAATAAAAATACAATTATATCCATTAGCTTAATTTTTTATGCACATCCATCTAATAATTATTTAATTTGACATTTAACCTGTATTGTTTTTTTATCTTAAGTACAATAAAATATAATTATACTCTTTATTTTGTTAAAAACTCCATCCCAATTCTTCTATATATTTGAACCCTCTCAGTTTACTTTTGTTATATCTTTAATTTTTTTTTTATATAAGAAGAAAAATGTAAATTCGATGGAAGAACCATTAATGTGTCGTGACATCCCACGTGAGGCTTTAGTCTCCTTTTTTTTTTTTCCTTGATTACTTTTTGCCCAAAGGGAAGTGAGTTACACTTTAAGTATAATCAAAACCCAGCTACGAGGTGTTTGACTCGCACAAGTCATACCTGAAATCTTCAGTGAGACTTGCTTGTTCCTCGTACCACAAGATTTAATTTAGGTCACAATACTATTATTCTAACTGTCAATTATACACTGAAAAAACTCTGAAGGATATAATTTATTTGATTAGATTCTAGATTTATTTTTTAGAAATCACTAATTTGAGTCTCATAAACTTCAGAGTTACTAGAAACTTACATGATCATTAACTTTAGGACCCGTGAGATTAGTCAAAATGCATATAAGTTGGCTCAGATACCCATGTTAATAAAAAAAAAATTATACACAACGAAGATAGTGTATAAAAATTTAGTAAAGGTGCACTAAAAATCAATTAAATTTGAAATTTCCAACCCAAAAGTTTCAGGATCAAAATTTGAAATGTATCATAAAAAGTATGAATAATAAAAGGATTATGAATTTCCAACACCAAGGTAACCCTGAAGAGTATAGTTTAACTGGTAAAGTTTTAGGTTTGCTTCTTAAAGGTTACTAGTTCAAGTTCCACAAACCTCAAGGTTACTAGAGACTTATATAAATGTTAATTTTAGAACCCATGAAATTAGTTGAGATACGCATAAACTATCTGAAACACCTACATTAATAAAAATAAAATAAAATAAAAGGAGTGTTTGGCATTAACATGATGCAAAGCTTAATTGGTTCCAAAAGAAAGAAAGAAAGAAAAAGCTTAATAGACTTCCTTAAAAACAAAGTGGCAATGCATCAACCATCCAATACACCTCTTATTCCTTTTTGTCAAGTATCCCCCAAAGTAGAAACCTTATTTTATGTCTTTAACTGGATTTGGCTATAACTCATGAGAGTGAAATGTGAAGCCCATCCTAAATTCACAGCTAATTCTTTTATATATTGACCTAACAATATTGCTATACTATCACACACGCTATTTGCACATTGATTGGCCAGCAAGGATGCTCAAGAGAATGATATCAATTAATATAGTGTTTAAAATTGTGATATTGTTGTTTTTTAAAGTGTTTTTTTGTATTAAAATAGTAGTTTTTTTTAGAAAATAATTTTTAAAACAATTTAAAATAAAAAAACAAATGAAGAATTTTTTTTTAGAAATTTTCAAAAATGTATTTTGAATATAAAAACAAACACGCTTAGAGTCTTTTTGGAAGTATGTTAGATATTATTTTTTAAAATGTTTTTTACTTGAAAATACATTCAAATAATAATTTTTAATTTTTTTTAATATCAGTATATTAAAACAATCTAAAAATATTAAAAAAATAATTTAAAACTAAAAATATTAAAAAACTCTCAAAAACAGGCTGGACATATAGATGACAACAACTTAATCCGGTAAGGCTGACATCAAAGATTCAACTCTTAGAATTATAATCTAACAATCTAGGGAGATGCATCAGCCATGGACTGAGATGGTCACTACATTCATACATATTTAAGTAATGTGTACACATTTTTCTTTATAAAAAAAGCTAGTGTTGGAATCTGGTTCCTTAATTCTGGATCAACAAAGAGATAAAGCCTTAAATTCCTTTCGGTTCAGCTATTAGCTGTCACCATCGATTGTATTTTAAGTCCCTTCCTCAAGTCAAGATCAAGACTTATAAAATGTTTGTTTATATTGTTCAACCGGCTTTTTTAAAATTATTTTTTATTAAGAAAATATTTTTTAAGTCTTTTTTTAAATTTTTAACATAGTTTTACTATGTTAAAAATTTAAAAAAATATATATTTTTTAATTAACAAACACCTTGTAACATTACCGAACACAAGCTTAAAACAATCAAGAAACCTAAATAAGAAATCACTATATATTTGCATCAGACACGCCACACAAGACAGAAGCCAACCAGTCCCGTTATATATCCTATAAACTTGGCCTCAAGGTGCTATCCCTTTTAAGTTTTAACATCACCTCACTCTAAGAATCTTGGCCACCCTTCTTGTTGAGCTTTTTCAATGGGGTTCTGCCCTGTCTCGGAGATGATGCAGAAAGCAATGGAAATGTTCTATACGCAGCCTAATGAGGTGGAAGTAAGAAGGAAGATCAAAGGCACAGTGGTGTTGATGAAAAAGAACGTTTTGGACTTCAATGATATAAAAGCTTCATTTCTTGATCGGGTCCATGAGTTGTTGGGCAAGGGTGTATCTATGCAGCTTGTCAGTGCTGTTCATCAAGACCCAGGTTAGCCTGCCTCCCTCTCTCTGCCTCTCTTAAGTCTCTTGAATGACATAAGTGTCCGAAAGTTTTGAGGGGAAGGGAATATAGTAGTGAAGGTTCTTCAATAAAGACAAATTACCCTTTGTTTTTTTAATCAAACAACAAATAACTTCACCAATACCCTCCGGCCACCGTTCACTTTTCTCTGTTCAGACGAATGAAAAGGAAAAAACACATGGTGGGAATTTTTTTCAATTAGTTTCGCTTCAAATTCTGGTCCTCGGGGATAACAGTTGGGTTGTTTTGTTTATTGGTAGAGCAATTTGTTTTATTTATTTATTTTGAGAAAGTGACGGTGAAGGAGTTAATATTTACATACCGGATAAAGAAATCATGTTCATGATTCTTGAAGTTAGCTTTAAATATCCTTTCCTGTTTATTATTCCCAGTAAAATGTGCAATAATAGAATGGAAATCGAGTTTGATCAAGCTAAAACTGGGGATTTTGTGGTGTTTATGTGTGTTTAGCAGATGGCTTGCGAGGGAAGCTTGGCAAGGTAGCATACTTGGAGAAATGGGTTACCACAATCACACCACTAACAGCTGGAGAGACTATGTTCACAATTACTTTTGAATGGGATGAAAGCATGGGTTTTCCTGGGGCTATCATCATCAAAAACCATCACCATAGCCAGCTCTATCTTAAGACAGTCACTTTGGAAGACATTCCTGGGCACGGTCGGGTACATTTCATCTGCAATTCCTGGGTTTATCCGACGCGTCGTTACAAGTATGATCGCGTGTTTTTCTCCAACAAGGTAATTGGATTTTGGATAGCTATAGTAAATACGAGAATGTGTGCTCCTACATTATGTTTTATTGGGCCGTATATTCAGTGCTTGCCATCTAGACGCAGGGAGTGCGCTTTATTGTCATCCTGGACCGTAGATTTAACGCTTGCCTCAACTAAAACCTCGATATCTTAATTCCCTTGTAGGCGAAATCACAAGTAAATGTTATTTTTTTTCCTGCTAGAACAGCACTTTCCCTGACTATCGTTTTCTCTATTTGAGTTCAAATTTTCTTTCGACTATGACTGTTTTCATAAAGGTATTAAAATGGTTTCTTTTTTTGCTGTTTTCACTATCAATTCCTATTTCTACTTTCTGTTCCTTCATGATTTGTGGTAGGCCTACTTCTAGTGCCAGATTTTTTTAGAACTTGTTAAGATAGGCTTTGGATGAAAAGGTGGGTTCACTTACTCCTTGAAGGATTTTGCATCAGGCATATCTTCCATGTCAGACACCTGAGCCATTGCTGTTGTACAGAGAAGAAGAGCTTATAAATCTCCGTGGAAATGGAAAAGGTGAGCTGAAGGAGTGGGATAGAGTCTATGACTATGATTACTACAACGATTTGGGGAGTCCAGACAAGGGTGAAGAATATGCTCGCCCTGTTCTTGGCGGAACAGAAGAGCATCAATATCCCCGAAGAGGAAGAACGGGTCGAAGAAAAACAAAAAATGGTTAGAAATTAACCTAAACTCAATCACTTTCGACATGCATCTATATAAATAGCCACTCTACCAAGGGTTTCAGAATTTCTAACTGGGTAAAACATACAACACAGAAAATATATCCTGGCTGAATGATCTTCTTAAGAATGTTAGATGCATGCGTTTTTTTCAATTCAATCAACAATTCAGTTTTACCATTGTAACAGACCCTCATTGTGAGCAAAGGTTGCCGCTTATAAGTCTGGACATCTATGTTCCTAGAGATGAACGGTTTGGGCATTTGAAGTTTTCAGATTTTCTTGCCTATGCTCTGAAATCCCTGGCTCAGGTACTGCTCCCAGAGATCACATCTTTATGTGACAAAACCATTAATGAATTCGACACCTTCGAGGATGTACTCAACCTCTATGAAGGGGGAATTAAGCTACCAAATGGGCCAGCAATCAGTAAAATAAGAGACCACATACCGTGGGAGATGCTCAAGGAACTTGTTCGTAATGATGGGGAGCGGCTCTTCAAATTCCCAAAGCCTGATGTTATCAAAGGTGCACTGATAAATCTTTTTTTTCCCCTCCCGGTTATCTTGTAATAGTTAAAATTTCATTTCATGTCTACATTACTTTGAAATATAAAGTTTTCATGGTATTGTTTCAGCGGACAAGTCTGCTTGGAGGACAGATGAAGAGTTTGCACGGGAAATGCTTGCTGGGGTCAACCCAGTTATCATCAGTCGCCTCCAAGTAAAACACAACCTGCATTAGATTACCTGATGATTTATGTTTCTATGACCCTTAAAGCTTCATAAATTACTAAAATATATCCGCAGGATTTCCCCCCAGCCAGCAAGCTAGACCCTAAAGTATATGGAAATCAGAACAGCTCAATAGGAAAAGAGTTAATAGAAGAGAACATGGATGGCCTAACCGTAGTTCAAGTACTAATGATGATTCGTTTCTTTCATGTCCTTACCTATAATATATATTCAATACTAGAATCAAGAAACACTGAAGTTGTTTCCCTACAAAATGAATATTTCAATTTTTCTGAAATAGGCAATCAAACGCAACAGGCTGTATATATTGGATCATCATGATGCATTGATGCCATACCTGAGGCGAATAAACTCGACCAGCACAAAGACTTATGCCTCTAGAACAATCCTGTTTCTTCAAGATGATGGGACATTGAAGCCATTGACAATTGAGTTGAGTCTACCACATCCACAAGGAGACCGTCATGGTGCTGTCAGCAAAGTTTTCACTCCAGCAGAACAGGGTGTTGAAGGCTCGGTATGGCAACTGGCCAAAGCTTATGCTGCTGTAAATGATTCTGGATACCATCAGCTTGTTAGCCACTGGTATGATTTCAAATCAAAAGGGCTTTCATGATGGCTAAAGTAAAAGCTTCTTCTACTATAGAATGTACATCTGAACGATTCTGCTCGTATTTACAGGCTGAACACTCATGCTGTAATAGAGCCATTTGTGATAGCCACAAACAGACAATTGAGTGTCCTTCACCCAATTTATAAGCTTTTACATCCTCATTTTCGTGATACAATGAATATAAATGCCTTGGCTAGGCAGATCCTCATCAATGCTGGTGGAATACTGGAGAAAACTGTTTTCCCAGCCAAATATGCCATGGAAATGTCCTCTTTTGTTTACAAGAACTGGGTTTTCACTGAGCAGGCACTCCCCACAGATCTCCTCAAGAGGTAAAGCTCGGAACCTACAAATACACTCTTAACTTCACTTTTTATCTAAAGCAAAAATAAAATTGATCCAACTTTCAAAATCATCCAGAGGAGTGGCGGTTCCAGATTCAAGCCAGCCACATGGCCTCAGACTTCTGATAGAAGATTATCCCTATGCTGTTGATGGGCTAGAAATCTGGTCAGCAATTGAAACGTGGGTTAAGGAATATTGTGCTTTCTACTACCCCACAGATGATTTGATCCAAGGAGATAGTGAACTCCAGTCATGGTGGACAGAGATCCGTAATGTAGGCCATGGTGACAAGAAAGATGAACCGTGGTGGCCTGAGATGCAGACGCTAGTTGATGTTACACAAACATGCACCATTATCATATGGATAGCTTCAGCCCTCCATGCAGCTGTCAATTTTGGGCAATACCCTTATGCTGGCTACCTCCCTAACCGTCCATCCTTGAGCCGTCGATTCATGCCTGAACCAGGGACCCCTGAGTATGCTGAGCTTGAGAAAAATCCAGATGTAGCCTACCTGAAAACAATCACAGCCCAGCTACAAACCCTCCTAGGTGTATCACTGATTGAGATTTTATCAAGACATTCAACTGATGAGGTTTACCTTGGACAGAGAGATACTACTGAATGGACTTTGGATAGTGAACCACTGGCGGCATTTGAGAGATTTCGAAGGAAGCTGGTAGAAATTGAAAACAAAATTATGGATATGAACAATGACAAGCGATGGAAAAACAGAGTGGGGCCTGTAGAAGTTCCTTACACTTTACTCTTTCCTAACACCACAGATTACTCCAGAGAGGGTGGACTCACAGGCAAGGGTATTCCTAACAGTATCTCAATCTAATCTATTGGATCAAACTAGCAACACGGCGTTATTCTTTTAGGCAATCAATAGATGGTTTCAAAAATGGTGTGGTAGTCAAGTAAAAGGTGGTCATCTAAATTTTTTTGCGTTCAAATTTTTCTTTGATTGATGATTTGTATCAAAGCTAAGTGTATCTGCAAGCATCTACAAATACCAAGAATTGTGTGTTGTGTCTTTTCCTATATAAACATTAAGTATTAAAATCCAGAGTTTAGGTAAAATGCCAGCAAAAACCATTCGTTTGGAAAAAAAGGTAAATGACCAAAAAATTACACTTAACTTTGGATCAAACTAAACTTGGCCTCTCACTTTATTTTTATTTTTTTTAATTGGGGATCTCAAACTATATTTTATAGATACTATAAAAAATTAGGCCCATTTGTCTATGTTTCCTTCCTTCTATTATTTTTTCTTCCCATTTGTATTAAAAATCTCAAATAACAAGTCTTCACAATATGTGTGGTGTTTTTTAAACATCACTGTAGTCAAAATTAACGAAATGGATTATTAACTTTTTTATCAAAAAAGAGTTTGATATGACTCAAATAAAAATTTTAAAAAAATAAAGTTTAAGGAGTAAGTTCAGTTTGATTTAAATTCAAAATAGTTTCGAATCATTTAGCCAAGTCATAAATCCCTAAGCATATATATAGATAAAAACATTGAGCGCTTAAATCTTCTTCTTCTTTTTTTATCAAGAAGCTTGAGAGAATCATTGGCAAGTCAGTATCTAAACTCTGAATTGTTTAAAAATTTAGTTGGTTCTTTCGTACTTTTTTATATATTATTTCTTTTCATGGTTTTGATTGCATAGAGAAAGGGCCTTATCAAGAAATTTCAATGAATTCAGAAATGATCCAAAAACTCAACAGCTTTCAATCTTTTGCCAGAATAACACATTTTAATTATCAAAAAAACAAGAAAAAAAGATACCTCAAGTTGAGAGAGATCCTTTTACAATAATAATTGAGAGTCCATTTGAAGTGATTTATATAAATAAACTTTTGACTTTGAATCACAATTTAAAAGTTATTTTTTATAAGTAATACATATCAAAATTAGTTCAAGTTAAAAGTGCTTGACAAAAATTATTTAAAATGTTTTTTTTAAAAAAAAAAAATAGACATCATAAGTTAGAATGAAGCAAATTTTGATTTCATTTTGTAACAAAATTTTAATTAAATCAAATTTATTTTTAAATGAGAATATTTATATGACTTTTTTTAAAATCAAAATTTTAAAAGGCAAATTGAATTAATTTGCAAAAAATTCATAGCTTAAAGTAAACACTTGATTGAATAGGTAAATATATGTCAAGGATCTGACAGAAAATCACTACACAGAAAATAAATATCTGCATCCGAGCGACTAGACTATATGTATACTGAAGCAGTAAAATAAAAGAGATGATTTACCAGATTTTCAAAATTTACCAGTTTTGCAATCTCAACTTAAATTCAGAAGATGAACCATATTTCCATGCTTTTGCAGAATTAACATGGAATGAACGATGACTCTGTTTTGCTGATTGCTATGCCAGATTCGAGGCTGCTCTCTCTTTCTCTCTCTCTCATCTCCCTCCTCCAGTGCTATCTACTGATCTCTTACTGGACAGATGTGACAGGTGTAAAGAGCGCGAATATTGAGTATTGAAAGTTTCACCAAAAGGCACCAAGGCTGCCAATTTTGTTTCCCTCGTCTAATGTTACTGGGCCGTCAGGTCTATTTCTTTTATTGTGGATTTATGGTCTATGACCTTTGGGCTTTCCATTAATTAAACTATCACCGGTCCATTCTTTGTTTTATCACTGTTTAGGGTCCTCGATGAACATGATCCTCTTTTATCATTGTTATTATTATTATTTTTATCGCAAAAAACGGCTATATTATTAGAGGGTGTTTATAACCGTATTTAAAAAAAATTAAAAATTAATTATTTTAATATTTTTAATTTTTTAATATATTAGTGTCAAAATAAAATTTAAAAATAAAAAAATTAATTTGAAGCATAATTTAAAAAAAAAAACTTCAAAAGCACAAAACAAATATATATTTTTTTATTAACGTGGATTTCAAGTTAACTTGCGTATACCTCGACTAATCCACAAACACTGAAGTTAACGATCATATAAACCTTCAGTGATTATTATA
This sequence comes from Populus alba, assembly GCF_005239225.2. NCBI lineage: Eukaryota > Viridiplantae > Streptophyta > Magnoliopsida > Malpighiales > Salicaceae > Populus > Populus alba. Next base: position 10,629,629 of record NC_133291.1, read on the forward strand.
ATTAGCAAAACAAGGTTCAAACCTGATATTAAATAAAGATAAAATCTTACCACTAAATACCTACTAAATAACTAATCTACATTTTAGTAGAGTTATTTTTTATTAAAAAAAAAACAAAGAGAGTTAAGAGTCATTTTGAATTTACGAAGCCTTTAACATAAATCAAAATAAGATACCGTAGAAGATTTTTTTAAATAAAATAATAATAATTATAAAGATTTATTATTAAATTTTATTTGATAGCAAATCAAAATAATTTAAAAAAATTAAAAAAAATTAATTTAAGTAATTTTTTTTAAAAAAAACAACAAAAAATTGGTACATCTCAATTCCAAACTTTCACTAAAATTGCTTTCAAGGCTGATTTTTTATTATTATTAGATAAATCGTGAAATTCTTTTTAAGCTAGAAACGGGCATTCTTAAAGCAGTGCTTCCTATTCAACCGCAGCATAATTACATGTATAAATTATGTACAACTAATAATAACAAAGAAACAGATATCGCTGAGAGAAGGAAATGAAGTGGTGAGATGTCGGTGAGCCCCACGTATCAAATTCAAAGAATTTTAATTGGTGCAGTCCATATCTTATCCATACTCTCACACACAGCCACGTGTCAGAGCTCAAGAAATTTAATTGGTCCGTTCCATATTGCCTTATCTAAACTCACACACATACACCACCCATCTCATATCACACGAACACCTTATCAATAATCTTTTCTCCTCCATCTTATTGAACCTGGACGCCCCTGTAGACCAAAATCACCATCATCAACACCTTCCAGTCACCAATCCTTCATGGCAATGGCAACTCAAGCCTCTCTCTTCACCCCCACGACCCTCTCCACCCTAAAATCAAGCAACCAAACCATTGTTCCATGGAAACAATCATCCTTTTTACCAATCTCTAATGTTAAGGCACAAAGAAGCTTTAAGGTTGCTGCTGCAGAGGAAACAGCTACAAAAGAGGCTCCAGTGGGATTTACTCCTCCGGAGTTGGACCCAACTACCCCATCACCAATTTTTGGTGGGAGCACCGGTGGACTGTTGAGGAAAGCCCAGGTAGAGGAGTTTTATGTGATCACATGGGAATCCCCCAAGGAACAGATATTTGAAATGCCAACTGGGGGTGCAGCCATTATGAGGGAAGGCCCTAACTTGCTCAAGTTGGCCAGGAAAGAGCAGTGCTTGGCCCTTGGAACTAGGCTAAGGTCTAAGTACAAGATCAAGTACCAGTTTTACAGGGTGTTCCCCAATGGAGAGGTTCAGTACTTGCATCCCAAGGATGGTGTCTACCCTGAGAAGGTGAACCCGGGGCGCCAAGGTGTCGGCCAAAATTTCAGGTCTATCGGAAAGAATGCTAGCCCAATTGAGGTCAAGTTCACTGGCAAGCAAGTTTATGACTTGTGATGTGGTAACATCATGTGTTTGTGATTACGTGAATATTTGTTGTGATTGTATCTCTTCTTAGGAAACTATAAGAGAAGCAAAACCTGTTTTGCGCGTGCACGTTTCTCTTTCTTTTTCAGATGCTTATATAATATCTACATCATTTTCTATGAATATAGCGATATAGATCCTAGTTTTTTCGGCCAGAGTTCTACGATGCGATGGAAGCCATCGATTCAATCACGGGGCTGGGAATTTGACGGTGGGGAGAAACAAGAAACATAATGTGATACAAAAATCAATTACTCGCACAAAAAAAATTTTATATATAGGATATTAGATTCTCGACTAAAATGTAATTTTGTTAAATTATAAGGGTCATTTTATTAAAAAAAAAACCATATAAAATAAATATTAAACTTCAGGAACCATTTTAAGATGATTTACGGTCATTGGAAAAAAAAACCGTTAAAAATATTTAATATCAGTGCATGGTCGCGTACTTAGCAAACAACTTACGAATATGTATGGTGATCGATCAAGATTTATAGTAGAGTTAGGATGATCAGTTGAGTTTATTACATAATCAAGCCTCAAATGATCACGTGTTTATACCCGTCTGTAAAGGATCTAATTACAAATTTTACTGGTAGAATTGAAATGGTTGATTTATAGAACAAAAGCTGACGATGGTGTGCATAAAAATAACATGGCAAAATATTGCGTTGTAGTGGTTGGCGACAAGGCTTTGGTAAGGGTTTGGAAGTAAAATACACTTTTCGCCCTAGCTGGCAATTGCCACCTGTTTCAATGGAACGGTTGGCATTTCAAATTAAGCTAGGTTGGCCTGGTTACATTCTTCGTGTCTGATTTGGCATACTCCTTCAAATGCCTGAATTTATCCTTATTAAGATATAGATGTTGAGGACCTAATTGAGATGAAAAATAGGTTGGGGGGTTTTATGAGATTTGCCCATTCTTTTTTTCCCTTTGTACAACATGAAGCAAATCGCTAATTACGTCAGAAAGGCTGGTTTAAAGTGGATGGCCTGAAATGGAACGATTCTCTAGTTTCGATTTAAAGTTTGATACGGAAGGCCCACTTCTGCGAGCAAACTGCTGGTCCAGTAAGCAACTTCGATCTTGATTAGGAGAGATAAATACTGATGTCTGATGATCATGCTCCAAGTAACCCTTAAAATGCAATTTCCCCTTTTCTCTTCTTTGTAACTAAAATATCTTTCTTTAATTTAATTCACAAATAGCCAATCAATTTCCTGGTTCTTTTTTACTAGAGAAATATATTCTAGTTCACGTTTATACCGTAACTGATAAACTTATTTTTAATGGGCTTAAAAATTTTTTATATTCAATCCTTTCTTGGCATGCCTTGAAGAATAAGCATACATCAAGTAAGAGCTTGACAATATTCTAGTCACTCAGAGGCTTTGTAGTATGTCAAATTTTGAGTATGTTGAGTTTGGCGCTAGCCAAACCTCAATGTTTTTTTATTTTGACAATATATCAAACCTAATACTTGGATTCTGCACAGTCAATAAGTTTAAGATAACCTGAGTTTGATAAACATGATCAAGTTCAACTTTCAAGACTTTCGACTTTGCATTCCGTCAAGTTTAAAGGCATTTGAATTTGACAACCATGAAAGTCTAAGACAACGTAATTATGCAAACATGTCCAAACACAAAGTACTGTGGCTTTAATAGTTATTAAAGTCTAAGAACAATAATTATCTTCTCTTGACACGTTCAAGGAAATGACCTTTCTCTTTTGGGGTATAACACGAAGAAAGAACTCAGCTTTTATAACTTAGTACATTTGACATCTTAAAACTTTAATCTTCCTGTACACTTTTTTAGGTGCATAAAAATCTTTTAAGGAACCACCATATTCTCCATCAAATATGAATACAAATGTAGAGATATTTATCTAGCATTAAATGCTATTGAGAATAATTACACTTGTAGACCCTCCTACTCACAAAATAACAAGACTGATAAGTTACAAATAAATCATGAGACTTTCAGAACAAAAAATTACAATATTTATTTTTTACTTCATCTATATTTTCAAAGCATTTTCTCTCAAATATTCTTATATTTTCTTTCTAAAAAAATGTTGGATAGTCCCCATTTCTATTAAAAAAGATCTTTTACAAGAATTAGCTACGAGTAGCTTTCAGCAACCAACAAAAACTAATTACAAGATATCAATTATCTTGGCTAAAAGAATAAACAAATTATTAAAATAAATTAACTAATCTATTATCCAATCTAGAAATCTTATTCCCAGGCTAATTGAATTTTTGAAACATCAACTGTAAACTTCAATTTCTGTTGGTGCACAGAATGTCAGGTAACTCAATTTGAGTTTTTCCTTCGAGGAGAAAGTTAGGTTCAATTTTGAGACGGAGTACATAAACATGTTCAATTTGTTTTGGCCTTCTTTGGTCAGATCTCGCAGGAGAGCTTAGTCCAGTAAACTCTTCTGGGCAATATCCTGACATTTTATAATTGCGAGGTCTGAAACCATATCAGCGCATGATAGAGACTGTAAGTAATTTAAGACTAGAAAAATACAGGCTGAGTTATGGGCACTCGCTAACCTTTACCAAGGGTGAACTCCACAGTACATCAACTAACGATGCCCACTCATTAAGTCCTTATCGCCAACACCACCTAACAATAGCAATAATTATCAAAACAACTAAAATAACTGATGTAAATAATATATTAATTATTGAAAAAAGTATATTTGTTCTATAGCTAAATGAGTTAGTACACGGGTTAGTGTCTAAAAGCTGCGGGCTTAATTCCTAGTGAGAACACTGTTTTCTTTCAGTTAACATGTGGTTTGTGTCTCTCTTTTTTTTAAAAAGGGTCTTGTTATAAAAAAAAAATAAAAATACCAGAGCTAGCCTATCTCAAACCCAGGGTTTTTTTTTTTTTTTTTCTAATGGCTCTTTGTTTTTGTTTGGCTTTTTTTTTTTTTAAATGCTTTGACTTTTTTTTTAATTATTTAATATTATTTTTTTATTGTTTAATGAATTGATTTTTAATTTTTTATTGCATTGTAAAATAACAATAATAATTAAACTCAGTACAGTACAAATTACAAGTTTAAGTGGTTGATTAGGATAAACCTAACTTTTTTTTTTTGTATTGTTTATATTGGAATAGTTCTTATGTGATTTAATTTAAAACTATAGTTCAGTAAAGAGTTGTATAAGGGTTTTGAATTATTTTATTAAATTTAATTATAAAATATAAAAAAATCTGATTACCTAGATTTTTTTTTAGTATTTTAAAAAATCTGGGTCCAAGCCTTAACGGTAACACAGGCAATGACCTGGCAATCCCCTATGGGAGCTGTTGCTGCTGACTTGCTTAGCAACATCGCACAGGAGCGTTAATTTAATATGTGATTGTGATTAGTTCAAAGAACGAAAGGGACAGCCATGGACGGGATAACCACCTTGATTTTGGTTTTGAGGGTGGATACAAGTTTATACGTGCATCACATTTTCGTTTCCACCGTTCAAAACAATTCTTGACGTCCCTTACCACCTAAGATGACAAAACGGCGATGTCGTTGTCCGATACACCTTTGGGTGACAAGCACCAAATACATGATTAACGGGCCTACTTGGACGGGACAAATACTATGCCATTTTTGTTGTTAAAGCTACCTCAATCGTGCTGGAAGCTTCTCGAATTGCTTGACAATGAGGGTTTTTTATTTTATTTTTTAAAATCTTCTAATGGTTTCCGTTAAACGCTAATTCTCTCCTCTAATTCATTAGTCTTCTGTGCGTGGCGCAGGACACTTAATAACAATTAATGTGGAATATTTGGTGGATAATTCATGAATCATATTAATGTGTTGAAGTGTAGGACTACGGACACACTTATTACATTGGTATGATTTGTCACACTTTGAGCCTAAGCCCTCATGGATTTGCTCTTGGCTAAGGCCTCATATTTGTCCATCTTTATATAATCCTCCCCATAGCCAATGTGGGACTTTGGTTGGCATACCCAACAAATCCTCCCCTCAAACAAAGAACCACCGATCCCCTCAAACGATCATTTATCCGTCCAAACTTCAACACAGAAGCATGGAGAGCACTACCTTTGAGAGTTAGAATTATTTCATGTCCGAATTAATTTAGAAACTAAAAACATACAAATCTTAATTTATTTGTTTGTACTAGGATCCATGATCTGCCAATCATACCCACATGAATTTAAACGAAAAAATCAATTTTAATTCAACAAGGGTTTTATGCATGTCAACGAGTGTTAGAAAAAATTGGTAACCGGTAGAATGGATGGATATTCACTTCAAGTTATCACATTACATAGACGAAGCATTTACACGCATAATTAATACATAATTAACAACTCGGACAGGGACGACATATGCTATGTTATGCACATGAAAGATCACATGAAAGATATATGTTATTCACATGAAAGATACAATTGATATGTACAGACACCAACCCAGTCTTTGAAGAAGAGGTCTTGATTTGTTGTGTCTTATCTAGGCTCCGACGGTTGTAGCTGTGAGAACGGCGTCCATTTCACTCCTGGTGCGGCTGATCCTCTGATCACCACCATCCTTTCCTCTCGCCCAAATTTCTGGAATTACCTGAGCCAGGTTGTGGACATGCTCCAACACGTAATCTGCTTCTTTGCTCTTCACCGTTTTTCCAACCTTCATAATCACATCAGGACACGAGCACGGTTATTAGACGTCAAACAAATTTAAATGAGCATAAAATGAAAGCTAATTGCTTCAGAGGGACAGCTTTGAATTTCTAAATGTAGTTCTTAGAATTTCAGATGTTTAGGCCAAATCAAGCATCATCGTTAATGCCTTTGCCCCTGATTTAGCTACCTCTTCTGTTGACGTCATGGATTGGCCACTGGTTAATCAGGGCCCTTGATTTTTCAGGACACCTTTTGACCCCGCAAAGTAAGGGTCTTGACTCTTGAGCTTTCGAGCCACGGGCATTTTCCTCTTTTTCCAAGCGGTAAAAAAAAAGTGCGCGTTTTTTTGTGCATAATAAGAAATTGGCAAGGTTGGCAGATTTCTTAATTTGAATTTCAGTAGCCAAAGGCAAATTGGATTCTAACAAGGGGTTAGTATGGTTTTTAATTTTTTTTCTATGATTTGACTACAAGGGGATTGATGGGTAAATTTACCAGAGCAGTACGAAGCCCCAAAGCTTTCCCAGCTGCTACATTGCGCACGTTGTCATCCAAAAACAGCTGCAACACAACAGAGTAGGATCGGGTTTCAGAAATGTTTTCTATTGCTAAACAAAAACAAATGAAGGATGAAAACTAATCAAACAAAAAAACCAGAGAAATGGTGGCTTACCGTACGGCGAAGATCAACATCTGCAACACGGAGAGCGATTTTCATGGCATCCATTGAAGGCTTAAGTAGAACAGGGAACTCGTCAGGACTACTCGATTTAGACAGGTTTGGATTCATAGTCTCAAAACATATGATCTGATCGAAACAGTCTTCTATCCCTAACCTTTTTAGGGCCATGATCGCGTGATTTCTGTCTGAATTGGTGAAAATCTGCCAACAAAAACATTAAAAAATTTAATCAATTGCTTTGAAGCGTAAACAGGGATACAATCTTGATCACAAAATAGAATTTAATGGGATGACTCAATTTTATGTTATCTGATTCAGGCTTACAATTTTCCTTTGAGTGATGCTACGCAAGAGGTTAAGTAGTTGAGAATCTGGCTTGATCAAATCATAAGGCAATCTTCCGTGCACGAAACTGTTGATGAATATAAATAGTTAAAAAATTGATTTCAGTGTTTTTTTTTTTATTGGTTCTGAATTGGAAACAGAGTCTAAGTGAAATTAAGCAATTTGAGCGAGGATTTGTTTTGCTAACCTGTGATAATCATCAGCATCAATATCATATCTTAGTGCCTGAATATATAAGTTCGAGGAGTTAATAATTAAAGAAGGCAGGGACAAAAAAGATACTTTAATTTTACTATGTCTTTGTTAGAGAGTAATTACTCGCAAACCGGCAAGAGAGCTGCCGTAGGTCTTGAAGAGCTCGACTCGGATACTCGGAGCTTTTTCCTCTGAAAACCCACATCTCTCAACAAGAAAGTCTATATAAAAAGAACGATCTTGATCAGTTCTTGACAAAAATATTTGAAGTAATTAAGATTTTTAGGTTAGGTTATGAAAAGAATTAAAAATGGCCTTTTACCATCAATGTTTTTTCTCAGAGCTTCTGCTATTCCAAGCTTAGAAGAATACAAGGTGTCATCCAAATCTGTTTAAAAAGAAAACTACAATTCAAAACAATGCGAGCAGAGAGCTTGGACAGGAATGAAGAGCCTAGCATTTGTATAATATAATAAGATTGAAAAAGAAGTACCAAAAAGGAGGCAATCAAAAGGAGAGCTTGAATTGCAAGAAGTTTTGCTGCAATGATCCATGGCTAAGTAGCAAATAGAGGGGAGAGCTGGGGGGGTTGGGCTGCAGGTGAAAGAACTTTGGCTAGGAAGTTGAGGAGAGATAAAAGCAGAGGGGATTCGAGGGAGGAGAAGAGGGGAAGGTGTTTATAACTTTATAAGGAGGAGGGAGAGACAGGTGAGAGATGGTGCTGACTCAGAGTTCAAATCTCTTACACGATGGCGTGTTGTGAAGCCGGGTTGAGTAGAGCCCACACGTTTGTACTAATTGGAGCCTTGGAGGTAAGGGTCGTTCAGTCAACGAATGGGGGGCGGGGTATGCTTTTTTGGGGTTTGGAAAATGGAAAACACGCTGGGATGGCACGTTACCGAGCTGCTGTTTGTAGACGATTTGTATTTTAATTAAAGTGGCTTTTTTTAAACATCGCTAATTGGAAGTGATTCAATAATCAATACTAGTAAAATTCAATTATAAGGAAAATTATATTGCATCAGAATTTTCCATTCAAACGCAATACGGAAATTCTATTCTGTAACGAAAGATTTTTTTAAATATATTTTTAACAATTTAATCGATTATGTTCATCAAATTCAAAACGTTGTATTTAAATCAGTGACTAGATTTTTATTTTTCGATACAAAAGATGATCACTTTATTTATCTCATACACACACACACACCAGCTATTTGAGTCACATTTCATCATAGATCTGGTATATTTTTTTTGGCAAGAAAAAATTAACCACATGAGCTTTTCCAAAAAAATATTGATGTATTTATTTGACTTTTTTTTGCTGCGTATCAAATAATTTTTTTTTTATATAGAATATTTATCATTTCATTTAATATAAGCTTACAAGTATAAAATGATAAATATTCAAGGTGTTAAAAATAAATAAATAAATAAATTTTTTTTTTTTGAAAAAGCTTACAAGAAAAAGGGAAAAAATTTAAAAAAAAATGAAAATCAAAACAAAAGGAATGATGATAAACATGCTAAGTATAATATCAAGTATAAATAAAATAAAAATTATAAATTTATCACCATTACATAACTGTTGCAGTAAAAAAATACAAAATTCTCATTTAACAAAAAAAATATCTAAAATTATAATTTTGCTACCATTACAGTATAATTTTTTAAAAAATAAATATAAAATTCTTGTTTTTATATTGTTTTACCATGCTTAATTTTTCAAAGATAATATTGCAGATGTATTGAAACTTATTATTTTTAAGGTAATCAGTTCAGTTTAACTATTATTAAGAAGGCCAACCATAAATATTAAAATAAAAATGAAAGATTTTACTTATCATACGATTTCAGTTTAAGTTTATAAATGCTAATATAATAATTATTAAAAATTTATATAATTATTAAATTTAAAATTTATGAGATTAATTAAAATATTTGTAAACTGACAAGATGGCCATGTGAAAAAAAAAGTTTTTTTTTTTTCTCTATTTGGTTTACCGTGTAAATGTTTTGAAAATGGTTGCAAACTCTATTGATAGTAGAAATGATCTATCTGGTAGCTTCATCAACAGTGGAAAGATCTGGAGAATTTCATTGCAGAACTCTAATTTTTAACGAATTCTACGTGAATATTAAGGGCACGTAATTCAATGCAGTTTTTTATATTATTTATTTATTTTGAATCGCCTTAGAAAAACTTTTCTTTACACAAATCAGGACTCTTCTTGATGTGACTCACCAACGATCGACGAGGAAGAATTGGGTTGTCGAATTCTTATTGCCCCGATCCGATTGTGGAGTCAGTTGAGTTTTGTCCATCTCCGGTCAAATCCAATCTACAGGGTGATCTCTCAATGATCAGGATTTTATATTTTTTTAACGTGTAAAATGTGGTGTTTGTTGCATCAACTCATGTTATTGGTGACTCTTTTTTTTTTGTATTTGTTTTTTTTGTCACAGGAGACTTTTCATTACGTAACTTAGAGCGTGTTTGACAGTGTGGTAGCGGTTGCTTTTCAAATAGCTTTTCATGTTGAAATACATGTCAATGATGTTTTTTTATTTTTTAAAAATCATTTTTGATATCAGCACATTAAAACAATCCAAAAAGTACAAACCGAACTTAATTTTAGCAAAAACAAAAAAAAATTGAATTTAGACAAAACACCGTTTGGAACGCAATGCCAAACGATGTCTTATTCGTGTAAGTTGTATTAGTTTTTACGGAATTCATGACAGTTTAAAAGAGTTAAAGCTTGAAGTAATTTATGTATGCCATCAATTTGATTTATTATTTAAAATACTTTCATGATCACTACTTGTATCTCTAGTTTAAGACATCTTTTTTTTTTGTATTTTAAAAATATTTTTGAAAAAAATTAAATTTTTTTATTTTTTATTTGCTTCAAATTAAATTTTTTTTGTATTTTTAATTATTTTTTTGGTACCTTTATTCACCTTTTCTTGCATGTTGAAAAGGAAAAATTATCTCATTTAAATGAACTCTCATATCCAAGACAAAACGTTAAACCATTTCAACATAACTTGAATGGATAAGATTGAAAAAAAACAAAGTTCAATGGTCGCAGTGCAGAAGACAAAAAATATAAGGGAACGAAAAAAATGGTTATGATTAATACATACACAGGACAAAAAAAATAGTTAGAAGATATGAGAGTATGAAAATCGTTTCTCTTTTTTAGCACATGACTAGTAACTACTTTACTAGCTCGTGCTAACATGCAGCTCGCTAAAAATAAATATGAAAAAAATGTTAAAGTTACAGGAAATTATTTGATGTTATTATAACTTAATAAATTAACTTTAAAATTTTCTGACTAGTCTAAATTTTAAATTAAAACGTGTGAGATTTATCTTGACATAACCTAATCGACCCAGCATATTTAAAAGTAACCTAAATGAATAATAAAAAATATGATTTGATTTTTTAAAAAATCAATAAATAACATATTTTTTAATTTTAACATTGAAACATATTAGATTGATCTGAGTTTCATAAACATGACTTGCTAAACTAGCGATAGATCATTGTCTCCATCAAGTTTAACAAATTTTTTTACTAAAAAAAACTATTTTCTACCTAATGATACAATAAAAAAATAATGATACCCGTAAAATTAAGTATTAATCAAATATCAAAATCTTTATTTGAAATAACAATAATCTTGTAAAAAGCAAACTAACAAAGATCATGAAGATCAATTCAAAATCAAACACATGTCAAAGGATAAAATTAAAAAAAAAAAGCATAAAAGGATTCAATCAAAAGAAAAAAATGAAAAATGGATTTAAAAAAAAAAAGAGGGAAAAGGGTTCAACTCAAAGTGTCAACCTTGAAATCTCTCGACCTAACTCCTTACATAGATTGAGTTTAAAATTAACATGCGTAAATCTTTTATAACTTGACTCAGTTGACTTGATAAGTCCAGGGATAGCCCAAATAACCAGTATAAAATATGATTTGAATTAATAAATAAATAAAATCAAGATGACATATTTTTTAATATTGAAACTAATGATATATTGAATAAACTCGGGTTTTGCGACTTAACTCACCAAACTCATGTTCTGAATAACAGACCTAATTAAGTTTAATAAAAAAAATTACTTGATGAAATGATAATAAAAATATGTTTTTATAAAATTGAGTATCAGTTTGTTTAAGATTAAAATAACTTTATAATAAATAATAATAATAATAATAAATTTAAAATCAAGATAATATTAAAAGATATAATTGAATTAAGAAAGCTAAAATAAATTTAATTGAAAGATATAACTCAACAAAAAGAGAGAGAGAGAAAGAGAAAGAGAAAGAGAGAGACATCAAAATAAAAGGCAGCTCACTGCTCATGTGAACAGTAAAGAGCTGTGGTTTACCGAGTTCTCTTACCGAAGGAGGTAATTAGTAATGGTAATAACATGGATAGAAAAGTGGAAAGATAAGTGAGAAGATGACAGATTTAAATATTATAAAATCATAGGATAAAAATTCATAAATTAAATTACCACTGCATTCTCATTTTTTTAATTAATACTCTCTACTAAGCCGAGAGAGTTGATTTTTTTAAAATAATTAAAATAAATTTTTTTTAATAAATTGATGACTTATTTTTTTACCAGATTAACTAGAATTTGTCATTGAATCAACAAGGTTTTTTTGTTTTCTCATTAACATGGACTAATCAAGGCTCCGAGTCGACAGGGTCTCGGGCGTGGCCTATCGGGCTGGCTTTAAAACAATTATTACCATAGCATTCAGAAAGGTCAAAATGGTCATCTTAGCAAACATCCACCTTGTTTTGTGATTGCAGAGATTGATTTGTGTGGGCCATGGAGTAAAATATGGTCTCCTGCTTGCCCCTCCCCTCTCTCTCCTTGGGTCTCCAGAACAAAGGAAAATGCATTGGAATTTGCGAGTCCTCTTCTCCATAGTCCAATCTCCTCCCTCCAGTTTTCCAGCCTTAAATACCATGCTAGTAAGATGACAATTTTATCCTCTATAAATGTTATGCTAGCTTTAAAATAAGGATGTAATGATAATTATTCAGATCCTTTCTTCCTTCTTTCCCTCCAATTCCCCCCCTCCCTCTCCCCCTGTTTCCTTTCACACACTCATGTAAAATCCTGTAAAACATATATTTTCGTTCACTCCATAATCTCTATACGTGTCTTTGGAAGTTAACAAAAATGTAATTCAACATCTTCAAATGCTAATGTTGTCGTGGTGTGTAGGACGCTGTGTAAATCATATTTTTTTTAATTTTGATTTTTTTGTTTAAAGTGAAATTTTTTTAATGTTTTTATATTATTTTGATGTTAAAAATAATTTTTTAAAAAATAAAAAAATTATTTAATATATTTTTAAATAAAAAAAACTTTAAACCACTATTATAATTCCACACACTCGCCTAATGATTTGAGCCCTAACAGTGATTGCACAGTTTAGAAAAATCAAGTCACGTTCCCATGATCATTGTTGGGCGGTGATGGTCCGTGGTGCCCACCGTCCACCGCAAGAAGACGAGGCAACATGCCAATACATATACAAACATAGCTGTAGATAACATTCTCCCTGATAACTATCCCTTATACTATAAGATAATAACATTGCAAATAAAGAATTGCAATGTTCCTAAAAGAAACAAAACTCGAGATCGGAAGGTATTATGATGGGGGAAGAACGGCATCTGTTTGGGCCTACCCAAAGAGCAAAGTATTTAGATTTTCTTCCTTTTCGTTTTCCTTTTTGGGCTGCTAAGCATACACATTACACAGTTAGAAAGATGCGATGATTCTATTGAGCGCTTGCCCTCTCTCAGTTTTTACGAGGCGGCGCTTCCTTCCCCGCGGTGGCTCCTAATGAGGCGTTCATCAGCGCAAGGCCCAGAGGACTCTTGTGTTAACACTAGCTCGAACATTATAGTCCCACCGCAAGTCTTGTCTTCTGGTGGGACAGGCCCAAGACATTCGCAGTAATGTTGGTCCAACTCCTTTCATTTTAAAAAGCCAGTGAGAGGTCAGAAAGAAACTTTTCGATCATTTATACTTATCGTCTAGGTTTGTAGAGTGAATTACATTTAAGGTTTGGAAAACAAGATAGAAGTTCTTGCAAAAGATGTCTTAGAATCCATTTTTTATGCATCGATGTTTTTTATGCTGACTTTTCTATCCTACTTCGTGAGCTTATCAACAAAATAACGAGACTAGACCTTAGACCTCATCTTAAATCAACAGCACAAATTAGTGGCACGCCAAAAATAAAATAAAAATAATTAAAGAGAATAAAAAAACATGACTAGAAAAAATAGAAAATCACGAGAAGCCCCGTTCTTGGAGCCAAATTGATCCAGACTCCTATGTCTATATCGACTCAAACTTACATGATAGCAACTAATTTTAAAATTTCAAGTTGTTGGTAAACCAAGCATGCAAAGAAGACGAATCACGCATGGACACGGCCACATGTAAATTAAAATTAACCAACTAGACTCCATGTGTTCAGTGATATATTAATTTTCCTGGTTTATTTTAATCCTAGCAAAAAAGAAAAAGAAGAAGAAGAAGAAAAGGCCAGCATGTTACAAGTTTTGTTGCTGATCAAAAAGTTTCTCGGGGGGTTTTGTATCGAAAACAAAGCTAAATTACATAATATCACCCTAAACCCCATAGCTATTAAGAAAAAAATAAATAGAAACCTAAATATTACCTACCCATAGATCATAAATCTTACACGCAAAAATTATAAAATTTAATTTAGAATCCTCTTGATATGTTAGAAAAACTAGGGATTTCAAATTCACAATCCATTTGATTTTGGTTAGATAATTCATCCAATTTTCATGCAAACCACGTCAGGGGAGAGAGGGAGGGGGGGGGGGGAGCGAGAGAGAGAGAGAGAGATCCATGCATCACAAGAAAATATAAGTGAAAATATACGTGAATTGTCGAGTAAAACGTGGATTGTGCAAAACCAACATAATTTATTTATTTATATCTTATATGCTCAAAATTCAAAGTAATTGATGTTGACCAAACGGGTGCCTAGATAGGATATCATTCTTTTCTAAAAAAGAAGGAGAAGGGTACTCCAAGTCCTACTTTATCCTTCAAAGAATATAAAAAAAATCACCGATAATTTACTAGTTTCAAATTAGCATCGTATTTCTTCATTTCGAAGGCAACTCATTAGATTCACTGAATTTTTATCTATATAGTACCATATGTAGATTATAATATATTAGGTACGGCTAACACGATTGTTCCTTTTGTTTCAGTAATTTGCGGCCACATTAACATGCAATGAACCCTCATCAGCTTTTAATTAAAACCCATTTTAACGTGCGGCTTGAGCGCATTGTTCTATTACTTAATAAACATACTCTTGGGCCTTTCTTCATTGTCTTCAAAGTGCAATGGATTTTTTTAAAGATGGTGAGAGAGAGAAAGAGTAATTATGGAAAAACTTGATCAAAATTATATGTTAATCATGATTAAGGAAGTGAATTTCATTACGCTTCCTGATTAGTTTCACATTGATTTCCATATGACAGGTTTCGCGGATGCATGGCGTTCACATTCTCAACGAGATTTTTGTGTACAACTTAACGATAGTATATTAACACCATCTAAATGAATCCCATTTCACCTCATTTTGATTTTTAAACTTCAAATTTCCTTTAATCTTTCGGACTCGTAACCTCTTCCTAGTTCCTACACAAGAAAAGGGAAGGAGGGTTACTGAAATTAATTTTCCTGGTGTCTGATTTCACATTGTAACTGTAAGATGTATTTTTTTTCGCTCTTCAGACCCAAGTTCAAGTTTAGCCCAAAAAATAAGAACCCATAACCTTAAGCATGTTACTAGATGCATGATTGATTTTTTCTTTTCTTTTCTTCTCTTTGCCTCCCCCCCTGTCGTTACTTTCCTCTCCTGCGTACAAAGGATTTCAGTTTTAAACTTAAGTTTTATTTTCAAGAAGGGTTGAAAAAACACGTTAATATCTCCCTCGTTGTTTTTCTATTACGGGATTAATAATTGAAGGATTAAAAAAGTGTTTGAGGTTTTATTATGATTTGATGATTGAATGAACTTAGAGTTTTAATACACACACGGGGTGTTAGTTAGCTTAAAATGAACTAATTAAATGTCTGAAAACTTTAAATTTTGAAGAACAAATTGTTGTTTTGAAGGTTTTGTAAATTTCAAGATTGATTGATGGAGCTTATGAAAATCTTAATTAACTAGCTGGTTAGTTGGCTTGTTATTGCTGGTTTCCTAATTGGTATAAATTGACAAATCAGGATCATGAAAATTCCAATTAACAGGTTGATCGTTCGGCTTGTTGTTGCCAGTTGACCAGTTGATATAAATCGACTAACCGGTTGGATTGTGGTAGTGGTCAGCCTGTTGGTCATTTCAACTAACTGGTTGACCTAATAGTAGAGATTAATCGAGTCGGTTAATTTTGATCCCTAATTAGTCATGATTTGAAGAAAGTTGAAAAACACGCTAGTAGCATGGCTCGCTTCGTTTTTGTTGTGTTATGTTTAAGATTGACTAAGTGAATTAATTTTAGATTTATAATTATGTTTTGGTTTCTGATCTTAGAGTTTTATTTTTTTGTTGATTCGAGTTGTTTTTAAGTATTTTTCATATTTGTTATAGGTTCTGCATTCGTTTGTCTTTTGCTATCATTTTTGTGGGTAAGTGATATGGTTTTTAATATGAAAATAATATGTGTGTGTTGATTTATTTCCAAGTACTCATTAATTTCTTGAATAAGTATTTGCATCTTATTGAATTAAATTATATTCGATATAATATTTAGATCCTTTGATAATCATGCAAATATCTATTATGATTGAATATTGGACTTGTTAGTAACTCTATAATAACAGAGTGTGGTTAATCTATATACACGTAGTATTCTGTATATCTAGTTGGTGAGAGAGATATCCTCCCACAATGATTGTGGCCGCAAAACCCGTTTGTTATCGGAACCTTAGGTTTCGTCTATTATTGGAGCCAATGGCTTTGTTTAATTATTGACATTTATTCCACTATCATTTTCTATTTTGTTTAATGTATATAAACATATAAGTTTCAGATTGTATATTTATAAATAGCTAAAATATAGACAAAATGTTATCCTCTCGCTGAGTTGGTTAAACTTGCCTTTTTACTTTGATATTATTTTTAAACTTGTTAGTAGATGAACTTTGTTTAGAGTTATTGTTTTTTTTTTATATCAGTACATCTTGCTTGTTTCTATGTGACCTTTTCTTATAATTTTGTTTTAATATTCTAAAGTGCTTCAATATTATACTGTTTTATTTAAAATTTGAATTTCATGTAATGTAACACGTATTATTATGAACCCTTGTTTTGTTTTTATTTGAGATATTTTGAAAATTTATGAAATGTTATTTAATTTTATATAATTTATTCTATAATATATATAAATATATTCTAAGGCTTGATATATGTGCGGTGTCCTTGTGACACTATTTCTACGTTTTCAGTCACGAAACCGAGATTCGGATAATGAAAGTAACTTATTACATTTGAGAGGGGAAACAATTCACAATGGTTTTCTAGTTTCTTTTTACTGTATTGTTGTTGTGATTGGCATACTGCTACGTAAATAGCGATGAAGTTAGAGATATATAATAAAATATAATAAAAAGAGAATCGCAGGCTCCGCCACCTCTAGCTGGCAAGCTCGTTGCCCCAGCGCATGTTTTGGACTTTTGAGCTCCGCTTCCGTCAAAAGATAGAGAATCCTGCGCACAACATATTTTCCGCACGAATAATTTTTTCCGTAATTTTCTTTTGTGAGATCTGAGAAGTCAACCACAACAACTGCTAAGTTCCCAAACTCGATTTTTTTTCTTTAATTTTAATGAGAAAAATATTAAAATCATCCTAGCAATTAACAAATTCATTTCCAATCTCAAATTTATTTTATTTCATGTTTTAATAACTCATTTTTAAACGAAATAATCTGAAACCTACATCCATTATCATTTCTATCCAACTCGGACATCTCATTTGATTTAAGCATGTTTATCTATGCGATAATGTCACGATTAAAATTGTAATTACGATGAAAAAACTTCATTTTTTTTAATGTGTTTTCATTCTAATCATAGTTTAAAATGGGTGATACTGAGTAGGAAAACATAGATTTACTATTGTTGATATTGCCAAGTCGGTGGTAACAATTCCCATTGCATTGTTACTAGCCACTCTTGACAATTCAGTTCCTGGCGTCTGCATCAGTTCTAAACATATACTAGAAAAGCAATCTGAAACAAGAACAGGCGCAAAGATCCATCCATTACGATTATATCATTCCATTAGGTAAGTAAACAAGCAAAAGTAAAAAAAAAAAAAAAAAAAAAAACATAACATACACGATTTAGTAGATAAAAGAAAAAGACATATAATGAACCAGAAAAGAGTAAGTTTTCAAAATTATGTGCCGCTTGCATTCTTAATTCACTTCGTGCTCTTGGTTGGGGCTCCTTCCAATCCATTTCTTATTGATTATGCTTGATTCTGTTGTTGAAAGCTGCCATGCCCATAAATGAACCTGGCTGTCCCCTCCGTGTAGACATGAGTTTCATTGTCAAGCCTGCCGACAAGTAATGCTCCATGTAATTAGTCAGTGCTTAATTATAAAAGAAAAAGGTAGGAGGAGCAGAATGACACATGTGGGCCTTACGATTTTCGAACAGCTTTGCTTAAGGTTGAGGCTGATGAAAATGTTTTACCGTCAAGATATCTGTTTTCCCCTTTAATTCTCTGTTTGATTCTGCTGTCTAACTCATCGGCACTCACCGTAAATGGAGTGTCTGAAGCCTGCCAATAATCATTACAACAGTGACTAGACTATCACGGGAAAGACAAGTTGCGTGGTCCTGATATTATTAAAAAGGCCTAAAAAAGTTTGTAGCAGGTAAATTTGCAGGGAACTAAAGTAAGTGCTAATACTATTTCAGAAGACTGGAAAGTGGTGAATTTGTTTTTAAAACAGAAGCTGTGTTTGGTATAATACCATGACCCATCCCCAAGTATCAGCAAAGGAAGGTATATGAGCTGAATAAGGCACCACATCTGCACATAGGGAGAAAAATAAATTGGCCAGGCCATTTGGTTTCAGTTTTCTTGGTTTATGAAAAAGAAACATAAAGTTGGCAGGTACAAACATTTTACTTACACTTGAACACCTGCTTTAAAGTGTTGCAGATACAAGAGAACACTTCCGTATGGCTGAAGATTCCAGCTGGCCCTGCCTGAAAAGTTCACGAGATATAAACGGTTATTTCTTGTACTATTCTCCCTCTTCCCCTCCGTCTCTCTCTTTTCCATAAGCAGAGACAAATAATCGATACCTGAGTGACAAATATGCCACCGCGATTGAGTTTAGGCTTGACGGTGTGTTCATAGAAGGATTTGGTGTAAAGTTTGTAACACGGGCCTCCCTCTATTGGGTCTGCGAGGTCTCCTATGATCACATCATAGCACTCCTTTCCAATTTCTAGCTCAGCTCTGCAACATTTCCCAACATGTAAGAACGATCGAGGAGAAACGAAATTAAAAATGATATAAGTAGCATTTTTTTTTCTTACAATAATGATAAAAATAACTGAGTCAAACCTGGCGTCGTTGATGATGACCTCAAGTCTTGGATCACAGAAAGCTTCTCTATTCACAACCAAGTACGCCTTGCAGAAGTCTACCACTTCCTGGTTACATGATATAGATTCGTGTTACGAGCTTTAAAATTTTCCTGTCCATTTCCTTACATTATACGGTACTGAAAAATCTTTGATCTTTGATCACACATGGCTTATAATTGATTTGTTTAATTTTTTGTTGAACTGGGATTTTCTTTTATACATTACAATTAGTGGTTAAGAGAAGGCAGAGTCCCGTGTTCACTGGCCGTGAACCTAAACGATTTGCCCATTTCCCCAACGTGGCTGAACGACAAGTCATAATCAATGATGGGACATCTTCGATTAAGAACAAAAAGGAACAAAAATGAGATGCCAAAAAGAAATAAAAATGAAAATGTCTTTCCATTTCGTAAATAACGAAAACATAATAATGATAAATAGTCATTTTCTTGAAAAGTTTTCTTAGGACAAACTAAGCCAACAATATAATGTTATCCCCCTCTATATGTGGGACCCAGAAATAAAAGGATCAACGGTCAAAGAAATGTAATACCGATAATTTGGATTCATCAAATTAAGGGTGGCTGAAAGGGCACAGGTTAGCTTAGTTGATAAACCATGCAAGGTAAAATATTTCCTTGTATTTGAAATAGAAAATTTAATATATACATATATATGTATATCTCTGAGTTACCTCATCAATGTCACACATGACAACCTTCACCGCTGTCTTGTGTCTTAGTATTTCTCTTGCAGTGGAACCTTCACCTCCTCCCATAATAAAGACTGTCTTTGGACTGCAACCAAACGTACAGTTGCTACAAATTGAGCACCGCTAGAGAACCACACAGGACTTCACAATCCTCCATACCAACAAAGAAAATAAAAGGTAAATACCTTGAGTGATGAAGAAGTGCTGGATGAACAAGAGATTCATGGTAGATGAACTCATCCACTTCCGCACTTTGAAGCTTTCCATCAATGATTAAAGCCTGTTATGCAAAACAAAAATAATTTTATCTTACACGAGAAAATTATTCAATTAAGGCGTTTGTGTGTGAGCGTAGCGTTATTTTTTCACAAAAGTGGAAGTCTTTTTTGAAAAAAAATGGACCTTTCCAAACGGCTTTGTGTCTAACAGTGCAATGTCTTGATACCGAGAAGCCCCTGTATGCAAAATACTGCAAAAAAAATAAAGATGGTAAGCTGCTCAATGCTCGAACATGTGAAATGAATCAATAATGAAAGGGGAGACTTAGCGGAAAAAGTGGTAAATTATGTCTCGCTTTTCTCAGACCAACCTTTTGAATAAGTGATCTTCTAATTAACTGTTTCACTTTTAAGGTTACTTCATGTTTTATTCTAATAAACAATCGCTATATTTACTAGGAAAAAGAAAAGGCTCCAAACCGAACGACAAGGTTGTAAAGCGTCGAAGCTTAAAGGTGATCAACCAAATCCATGAAACGACAAAAGGGTACATGTCAGAGAATACTTTCTACGATAGATACAGATTAGCCTAGTAGCTTGGTGAATCAGATTCGAGTAACTTTAATTTTCTTTTTTTGCTGTGTGACGAGGGATTACTGCTGTCATTATATATATATATATACACACCAAAGCCGTTTAGACCTTAACCAAAAAAAAAAAAAAAAAAAAAAGAAAATTATCACTATTCTATAATTTTACTTTGTCTCGCACAATAAAAGATGCAGATTAATTCTTTTTTGATTCGTATGCAGGAAGCTTTGCCTCTGATGCTGTCTCGAGAATTACGTCGTAAACTTTGTAGAAATAAAACATTTTTCACCGAAAACCCGGCACTAAATAAGAGAGAAGAAGCGATTAAAAGAAGCTGGTGCTTTTTTCCCGTAATATAATGGAGCTTGAATCACGGCGGCCTAGAGCATGCAGGGTAGGTATTTTAGTACAGCGATACTCATTCTTATATATAGAAAGGGAAATTAGGTTTGCCCTTCAAGTTAAGAGCATAAGAATTCTATCCTCTAGAGAATTTAAGATAAAAAGAGAGAAGGTAAGAAAATGTAACGATATTTAAAAAATAAAGCCTAGTTACGAAAAGAACCAGTGAAAATAGGTTGAAAATCGAATGTGACTAAACCATATTAATTGGTGAATTGGAACCATGATGTTAGAGCAGTTAGTGCAATTTATATGTACCTATTAAGAGCAAAACACCATCTCAAGTTCTCTTCAATCTCTTCTTCATACCAACAGCTCTTCCTATAACCATTCTGTGATGAATGGGTTTTTCCATTCACACCATTTCCATTGCCAATGCCATTGGAGCAAGAAATTTCACCCATTTTTTCCTTCTGTATAGCTAAGCAAGCCCGGGAGAGAGAGAGGGAGGGAGGGAGGAAAGAGGCAAGTGAAGGATGGAGAGAAATGTTGGCTTAGCTACGGTATATAAATAGGAAGGTGGCAGGAAAATCGAAAAGGGTTATGATTTGGTTGTGGTATGAAGAGCTAGGAAAATCTATCGAAGTGGGTGTGTGCACTTGGTACTGAAAAGGAGAGCTATAGACGAGATATCCTCATGGATTTTCGTAAATAGTTGCAAACAAAAGTAAAGAAAAAGTGGAAAAGGTGTGATTTTTTGCTGGCGTGGTTATGTTTATCTAGCAATGTGGTCTTCGATGTTTTTACCTTCCCGCATAGTACCAATAAATTCAATTATCACATACGTGATGATCTTTTCATGTGTATGTTCATTAATTAATTCATTTATATATTACTATGGATAGATTACGTGAATGAATATGTAGAGCTACGTACTAATCCTCCTCTAGCACCTAGTGTGAGGCTTCCAATTAAAGATGCATAAACTGATAGGATTTGGACGCATTGAATCACGTGGAGTACCTCTCATGATCGAGCTAGGGGGTGCTCTTTGGTTTCTCCAAATGAAATTTAAATGCGTTGTCGTTTATACATACTCTCGACGATCCCAGTGTAGAACCATACCCCATCACAACTTTCATTGCTTACTCGCAAAAATCAGTAGCAGTGTATTACAATTCAGAATAGCTACCACCTTCCAATTTATTTATTATGGAAAATTGAACATCTGTTTCGTTAATTAAAACCAAAAACTTTTTTTTAAAGGTGACCATTTCACACAAAAAAAGGCACTGCGAGATAAAATGCCTTTAAAATTTTACAAAAGCAAGCTTGGAAATGTCTGATGTGGCATGCATGTATTATGTATATTGTATTGGACAGAGGATCGATGGCGGACTGCCTGGATTGTGAAATGTAACTGCAACTGTATGCATGCATGGTAGATTTTAAAAGAAAACGAAGGGAAAAAGAGTGCAGGAAAAGGATAAAAGATGATGATTAGTAAGAGGTGACGATTACCGAAAATTCTGGCCATATTCTTTTCTTCAGAAATGTGTGCAAATCTTGGTTGGACTTTGGAGAGAGAGGCGGGGGCGTGCAGTCGGAACCATCATCACATTCTCTTGCTTCAAAAGATGAATGAAGGGCGTGCCATGCCAGGCGCACTCATAATCACCACCATCACAATCGAAGAACATCAATCCACAACTGATCGATCCAGCAACATGAAATTTTTTCAACCCCACCATAATAATAGCAGACAATAACCCCTCTTACACTATTGAGTTCACCATTTACCTTTATATACATGTATTTTATCATGCCTGTCTTGCCAGGTGTCAGCCATTCATCTCATCTTTTAACCCCATTACGCGGGGTCCAGCACAGGTAATATTCGCATCAGCATGATGTGCCCTCAAGGAGTGGAGGGTAGACAAGAGGGTCACGAGAAGAAGATTGGTGTTCTTTGTTTATGGCGGGCAACTGTTAAATGAATTCAAAGAGCCATAGAATTTGTAGGGGTGATGATGGATTCACCCACCTCTTGTTTTGGAAAGCTATGATAGTCTCAGTGTGTCCAAGGTCCCAAAGATCAAGAAGCTTTTGCTTCTATGTCGCCATTCCTCAAATCTTTTGCTTGGTTTGCCCACCCCACGAGCTGTGAGAATTATTATACCTGGCAAGCTTGAAGTACTCGATCAAGTAAGAGATCTTACTTCTTTCAAAACAAAATTGAAAAAAATCTCAAGAATCGTATTCTTTGCAGAACAATACAATATTTTCTCGATTATCCTCTATGTTGAGTGCTATAGCATGTGACAAACCCTATGTTTTAAGAAGATCTTTCTTAAGATAAAATCTTGACGTGTTTCTTTGGCTATTCAAATAAAGCTGTATCCCGTCCATCAAACCATCTATCAAGCCAAAGCAAATCATGCAAAAACATTTTTGAAGTGTCCATCAATCCAACCATCAAGTCAGGCAAATCGTGCCAAACTCTTACTGCATTCTTGCGAAGCATTTTTGAATTTGTTTGTCACCGTTGTTATTCTGCAGCATGTTTGTAAAAAAATTAATTTTTTATTTAATTTTTAAATATTTTTATATATTAAAATTAAAAATATATTTAAAAAAACAATTACTACCACAATAATAAACACTGCCTAAATTTTTAAATCATTGAATTTTGAGTCTTCAAATAACCTCCCGAAAGAAAGAATCAAGTAATCATTAATTCTTTTTCAATGATGGGATTTTTTTCTTATATCCATAATCTCAATAGAATCGCAAACTACTTACCAAGCCTAGTAAATCATGTCAAAAGTTTTAATCCTTTGACTCGCCAAGATTTAGTCTCCAAGTAGCTCACAAAATTCTTTCTAAACAAGGCATGTATTCGAGATTGTAATTACACCTCAAATCGAAAATAGTTTTTGTCTTTCAGGCATCTTTTATCATATTATGTATAGATGAGCTTATTTGAAAATATAATTGCGGTTATTTTTTAAATATTTTTTTTAAAAAAAATATATCAAAATAATTTTTTTATTATTTAAAAAAATTATTTTTGATATCACTACATCAAAATAATTTAAAAATATTAAAAAATATTAGTTTGAAGTAAAGAAAAAAATAATAATTTAAATTTTTTAAAAAAAAACTTTTAAAGCTAAAAAACAAGTAGGCTAACAGCGACTATGTGACGGGACACCAAGTAAATAGCTTGAAGCCTCTAGTTGCCTTAATTTAGAAAATTCACATTTATACTGTACATGACTAAAAACAATTGCACTATGTCTATGCAATCTGGAGAATGGGACGGTTGTCGCAGACACCTAGAAGAGGCGGACGAGACCGCTAAACTCGTTTAAGAGCTAGGCCAGCTTCGATCTGAGCTTACGTCAGGCCCGATCTATTTTCTCTACCCCTGGATCTTGCCTATCTCAATCAATTGTGCTGGATCCTGAGCTTGAGCCTGGCCGGCGACGGGTCTTGGGCTTTCTGCTCCGAAACCTATTGCCTTTCTGTACAATTTAGGAATGTAAAACTTCAGGGATGAAAGAATTATATCCACGTTATACATTACATTTATTTTCGAAAGAACATAATCCCATTAATATGGTCAGAGATTGAAGGAAGGAGGAAATGCATTGTCGATGTTTTTTGATGGTTCTTAAAACAAAAATCCATTGACTTCGTAAGTTGCTATGCTCTGGAGCAAATGGACCGATTATCAGGTTGGGGTGGTTTGACTTTGAGCACCGGGTTGCTCTCGAAAAAATTAGCTGGCCGGAGCTCAAATCCACTGCTAAGAGTTGTCATTACCGGAAAATCTTCTTGGTAGGGCACATGGTGAAATCCCAATGTGTACCACAACACAATGTCTTTATTTTCTATTTCCCTATTCCTGCATTAACAAGAAAAGTCGACACAACAATGTTGGTGTGACAATTGTTACGTAAAGTCAACAAATCAAAATTGTTGGTATCTGGCGTACCTGAGGCTCCATCTTGCTAGGGTATCATCTCCTCGGCTTTGATCAACATAAAGCCCTCCCGCCCATTTTTCAGACTTGTTATATGGGGTAATCCATAGATTGTATTCGGTGAAGGCTCCCCGAATTTGTGCATAATCATCGTCTGATAAGAGGGGGGCCGCAACGGACCCTGGGATCAAACGGTAGCCAATGAAGTTTCCGATACTGGTCCTCTTGTTTGGATTAACCACTAATAGATCTTCTTGTGCTACACCGAGCTTAATCCTTGCATCAGACTCCGTTTTAGCTGTCTCGCTCACAACCCTCCAGTAGCTCCTCCTAGGCGACCGGTGATCGGTCACTGGGGTCATTAGCAACTGGGACCTGACAAATGAGTTTGCATCGCCATCCACATCAAGATCAAGATGGTAAGTAAAGAAGTGGTCATGGTTTGCCCCCAGGGTGTTTTCTGCTAGCAATGTACCATAAGCTTCCTCTTTTATTTGATCTTTATGGGTGTACATTGATCCCCTCACTTCAAGCAAACCAGTCAGCCCAACCTGCACGGAAAATATGAACCAGAAGGTCATCCAAGAACATTATCGTCATGCTAGAGGTAATCAAATTATGTTGGCTATTGAAATCTGCTAATTCTAATCCATCAAGAGAAAATATCATCTTCAAGAGCAACATATTTTGCCAACAGAATCAAATACAGCGTTTTCATCTACGCAGGTAACGATCACCACGAAATCACAAGCATATGCAAATGTTCTCCTGTGTAGCCTATGTTAGAACCTAACCTAGCTTTAACGCAATGGAACTGTGATCACAACAAATCAATTTTGATGCTAGATTAGACATCAGAAAAATAAGCTTCCCCGTTTGATGAGTTTATTAATTACCGTGACTTTGATTGAGCCGCTTTGCTTAAACTCCCAATCATTAACGTAATCGTAGTTGCCAACAGTAGACACCATTCTTACAACCAGGGTCACCTCTGGCCTTACTTCTCTTATCTGCACCACCGCCATTTGGTTTCAGACAAAATTATCTCAAAATTAAGCCCACTGAACAAACCCAAAAACAAATAAAAAAAAAATCACTAACCACTTTGCCTGGTATAGAAGCCTCCGTATGCCGCCACATTACGTCTCCGGCATACCTCTCAAATATGCAAAAGATATTAGGCATATTTACAGGCGTCCCGTTGTGGTCGGCAACATAAGCGTCCATGAAAACTGCATTTTCCGGGCAGTCCCTGAGTGGCTCAAGTGGCACTGCACAGAGGCCATACCCGTATTCACCAGCATCAAAATATACTCGATAGTACCACTCTTCATTTAGGTCCATATATGGCACGAAGACCTCCGACAGGAACCCTCGATACAGAACTTTACGAAACTTTTGCTTCTGGAGATCAAATATTGATGCCAAGGATATCATTGGGCCCGCCCGAGCATCGAAGCTCAAATGAAAATCCCAATTGGCCCACCTGATACATAGTACGGTGCCATCACCCAAAAGGAAATTCGATAACTTAAATAGGAATAGAAAATAACAGTAACAAAACGGGATTGATGCAGAGTAATTCCATTACTTTAAATGAACTATTTCATCGGACATTTGGATAGTGTAGAGGGGAAACTCCGTGAGTGTTTGTTTTTGCAGTAGCTTTGTTTTTCAATTCATTTTTTCAATTGTTTTTTATTTCAAAACAGAGGTAACAAAAATATAAAAGCTACCCAGTCAAAGGTTAAAGGTCTCTCACACTTAATAAAAAAAATTAAAAAATAAGATATTTTTATTAATTATTCTTTATGAAAGGAAGATTATCTACACCTAATAAAAAATCTCAAAAATAAAGATTATTCAAAACCTTATAAAAAATGCATTCTAAATTTTAATACCGAACACACGCAGTAATGTTGAACACTTACAAAAAAACCCTCAAATATCTATATGCAAATATTTCTTAATACCTATCGAATAATTTTTAAATATATCCAAAATTAACAAATAATAAAACATTATTTGGGATACTCAAGGATACTTCGAAAACTCTTCTACATACTTGTCTTATTCTTTGTTCTACAATTTATATTATTCACTTAGGCCCCGTTTGGTTGCTGGAAAGTAGTGAATTCCAAGAAAGTATTTTCCGATATTTGGTAGTGTAATGAAAAATAAGCTAGAAAATATTTTCCAGTGTTTGGTTATGTCATGGAAAATGAGTTGGAAAATAACCTATTAACATTTTATTTTTCTCAAATTTATTAAAATAATAAGAAACAAATCTTACAAATTAAAAAGTTGAATGAGAATGAAATTGAAAAAAAAATATAATTTCATAAATTATCTCAAATAAAATAAATAATAATCAAAATAATAGAGATCAAATCTAAAAAATTAAAAAAATAAAAGATGAAGAAATTAAAATAATAATAATCAACATTTCATAAATTATTTCAAATAAAATAAGTAACAATTAAAAGAATAAGGACCAAATCTGATAGATAAAAATTTTCAATAAAAAAATAGTAAGAAAAAAAAAAATAACAATTATAAAAATAAGAACCAAAATTAATATAAAAATAAAATTTTAAGAGATGAAATTGAAAATAAATATTAAAAATAAAATATATATAACGATTAAAAGTTTGAGAATCAAATTTAATATAATCAGCAAATAATGACATTTCTAAATTTTTCACAACTTCCGGAAAGTGTTTTCCCCCAAATTTTTTAGAAAAACATTTTCCTGAAAATCAAGTCAAATTTTCCTTTTACTGGAAAGTGTTTTTCATTGACCAACTTTTCTAATGGCAAACAAACACAAGAAAGTTTGGAAAGTGATTTTCTGGAAACCACTTTCCGGAAAACAAACACAGCTAAAAGAAAAACACTTTCCTGAAAACCAAACCAAATTTTTCATTAACTAAAATTGACTGGAAAATATTTTTCGTTGACCGAAAAATATTTTTCGTTGACCAACTTTTCTAATGACAAACAAACACAGAAAAGTTTGGAAACTGGTTTTCCAAAAACCAGTTTTCAAGAAAACAAACGAGGCCTTAAAACCATAAAACACATGTCTACGTGTATGGGTTATTATTTTTAAAACAAGAATAACTCTGCTACAAATTTTTAAAAATAAGTGATTAAAATATGGATTATTATTTTTAATAACATATCCTATCATATTTTAAAATCTCAAGAATAAATGTTTCTATCATATTTTAAAAGTTAGCAAGATAAGATTAACTATCAGCATTATCTTTTTAAAACGGCTTATTTTTTTTTTTTTTTTTTTTTTACTAAAATTGAGTTCGGTTGTACTTTCTGTATCTTTTGATGTGCTGATATCAAAAAGATTTTTAAAAAATAAAAAAACATTATTGGCATTTCTTAAGCAGCTTGCAGTATTGTCATAAAAGTAAACTATAGTATCGCTTTCAATAAAAGAAAACTTCGTCTGCGGTCCGTAACCTTACCTAATCGTGTGTCCATCTATTGTGAAACTTGGGCCGTCAGATTGGTGCATCGAAATTCCTTTCAACGGTGACCCAAACGGTGGTTTTTGCGATGATTCCCTGTAGTCAGTCCCGTCAGCCTTTGGCACTGGCACAGTTGATCTATCTTGAAACCCTAAGATCTTCATTTCCTCAAGATCAACGGTGACAGTGATTCCCTCAATTGGTCTCATATACAAATTCACAGTCCCGTCTAAATAATTACACAGGACCCTGACAACCCTTTTATTCCTTCTCTTTTCTCCATACCAACCAATAGCAAAGCTCATACACACAACCTCTTCAGCCTTGAGCCCTCTCTTTCTAATTGACTCCAAGAACGGAGTATGCTTAAACGGCAGTGCATTGGCAGTTCCTTGCTCTTCAAAAGTGAGCAGAGGGTACCCATAACCGCCGTAAACTCTATCAGAAACAATCTTGCGGGCTGGTAAGTCAGCGATAATTTCATGAGTGATCTGGTTTATACGTGCTATGATAAATGCTTGTCGAGGTGGGGTTTTGGTAGCGGTGCCTTCCAGCCATGAAAGAATGGCGGTTTTGGTTGGTTCTTCGAGGCCTACATAGTGAAAGGCTATGCTGTGGTTTGACTTGGGATACGAGTTATGAACTATGGATTGAATTTTGGTGAACTCGGTAGGGGTTAGGGGATCCAGTGGGTGTGTGTGAGTTGGCAAAATGGAGAGCGTAGAGAGGAGAAAGAATATGAGACTCTTGGAGACGGAAGCCATGGAGACTGATGAGGCCATCCTTGAGCCCAACCGTTGACTATAAGGGTCATCCCATTCCATGGTCACCACTCACCTGTGTTGTGAGGTGTATTTAAAGCCGTTCTGTAATAAATAAAAAAAGCGATTTTTTTTTTTAAGGCAATAGGAATTATTTGTAGCAAAGTAAAAAAGCAACTTGTCATGATTTTTAAGAGCACTGTACCTGCGTCCCGTCGGATTAATTTTTAAGAAAATATTGAAAAAATACTTTGATTTACTTTTTTTTAGTGAAAAAAAATTGTATGGAATTAACTTGACATGATAAATTGATTTTACGGGTTAAAAACAACTTGAATGACTCGTAAAAATTATAATTTGATTAAAAAAAATTAAAATGACATGTTTTTTATATTAAAATAACAATATATTGGATTAACTTGGGTCAACTTATGTTAACTTGTCAAATTCATGACCCGAGTTATGAGACTGTGATAATCACATAGAAAACAAATAAAAAAACTTATAAAAGTCTAATTCCCAATTAATCTAGTGTTGAATGATGAAATATATAAATCAATTAAAAATGACCTAAAAAGTAACCCAACTTAACTCATTAAACTCGTAACTCGGGTTATAAAACTGAGATTATCCCATAAAAAAATTTGAAACAAATTACGTTCAATTTCCAATCAACCTACTATTGAAGGATGAGACTACAAAAATTACTTAAAAAATAACACAAAAACAACATAAGTCAATCTGCCAAATTTATGACCCAGGTCATGAAACTGAAATAACTTTATAAAAAAAAAAAAAAAATAACCCGATTTAACTTGGATTAACTTGCTAGATTTGCGACTCTAGTAATGAGACTGAGATAATCCACATGAAAAGTAAATAAAAAAAAAATATAAAACTTATTCTTAATCAATTATGTTGGATCAATGTTTGATTATGAGATTTGTAAGAATTTTAATTAAAAAAAAAACACAAAAAAATGAGCAAGTCAACATGGGTTAACCCATTAATCATTATTCCCAGGTCTCGAGGTCAAAATTATCTCATAAAAATCAAACTGAAATTAAACATGAAATCTAATTCTTAATCAACACAGTATTAAATGATGAAATTAGAGAAAAAATCAATTAAAAAATAATATTAAAGGATAACTCGGCAAACTCATGATTCGTATCATAATAGTGTGATAATCAATTAAAAAGAAAAACTAATATTAAATGATAAAAAAACATTGATTGAAAAAAATCAAGGAAGAAAAAAAAAAACAAAAGCAAATGTTTTTTTATCAAGTATTACTGTGCAAAACTCTATTGTTCATTATCTCATACATTATCATGGATGGGCAAAGCAAAATTTTATGTTTTTTAAATCTAGTCCTCAAAATTTTTTATGGTGATTTAATCATAATTGAAGATTAATTAATTTTGATTTTATGTTAAAATAAGGGATTGAAAATAAAGAAACCAAAATGAAAAAAGACGCTAAATATTGGTAGCATGTCACAAGTCTCGCAAAAAGAAGCACTTTGGTCTTTGAACTTTAAAAATCACATAAATTATTCAATTTCAGTACCTCAATATTGTTCCAATTCAATTTTGGTACAAAGCTAATTTTTTATATTTTTTTAGTCCCTGGTTGAGAGAGATCGCCAGATTCCGACTATAAAGAAAGACAATTGTTGTTAACACTGATTTATACCACAAAAAGATATGATATTTGTGTCAAATGGTTCAATTTGACGCGAAAAGTTTATATTGGATGTTTTTTTAATTTTAAATTTCATGAAAAAATACATTCGAACTCAAATTGATTTTTGGATTCGATTAGATTTTGGTTTATGGGGTAGTTTTTAGAAGTCATGGATGGATTTATCATAATTCATATAATTTTTATAGGTGTTATAAGTCAAAATGTTTGAAAATGAGTTTTTTAGGTAAAAAAACTTAAATCCTAATTTTTTGACCTCCACAGTAGCCAAAATCTAGACAAGTTAGACTAATCACGCATTTGCCTCAGCACGTGTTGTTTAATTTTTTTTTCCAAAAAATTTAGGGTGGACGGCATGTTATACAACCCAATTGCAAACAAAAAATAATCAAAGGCTTAATCACTTGGGTCTAAACAAAATAGGCCAAACAAACTTGGTTGACTTGCCAGGCTAAGCAGTGCTTGACTTTTTTTTTATTATTATTATTTTATATTTATTTGTATTTAGTAACTTTTTTTTCTTGCAATGATGTTTTTCCTTCTTTTTATTTCATCCAATCAATTTTAATTTGTGTTTCTATATTTTATTACTGTTTTTTTTAAATAAAAAAATATTTTAATAAACAAATTTAGTAAACACGACCAGGTGAATGTCCCGTCTTTCGAGATTAAATACTTTGATCCATATCTGTCAATTGATTTTGCAGGTTTTGTTTTTAGGTATCATTAATGAATTATTTTTATAGAAAATAAAAATATTCTATGACAGAGCGGAAGTCACATAACTAATTTGTATGATATTTTAAGGGTTTTTATTTAATTGTTTTTTGATATTACCGCATAGATATTACCGATTTCTCTCCCATTTCTTTTGATAGTAACTTAATAAAATAAATCAAATAATTATTTGCTTGTAATTTTTTTTTCATTTTAACGTACTTTTCTGTATTAGTTTTTTCTATGGAAATAAACAAATTCTTTCTATAAAAAAAAATGACAAGCTATTTATTAATCAACCGAATCCTGAACAAATTTTTTTTCATATCAAAACAACCCAAAATGTCAAATGGTCGCTTAAATTGTTTGAATATATATCCCAAATCACTCTTCAAGGATAAGTTTGTTTGGAGAGATGTAGGACCACCCTAAAACATGTGGGGTAAAGTATTATTTATTGTTATAGTATTTTCCTGTTTATTTTTAATATTTTTTAAATAAATTATTTTAATTAATTAATAATTAATGTGATCTAACCAATCACAGGTATCGAGAATATTTGGGAATGTGATGCAAATCATGTTTTTTTTAAAAAATTAAATTTTTTTATAAAAAATAATATTTTATATGTTTTGAATCGTTTTTGATACGTTAATATCAAAAATATTTTTTTAAAAAATATATTATTTTAAATATCAAAATTATTTTCCAAACAAATATAATAAACTAGTCCTTGCTCCGCCCTCTTGCCACGCACAAGCGTGGAATATTGACTATTGAGGTTAGTCAAAGTGATCAAGGCAAGACACTATTTAGTTTCAGTCGATTTAGTTCGAAATTCAATAATTGGGCATCCTCTATTTGTGTGTTTGGAAATCCGTTTGACTTTAAAAAACTTAAATTAATATTTTTATTTAATATTTTCAATAATTTTAATGTTTTAATATTACAAATAAATAATAATTTTTTAAAAATAATTTTTTTAAAAAAAACATTACATCCACAATACCTCATACATATAGACCTGATAAGTATCAACCAGTCAACATTTGACTCGAAAAAAATTGACGAGAATCAATTAAAAAAACCATGGTCGATTTAGATAGTTTAATCGGTTTTTGATTGAACCTGTCATATGTAAGAGGTAATAAAAAATAAAAAGGAAAAAAATGTGTCATCGTACAAATTTTCAACAAACCAGTCATATATTTTGTTTTTTTATTATTAATATAAGTGTTCGGATCAGTTTACTTGCATCTCGACTAATCCCATGAATCCTGAAGTTAACGACCATATAAACTTCTATTGATCATCATATTAGTAACGCTTGAACCTGAGATCACAGAGGGAGTAAATTTTTTTATCCCAAATTCTACCACTGGACCACCTAGTAGATAATTACATATTTCATCTCTTAATTATTTACATGTGATCCCACTACTATTTTTATAATTGATTAGCTCCCTCGATTCAATTTGTTTTTTAACATGGTCCTTCCATCATAATTCCGTAGAAGTTTCATGTTAAATGAGGATACATGTCAAAAATATAGAATCATGTGTTCGAAAATTTGGAAAAAAATAAAAGAAACTTTTAAAAAAGGTAAAAATATTACAAAAAATTAAGAGCTACAATTTTGAAAATTACTAGCAAATTTGAAAAAAGAATAGATTGAAAACTGGAAAAAGAAATTGAAAAGAAAAAAAAAGGTTTTTTAGACATTCTTAAATTTAAAAAAGAGAAGAATGAAAATATGTTAAATAATCATTCTTTATTGACAATTTTTATTTTTTTATCCTTTTATATACTTATTTATTTAATGAAAAAAATAAAATAAAAATTGAAAATACAGAAGTCATGCTTTGTAAAAAATATTATTTTTTAAATTATACCCGAAGAAATTAAAATTTACCTTTCATTTAAGATTTAAAAGGGAAAAGAAAATAAATGATAAAGGTGATATTAAACATTTTTATTTGATTTTTCTCTATCATTGCAAAATGGTGTTTAAAATATTCCATTTATTTTTATTGACTCTTTGAAATGGATCTTTCCTGTATTCTTAAAAATGAGAATATATAGGAAAAATAGTAAATTATTTCTAAGTATTTATGACTTTATTTTTCAAAAATACAAAGTCAATGTAATCTTTTATCCTTACAAACTCAACGTTGAATTGGTAGAAATTGAAAATGTTAAGAATAAGTTACTCAATGAAATATGATTTTAAACTTTTCAAGCGTCGATTATCACAAACTATAAACTATTATTAATATTTTGTTATTGTTTTATAATGTAATAATGACTTTATTGTCAAAGGTTTATATCGGTGACTATAAATTATGTTAATTAAAGATTACAATATTTTATTGACAAGTTACATCCTCTGAAATATATTATTTTAAAAAAATATGTATTACAATGTAAAAACATTGAACTAAATATAGAAGATAAAATAAAATATTTAAAATATATGTGTTTTTAGTCTTTCTTCTTTTTATTATCTTAAAAGAAACTAAAAGGAATTGTTGAGATGTCTATTAAACCATTCTTAAAAGATTGTTTTTTTCAAGGCTGTCGAGAAGTTTATTGGACCAAGACACAATAAGATATTATATATTTGAGATTGTGATAATGATAGAGATTTAAAATATTTTTTTATCTAGAATTGCATCAAAATAATTTTATTTTTTTGATATTAACATATAAAAACATAAAAAAATCACTTCAAATAAAATAAAAAAATTTAAAATTTTTAAAAACACGGTTTGCACAACGTTACTTTTTCTGTTGTATAATAATTCAATAATTTTTATTATACACATGTCCAAAAAAAAAATTTTAATTTTAATTTTTTATTTTTTAAAAAATATTTTTTTTATATTTGGTATTTTTATCATCTTGCACTTGCCTATTTATTACAATTATTTTTTCTTATTTTCATTTTTTAATATTTTTTTAGTTTTTCTTTACATTTTTTTTGAAAAAATATTAATTTTTTACTTTTTACGCTTTGAATAGTTATTGCTAATGTATCTATATTATTCTTTTTGTTTTTATCTTTATGTTTTTGTAATTTTTTTTTATTTACACTTTTAAAAAAAAATTATACAAAAAACTAGGAAAATAGTGTTTCATTATAGTAATTGCAACATTACTCTATTTTACTGTTATGTTAAAAATTAGATTGAAATTTTAAATGTTTTTATTAACTTATATGATAGTAGTTATTAAATATATGTATAAATTTTTTGATTTATAA
The DNA here is from genome assembly GCF_005239225.2 of Populus alba. Lineage (NCBI taxonomy): Eukaryota > Viridiplantae > Streptophyta > Magnoliopsida > Malpighiales > Salicaceae > Populus > Populus alba. Next base: position 10,664,477 of record NC_133291.1, read on the forward strand.
TTAGATTTTTTTAAAAAATACATTTGAAAAGTTTGAATATTTTAATTTTTTTTATTAAAAAATTATTAGCAAAAATATGAGTCAAATAACTAGAAATAACAAAAACTTAAAACCATTTTACTAAAGGAAGTTATTAAAAGCACAATTGATAGATTATAATTATGAGTAATAAGGTTATTTTAAGTTGTTAGATATTTTGTTTTAGACGTGTTTTAAAATTGAATTTAACTTGAAAATATTTTTTAAAATACTAATATATAAAAAAATCAAATACTATTTTTATAATTTTAAATAAAAATTATTTTTATAAACACTTATCCAAAACAACATCAAACAAACATTACGCAGTGGCGTGGTAATAACATCTACAAGTTTTGTATATTAAAAAAAGGCTTTCGCTGTTCAAAAGCTCTCTCAGTCCATCGGGGAAATTCTAGAACATGAGTGGGACACCTAACCACCTTTGCATGCTCTCTCATCTCATCAACCAGATCGTCTCCTTCTCGTTCCTTCTATGCTGTTTGTCTCTTTATCTGTTCCTCTTTACTTGTTACCTACAACCCCTTCCCTCCCTGATCTCTACTATCAATAGCAAACAACCTCTGATCATTTCTATTTGTGATCTTCTTGCGCACAAAAATAATATTTTCTATTAAGAATTACTAATCAGGTTAGCATCTCTCTAGCTAATGATTTTTTTTTTTTTTAATTTGCACTAATTTTTGCTTCTTATTTTATTGTCCTTGAAGTAAATGATCACTAGCTTTGGCTTGCTTTAGTTTGTTGCCAGCATGACTTCTCATACGAGATTTCCTTCTCTTAAACCAATCGAATGCTTATGCTTCCTCTATAATGTCTGTTTCAGCTATCAAGTGATATTGGAATTCCTTTTATGTCATTTTATAGATTGGTTTCGGGTATTTCATCATTTCATGTCGATTTACTTGTTCAGATGAAGAATGTCTTGCAGATGTTTGTTGAAATACCGACGCGAACTATATTTTTTTGCAATTTAATTGAAGTTGAGTTATTGTTTTCAGCCTCAAATTTGAATTTATTCTCAAGAACCCATTTGCTAGGAAACGCCCGATTATTTTTTAGGTTTGCAACTGTACTCATTTGAAATTAACTGTGCCCTTGTTCTTTCTGTCTTTTTGGATAGTCGGTTACATTCCCTGTGTAGGAAGATGGAGGATGCCCGGTGTGGTAGTTGAATTAATGTACATTAGGTTTATATGGTGTTAGAAATCAGTTACAGGGATAGTAGTATGTACTACACACTTTGTTTGACTAAGTACGGTGTCATTTTCTTGTACAGTGTAAATGACGATGTCTGCTTTGTGGAAGTAATGCACCAAGTGCTAAGCATACTCTTGCGTCCCTAAAGGTTCTCCAAAAAAAAAAAAAAACGATCCATTGTAGAACAGTTTCATGTTCGGTGAGACTGTTTTCTTAATTTTTGGGTGTCTGGAGCCCAAATGCGCTCAGTTTATGTAACTTGAACTGGAATTAGGGAGATAGTGCTTTTCAAGTTACCCTCATCTTTTCCAGTTTGTAAATCTGTGGGGAAGGTGATGGTATTAACTTAAATTATCAGAGGTGTACTGACTCACCTATTGCTCCAAAAATAGGACATAAACAACATACAACATATATCATCTTGATTTTGTATAGAAAACTTAATTCACAGTTGCAGTTCTGGCATTTTTCCTTAGCATCTTTGTATTGCATATATGTTTTAGGTAGTTTTTATAACTGATGTTTATTACTCTGTTTTCAGTTCCTGACGAGCAACTCCCTTATTTCTTTGTCAAAATACAGGAATGGCAGAACCACAATACACAGTTGCATCTGACAGTGAAACCACCGGGGAGGAGAAATCTTCATCAGCTTTTCCAGAAACTGCCATTGGAATTGACATTGGGACTTCAAAGTGCAGTGTTGCAGTCTGGAATGGCTCCCAGGTAGAGCTCCTAAAGAACACCAGAAATCAAAAGTTGATGCGATCATATGTTACCTTCAAGGATGAAGTCCCTTCAGGTGGAGTCAGCAATCAGCTCTCTCATGAATATGAAATACTATCTGGAGCTGCAATTTTCAATATGAAACGCTTGATTGGCAGAGTGGATACTGATCCTGTGGTTCATGCAAGCAAAAGGCTTCCATTTTTGGTGCAAACTTTGGATATTGGTGTTCGCCCATTTATTGCAGCTTTAGTGAGCAATGCTTGGAGATCCACCACTCCTGAAGAAGTCCTTGCAATATTTCTGGTCGAACTAAGAGCCATGGCTGAAGTCCAGTTGAAGAGGCCCATAAGAAATGTCGTACTAACCATTCCAGTGTCATTTAGTAGGTTCCAGTTGACACGGATTGAGCGTGCTTGTGCCATGGCTGGCCTCCACGTCCTCAGGTTGATGCCTGAACCGACTGCTGTGGCATTGTTATACGCACAGCAGCAGCAACAGACTGTACACGAGAATATGGGCAGTGGAAGTGAGAAGAATGCCCTTATATTTAACATGGGGGCTGGGTACTGTGATGTAGCTGTTACTGCCACTGCTGGAGGAGTTTCACAGATCAAGGCCCTAGCAGGAGCTGCCATCGGAGGAGAAGACATACTGCAAAACATGATGCAGCATCTCTTACCAAATTCAGAGAACCTTTTCCTCAGCCATGGAATCAACGAGATCAAATCATTGGGGTTGCTTCGAGTAGCAACTGAAGATGCTATCCATAGGCTCTCTTCACAGAGCAGTGTTCAGGTGGATGTTGATTTGAGAAATGGATCCAAAATATGTAAGGTGGTCACTAGGGAGGAATTTGAGGAAGTGAACCTGAAGGTGTTTGAAAAGTGTGAAAGCCTGTTAACACGGTGCTTGCGTGACTCAAAGGTAGACAGAGAGGATTTGACTGATGTAATACTTGTAGGCGGGTGTTCATATATCCCAAATATAAGAAATGTTGTCAAGGGTGTATGCAAGAAGGAGGAACTGTACAAAGTGATAAATCCATTGGAAGCTGCAGTATGTGGGGCAGCGCTAGAGGGAGCAGTTGCATCAGGAATCAGTGACCCTTTTGGAAGTTTGGATCTGTTAACAATCCAAGCTACCCCCCTTGGCGTCGGCATTAGAGCAGATGGAAACAGCTTTGTCCCAATCATACCTAGAAATACGACAATGCCAGCAAGGAAAGAGTTAATATTCACAACCACCCATGATAACCAAACCGAGGCTCTAATCCTCGTCTATGAAGGTGAGGGGACAAAGGTGGAAGAGAATCATCTTCTGGGCTATTTCAAGATCATGGGAATTCCGGCAGCACCCAAAGGAATTCCAGAGATAAATGTGTGCATGGACATCGATGCCTCAAATGCACTTAGAGTTTTTGCTGGAGTGGTGATGCCAGGGACAGATCAGCCAATGGCACCGTTTATGGAAGTCAGGATGCCTACAGTTGATGATGGGCATGGCTGGTGTGCTGAGGCCCTGAACAGGACTTACGGTTCAACTCTTGACCTAGTTACCGTGCAGAAGAAGATGTGAAGTCGAGGGTGACTCCAGATGGAGTCAGTCGGAAAGAAAAGTTGTTCTTATAGAAACGTAACTAGCTGCGAGGAAATAATACATGTAATTGTATATTGACTTTAATTTAATATTATTTTCATGCGCAATTTCAATCTTTTTAAATTTCTAGCTACACGTTTGGTAGAAAGGCTTCCACGTTGACTATGCAGGCTTCTATACGAATCACGGTTTATGCAGGCATTTCTCATCTTCTTTTCTCAATGGTTGGCGGTGCCTCTTTGTTCATCCTTGCACAAGGCCGGGCATAAGTGTTCATTTGAATTTACGTGGAAATTTTAATAGATGAGAACAAGGACTATGACGAATGCACAACGCTTTATAACCATCGTTTGGTTGCAGAGACTGATGTGTTGTCCTGGAGTGCAGACGATAGAGTTGCTATTCACGCCCTACAGAGCCAGCAATTGCGCGTAATATATCACGACTAAATTCTTGTCAATGTTCTGCTCTATTTCAAATTCTGTGAGAAGGTAGTGATGCAGGTGCTTGGAAAATCAAAATAGTAATAGGTAAGGATTTTATTTACTAGATTTATTTTGTTTCCCAGTATAACAGATCCTAAAAAATAGGTTTTCGATGTTTACACTAGTACAATTTAGTGCATAATATCACAATATTCTAAATACTCCCTGAATAAAAATGTTTGTTTATTACAAAAGATACTGTATAAAAATTAGTGGGAGGAAAGGAGTTTGAGAATTAGGGTTTCAGAGCAGCTGAGGTTTTGTTGTTGCTAATTACTACTAATTCTTGATTACTTCCAGCCTGAATTTTTTAATCTATTCTCTTTATCTGTTTGCTTCGGTGTGTTTACCAGGCAATCAACATATCAAGATGTCAGGTGGATCATGATGCTAACTGGGGCTGGAATTCACATCTCCATGGTCTTAGGAGAGAGTAACCCCCCTCCAATCCTAGAGCAGATGCATAATTTCCAATGCTAATTAAGAAATCAATCATGCACTAAAATGTTAAGGTTGCTGAAAACATAGAGAACAGAGGGATGAAGAAAAGTGAACTGAATCGTATATTCTTCTATATATCAACTAATACCCCTCATGTGACATTACTATTCTAACTGCTGTTAACACAGCCACAGGTTGCGTGCTGCAGATGTTATCAACTGAAAACACCCTATATTCTTCTTCCGCACTAGGTACGTCATAAAACCTCTGGATCTGTGACATATCTGTCAATTAACTTTTTTTTGCTTCATGTGGACAATTTTCAGGTGGTGATGCTTGTATTATTCATCGAAGAAATGGAGATAATCTCCCATCCCCGAAACGAGTAATCGATGTCCTCGCAAAGGACATAAATTATGCAATTTCATTAGCCAGGGACTATGATGCCAATATGGAGGTTTTAAAAGCACTAAGTGGAACCAACTTGGCTGTAACCATTGGGGTTCCAAACGAGGCACTTGCCCATGTAGCATCCAGCCAGGATCCAGCTGACAAATGGTTTCGAGACCACATACTTATGTTCAAATAGGTGTTCGGTTCCGATATATTTGTGTTGGCAATAACGCAATTTCTGGTGTTGTTCAATCCATTGTACAACAAGCAATTGGCAACCTCTACAATACAGTAAGGAAGACGGCGGTCGGGGATAAAGTTGGAGGGAGCTCCTCTCCTCCCTCAGCTGGTCAATTTGCAAATCGGTGGACAAAATTATGAATAACCTCACCGTTATTTGTACAGTATAGGGTCCCCTTTATTGATCAACGTCTACCCTCGCTATGTCCTCGTCTCGGAGCCGCAACATCTTTCATTAGACTATGCCTTGTTTAAGTCCTAACAGATGGGCTTTAGTTTTCTCTTACTGGGCTCGATTTTGCCATGCACTCTGATCTCCTAGGCCTGCCACTCATTTCATTGATATACGGGGCATAGGCCGCGGCAGTGACCGGTGACTTTCCTATCACCGCAAATAACCCACATCTACTAAACTACGAATGCCCTTCGAGATGACATTGTTATTAGCATTTCTTTTGATTTTGTAATTACTAAATTTTTTTTTCAAAAGGACGGAAGTTCCTATCACCGCAAATAACCCACATCTACTAAACTACGAATGCCCTTCGAGATGACATTGTTATTAGCATTTCTCTGATTTTAGTAATTACTAATTTTTTTTTTAAAAGGACGGAAGTGAAAAATGTCATCGACATATAATATGTAAACCCCACACTTCCCTCATCTCCTTATATTCTAGGGCACCACACGCAACAAGAAAAGCTATATATGACTGGGCGAATCTCACATGGGATAGGACCAAGACACTGATCGTAATAATTCCCATCTGAGAAATAAGTGCTGTCCACTTGATGATGATGATGATGTTGTGCTAAATTCTTTTGTGCTTTGTCTTCTTTGTAAATGCATCATAAAGTCAGAAACAAAATCCCACATATACCAGAGGTGTAAGGATGCTAAAATCTCTGGTCTATCCTTCACACCATGCCTCGGTGAAACCCTGAGAAAACAAACGAAAGGGACACTTTGAAATCCCGGAACAGACAACGAAAAAACTCCAAATACAACACTGCCTCTGAACACACTGCCTCCAATTTGTCCACATTGAACCTAATCTCAAGCTTAAGAACAGGACCAAATTGGGGAGTAGTGAAGTTAAATTAGAGTCCAAATACAAAGACTACAAGTCTCTCTCTAACGTCACTTCTATGCAAAGAGAACCCTTGATACCCCGACGACATATAGTAGATGACAAACTCCATATCCCAAAACATATATATGAGTATTATATATTTGCCAAATTTAAGTTCAATTCCCAATACACGCGCTGTTACTTCTGTTTACATGGAACGGAAGCTCCATTTTGACTTCTCAAACAGCAAAACACGACACATATTCCTACCACCAACTCTGCCATCGTTGAAACCGATCATAATACAAACTGGATAACTATTACAAAATTACAAGTAGAAGAACGCATGATGAAAGTTTTAAACAAAGTCCAACCCAAAAACAGCCCCTTGATTCTCCACAAAACTTCGCAAAATAAAAAATATATATATTATACATATAAGTTTTGAATTTAACTTGACAGACTTTTTTCAACGCTTACGTGGTTTTCTTGGTACAATATATATATCTCTATCTCCTGCGCTTGCTAGACTTCACCATCTAGACATATGATTTCCAATGCAAAAATGTTCACCGTTTCAACCACGCAGCCTCCTTCCCATGCCTAACCATCCCAGAACCCAAGACTTTGTGGTGTATAGAATTTGCTGGCGAGGTCACAGATGACCTCAAGATTAGAGACGGTGCACAGGATTTGATATCCCACCTCGCACGTCGTCTCTCCTTTTCACTTGGGTCAATCAATGCGCCATAATTAATCAAATTATTTGTACTAGTGTCATTTGCCATTGACATTTTGACACATTAGTTAAATGCAAGAGCAGCAGGTAGGACGATGCCTGTTGTACTCTCTCTTTCTTCTTGTTTTTCTTTCTTCTGGGTGTTAGAACCGTTGAGATACTGAGACGTGGCGCCGTCTGATGTGAGGGGAGACAATGGATATTAGTCCACCAAGTGGGGGCCGCATTTTTGACCTATAAATCATCTCATCGTACGGCCTTCTATAAAACTTAAAAAACGGTACGAACGATTCTCGAGACCTGTCTGCCTTACTGACGTGGCACTCCTTCTTGAAAAACAAGGCAGGTGATTGGAGGAACGAGGGGCGTGGGGTCCGCGGGAGAGAGATCTTGATAGGGTCTCCTTCGGTGACACGCTGTGGCAAAGGGGTTGATGGGAACAGACTTTTCTTGGATGGCCTGGTGTAGCTGCAACCATTGATGCTGCCACGTGGGGCTCTGGCAACTGGTGATGCAAAAGAGTAGGACCTAGCGTTGAGGGGAGAGACTAGGGCAGGGCCTAGATGGGAGAGGCTGGTTGGTCCTACTTTAGATGACGACGTGTCGGTCAAAGATAAGTGCCAAGGCTTGAGCGAGTCAAAATGGTGGGACACGGTGAAGGAAAATCTGGATGAAGAGCCAATCTTTGCCGTTGAGTTGATAGAGGAAGGATCAAATCGGAGGGAGGAGGCACGTGGGTAGGAGGAGAAGTCATTGAACTCCAGTGATTCTTCGAAGTCTAGTGAGGATACCACCACCGTGGCCGTTGATAGCTCAACAAATGGACGGACACCCTGCAACCATGAAACTATATAGTCAACACTTGTGGAAAATTAAAGCGGGTCGCTCTTAGACAAAACTCGTTTCAACCTAATTCCAAGTCCCTATTTTCAAATTCACATTGAAGTATCACTTGGCACAAAATAAAGCAAGTAAAAGTCACAAATTCCTAATTAACTATAACAACGATATCTAACTTACTCCATTTTAAAGAAAAAACTATGACATTTTTTTTATTCTCCGACGCAAATAAAGTATAGTTTTTAGCGTGCCAGCTTCACAGTATAAACTATAGTTTCAAATTCAATGGTCATTTTTCAGCGTCCCTGCTCCACAGTATAAAAAACAGTGTGGAAACAAGCTAGTGGACACCTTGGAAAGGGCTGCAGATTTGACTTGAGCTTTAGTGGCCCATGTAACTAGAAAGGCAGAACACCAAGTTGGTCGACCAGGTTACAACTACTTCCAGGTCCAGCAGGTTAACGTTAAACACCCACACTCTAAGACTTCCACAAGTTTTTGAATTTTTACCTTCCATAAACAAGAGAAGAGAGAAGGTGGGTCGATTACGAAAGCCTTGTAAAGCCTGCCTGGGTAGTACTCAGCCACGATTTTCATCGTTCCAAGCAATAAATTCATGAAAGCCGATGCTGACCTGAAAAAGCCTGTACATTTGCAATTAATTAAGAGCTAGTGCACACCCATCATGAACATTCGGAAAAGGAAATGTGGATTGTGAATTATGAGTAGTATCAACTATTAAAGCCTGTGCATTGTAGGGAATTATATTTAATAATTGTGCTGGCATTTCGCAATGCAAAAAAGGGGAATGCTGTTGCAATCTGTGTGAGGATCAATGCTTTTAAGGAATTCTAGGAGAGTATACAAGCTTCAATTCCTGAATACCCCCCTACATATATATATATCTGACCACTAAGGCAACCATGAATGTGAATGTGACACTTGAGGGGCACCCCGGCAATCGTCTGAAAATATCTCACATCTCAGGCGGTTCTCCGACGCCTCTGAGTGCCCGTGGTCTCCTAGATTAGCTTAGGTAGCCTGCTTTACCAGTGTGCAACTCTAACAAAAGTGCCTCCTCAATTTTCAAATCCTGGTCGATCAGAAAACACTCAAAAAATCCAAAGCGTGATACTACTACTTACTTGCATCAAAGAGGAGAACAAATTGTTCAGCGTTTTTAGGCATGGTCCCTATTGCCACCTCCAGTGTAAACACCAGCAACCGAGCGAACCTGATTATATATATATCACAAGAGAAATAAATTAGTTTTTTTTTTTTTTAAAAAAAAAAAACAGATATAAATTAAATGAGCAAAATAAAATTTACACTCACAGTTTTTGTGAATGGAGCTTTTGGTAATCTTGTTTAATACGAAAAATCTACAAGAAACATGTAAAAGGAAAAAAAGAGAGGTTATTTCCAATTAATTTGTGTAAGCTTATTCACTCTTGATATTTCTTTCTTGAAGAAAAAAAAAAAGTTAATAAAGGGAGCGAGATAAGGAATTGAAAATCACCATAACAGGTCTGGATTCTTCATCATGACCAGCAACATAAGCAACTCCTTCAGCGAGCTCAGCTGAGAACTCATCTGCTATCAAATTCTCTGTCCATTCAAGACCATATGAATCAGGAAAGAAAAGAGTTTGCAATGATAAAATTTCGATTCTTTATTTTGAAATATAAGATCAATGATTACAGTGATGTTTACTTTAACGCCCAAATATTCAACTAATTAAACTGAGAAAAGCAAGATTCCACGAGCATAACGAAACAAAAAGAAAGGATGGTTGTAAGAAAGAGAGTGGTAGCGAACAAATAGAGAGCAAATTTTTTTGAATGAATAGAAGAATATGGAAAAGAGAAATGGAGGTTATGATACCAGTGCCTGCACTCTCTCTCCAAGAAAGGCAAGCCCTTAAGTGCTTAGCAGCTTTCTTCACATTATCACCTTTTGCTCTTAGAAACCTCTCTACACAAGCATTGTTGCAGAACTTCTCCTGTCAATTAATAGTCACATATCAGAGAGATTCATATATAGTAATCCCTAAAGAGATCGATGAAGACCAAGCACAACAAATGATAAGCTTGTAACAGGAAAATCATGAAACACACTTGCTCGCAGTACTGTAGAAAAAGTTTTAAGTTAAAAGAGTGATAGTAACAGAAAGTGAACAGTGTGATAATATATATCTTGGTTTAAGAGCAGAAAGTGAACAGTGAAAATAACAGAAGCCCACCTGTTTAACAGTGAGTGTAGCTTGTTTTCTTAGAAGCTTGAGAACAGCTTCAACTCTATCATTGTCCTTGTGATCTTTCTGCCGTTGTTGTTGTTGATGCTGTTCTTTCTTGCCCATTTCGAGAGAAAACAGTGTGAGATCAAGAGAAAACCAATATGCCAAACTTCTGCCTCACGCCACCATTAAAAACTTGAACTTGCAGTGAGAGAGGGAGAGAAAGTTGCTTAGGTAGAAGTAGAAACTGGCAACTTTGAATAAAGATAGTAGGGGACTTAGGGTCCTATATATAGCAAACGATGGCTAATAACGCCGTTATAAAATGCAGCATACAGAACCAATAAAGAAATTCTTAACAATGTCAAAGATATATATAAATCCTTTTCTTTGAAGTAGAAAAAAAAGAAAAGAACTATAGTGTTATTTTATTATAATGTCCATTATGATTTTGCTAGTGACCGCAACGGAAAACGTCACCGCCTCCATCCGTTGATGATTTCTTTTCTTGTATCTTTCTCTAGCGTCCTAGCTCTATTTCTTTTAGGACACGCGTTTAGTTTCACACTTGTTTAGTAGAATATCGATTTCTCTTTTCGGGTTCATTAAAGAGTTCATTTATGGGAAATGAACTGCTAGTTTTTTTATAAAAAAAAATGTAAAAGAAAAAATAAAGGAGAAAGCTGCAGGGGGCATTGGCACAGCGGCATTGATTAAACTCGAGTACAACGGTACTATATTGTTTTCATTATTTTTGGTAATTTTCTTCGCTGCCCATGTAATGATAACCTTCGAAGGCAAAGGACTATGAACAGTGAGATCGAAGGACTCCCGTGAGTGGATATTTTGGGATATTGAATCGCAGTAAACAGTGTTTTTTTCCCCCTGCTTTGATCTGGTTCATGCATGCTATAGTTGCAGTTGGAACTTGGATGCATATTTTATTTTGGTCGGGAAATTGATACATTATGGATGGTACAATATTGCCACTTGTGGGTAATAGAGCAGTTCTTTTCTGCTTAATTTGTTCGTTTCTCGTTTTTGGGTGTACAAGGCATGCATGCATTTAGCGTTGTTCGACGAAAAAAGAGAAAGGGATAATGTTCTGTTGTTTCAAATATTAGATCAGCACACGAACTATTTTTGTGTTATTTTGAAAGCACCAACAAATGGTGCTATTGATTGATGGGTTTTAGTCATTGATGCAAGACAACAAGATTTTAATTCAAAATAATAGCTGAAATATGATAGCACACAGGAATTTTAGTTTGTTGCGTTTAGAATTAGGGTTGAATTGTGTTTATAGAAAATTTATTAATTTTATTTAATTTTTTTTTATTTTTATGCTGTTTTAAAAACCCATTAAGTAATATTAAAAACCAACCAAAAAAGCTTTAGGAATTCTAAAAACAAATTTACAAAAAATCCTAAACAAATAAAATCACCATAAAAAATAAATGTTTCACTAAACTAAATAGACAATAACAATAAGTAGAAAAAAATCAAAAAACAATTTCTGAGCAATTGCAGTGCAGAAAATTGAGTCTGCGAGTCATGTTTGCGTCCACGACAGTATTGTGTACTGTGTAACATCTTGTTCTTTTTCTGGGTGCAAGAAATGTATGCTCTCATCATTGCATGTTAAGGTTACAAAAATATAGGATGTTTGATTTTAGTTATTAAAATGTTAGTGTAGCTTTTATGAAGGTCGAACTGGATAAAAATATACACGAACAAATTAGAGATTCTAACATCGATCTAACATGAATCTACCGAGCTATAATTATGTACTCTCTGTTGTCTGAATGACCAAACACGGCGATGCATATATTGAATCCGAATTTTATATGATCCAATGCACATAATTCTACGAGTCAAAACCTTCATATTTGTCCATTAGTAGCTAAAGATTGACGAAGCAATGCCTGATTCCGTTGTTGTTACGGCGTGGACCTTCGTTTCCTACATCTTGCCACCAGAGTCAAGACACGCACTAAACTCCGAATATTCTCCACGTGTCGATCTTTACTTGATATAATTACAAAGATTTTATTAACTGGCAGTGTTTGTTTATGAAGTTGCATCGTGATTTAAATATATATTTTTAATATTTTTAGATTATTTTAATGGGTTGGTGTTAAAAATAAATAAAAAATTATTTTAATATGAAAAAAAAACTTAAAAAACCATCTTTGTCGTAATTTCAAAAAAGGCTCGGCAAATAGATTATAAATAAAATTTGGTAGAATTAGTTAACTTCTTTTATTCGAATTTAATTTGAAGCAGGCGAAACTTTGAAGAGCTTCTAGACTCACAATCATGCCCCTCAAAGTCAGAATGAAAAGACTTGAACCACGACCTTCATGCACAAAACGTCATGGTTTTATTTGATTTGAGCTAATCCACGCGCCATAGGAGCTTTTGGTTTCCAGTTTCCCGCCGCATTAATGGCTCATTGTATATTTTCTTCCCTTGATCCGCCGTGTCATTTTACTAAAAATTCTACAACAACCACCTGAAACAATAAATACTTTTTTGAAATTTTAAATTTATTTTATATAAATTATAAGTTTGAATCTTTAGAAATTTTATGTTAATTTTAGAGCTGGTAAAATTAATTAAGATATACATAAATTAAGCTGAATATTTATATTAATAAAAAATATATGTATTTGATGAAGATATTTTGTTATTAAAAACATAAGAAATAATGATTTTGTTACTATACATTGCATTTTCAAACGATAATTGACTCTCAACACATAAAATAAAAGGCTTGAAGGGAGTGTTGTGTTAGCTAACTTAATCAATGAAAAAATATTATTCATTTTCACCACAAGATTTGCTATGGATAAGAAAAAAGGAAATTTAAAACTCACACTAGAGTAGCGCTTGGATACATGCTATTCCAGCAGAAAAAGGAGACAATTGTCTTGATTGGTTACGTGGAGTATCTATATAAGAGTTTGATGATAGGTTTTTTTTTAAATATATATTAAAATAATATTTTTTAAAAAATTATTTCTTACACCAGTACATAAAAATAAAATAAACAAATAAAAAAAATTTAACAAAATTAAATTAAATTAAACCATGCAACCAAACACGCTGAAAAACCGAAAAAGGAGGGTTTTGTTGCGGGGCTTAAGATAGATTTTGGGTTGGGATAGCCGAAGCGTAGTTTAGGCTGGTAAATTGGGCTTTCCAAAGTAAAGTGTAAGCTTTATCGTGCTAATTACATTAAAAATCACAAAAGGTGTTATTTAGTGAGAGATTTGTTTCCTCTTGTCTCCATTCACGAAAGAGAGAGATTCCACTCCTTACACCTGAGAGAACCTTCTAGCCTAGCTTCTTGCTCTTCCCATCTTCACAAAGCAAGGATTTCTCATCCTAGTATTATCGGGTGTTTTTTTTTCCAAGTAAGTAGGTGTGTGCTTGTGATATGATTTTGTTGCCTTCATGCCCACCCACGTGGCCCTATTGTCCTAAAGTTGCCTCCTTAATCCTTTGTTTTTTCTCCTCTCACCTACCCCTTTGTGTGAGATTTCAAAATTTGAAACACCGTACCCTCCCTTCAGAGATGTCCCTGACAGCCCCAAAGAATACAAAGGTACATGTTTATCATGGTTTAATCAACAAACACCCCTTTTAAATTCAAACGATGTGTTACACAACAGTGCTTCCCTCCCTGCCTTCTATTCCCTCTTTCTCTGTTCACATGCATGTGCATTTATGCGGTTCCCATATATATATATATATATATATATATATATATATATATAAAGAAATAGGATTATAAGAATGGCTTATGGTGAAAAGGGTAACACTGTTTTTGTTTAAAATAACGCAGTAGATGGGAGAAGAAAAGAGGCCAGTAACCAACATTACTGGCAGGGCCCTTTCCTCCCTTACCGTGTTTGATTTGGACAGAACTGATAACGGATGGATCGTGTCCGTTTGTACTCAGCCGCATGAAGAGGGGATTTTCAGGGATGAAAGGGATTTTCTAATTCTTTCCTGCTCTTTTTTGTAAATTCTAATTTCATTAACAATAAGCTATAGAAGATCTATTAGAAAATAATATAAATTATATTTTTAAATTTCATATAAAAATTTAAGTTATTAGATTGAAATAATTCTTTAACACGATCTCAGAGCTTTAATAATCAAACGGTCACGAGTTTGAATCTTACTATTTCTATTTATTTGATAAAAAATAAACATAAGATAATATGAATTTGTACAAGTTTCAAGCCACTTGAAAGAATTTGTTAAAAAATAATATAAATCATATTTTAGTACCTCACCTAAAAGTATAAACTATTGAATTGAGATATGAGTTAGGCAACCGGGTAACCTGGAGCTTGAGATTTCCAGAATTGACTTATCTTTGTTTATGAAGTATTTAAAAGTGTGATAATGGTTGTTTTTTAAAGTGGTTTTTATTTGTAAATACATTAAAATAATATATATTTTTTTTATTTTTTAAAAATATTTTCATACATACATCATAAAAAAAAAACAACATATAAAAATAATTTAAAATAAAAAATATCAAATTACATGAAACTCGTTGTGGACGCAATTCCAAAATGCACAAGATTCTGCAGGATGCGATATCAAGGCAACAAATTAAAGGGCCATAGCATCGAGTGCCTTTTCATCTGCATCATAATGCGAAATCAATTCTTTTGGATTCGATGTTGCCTGGTTACATTAATTATACACTCACATGGATTACATTGTGGTTAATGCGGTGCCGCGTAGTGCAGTTTGTCCGTGGGGCTTGCAGTCCCCAGAAATCCCACCACCACTAAAATCTCTTTTATCATATGCTTGGATCCTTGCACGTTGGTTGTATTCTAACTTTATATCTAGTTTTTATTGCTACAAGATATCGATGCAGAGGGCAGGACATGGCGTGGCTTGCAGTTGTCCACACTATCATGGCGCATGACTTCCAGCCAAGAGATCAGATGGACGAACAGCAATCAGCCGGGGAATTTATATATATATATATATATATATATATATTAATGCGGGTATCGAGCCTGCCATCGAGGAAATTGTTCAATATAATTGTGAAGTCTACATGCTGATTTCGCATAAATTTCAAAATTAAAATATGATAATTAAAAATAATTTTAACAATTCATAGTATAAATGTTTGAATGAGTTTCTTGAATAATGAATCAATAATCATCATTTTATACGCAATTTATGGATCCAGGTGAGCAAGTAAAACATTGACTACAAGAGCGGAGGTAGGGGGCTATAAGGGGCTGAGGTCCCTGCAAGGAATTTTTTTTTTCTAGCTCCTCCCTTCATAATATTAATATATTTATTTTAAATTATAAAACAACTAATATTTTGACCCCTTTTAATTTTTTTTTCTGGTTTTGCTTTGCTTGGTTGTCCCAAGCTCTTACAGGAAGCGCATGCTCTGACTCAAACTCGAGATTTACTGTCCAAATCTCGAGCTAAAAGTATTTTTTATTTAAAAATATATTTATTATTATTATTATTTTAATATTAGCACATTTAAATAATTAAAAAATACTAAAAAAAAAAACATGTATTAAAAACACTCAAATATAATTACAAAAGCGTCTTCTCACTGCTTACAAAACTAATTTTTGGAAGGGACATTTCGAAATTAACAGCATTACAACAAAATAATTGCTTGGAGTCGGCGCATACACCTGATAACCCAGGCCATCATTTGCGTTCTTCTAGATGAGGCAAACTTGCACTATGTAAAATAGGCCCATTCCAAAATGTTCTGTATGCTCGGAGGAAAATAAACTGGCTGCCTCAGAATTTCTTATCCCTTGCCTTTATCAAATGTTAAATAATTTATGTTTATATTCGATCTTATATCACAAAAAAAAAAAAAAAAAAAGACTAATTATTTCTAGCTCCCAGTGTCTCAGATAAAGTGTACCAGGATAAGGCTCTTTTGTAGGCTAGCCCACACTCGATGGCTGAGCTTTTACTGAGCTCGGCTTAGGTTAAAAACAACATTCGCGGCCTCAAAGATGGCTTCACCTGGCCTGGCCTACATAACAAAATTATCTTATTATCTAACAATCGAAAGGTAAAGAACTAATTGATTTCCATAGAGTAACTGGAAGGGTTAAGAGGGTTTCCAGTTTCCACCATAATCGATCTTCAGCATATTTCCACTACGTACCCGATCATTAATTCCACCTAAAAAGTGACGCAAGAGAGTCTTCATTGTTACAGGCATTGCCTCTCACTCTCATACTTCAAGAACATCAGCTAAGATCGATGATTCAACATTTATCAGTTCTGTACTCTCTGTATTTCTCTTCTATCTACACTTAACTGATGAGATGTTGAAGGTATCAATTCCATGGACAAAGTTTGGCATTCCTGGTCGACTCGTCTCATACAAACTCTTCTTTAAAGGCGCTCAGTGGACAGGTGGAGACACGGGGAGGGACTCTTGTAGAACAAGACTCTTGAAGGAAGATTGTGCTTACTTGAAACACAAATAAGCCCCACACAAGACCGTGTGCTATCCAACTTGTTATACAACAACAGTAAAGACTCCAGAGATATGAGGCTTGAGGCACAAGGGAAGTTTGTGAAAATATGGGGATGTGTATATGTACTATATACAAGAGATCAAGAGAGTCTGTGGAAAGTGTACAAAGCACTGCTGATTGGTGAGGTGGCTTCTTCTCCTACAAGGGAAAAAGGGCTTGACAATGACACTGCAACAAGAGCAAAATGTGAAATGCATGATTGGCCGGCAAGGGAATGTAAATGTGTCTTGGCTAGCAACAGTGTTGGCCTTAAGTGCACCCCTGTCCAAGCAAACTATACAGTTCTTCTGTCTTATTCCCCTCCCTCCAATTCTCTCACCTGTACATGAGCCACACCCACTTTTGCAAATGGGGTGGCTGCAATCCCTCCTCTCTCCATTGAAGAAGCTGTGGTTTCGTCTACATTCAACTCCAAAGAAGAGTATGTTCTTCGCACCTATAACTGCATTTCCATGCTGTCTTCTCTATGTGCTAGTTTCTGCACGGTTTTTCTTTGTTACCTTAATCATTGTTCTTGGTTTATTAGAGAATGATCAAGCAACATCCTACCATTGGCACTGGACTTTCTTCATGGCCAATCTCTGGTCAAATTACAGTTTCAGTTCCAATATCCGAGCATCTTTCTCCTGGCATTTTCTTCTTCTCTCTTTTCTAATGATTCCACTAGAATTTAAAACAAAACCAGTTCGCAAGAAATCCAAACACCCAGATCCAATCTCCTTTTCATGTTTCTATAGAAATCGTTTTGCGCATTCTTTCGGGCGTGCCACTAAAGACTCTTTCAATTTTATTTTATTTTAATTGGCTGCATTTAATCAAACTTCATCCTAAATTTTATAATTATTTAAGTGCAATTTGTTGCATTTTTTTTGTTTCAGGACGAGGGATATACATTCTGTATGAGGATGTAAAATCCTGCCAATATGAAGATGTGCACGTCCTATGGTCAATACTAGTGGAGTCACATACACCTTCCTTGCCATCAAAACATTGAAGTCGTATACACGAACAGATTAAATTCCCAAGAAACTGAGAGATGTCCACTCATGTACATAAGTATTTATCTTGTTTTATAATCTTTTGAAAGGATTTTTGGTTTTCTAGTTTGCTTCTTGAGTTTCTTGTCATCTGGGATATATATATCAGAGCATAGCTTTTCCTCAAAATTCGTGTTCTTTTTCTTTTTTTCTTTAAACTTTATGGAGATGGTTTACACCAACTCTGAATTAAAAGGCAATGGGTGAAAGAAGGCTCTATTTCTCTTCAATTTGCTCTGTTATTTTTTTCCATCAGTTTCCAGCAGTTGGGTGTAGCAGTTTCTTTCTTCTTTTCTTATCAACCTGAAGTTGACTCGCGAAAACTATAGAATGGATGGAGTAACCTACATGATGTTCATGTCTTTAATTAATTCTTCCACAAATATTATTAGCTATACGCAATTCCACCGCTGTTATGTTCTTTCATTAATTTTGTCTTAAAAATCCACAAGATAGTGGGGGAGACTTCTTTATATAAATGTGAATTACACCACATGGCATTTTTAAAATTCAATCGTCATTATATTTTAAATGTAAAATGTGCATATAGCTTTGAATATGCTAAAAAGATAACACAGATTAACTATCTTTGTCTAGCAAGTTAGAATGATTGTATTTAAAAAAAGGTGCCTTCCATATTAAGAAAAAAAAAAAGATTTGAACTTTGGAGGGAGGAAAGGTCGGTTGTGTGGGTGAGTGCCTTACAATTGAAAAATACTCGATTTTCATATAGCTACTTGGGTGTCATCGTCACAAGAAGATCTATTAGCCGGTAATGTTGCTAATGGTGAGCATCTTCATGTTCTTTCAGAGAAGAAGCCTTTGTGATTTTAAATTCAAGTTTTATAATTATTAATATGATAGTTATTAAAGATTTATATAATCATTAAATTCAGTACTCATGGGATTAATAGAGGTAAATATAAGCTATATATATAACGATACAGGCAGACTGAAATTTTTGACATCTTTAGTCCATTTCAGGGAAGCATAAATTCATGATATATAGAGAATATGGCAAGTATATGAAAACAATTCCAAGCCATTCTGCTGGTACCGAAATTGGAACTTCTAGATTGCAATTTGCAGGCATTTATTATTCCTTGAAATGTGATTTCACTCGAGGGAAATTTCAAGCTCGGAGCATTAACAGCATCACACATGTCGCAGAGTGTAGTCAACTATATTTCCAAGCCATGAGCATATAGCATCATGCAGAAACGGAAAATTCAGGCAACGTTATCGTAACTTGAAGGAAATGCACTAGTTATTATCATATTGACCACAGGGTCTGTAACAGATTGCACGGGCTCTTCTTGCTAAATATAGTATTTCCAAGCATTTATGACATTCTTAATTATTGGAAACGAGTGCAATTACAAATAAAACCTGACAAGTTGGAAGCTGGTGAAACATTGCCATCATCTAACATAAAATTATTTTCAAAAGATATTTTATTTTATTCTTCAAACTAATACAAAGGAATCTTAATATTTAGAAAAAAAACCCGTAAAACTCAGTATCCCTTGAACACCTATTGCCTACCCACCACAGAATTAGTAAAAGAAGAGAGCGTGAAAATCCTCACAAATCTTACGGCGTGCAAGTTTCAGATTTCAATACTTGGAATCATGTTCGATCTTCTTCTCCTTCGCTGCTTTATCAAACACTCGCATTTCACAGCAAGCTTCCAAAGTGTAATTATCTAGTTTAAGCAATGCAGGACTCAGAGGAAGCAATGGCATGAACTGATATGCAGTGGACGACACCAGCGATAAAAACTGGAGAAACTAAGTTTCAGATTTCAATACTTGAAATCGTCAACGCTGTCCATTGCACCGTCTCCAATTTGTATTGTGCTACATAGGTCAACTCCTGTAAGTGAATTCATTAACAGAGCTTGTCTAAAGTGGAACAACACCTTCTCCCGAATACTTAAAACTACAAGAAATACCATTTTCATCGTGCTTTAATGCTTAAGCCTCTCTCTCTGTCTCTCTCTCTCTCTCTCTCTCTCTCAAGCTACCTTACATGAACCAAAAAACTTCCTTCAAAACTTTGAAGAATTTTTCAAAATCGACAGAGTAGAGACTTCATATTCAATTAGTCCATACTGAAATCTCCAAAAAGATTAGCAACTCTCATATCCTTTCCCTAGTGACCAAGCATTTGACTTGCAAATTAAACACAGCTGTGGTTTATAGGCATTGTTTATAAAAAAGTTATAGCAAAAGAAAAACTAATTATTTTTCTACACTTATAATTTATTTCTAACTGAGTATCCTACACTAATTACTCAAAATTCTTAATTGGTGGAGATGATAAATTGTTAAAGGGTCCAAATGCAAATAACAGAGGATACACAATGTCAGGGTAAAAGTATAAGGAAGTTCCAAACTTCCATTCTATAATTATGGCACAATAAGTTTTCAATTATTGAAGCCATGCTCTCATTATTTAAGGAAATTGAAACAGTACATAGTTCAACAATGACACAAGTAAAGTTCTCATACGATTGCATACTTACTAGCAGTGTTTAAAAGCATGTTTCAGAGTCTAGTAGATATTTTTTAAAATGTTTTTTTTATTTAGAAACATATTAAAATAATATTTTTTATTTTTTAAAATTTATTTTTGACATTAATACATAAAACTATCTAAAAACAATAAAAAAAATCAATTTTTTTTTTAAAAAATTCAAACTCAATTTCAATCAATAACTTAGAAGTTCTGTGTTATGTGGTTTTCACTGGGCAATAATTCCAAGGATTACAAGGCTGCCGTTCTCCCACTCTAGGTGGCCAATCTTTTTAAAGTGCAAGTGGCCTTGTTTGTTTCCCGGAAAGTAGTTTCCGGGAAACCATTTTCCAAACTTTCCTGTGTTTGTTTGTCATTAGAAAAGTTGGTCAACGGAAAACAATTTCCGGTCAGCGGAAAACACTTTCCGGTCAACGGAAAACACTTTCCGGTCAACGGAAAACACTTTCCAGTCAATTTTAATCAAAAAAAATTAACTTGGTTTTCAGGAAAGTGTTTTCCTTTTAGCTGTGTTTGTTTTCCGGAAAGTGGTTTCCGGGAAAGCACTTTCCAAACTTTCTTGTGTTTGTTTGTCAGTAGGAAAGTTGGTCAATGGAAAACACTTTCCAGTAAAAGGAAAATTTGGCTTGGTTTTCAGGAAAGTGTTTTCCTGAAAAATTTGAGGGGAAAACACTTTCCGGAAGTTGTGAAAAATTTAGAAATGTCATTATTTGCTGATTATATCAATTTGATCCTCAAACTTTTGATTGCTATATATATTTTGTTTTGAATATTTATTTTTCAATTTCATCTCTTAAAATTTTATTTTTATATTAACTTTGGTCCTTATTTTTATAATTGCTATTTGCTTTTTTCTTATCATTTTTTTATTGAAATTTTTTATTTATCAAATTTGATCCTCATTCTTTTGATTGTTACTTATTTTATTTGAAATAATTTATGAAATGTTGATTATTATTATTTAATTTCTTCATTTTTCATTTTTTTTTTAATTTTTTAGATTTGATCCCTATTATTTTGATTATTATTTGTTTTATTTGAGATAATTTATGAAATTATTATTTTTTTCAATTTCATTCTCATTCAACTTTTTAATTTGTAAGATTTGTTCCTTATTATTTTAATAAACTTGAGAAAAATAAAATATTAATAAGTTATTTTCCAGCTCAGTTTCCATGACATAACCAAACACTGGAAAGTGTTTTCCAGTTCATTTTCCATAACACTACCAAACATCGGAAAATACTTTCCCGGAATTTACTTTCCAGGAATTCACTTTCCCCGGAATTCACTTTCCAAAAGGAATTCACTTTCCTGCAAACAAACGGAGCCTACTTATCTCTGCATGGAAGAGGGTCACAGTAATCTTAAACGAATTGAATGTATGGCGTTCATTATCCGGCCTGAGAATTGAGTTTGATTCACTTGACTAAATCAATTTATATATTTAGAATCTGTTGAAAGATTTTGATTTAAATTTTAAATGAAATTTAATTAATAAAAAATCAAAATGAAATCAAATGAGAAACCCTCTAATTTGTTTAAAAAACTCATCAATCTAGTTAACATTAAAAATTATTTTTAAAAAATATCATCTATTTATTACCTCTAAAAACCCTAACTAACATCTTTTCTCCCCACATTCTTTTCTCATCTCTTCTTCTTAAAAAATAGAAAGAAGAAGCTTTGGTTTAAGAATACCAGAAGTGGAAAAGTGATTGTATTCCATATAAACGATTAAAATGTTAAATAAGTCTGTGTACCGATCGTATAGAGATGACAGGTGTGTAATGTGTGTGTAAAATTAATATTTGTTTAATTAAATTTTAGTGTTTTTAAATAATGTTGATGTAATGATATTAAAAATAATTTTTTTAAAAATAAAAAATTTATTATTTTAATATATTTCTAAAAAATATATATATTTTTAAAAAAACTATTAATATATTAAAAACAATATACGTAAAGACAAATGTCTATAAAATTGCAGCCCCATGTTCTGTAGGGTAAGGAGCACATCAATTATTGTAATCAACTTGTACGAAAATTCTAACTGTCTGTAAAACCACAAGTCTGCTATTCAATTTTGATACAGATTAGTTAGTGTTCGATGTCACAAGAGACCAAATCAATTGGGGACAAGTTCTGCTATTGACGTGTCATTTGTTGGATCTATATGATGAAAATAATTATGGATCCCACAAAATCATTTATTTACTTAAAATCTCATAAATGTTTCCAATTCATCGATTGAGTGATTGGAGAGGAGAAGTTCTTTTGGATTTTATGCTGTTTGTTTGCAAGAGTTCATATGTTGAAAGGAAGGAGAAGGCAGACAGATGCACTGCACTCTTAAAAAATGAGACAGACAGCGGAACACAGCTTAAGGTACTATTTGGAGTTGTGTTTTTACCAGTGTTTTATGAAAATTTAATTTTTTTTTTAAATTAATTTTTTATATATATTTAGATATTTTTATATGCTATATTAAAAATATTTTTTTAATACATTTTAAAAAATAATCATTATTATATTTTTAAAAACCATGAAAATCCCTACACCAAGTGGAGAATCCAACCATTCTCCTTCAAGGAAAGGGAATAACCCTGTCTTTTTTCTTTTTTTTAAGTAACTCTATATTGCATTTTTAAAACTGGTTTATTCTTGATTTTTATATTGTATTTTATTATGAAATATATTAAAATAGTTTTTTTTTGTTTTTTTTAAATTTATTTTTAGGATTTGACTCATTAAAACAATCTAAAAATATAAAAAATATATTTTAAAATAAAAAAATATTTTTATACTGCAAAAACAATGGTAACTAATTAGAGCTATGACATGAAAAAAATTCCCTACTTCCATTGTTTTATAAATAATAGAGGAACAAGATAAAGATGGATTAACAACACCGCTATAAATTTTCAAAAGAAAAGAACTGTTGCTAGTTAATAGATGAACACTAGGGATCTTTTCAATTTAATTTTGTGTACAGAGAAGATTTGTGTATACCCCAACCGTATCATAATCTAGCCACGGAAATATTGCGATAATATTACAAGACAGGTTAGTGTCCTTCCGGGATCGATAGGGTATTTACTCGATCACTGTGTTTCTCCGTAGAAGATGATGATATCTTAAAATACAGTATGTGCAGGGAAGAGATTATTTGATTTTTGGAGAGTGGTTAATTCAATTAATTGTAAAAGTCTTAGATATTTACAAAACATGATATGAAAAGACTATCCAATGATAAAAACAATAATTTAAAATGAGAATGATGATAAATGAAAGAAAAAAAATTAAATTTCAAGAATAATAATGTTTTTTTATTTTTGTTTCATTAATGTTCTAAAGACTAAAATATATAAGTTTGAAGAATATATAAAATGAATATTTTTTTCAAAATGATTTAGAGAATATTTATAGCTACCAAACCTTATTGTTTTCAAGGAGTAGAGAGACTGGAAAGTCATTAACTCTTAATGATATTAATAAGGAATAAAAATATCTTAAACATCATTAATGAAATGAAAATATAATAAACACCTAAAAAAACCTTTTATGTGCCTATAAATATAAAGAGGTAATTAATTCTAACATAAAAATATCATGTCAATAATCTTAAGATAGAACTTAATGTTCCTAACATGGATTTTTAAGACCAACTAGATATATCATGTGGCCAGATTTAGGAGAAATGAGTTTGACAGTTTATCGAACTCATGATGACTTGGATCTAAATCATGATTGAATCCAGGTATATTAAGTTTGACATCTTACCAGACCCACAATAACTTGAATTCAACTCGTAACTAAACCAAAAAGTGTTGGGTCTAATATCTTACCAGATTCATCGTAACTTGAGCTTAATTTATGACTGAATCAAAATGTATTAAGACTTTGACTTAGTTTATAATTGAACTAAATATATTAAGTCTAGCATTCTGTTAAACCCATATTTAATTGAGTTGATATTTTATTATGGGTTTGAACTCTTTTAAAATATAAAAATATTGAGTTAAATCAAATGCTGAAATAATACTTGAATGAGTAACAAAGAACATAGAAAAGAATAATCCCTAGACAAAATCGTCGCCTAAGATATCTTTGATTACCAAATTATGTTTCAATTGACATTGATATAGAACATTTTAGATGCTCCATGCCACGAAACTTGAATTGCACCCATGTTTACCAGTCAATAACGTAAAAAATTTGACAACAATTCTCTTTCTCAAGTGGGATTACGTGCTTGTTGGTGTCATTAAACACTTTTTGGTGTATATCGTTGTCATAGCACAAGACTAGTGGCGTTGGTTCCAGTTTTGCCCTGTAAAGTTACAGAGACCTCTTTGATCTTTAATGGGCCCGAATACTTTTTCAAAGACGGTTCTCTAACTAAACCATTCTGATCCAAACGAATCGGATGCATCAGTAAACGGATTGGTCTCCCAGAACTACTAGGCCGAAATGATTTCGTGGCTGCACTGAACTGAGGTTGACACGTATATACTGCAAAAGTGTTTGTTTTTATATTTTAAATTTCTTTTTTTAATAAAAAATTCAGATTATTTTGAAATAATATTAAAAATAATTTAAAATAAAATAAAATATTATTTTAATATATTTTTAAATAAAAAACACTTCAAAAAAATTATTAATATCCTCTAAGACATGTACTGATGTACCCGTCTATTAGCCTTCCATTAGGTGCATTCTTTGCCTTTTATGTTAGTGTGTCATGTCGGCTTGTTCTAATAGCTGACATGAAACGAACGCAACTAGATGTACTACGGCCTTTGATATTCCAAAGGACCCTGAAACTTTCTATTTTAGAATAATACTAGCTATTAGACACGTCCTTCGCAACAAGTTTTTAAGGTGGTCAAAAAATCCTAGTTCGATGACTTCTTCTTTTTCAATATAAGAGAACCTTTTTCACCAAAAAAAAAATTAAAATACTCGATAAACTTTTATATAGCTTCAAATAATTAAAAAATCAAACAAAAAATAAAAAACTTATTGTGCTCGTCTACTATATCATGTGATGGGACAGCAAAAAAAACACTTAAATATAAAAGTGATTATTTTCGGTTCGGTTCAGTTTTTATTAAAAAAAATAACCAAACCAGTTTTTTTCCTTAAAAAAACCGAAACCAAACCTGCTCAAACTAACCTTTTTCAGTTCGGATCGGTTATTTTAGAAAAAAACCGGTTCAAATCGATTGGTTTGATTTTTTCAATTTGACTCAGTTTTTCTTCAGGTTTAGCTCGGTTTTTTCCGGTTTGGCTCGGTTTTTTTCGGTTTAGTTTTTTTTTTCAGTTTCAGGCTTATAAAACCGAATCAAAATGGTCGTTTTTTAAAATTCTAATCAGTTTTTTTTCACAATTTGGTTTTTTCATTTATTTTTTTTTCGGTTTTCTCGGTTTAATCAATTTTTCAGTTTTTTTGCTCATTCCTGCTTAAATGAGATTCTTTTTGTCAAATGAAACTTAATGACACTAAATTTAATGTTTTTAATGGTCAACTTAAACTTTTTATTTAGTTACTCAAATCTAAAACTAAAAAACTAATATTAAAAAACTAAAAAACTAATATTAAAAAAGTTTTAGATTAAAATTAAATTTGTGAAAAGATAAAAAATTAAAATTTTATAGTTTGAAAAGTAGACAATAGTAGAAAAGTTCAAAAGAATAACAAAGTTCTTAGTTCTAATGTAAAATATTGTTTACTTTGAATATATTGTATAATATTTCATAGTAAGGGTGAGTTTGTTTAGTCTTTAACTTTTGCATTTATAGTGTTGAAAATATAGCTAGGTTTTTGGTAATATACCAAACTGTGTTTTATACTGTGGGACCCATTAGAAATTGAGTTTAAAATTTAGTTTTTGCGAAACAGTTTTTACATGTTTTTTTAACCGAGTTTTGTAAACTTTGCTTGTTTTTGTGTTTTAAAAACACTTTTTTTTTTTTTAATTTGAAATTTTTTATATTTTTTTAAATTATTTTTTTTATTTTCAAATCATTTTAATGCGTTGATATAAATTTTTTTTGAAAAAATAAAAAAATATTTTTGATGTATTTTTAAGTAAAAAAAACTTTTGAAAATCAACCACAACCCAATATTATATATATGTTTTTTGTTGTATATAAACCTCAACCATAACTTTTACCAAAAACGTATCTAAATCCAGCTAATCATACCCAATTACACTTTTTTAAAACTTATTTATTTTAAAACACAACTACAAAAATTACTTCAAAAACATATTTTTAGTAATCATATGAGAACTTGAGAGGCAGGTTTGTGATTAAAGAAAATTCGTTATTTTACTTTGCTTCTTGAAACATTCAACTAAATTTATTTATTTTAATGGACTAAATCATTATAAAAACTGTGTTTTTGAGATTATATAAAAAAAATACTAAACCTCAATTAACGTTTAGCCGATTCAATAAATCTAAATTGTCGAAGAATAAAAAAAGATAGATATACCCTCATCTTCATTTTTTCATGTTTGTTAGATTTTGATTATTTTTTGAATGAATTTTTTTTGCCCATGTTCTATTTCATTTAGAAACGACATAGACTGTGTTTGTTAACGCGACAACGGTCGCGTTTTGAAGAAACCACACTTTTATGTTGTTTGGTTAAAGTGAAAAACAGTGTTTTTAGTTGATGGGAACCACCTAAAATTGCACAAAAACACAGGTAGGGGAGAAGCAAGTTATACCTGCTTTGCCGGCACTGTTAACTTTTATTAAGTTAACAGTGCAGAGTGAATTAATTTCACTCTGCACTGTTCACTTAACAAAAGTGAACAGTGTGCAGAGTGAATAATTCACTCTGTACACTTGTTTGTCAATTTCTACTTACACTGTTTATATAAATAGTAAAAATTTAATTTTTTAAAAAATATGTTTTATTAAAAAAAAATTAATATTTAATATTATTCAATAATACTGTATAAATTAGAAGGAAATCGCATGATGGTGTAACCTTTACAAAATTTGATCGTAATTTCAATTTTGTTAAACTGTAAGTCTTGTCGATGAATTTTGTATGTGATGAAATTATAAAAAATTTAATGAAACAATATATTTTTTTATATAAAGTATTATTTATTTTATGATATAATAGCATAGTTAAATCTATAATATTTAAATTAAAAATCATCAATATTAATATATATCACAAAACATATTAAATTATTTTTTGTTCAACTTCAATTTTAACCACAGTTTTAACCAAACATATATAAATACCAACTTAACCTCAACTAAAAATACTTTTTATAAAATAATTTTTTTCAAACCACAACACAATAACTACCACAATACCAAACACACTCTTAGTAATATCCGAGTACCTAAGAACCTCACAATCCACCGTGGAGTCCGGAGATATTGTGAGGTGGTGCAATTGACGAATCATCTACTCTGACACGCTTGTACAATGACACCATCATCATGTTGTCGCCAATGCTCAAAAGTAGTTCATAACTCGTGGTTTACGAGGAAACAAATAAAAATTGAAAACTGCTTTAAATACTGAAATAAACATGAAACCTTTTTAAAAGTTCCACTTGACTGATCCCATCGTGGCATGTACATGTTGACTCCATTGCATGATCTCCGACGACAAGACATCGTCCTAAATTAATAACCCAGCCACATAATCCGAGGCTACCTTAGGTGTTAATTAAAGATGAGATCTTCAATCGAGAATATATATATATATAGGGGCCGTGTAACCTGCTTTTCGAAAAAAGATTAAATATTTGTACTTCTGGATCGTTTTGAATATCAAAAATAATTTTTAAAAAATAAAAAAACATTATTGGCTGTATTTGAAAAGCTAATTCCAAAATATGGGCTGTCTAATAAAAAAATATGAAGATAACTCTAAAAGTAGTTTAATTAGTTAGGTCTGAATTTATTTTTTAATAATTATAAATTTAAGTATTTTCAGGGTTACTGAAAGATTTATATAATCATTAATTTTAAGATAGTAAAATCAATCGAGGTAAATATAAATTGATTCCCAAACTATATCAATTAAAAAAAAAAAAAAAAGAGGCAGGATGTTACAAATAAACACCAAATGACTCAGAGCTAACATGAAACTCTAATCTTTACATGTAAATGGTATCCGCAACGAATAAAAAAAAAGAGGTAATAAAAACAAATTATAAAGCTTCATAAGATTTCCATGATGCAAAAATGACCTTTCACCAAAAAATAAAAATCCTAGTTCCCACCTTTTCTTCCACAAACAAACCTTCTAGAAAAATAGATACAGAAGAGAAACATGGTTGGTCCAGGTTGATGCAAGCTGTTGCAGGGTAGAGAAAGTCTTGGTCTTACAGCTCGTGACGAGATGGAGATCGGAGAAACAAGGTATGCACTTGCATGGAAAGATAGCGTCGACCAGACAGAGGCTGTTTTGTTGGGTTCTGTCCTTCAGTCTGATTGTAGTAATTGTTATTTTTTAAAATTTATTTTTAATACACCACAGAATAATTGAAAATTACATATAAAAAAATTAATTTAAAATAAAAATATTTAAAAATACTTTTTAATGAAAACAAAGAAAAGTCATAGTAGTTGGCTTTTAACTTTGTCCTTCCTATGGACTCACCGAGGCACCAACTACACTTGTGACTTCCTCTTTTTTTCAGTTACTAAATATATATTTTTTTTCATCTTCTTTTAATCTCCTTCCTTCACAAAAAAAATAAAATAATAATAATAATAATAATAATAATAATAATCTGCTCTTCAGTTTTTTCTACTACTATTAATACAGTGGAGAACCAGCAAAGCATACTTCCTTCCTTCTCTCCTATCTGCTTAGAAATTTTGCAGAGCCTTAAGGATATATAGAATGAATGGCCTTACAAGTCTTGGAGCAGATTACTTGGAGTTTGTTGAAGTTGATCCTACTGGCAGATATAGAAGAGTAAATATACATTTACGCATACCCTCTTTCTTGCATGTTGTCATCACTATTTGGAGTTTTGAGTCTCACATAAATGTCTTTTCTTTATGCTTTCTGCAGTATAATGAAATTCTTGGCAAAGGAGCTTCAAAGACTGTGTATGGATGTTTTCTTTTTTGGGTTTTAATTTGTGGTTGGTTTTCCATTTAAATGTGAACCCAGTTTTTCTGAACGCGATGGTTTCTATTTTTGTCTATTGCGTTGCAGTTATAAAGCCTTTGATGAGTATGAAGGAATTGAGGTAGCTTGGAATCAGGTGAGGCTTTGTGATTCCCTCCAGAGACCTGAAGATCTTGAGAGGCTTTACTGTGAAATTCACCTACTCAAGACCTTAAACCATGAAAACATCATGAAATTTTATACTTCTTGGGTTGATACTGCTAACTGGAACATCAACTTTGTCACTGAGATGTTCACCTCTGGTACTCTAAGACAGTAAGAACTGAACAAGTTTCAAGAAATTTAGTCGTTCTTTCTTGTTGGTTTGCTTATCCGGGTGATTGAAATTCATTGATTATTATTCAGTGCGAGCACGTTTCATTCTTTTTTTGAATTTCAATTTTTCTGCGTAGGTATAGGCTAAAACACAGGAGAGTAAATATTAGAGCCGTCAAGCACTGGTGTAGGCAGATACTGAAGGGACTTCTCTATCTACACAGCCATGAGCCCCCTGTTATCCACAGAGATCTCAAGTGTGACAACATTTTTGTTAATGGTAACCAAGGAGAAGTCAAAATTGGTGATCTTGGCCTTGCTGCAATTCTTAAGAAATCCTACGCTGCTCACTGTGTTGGTGAGTTCAGTTCTAGGTTTCTCAAATTCCTTCTAAGCTCTAATCTCGTCCTTTGGTTTTTCAAACTGAACACTTGCATACGGTCTATGCCTTTTTACACTTTCCCATGCACACATAATCACTGTTCAATCAGAAATGCTTGCAGATGATTTTTCTAATCCAGAGTGCTTCAATTAAACTAACTGCTGAAGCTTCTTCAATGTAAGTATGTATTTGAGTTTATTTTATTACCCAGGAACACCAGAATTCATGGCTCCAGAGGTGTACGGGGAGGAGTATAATGAATTAGTTGACATCTATTCTTTTGGGATGTGTGTCTTGGAGATGGTCACCTATGATTATCCATACAGTGAATGCAACCACGCTGGTCAGATTTACAAGAAAGTCGTATCTGTAGGAACTACAAACTCTTCAGTTTTTTTACTGATCCAATTTATCTTCATTACTTCATTTTACAATTTCTTATTTTCATGTAGGGGAAAAAACCTGATTCCTTGTACAAAGTAAAAGATCCTGATGTGCGGCAATTTGTTGAGAAATGTCTAGCAACTGTGTCCACTAGGCTCTCAGCCAGAGAGCTTTTAAATGACCCTTTTCTTCAAATTGATGATTGTGGATTTGATTTGAGACCAAAAGATTATTACCAAGGAGATTTGAATGGAGCAGGTCCTCTTGTGACACAACCTCTCTATGGAATTCATTGCAGCAACAGCTCTTTGACCAATGGTTACACTGATTATCTGGGTTATGATCTTGAGAATGAAATAGAATACCATCAACTTGAGCTTGAGACAAGCCCAATTGATCTTTTCATCTGTCAAGAGGATGAACATTTGGGAAATGTTGACATTGCAATTAAAGGGAGGTGGAGACAGGATGATGACATCTTCTTAAGGCTCAGGGTTGCAGATAAGGAAGGTAAGAGACGTTTCAAATTTCTAGACCATTATTGTGTTTTGACATAGATGTTGACTGAATAATGCAGCATAAAAATCATACTAACACTGTAACTTCTCTATGCAGGCCACATACGAAACATCTACTTTCCATTTGACATTGAGACTGATACTGCATTTAGTGTCGCGATTGAAATGTTCGATGAGCTTGGTATTACAGACCAAGATGTTTTGAAGATAGCAGACATGATCGATGGTGAAATCTCAGCCTTGGTACCGGAATGGAAGAGGGGGCTGGGAATAGAGCAAAGTCCACAGTGCACAGATGCAAGTTTTTGTCAGAATTGTGCTTCACATGGTAACCTACAGGATTATTTTTCATCAAACAGTTCAGGCACCAGGAACCTGGAAGTCCTTCCGTGTTCTAAACACGGATGTGCTGCTGTGCATGGGCGTTTCGAGGAAATCACATATCAAGTCAAAGGCCCTGAGCAAAGTACTAGCACTGATTGTGCCCCTGTTTCACCAAGCCAATCTACAAGCATCAATTGTACTGACATTTGGGCTCAGCGAGATGCACCCAATTCACAAGGATCTAGAGAGATTCATTGTGGTCAGGGTCACAGCACGACAAACCATACAATCTTTGAGGAGCAAGAAAGAATCGTAAACATGGACACTCTTGGAGAATCCAACGCAAGAAAATCTACCTGCGAGAGTCCTTCAGCATTTAGCACCACTCACTGGGATGATCATGAGAACGAAATTAGGCAAGAATTAAGATGGCTAAAAGCCAAGTATCAGATGCAGTTAAGGGAGCTCAAAGACCAACAGTTGGGAGTCAAATCAAAACCTTCAAGCCTGAGTCCTAATTCAGATAACATGGAGCACCAGAAAGGTAACGTGCCTTCTCTGCCTTCGATGTTGCCTAAAGAAAAGACAGGAAACAATGAAGCTGCCCTGAAGTTTCTTTCCTCTGCCAAGAATTTTACTTCTTGTTTCCCTACGGATGCTGATAAAAGATGTGCTGACTCAGCAAATAAAGAGGTCCAAAATTGTGAGGAAATCAACAAGGCATTCATCCCCGAGCAAATAATCACGGCTAAGAACTTCTATGCAGGAGCTTTGCTTCCACATTCCCTTCACAGGGCAACTTCCCTTCCTGTTGATGCTGTAGACGTCTAAATGTATTTTTATGATTTTTCTTACGAATTGGTCGACGGGTAAGTATGAATTTAAATAAATATAAATTTTATCGCAATTCCAACCACAACATCCAAAAGTATGCAATTTCAACAAAACTTTTTATTTCTGTGTTATTTCACCATTTATTTGTATTTTACATGCTAATTGCCCTCCTCTAAACTCTAAGCCTGAAGTCTTGAATTCCCAGAAGTTCATGATTCATTTTAATGAAATCATATTGTGCCCACTGCCTCTACTCTTCTCTCACATAGTCAGAGCCTTGTAGGATAGATTGACTCACGGAGCAAGCTGAAGTGGAATGGTCCCATGCAATTTGAGCGTTCATATACCTACTACCTCGTAGCAGGCATATGCTTCCAGCGTGATGTACTGGGTGATCACAAGTTGCCAACTTGACCTGGACATATCTGAAGGATGCGTGACTGATGCAATACAGCACTATTCCAATGGGCGTATATGCCTGCCTCTTGCCATTATTGCGACCTGCAAATACCTTGCGTCAGTGCCAGCGTGTGGAAGAAAGCAAAAGAAAAACTACCATGTTGTGATAATGTAAAAGTCCTCAAACTTTTTATCCTTTGATTTCAAGCAGTTGAGTGTGACGACTCTCAACCCTCTAACCCCCTGTATACGATAACGCAGCAGTATTCATACATTTTTATGATACAATTACTTTAGTGCATGCGAAGAATTGTAGAATGCTCATAAATACATGGAATGTCCTTCCTTTGTCATCAGGGGATTTTCTTTTCATGGCATTGAAAGTGTTTTCGTGGTTTAGAAAACAGTGAGAGTTGAATTTTCAAGTCGAGGCTAAAATAACATAAGTAGATCAGTTATTATAAATTAAAGGATTGGGACTAAATTACAACAAATTATGAGTTTGAGGGCTTGTATCACAGTATTAGCAACATCATTGATAGTAAAAGGACAGATGGAGGCACGGAGCTAACGGAGGAAATCAGAGCCATTTCCCCCCTTCTATACAGTAGCTAATGATGTAGGAATCCATTCATAAGAAAAGAAAATTCCATCCTAAAAAAGTATTGACTTTGAACTTTCGCTTGTGGAAACTTATAGATTTGTGGAAAAACTTGAGCAGTAGAAAAGTTATCCAACGCGGAGACAGCTTCCTTTATGATTTCTCAATAACTCCCAACCTAACTTTTTCATGTAGAATTCAATGTGGTATGT
The DNA here is from genome assembly GCF_005239225.2 of Populus alba. NCBI lineage: Eukaryota > Viridiplantae > Streptophyta > Magnoliopsida > Malpighiales > Salicaceae > Populus > Populus alba. Next base: position 10,697,729 of record NC_133291.1, read on the forward strand.
GCTTTTTTATTTAAAAATATATTAAGATAAATTTTTTATATTTTAAAATTTATTTTTAATATCAATAAATTAAAATAATTTGAAAATACTAGAAAAATTAATTAAAAATAAAATAAAATATTTTTAAAACACAAAATAATTAATGCCGCATCCCCACCCCCCCCCCCCCCCCCCCCCCCCCCCACTTTCTCACTTATGGCTCTATGACTTCTTGTTGGGTTTACACGGGTGTATGACTATGACTACGAAGCCTATAACGTGCCAAATATGCTGGTGTGAGTCTTAGTCGCCCATTAATTGGAACCTGCTACACATAATTGTAAATATCTGTTCTTCAGAACACGTACCGTTATTGTCATCTGTGGAAATTCGAGGCTTCACATTTCCGATTAGTTTACAGAAACCAAACTTGCAGCTCGATTTCGGTGCTGCTAGCTTGAGAATATAGACACGATTAATCTAGAATGAAGTATCTCTATATTCTTAACCATCTAGGTGGTAGCCCATTGATAAAAGCTTGGAATCAAGAGATTTGCTTTCTTTGTGATTTCATGTTCGAGCCCTAGATTATTTATATGATGGCCATTGAAGGCTTACATGCAAGGGCGGACGCAAGCTGAGGGCTAGGGTGGGCTCTAGCCTAGGTAAGGATTTTATTAATATATTTTAACTAGTTTTATATAAAAAAAATTCATAATTCTTAATTAAATTATCAAAAAATTCTGAAAATTTGCGTAGAGCCTTGTAATATAATACTTTAGCTTGGGTTAAAATTTCATAATTTTTGAAAAAATTCAGAAATTTGATGAAAAATCACAATTTTACTGGTTTTATGTTATTGGACATAATTTTTAATCTGACTATCAGATTGAGCTGAAATTTTACAAAAAATCTTAAAATATATCGATTAAAATATGGTTAAAATTTTAGGATGAACGGAGCTTGGTAGTGTTAACAAAAAAAAATATCAAATAAAAGCAAAACAAACTCATTAAGGGTAAAATGATTATTTGTCATTAAAAAATAAAACAAATCAATTCTTCCTTCCTTTTATATGTTGCTGACTGGGCAGAAGCAGAATAGAAAAAGATTTTTTTAAAAAAAAGCAAGAGAGAAAAGTAAGGAAAAAAAAACATAAAAAAATCCAAGAAAAAAAAAAAGAAAAATGAGAGCATAACCTTGTAAACTTACAAAGTCTAACTTATAAAACACTAATCTAAAGACACTAATCTAAAGAAGAATAAAGTGAAGGAAAGAGGAATTGAGAGATGGAAAAATTTTAATTACTTTGTTTTCCAGTTGACATGAGATTGTTATTTTATTCCAGTTAAGGAATTGTTATAATAACGATTCAGATTCAATTGTAGATGAATTATATTTCATAAAACATCAAAGGATGTAACTTCAATAGTAAGTTTCTTTTTATTTTTTACTTCAATTTTATGTATTTTTAAATTTATTTTTTAATATTTTAGGTAATATATTTGAATTAAAATTTTAATATTAACTTTAAAAATTCATATTTATAAGTTAATAATTAATCTTTTATATATATATATATATATATATATATATATAGCCCAGAGCACAAAAAATTCCTGGCTACGCCCTTGCTTACATGGTCGTTAATTTCAGGGCCCGTGGAATTAGTCGAGGTACGCGCAAACTGACCCGGACACCCACGTTAAATAATAAAAAAAAAAGTATCTCTAGATTCTCTACCGAGGGATATGGCATAGAGCTGCAACCGTGGCTTCTACTGGCCACACTTCTCGTTTAAGTTTGATTGCTGAAATTATTCTTCTCTAGTGAATAATCTACATGATTATTTTACACCTTATTCTCTGTTATCTTTATCTGAATATAATACTACGTACCCCTCTAATAACTTTAAATCAGGACTCTCGATTTCAGAAATTAGAGCTTAAGAACAAATATTTTTAAGAAATTCCTGCTCAGACAAGGTATTATTCTCTGCCTGCGGAGTCCATAGCACCTCGACAGCCCATATAGAAAAATGATAACCAAGGGTGGAGCTGGGACTATTTAATAGGGAAGGCCAGAACTAATATAATAAAGTATAGTTTTTTACATGTAAAGCAAACTGACATATAAAAGCAAAATTAATATGTATAAAAAAAACTGATATATAAAAGCAAATCTAACATAAAAAATGGAATTATTGGTTCCTAAAGAAGAAAACTTAAATTGAATTAAAGCTAGGCATGTGCTCTTCAAAGAACTTAATTTGACTAGAAAGATCGTATCTAATTGTATATTGAATCTGATGATAATAAGATACATGTGAGAAAAAATTAATAATTTTGACGGTTCTATTAAAAGCAAAACATAAAAAAAATCCAAGTATAATCGAAATATACCCATAAAATTTATTCAATTCATTAGAAAAAACAGCATTCACTATAACAAGAAATTAAAAAATAGTAAAACTAGTAGATCTAGAATATATATATATATATATAAACCTCATCAAATTCTTAATAACATTAAAAAACAAAAGATTTTAAATATGGATCACTAATTACCTTGTTTTAATGATTAATGAATTAATTGACAGCTTTGTTTTAAGCTTTCCACATTGCTTTGTATTATTATACTTTTGTGTTAGGACACTAGAGAAGGAAGATAGAGAAATCGTAAAAAAAAAAATAATTAAATTGAAACGGTTATTTCTTTTTCTAAGGAGGAATAATTTTAAATTCAAAGATAACTAATAAAATAATAATTTATTATTAGAAAACCTATTAATTGTTATATTTAAATACTAAATAAAAAAAATCTCAAATATTTTGCAAGGCCCGAGCCTGCTTGCCACCCTTAGTTCCGCCTCTGATTGTCACTTGTATCAGATACAAGGTACACATAGTGGATAATACAATATTTAGGATGTCATTATCATTAACTCAAGTTCTTCTGCATCAACATCCAAAGATCGCAAGGCACCTTTGATTTCCTCTGTGAATGAAGATAGGTAGTTTATAGAAAGTGAAGAGTCAAGGTAACAAAACTTGGCTACATAAATGGCACCAAACTGTTTGTGGGATATATGTGAAATTAAACGGGATGGTCGCATCAAGTTTCAAGAACAAAAACTATCATCCTCATATCCATCCTTTGTTGTCAGATTAATTTCTTATGTTCGCCCGAAAAGTACCTGAAGTACAAAACTATGATTATTACAAACAAGCCCTGGGTAAAGCTTGTTTATTTGGAAAATAGCAAATCAAATGGTAAGCCGACAACAAATTTCTCAACTGTTGTGCTATTCGCAGAAATTGTGTCTGAATGAGGTAAGTCTTTACAGGCATATATATACAGAGAGAAGTTTCTGAGCACATAGAGGTGTCAAACATATCCTAGAGTATATTGTAATCAATCCTACAGGTGGGGGAGACTCTTGACATAACGAAATCATCTTCCTACTTGCAGTGTATTGCGTTCCAAAACTAAAAATTGCCTGTCATCAAAGTTTCGAACAGATGCCTTTATCAGGTCATAAAATCCGGCCTCAAACGTGGGTAGTTTTGGAGAAATCCTTGCTCAGACAGTGTTTCATTCTCAGCCCGCGGAGTCCAGAGCACCTCTACAGCCTATATAGAACAATGGCAATGTTTATCAGATACAATGTACTTATAGTATCAACAGGAGGCCCAAACTGAGAAGTGTTATATAGTGGATAATAAAATATTTAGGATGTCATATTTATCACCTCAAGTTCTTGTGCATCAACATTCAAAGATAGCAAGGCACCTTTGATGCCTTTGTGCTTCTAATAGCAGGAACTTTGTACATACCATTAGCAGCCACCAGGATTGTCACCTGTGAACGGGTGTCAAGAGAAAAGTATGGGTAGAATAAAAAAAAATACAGATATTTCAGACTTTCAAAATACAGATATTTCTGCAAGAGGTCAAGTTAACAAGTAGGAGCCATCTAAAGACAAGAATAAAAAACTAGTATTATATAGCTTCTGTCCAGCTCACTCGTCACTTCTTTCTTGGATAACAAATATCCCCTTATTTTTCTCACAGCATCATTTTAATTCCATTTGAAGGAGGACGCAGGAGATGTCACCGTAGGAAGATCTAGATACAGATAGTCTAATGTTTACCAATGATAGTTTAGAAAGGAGAGATTCAGCAGACATTTCGGAGCATCAAATAATGTCTGGTTTATACATGTTTTTGTTTCATTTGAAGCTACAGCGAAGGCTATCTTCAAGTTAACAAATTCGTGATACGGGACTTCCTTGATCAATTAATTAACCACTTAAAGTAGATTCAGTAACTATAAGAAAATAAAGAAAAGGAGAGTTTGCCCCTGTAGCAGTGTTTTGTGATCATATTCCTTTTGTAGAATTTGCATCTAGGGGTTTGGTGACCTTGTGCTACTAAAAAAAGTAAAAAAACTCTAAGGTTCAGAAGCGTATGATGCTCCTCTTGATCAATCCAAAGCCATCCTAAAGAGTATTTAGTAGACATGTAGTACTTTGAATAGGATAAAGTATTACAAACAAATAGTTAGCTCATTATGTCAAAACAAACAAGGAAAGTAATCGATTTGTCAAAGGAAGTACTTAAAACAGATGAACTTACAACTGCGTAATTTTTTTCCAGGAACGCCTTCTCTTTGTATATTGACGTTGTTGAAATTAAACAGTGATCCTGCATCACACTTCTCGTTTTCTTCACTCGAGAGCTGCTTGAACCTCATTAGCAATACTCCAGTGGTACTATACTTTTCTACCTATTAGAAAATTTGTGGGGCACATAAAAACGTTCAATCGTTATATGATCTATAAGAAGAAATGAAGATAAACAAAGACTAGTGGCCAGCCACCGCTTCTATTGATTGCTTAAACACAAGGCAGTGACTATTTCATAGGTATGCAGTAAAGAGAGGGCCGAAATCAGTTACTGGATAGAATAGGTTTGACATACCGATGAAAAGCCAGAGATCATGTATTCTGGATATCGTAGAAGGGCCAACACTGTTTCTGAATCCATAGTTGAAAAGGAGACACGGCATTGGTTGAATGCCACGGAGTCAAAAACATATCATAAATATGATGTTCCAAAAAAGTTACCAGGAAAGTCCTGATCATAACTCACTTGTCAGTATGCGGTGCCATCCCCTCGCTGTAGAAGTGTTTACAGTGCTGGAAATTTCATTGAGCTCGTTTTGAAGTGAAAAAGCCGTGCCCGTTAGACCCACCTACAATGTCAGGATTGAAAAGAACTATAAACTAGCTCTAGCAGGTTTTGGGTATTGATTTCTTTACTGCATCAGATTCCTTCTTTTAAAGAGGAAAGCGGGAGTCCTTGTTTAGAAACCAAAAGGACAGTTGATTTGATTTGAATCTTTGTTCTGTTAAAGAAACCAAAACACTATCACTATCCGATATTCGGAGTGTACCTGAACCATTATAAGCGTGTACTGTTCTGATTTTTTTGGCTCTCTCCTATTCAGAGCAGCAAAAGGCAATCATAAAACCGGCACAGAATAAAACTACGATCACGACGCCGGTGACAAATATTATAACATCTACTTTGCTGCCTCTCCGTCCTCCTCCCTGCCCTCTACTTCCCCCGGAGTCTATATAGTCCCAGGAATAAGAGCCTCTTCCGCCGGAGGAGAAAGAAGAGCCACCGCCTGAAGAGACTGGAGAACTTTCTCCAGAGGAGCCACCCATTGAACCACAATAGGCGGCCAAAGATATATTCAAGAAAGACATTAAGAGAAGCAAAAGAAACGCAAGATCAATTGATGGTCCACTAAACTTGATCGTCGATGCCATTGTGCTCTGCTTGTCTATATGTATGAATTATGTTAGGCTTTTCAAGATTCTTCTTCTTTTTTCCTGTGGGTTTTGGAGAGATTACGAGTTTTTTATTTTATAATGGATAGAATTATGAGAATAAAGAAAGTTAGTAGGGGAAAGGGGGTTGGTATTCGACTATATATATACGTAACGGTTTCGCTTAGCCCTATAGTTGCAACTTGCAAGTTAGTTAGAGTTGTATTGTAGCTTTTGGAACTGGGGAAGGATGCCAAGTTCAATCAGGTGCGGGCGTGTCAACTAACAATTGGTCCCATCTATTATGAACCCATGAATCTGGACCGTTTATTAAAATGACTTGTAATCTATCTGATGCTGTTGTGGATGGACTGAAAAGTTACATTTGACCTGAACTCAGGCCCGTATTAGGCGAGTCTTTTTTGCAGGCCCGTGTCCTTTGATTAGATATCACGAGCTGGAGCCGGATAGATCTAATCGCACACTGGAGCGTACAACCATCGAGAGCCAAACAGAACCCAAACTGCTTCACACTGTTACTGCATAAAACCCTAATAATAATACCTTCATCTTCCACTCCTTGCCCAAAGGCAGCCTCCGGCAGAATCAAAGCCTATCAGCGTCGTTAAGGAGAGAAGAAGCCTATTAGTTACAGACAACCATGGCAGACAAGGCTGTCACAATTAGAACAAGAAAGTTTATGACAAACAGGCTTCTTTCTAGGAAGCAGTTTGTGAGTTCCATCTCTTCAGTTTCCTTTCTTTGTTCTTTTTTAGGTCTTTTTGGTTTCTAGAATAATACAGTCTGTAATCTAATCATGGTTTTTGAAACAGATCATTGACGTCTTGCATCCTGGGAGAGCTAATGTCTCTAAGGTACGTGGTTAGTTTTTTTTTCATGTTTTCTTAACTGCTTTTTTTTTCCTGTGATTTTTGGTATCTGATAATGGGATATTATGAAGGCTGAATTGAAAGAGAAGTTGGCAAGCTTATATGAAGTGAAAGACATGAATTCGATTTTTGTGTTCAAGTTCCGTACTCATTTTGGAGGTGGGAAATCAACTGGATTTGGGCTGATTTATGACTCTGTTGAGAGCGCCAAGAAGTACGAACCCAAGTATAGGCTAATCAGGGTAACTGCCAGTCTGCTTAACTTCCCTGCTACTGTTTTAGAATGTTCATCATCTGATTACATTTTGTGCATTTGTTGAATGTCTTGTTCCTTTGTTAGTGTCGAATCATCTTTATGCAGCTGCAATGCGCATGCATAACACTCAATATGTTAGTGAGACTACTAGTTAATTCAAGTAAAGAATGGGCAAAATAATACCTGCTGATAGATTTTTTCAGCATTTTTTGATTAAAAGAAAATGTGATTATCGAACCCTTTACTTGATTTCTGATTGTGTGGACTTATTGGTTTTTACTAGCTTGAAATTTCTCTGTGAATGAACAAACCTATTCTGTTAATTCAGATTATAAATAGAATCATGTGTGCGAGTAGCCTACTCATAGTGCAAACAAAGAACAAAACCTAGTGTAGGTCCTGTAGGATAGACATTTCCAGAACCCTTCAGGATGCTTATTAAACTATAAACGTATCAAAACCTTTTCATGATCCAAGCTACTCGATTTTTTTCACAATAACTTTACTTGCATCAACTATTTCTCCAGTCATATAAGCACTTTGGTCAAATCAGCACTTCTTTACATCCACGTGTTTTATATGCAAGTAGCCTAAGAATTTTCTAGCCTATACCTTAAAACACACCTTTCAATTTCTCTTAACTTTCAAATAGAATTCTGAGAACCTATATGTATCACATCTTTCTATAGCCTCTAGCACATTATTCAAGGAGAGTATTGTTTCCAGTTTTGAATGCAGAAATGCAAATGCATTTGTGATCCTAGGATAGCATTAGTTTTAATTGGTAAGATGGTTTGAGGGGTTATGGATAATGTGTCATTCTACATATCCATCTAGTCTTCACCTTATGAGAAACTACAGAAGTTAGCTGCTATAGAAGTGTACTTTTCTTGCTTGTTGGATCATTAACTTGTGAATTTTTTTGAAAGTCATCTCCTGTGTTATTGATTTAGAGTCCAAATGCTCTCCTTTTTCCTTATGTTAATGAGCTGGGGAGTTTGGAGCTAAGGTGAGCTAATATTCACATACTGTTGTATGACGATGCTGGATGCATTTTTTATTCTTTAGACATGTCTCACAAAAGCATCTGAAACCTGCATTATAAAGGTTTTTGATTATGTTCAAGACAAAACAGATTCAACATTTGCTTACAGCTTATATGTGTAACATTTTTCTTGCTACAATTCAAATTTGACTGAATTGATTCTGGATCAATAATGAGGAATTTGGTACCGCTAAAAACTATTCAAGGTGAAGAGAAAATTTTTTTTGGCCAATGCAATGGAAGCTGATATAGACAAGCTGCGGTATGAAGATGTTGAATGCTGTTTTTACTCTTTTTGGGACTAGTATCAGAATTTTTATGTTCAGACAATGCAGATTCAATATTTGCGCACTGCTTGGGTGTATTTGTTAGAATAAATTATGTCTGCTTTTATTGTTAAGCCTCGCAAATATCTACAGTTTAGGATATATGCTAGCTGTTAGCTCTTTGATCTGGAACCATTTTTGCCATACGACCATCACATGTATTGGTGAAATGAGAAACTGATTTAGTTTTCTGAAGTTCAACGTGATTTTGTCAGTGTACACTGAGCACTCTAGTGCCTGGGTTTTTTGTGTTTTATGCTGAATAATTGCTTGTTTTGATGATAGAATGGACTAGCCACCAAGGTGGAAAAATCAAGGAAGCAACTTAAGGAAAGGAAGAATAGGGCCAAGAAAGTTCGAGGTGTAAAAAAGGTAATTTAGCAAGTTTTCTTTGGCAATCCCATTCCTTATTATTGGATTTTTCTTAGCCTCCACATCCAAACTGTTGATCCCGAACATGTTTCTTCTATGTGCAGACTAAGGCTGGAGATGCTGCAAAGAAGAAGTGAGATCTAAGTGAGTAAGCTACCCGTCACAGTAATACGACTGGGAACCTGGATGTTTCCTTCTTGCATTTTATCTACCAATCCTCCAATGAAGTTTTGCAAAGTTTTTTTGTTTTGGGACGCTTTAGTTGTTTTTGCCAGCTGTCTGAACATGCCCCTATAGTGGTTTAATATTCGAGGAATCATTTGTTGAGGTGATTGTGTGACAATTTTGCGTTGGTGATTTTGTTTTGGGGGGTCCTGATGCTACTGATGCAAATTGTTCCCGCTTCACTCTTCACTCGTTTGGAATTCTTATGCCCTATACAGGATTATGAATATTTTTGTTTTCCAAGATTTCTTGTTAGTTTCTACTAGCAATTCTTGATTGTAACGCCGTGTTAGTCATAACCTCAAATTTACTGCAACAGAAGTTGACAGTGTCAGTTTCTTCAAGGGGAAAAGGGTCATGGCCTGAGCGTTAAATTCTTTTCTGAATTTTTCACCTGTTGTGAGCGTGGATAGTCTGGATGCAAACGCGTTACCCGGTGATGTAACTGGATTGCATTGGTGCTGCATAGCGAATACAAGCTTTCAGTGCCTCCATGCGACAGCAGTAGCTGGAAAAATTTGACTTTAGAAAATGACAACCAGGTGTAAAACTCCAGCATGAGCTGTAATTGATATCTCAATCGATCATTTCGGCGCATTTCTATATCGATCATGAGCGTTGACTATCTCGAGAAATCCTCCCCTTTTTTCTTCCCTCTCTCTCTCCCGTCACCAATCTCCTTCCTTCTCTCTCCGGCCCTCCCGTCGCTGATCTCACATCTTTACCATCAACATACCAAACCGAAGAAAAAAACATAATCTCCAAAACCCACAAATTCACAACCCCTCCATCTAGATTCTATCCTATGAACGTGCAGTAGTAGCTTTGACACATGAGAATGACCATTTTTCTTTGAACGACACCACAACACTTCAAGAAGCCTCTTGAACAGAAAAGGCACAATTAACACACAAGTTCTAGCGTCCAGTGATGATTTTGGTGGCCTTTTTGAAGTGCAATTTTTTTCCTTGTGCATAGTATCTGAGCGTGTGAGTCGATTGTGAAAGAACCTGGACTTTACACTGTTAGAGCTTGTGTAGTAATGTAATTGCGGTTATTTTAAAATAATTTTTTGTGTTAAAATACATGTTAATGATTTTTTTTATTTTTTAAAAAATTATTTTTAATACTAATACATCAAAATAATTTAAAAATATTAAAAATTTATTAATTTAAAATTTTTAAAAATATTTTTCAAAGACAAAAATAATATGCAACCATATAAATAAGACGCGCACGGGTGTGCTGGCGGGGCAGGGGCCCGCGCCAGCATCAGATTACTCTTGTAAACTGTCAACTTCACCATCATAAATTACAGATAACACAAGAGTTATAGCAAGGCACAAGATTATTGAACATAATATATATTACTCGTAATAACTCTTCATAGTATTCGTTCTTGTCAGGTGACGCCCATGGAAAACAAAAAAAATGACGAGACATAGGCTCCACCTCATTCTTCCAAAATGAAGAGTAGACTATTCCTTTTGCAGGCAAGGATCGAAATCTTTGACTGGTATGTGTGATTGCTTGAAAATGAAAGCTCAGCGCATATATACAAGTTAAAAATAACTAAATGTTTTTAAAAAGAATTAATTTTTTTTTATTTTTTTAAATTAATAATATTTAGTTTTTGAAGATATTTTAATATAATAATATAAAAAATAATATATTTTAAAATAAAAAATATTTTTAAAAATAATTACAACCGACGCTATCCAGCACACGCATAAAATTGGACGTGCGTTGGTGCAACTTTTATTATAAAGAAATCGAAAATCTTGCATGTTTATGGCAGTAAATGCTTCGTGAGTTTTTATATTGCAGAAAGTGCGATATAAAGGACAAAAAAGCGAGAGCAAAGGACAAGGGAGTCCAAGAGAGTTTTGAGCGTAAGCACGTGTTCAACTTGTTGAAATTATTTAAGGAGCCTGACTGAGAAAAAAAAATTAGTTGGTTAATTTTCAGCGTTCTACTGATGAGATAATTTTGAGATCCCGTTGTTCTAACAATAAAAGTTTTTTCTAGTGGATTTTGATTCTATGATTTTCCCCTTTCATATTGAGGGATTTTTCCATGTAAAATATCATTAATTTTTACACAAAACAAGGTTGAGTTCATCGGCTAGAAAATGAATTTGTTTGGTATTCTAGTAATTTTTGTAGCTGTATTTTAAAAAAAATATTTTATAAAAAATATTTTTAGTTGATATTGGTTTGGTTTTTATATATGTTTGGTTAAAACTGTAGTTGAAATTGAGGTTGAATAAAAAATAATTTAATGTGTTTGGTTAAGAATGCTTTTCAAATTAAGGTTATAAAATAATTAAAAAAGATATATATTAATATTGATGATTTTTAATTTAAATATTGTAAATTTAATTATTATTATTACATCATGAAATAAATAATACTTATATAAAATATTTTTTATTGTTCCATTAAACTATCTATAATTTCATCACGTACGAAATCCATCCGATAAGGACTACAGTTTCTTTAATTTTTTAAATGCGCAACAACATCAAGTAAAATATCATCATAAACAAAATTGGGATTGCAATCAAATTTTGCAAATATTACATCATCAAGAAATCTCTTTCTAGTTTTATATAGTGTCATTAAATAATATTAAACACTAATTTTTTAAATAAAACACAATTAAAAATAAAAATAAAAATTCAATATTTTTTTTAACTAAATCAAACCTGATTAAATGTATTTAGCTTTGGACCGAATTCGGTCTAACTGGAACAATAGAGAAAGAAGAAGCACACGGGAACTGCTTTCAGCGACACTGTGTTTTAAACGCAATTTCTTATGGGTCTCATCAACAGTAAATTATAATTTATCAATTACCAATGACTAATACAGTGCATTTAGTAGAGACATAAATGCATCTGTAGAGACAAACGGGCTATGCTTGTTTAAGAAATATACCGCACCATGTATTCAATTAAAAAACAAATATTACATGTTTTTTTTTAAGGTATATTCCGTGGTATATTTTATAAACAAATACTATTGTAGTGTGTTCCAAGCCAACAGATTGGTGGCATGTAAAAAAAAAAAAGATAAAAAATAAAAAATAAAGGAAAAGGAAAAATCAAATTATAATGTGCTTGGACATGTGTTATAACATGACAGAACGTGACCTAATGGCTTTAAAAAAACCAAACTTTACAACAAAATTAAAATAAAATAAAGATGATTTTCAAAGGAAAGAGTGGGTATTAACGGAAATAAAAGTAGAGATGTCAAATTAGAGCATGTTTTGCACCGCTTTTTTTTTTAAAAAAAAAAAATTTATTTTAAATAATTTTTATATATATTTTCATATTATTTTGATGTACTGATGTCAAAAATATTTTTTTAAAAAAATTATTTTGATATATTTTATAAATAAAAAATATTTTGAATCATCATCATTGCCACAATTTTCAAACAAGTCCTTGGTTTAACTGACCGTTTGTTTAAGAGGTTGTATTTGTGACACAAACACAACCTGTCTGGTTCCCCCAAGACACAATTTACTGTGTATGAGGGATCCACTTATATTTAACACAAAACACCTGTTTGTGGAAAGTAGCTCTCGGCTACTTTCCGCAAACTTGTGGATGCCATGCATTGGAGAGTTTCACTATCCACTGCATGGTGTCTACAGTGAAATTCAACTCTACTGTTCACGTGAATAGTGGTGCATGATTCTAGTCGAACCTGATCCGGTCTAAAGCTAAATGCATTGAACCGAGTTTGACTCAATAAAAAAATTTAAATTTTATTTTTTATTTTTAATTGTGTTTTATCGATGACATTACATTTGCAAATTTTTGTCGTGACCCCAATTTTGTTCCTGATTATATTTTACCTGATGTTGTTGCGTGCTTAAGAAACCAATAAAACTATAGTATTTGTAGGATGTATTTCATATGTGATGGAATTGTAGATAGTTTAATTGAACAATAAAAAATATTTTTATATAAAATACTATTTATTTCATGATGTAATAGTAATAGTTAAATTTATAATATTTAAATTCAAAACTATCAATATATATATGTATATATATATATATTATTTTATAACCTCAATTTGAAAAGCAATTTTCTAACAAAACACATTAAACTACTTTTTGTTCAACCTCAAACTCAACCACAGTTTTAATTAAACATATAGAAATACTAAACCAACTTCAACTAAAAGTATTTTTTATAAAATAATTTTTTTTCAAACCACAACCATAAAACTACCTAAGCAGTTTGACATTCCAGTTAAGTTATGTTTTTTTTTTTTAATGTTTTAGCTTCAAGTTTAAAAAAAATTGTGTTTTTTTATCATTTTAATTGTATTAAAAATAAATTTAAAAAAATAAAAAATATATTATTTTAATATATTTTAAAATAAAAAAATTAAAAATAATATGCATAGTATTCTCTCAAATAAATACTAAGAATAAAAAAATAATGAAAGTTTTGACAGAACTTCAAAGTACTCCTCTCCAATAATCTATATGAGTATGTTTGACAGTGTGATAGTGGTTCATTTTTAAATAATTTTGTGTTAAAATGCATGTCAATGATATTTTTTTATTTTTTTAAAAATTATATTTGATATTGATACATCAAAACAATTTAAAATATATAAATTATATTAAATTTTAACAAAAAAAAATATTTTGTGGGAACACTACGGCATTTCTAAACACTTTCTATATCTCCACTTGGAGTCTCTTAAAAGTAATCATGAGCCATCCGTGTCTTTACCATTTCAAGCATGTGTTATTTTGAAAACACGACGCTCTAATCCCAAATGATCTTTATTGGAGAAATTGTTTACTGTGTGTATAAATCATGCATGGAAAAAATTTTCCTATGATTTTATAATTTATTTTAACAATTCAAGTTATATTATATTTTTCATATAGTGTAAGAAAATATATTCTTAACAACGTTGTTGTGGTTGTTAGGTATTACTATAAAAATTAAAACAGGAACAACCTGATCTCATCAAAGGGAACCAAAATCCAGTTCTCCACCTATAATCCACCCAATCTACTGTCATGCTTCCTGCTCCCCACGCGCTCCACCTCGCAATTCTACGTCACCTATCTAACAAGAGGATCACCATCTGAGTCATCCCGCTCTGATCTTGCCACGTCATAAGAAGCCCGGGCACCATTCCACCTGCCAAAATAAGACTGGCGACGCCACAGCGAGAATTGGAGGGAAAACTGGAAAATAGTCATACATGCATGCAATAAAGAGAAAAATAGACCAAAGGAGAAAAAAGAAAAAAGGAAATAGAAACAGAAAGAAAAAGAAATAACATAACCGTAACAGGGAAGCTAATGGCTTACTGGCTTCTTTGCTTATAATTTTAGACAGGCTATTCCTACTTCCTTAAAAAAATAAAAAATAAAAATACCCCACTCTCCATTGCTTTCTTCATCGGAAAGTTACGTCAGCAACGGTGATGCACCGCTTTTAGATTCCCGTTTACAGAATCCGGCAAGGTACTACTATTCTTTTTCTTGATAATAACGCTGAAAACCCAAATCCTCGACTTCTTTCTATAGTTAGTGGCATCAGATCTGGTGGCGTTTACTTTGATACTGTGATTTGAGATAGATTTAGACTATAAAATCTGTTCCTATTGGAAATATTTTATATTTTGAGATGATTTTGAAGGGAATTTTGGAAAGTTAGGGTTTTTGGGTGTTTTTTTTTTGGTCTTTATGGAAGAGGGAAGGAGATCTGGTGACCCATCTGGGTATGTAGTGAAGAATAGGAGCTCTTCAGGCTGTTTGATTGTGAGAAAAAAAGGTAATGATGGTGTGGGAGGTGCGGGGTCTTCTGGTTCACTTAAGGTTTTTGAGTCAAAGAAAGAGAGAAGGAGGCTTAGGGTGGAATACAGTGATTCAGGGTCTAGTGACGAGTTGTTAATTCCGCCGCGTAGAAGGGTAGGTCCTGAAACATCGAGGGCATGTAATGGTTTGAGTGGTTATGAAGAGAGTTATATTGGCAGGAAGAGAAGCAGAGGGGAGGATATTAGGCATAACGAGGTTGGTTTGACTGGTAGGAATGGGGGGGATTTGAGTGAAATGAAGAGGAATAAGTTGGATATGTTTGGGTTTGATGAGTATGATGGGAATGGCTTGGAAATGTCGAGGAGGCAGCAGTTTGACGATGGTGGAGTTGAAGGGAGGGCGTATTTCAGGCCGATGATGCCAGGGAGAAGTGGCATTGCAAGGGAATATGAGCCAGGCTCCAATAGGCATGCTGTTATTGATAGAAGAAAGAGTTCATATTTTGAGAGGTCAAGTGGGCCAAGTCAGGGAGGTGATAGGGTTGGAGCTCGGTCGTCTTTGTCGTTTTTTAGGGATAGTTATGATTCTGATGAACCCATTCGGGTTCAGGGGAAAAATGGTGTTTTAAAGGTGATGGTCAACAAGAAAAAGAAGGTTGGTGGGTATTTGAAAAGTTATGATCTTTTGGAAGCTGAGGGAAATAGAAAGGTTTTGAGAACAGAGGAATCTGTGAAGAAGAATGTTGTAATTCGTCCTCCTGTCTACTCTGATCCTAAAAGCCTTGATAAAGCTGGTTCAGTTTCTAGGACAGAGAAGAATACAATGAATATTAAGAAATCGGTGTCAACTAAGAATGGTATAGTCAGTGATAGGAATTCAGAAGACAGTGAGACATTGTTGAAGTTGGGACCAAAGAAAGTTGAAGCTCACACTCCTATGACGACTCCATCGGCAACAAAGAAAAGCAAGGACCTTGACATGGATTCTGATGACAGTGACGCATCTTTAAAGCTGGGACCAAAGCAAGAAGACAAAAAAGCTTGGGACAAGCAGGGGACAAGCAGCGAAGGTGAAAAAACCCCTTGCAACCAGCACCCAGAAACTAGAATCAAAGAAGTAAAAGTTAAGCGAGGTAGTGGCACGGAAAAACAGAAGTTGCGAGAACGGATAAGGGAGATGCTTCTGAATTCAGGCTGGACAATAGACTACAGGCCTAGAAGGAACAGAGACTACCTCGATGCAGTTTATATAAATCCTACTGGAACAGCTTACTGGTCCATAATCAAGGCATATGATGCCCTTCTAAAGCAATTAGATGAGGTTGAGGCAAGATCCAGAGGTGATGGTTCTCCTTTTACGCCTTTATCAAATGACGTGCTCAGCCAACTAACAAGGAAGACAAAAAAGAAGATTGAGAAAGAATTGAAAAGGAAGAAAAGAGATGTCAGCGACAGTGAGGATGCAAGAGAAACTACTGTAAGAAAGTCAAGTACCAGGTATGATGAGGAGAGCCTGGACAGTGGTAGTCGTGAAGAGAAACTAAGCTCCTTTGTAAAGCAGGCTGGAAAGTCATTGAAGAGTAGAACTAGTGGTGATGGTTCTGTCAGTATAAACTCAATAAGTGAGAGTTCCCCGCATCATTTACACGACGGCACTGAGAAACGGTCATCCGGGTCCAATTCTCTTCTGGGAAGTAGAAGTAGAAAACTGGGCAGATGTATGTTGTTGGTACGGAATTCTAATGAGGGCACATTCCTGGATGGTGATGGATTTGTTCCATATTCAGGGAAACGGACACTCCTCTCCTGGTTGATTGACTGTGGAACTGTGCAGTTGAGTGAAAAGGTGTGCTACATGAATCGTCGACGAACAAAAGTGATGCTGGAAGGGTGGCTTACAAGAGATGGAATTCATTGTGGTTGCTGCAGCAAAATCCTCACAGTATCGAAGTTTGAGATCCATGCAGGGAGCAAACTGCGCCAGCCATTTCAAAATATATATCTAGACTCTGGTGTTTCTCTTTTGGACTGCCAGATTGAAGCATGGAATAGGCAGGAATCAGTTAAACGCCTTGGTTTTCAAGCTGTAGACATTGATGGTAACGATCCAAATGATGATACATGTGGCCTCTGTGGAGATGGTGGAGATTTGATGTGTTGTGATGGCTGTCCATCAACATTTCATCAGAGCTGCTTAGATATAAAGGTATGTGTAGTGGCATGTTCTTTACTTTGACTTTGTGATCATGTTGGCGTCTCCTGTTTTCTCCATGATGTTCCCATGTGGCCTCTTTTTCCATCCTGCAGTTTTAAATGGTATGGGAACAAAAGGATGGGAGAAGGTAAATGGCTGGGGTTGGATACAATAATACTGGCAGAATATATACATATTTATACATATGTATATATTTGTGGTTGAGGCTATATCTTTTGCATACTCTTATGTTCAATTACCCACAAGTATGCTTAGTAATTGTGCCCTATAAATGGTCCCCTTGGCTCCACCACATTATACAGGTTATAGTTGGGTTGACAGAAAGAATAACGACACGTGTTTTTTGATGGTTGAAACTTTACAGATGCTTGGATTTTGCATTTTCATAGATGGAATATATCACTCCACTTGGGAATAATGGAATTTAAGAAATCCACCTATTTGTTATCTCACAACCCTGTCCTAAATCTGCCACTTGCATGCGAGCTTGGTTGAATTCACATGAACCATTTTGGTTGCTCATTTGGGACAATCCCAACAAAGGTAAACCATCTTACTAGATGGCTGACACTGGAAAAATACTTGCACATAATGAATGATAAGGTTGATTATTACACACTACAAATGATATTCTGAGTAAAACACTCATCGAGCATTTGGTTTTCTTTTTTGGGGTTGGGTTCAACTTGCACCTTAAAAGTAGGGGGCAAGTTTAATCCACTTGCTAATAACACAGGAATTTATTGGCTACGCTAGCATTTTTGAATAATAATTGTGCTTAGTAGCTTTGCTTTCCTCCATTTGTTCTGGCCCTGGCATTCAAAGTAGTCATATTTGTCTTCTCATTGCAGATGCTTCCCCCAGGTGATTGGCATTGTCCAAACTGTACTTGCAAATTCTGTGGGATAGCGAGTGATAAAAATGCCCAGGGAGATGATACAACAGTCTCCAAGCTTCTCACCTGTAGTCTGTGTGTAAAAAAATGTACCTGTCCTTTTCTTCTTTTGTTTGAAATCTTCTGCTTCTATGCATATCTTC
This sequence comes from Populus alba, assembly GCF_005239225.2. Lineage (NCBI taxonomy): Eukaryota > Viridiplantae > Streptophyta > Magnoliopsida > Malpighiales > Salicaceae > Populus > Populus alba. Next base: position 10,715,718 of record NC_133291.1, read on the forward strand.
GTTCGCACTATTGTTATGTTTTCATTGACATTAACTTTGCATGTCTCTGTAGATCACAGGTCATGCACACAGGAGTTTGATTCTCTTTCCATTGACACCAACAGTCCAGTCGCTAGGTTTTGTGAGAAGAAATGCAGAGAGGTAATTTTTCAGGGGTTTGGTGAATTATAGTTATATTTTTCAGCAATTTCCATGATTTTAATATTTTAATTTCATGCTTTTGATTGAGTTAGTCTTACTTGTGTACTTTAGACTATATGAGGATCATAATGTAATATTTTGCGCAAAACCTTTTAATTTCATTATTTTGTAGAGTAATGGTTATTAGGTTTTTTAGCTTTGCGAAACATTTGTAATTTTATGAGTCTTAAGATTTTTGGCTTCACTATTTCAGCAACTGTATCAAGGCATTGGTTAATACCAATGCTAAATCAGGAAGCTATTGAGTTCTTAGCTTTCCAATTCCTTTTCCCTTTTGCTTTGTCTATTTCAGAGGGTAGCGCATGATTTTTGTGTCATCACACGCTGGATTTGGTGTTGGTAATCCAGTATCCTGTAGCATACTGCCTTCCAGGTCTAAGCTTGGTCTAGAGCATTTGTTGTTTTGGAAATTAGATTCTGTTGCAAAAGAAATTTCATATTTCAAGTAAAACCTTTAAAAATGTTTTATGGAAGCATTACTCTTCCTTTAAAACCAGAAACCTTTCATTGGATCTTTCTGTAGCTTATGCATTTTAAGATCTTAGATCTAGGGACATCTTTTTATTAGTTTTTAATCCATCAAATACATCTGGATTTGTTAGTTGGTGACAATTTTTTTTCTCTTGCTGGTTGGTCTTGGCTACATTGTTTTCATCTATTTTTGCAAAAGATGCACTATATTGATGAATCCTTTTATTGCTTGTACAGCTCTTTGAACATTTGCAGAAGTATCTTGGGGTCAAACATGAACTAGATGCTGGGTTTTCATGGTCTCTAATTCATAGAGTAGATGCAGATTCTGATACCTCTCTCCAAGGACTTCCACAAAGGGTGGAGTGCAATTCGAAGCTGGCTGTTTCTTTGTCTGTCATGGACGAGTGCTTTTTGCCAGTTGTTGATAGGAGGAGTGGGATCAATTTAATTCAGAATGTTCTCTACAACTGTGGGTAAGCATTCTCAATTCTCAAATAACATGGAATGAACGTCTTTAGACATTCTACTTCGATTGAAAATTGTGGCTATATTATCGCATACATTTGTGAGCATGGATGCATGAGGCATTTATGGGTTAAAATAGTATACACTCAGAAAACTTGTTTGTGCATAATTACTGACAATTGGTTTGGTCTTTAGGCAGTTTTTGTTGAATGCAGTGTTTTGGATTTTGCTGCAATTCTCTTCTGGTTTATGAAGAAGTTGATCAACAGCGTTAAAGTTGTGTTTTCATTTAACATATATAGCTTCTTGGATATGAATGCTCAGTTTCAAAGTATCTAGTTAAGTATTATAACTTGCAATTTTTTAATGGAATCACTATGCTGTTAGATATTATGTTATGAAGTTTTTACTGTGATTTGCATTGCCAATTGTTAGGAAGAAGTATGTGTATGTCAACAAGGAGATTAAACTTCCTTGCATATTCAAGTTGTGTATACTTTTGCATGGAATGAACCATCAGATGCACCTTTGTACGAGGTGGTAATTTGCTAAGCTTAGACCATAACAGCACAGATGCTACAAGTTGCACGTCTGATGTAGAAGATTTTTTATGGATCTTTTTTTGCTCAATCACTTGGTGTTTTTTGGTTTCCCAGCTCACTCAGTCCAACCTGGAGCAAAACAACTTCTAAACGAACTTGAAAAGTACTGAACCTGTATACTTGTCCTGTTAATAGCAGCAAGCTGAGATTTGCTCGGGCAGATGCATGCATACACACTAGTAGAATTGGAATTGGTCCAAGTCTTAACTTCTACAGAAAAAATAATTCAAGCCTTTATACTTGGCTTGCCATGGGGCTCTTTGTAAGACTGATCCCAGTAGCTGGTGGCAGTTATGTCAATCCCAGTTATGTCTTATGTCTTTAATCCAAGCCACCTTTTTGTCCCTTGGATTTCAGCGTAGTCTCTCTTTTTTACTCACCAGGCACAGGGCATCTAAATATCAGTCTAGTCTTATAATAATGCCACACAGTTCATATTTCCTTATAACCTAAGTCAACCAGATGGAATTACATTCTAGCTAGAAATTACCTCATATTATGAATTATGTTAAAAATCTGGTGCAAGAGTTCTCCGTGTAAGAATAGATCATTAATAGGGGAGCACAAAATTCTTAGGCATCTGTGACTCTCATGAGGGTAACAAGGGGCTGGCAAAAAGAAAACGTACAGCTGCTAATGAGGAAAAAAGGAGGGGGAGGGGCTTGGGATTTTGAAATCTTTCTTAGCAGCTCAAACTGCCTTTGCATTACTGGATTAATGCTGGTGCAGTGCATCAACTCGATCACATGCCTGAGTGATATCAAGTGACATTATGAGAGGTGGGTTAATGCTTCTATAATGAAAGTGGAGTCGTCCAGGATCACAGTGCTAGACTAGAGTTATCTGGTAGTGGCCAGGGATATGCTGTACCCTTGCTTAATTTGCCCAAGAAATGGGGGAGTAACCAATGGAATGGATAAGCTTCCTTGTCTTGCTATCTGTCACTGTGCAGCTCTTGTTGACGAGAGAATCATGAGGAAGACAACTTGTGCATGAATCATCTACACATGTTTTATGCCCATGTAGAAAGCACAGGTTATTTCAATTGTTGAGCATGGTCTAGCCATCTTCACACCATCCTCTCAATTGGGCGCCAACATATATGTGCTTTTGTGTCTCTGGTTTAATAGCAATACATTGATTTGAGACTGCTCTGTGTGACCCATTAGCTCTAGTTAGTTTGTGGTGCCAATGTCTCTTCATATTGTTATTGGTATGACTGCATCAGTGACCCTCTGTTTTTCTTTCTTTCTTTCTTTTTTCCTGGAGGTTGCTAAAGCTTTGCTGATTGTTCAAGTTCTTAATTGCTTAGAACTTGTATGAGATATTTTCTCTTTTTTCTGTTTGTCCATCAGGATCATGACTGTGCGACTTTATGAATATATATGCCTGAGTGTATGAATTGTTGAAAGTCCAACAAACATATTTGGTTAACTTGGAAGCATCCTCCTCCTCCTCCCCCGCTTCTTCTGGATAAAAGTTTATGTGCCTATATTTTTTCGTTTTTGTAAGCATGCTGCATGGCTTTGTTATATGACGAATTCTTAATTTTTTTGCCATTCATTAATTGTCATTATCTTTTTCAGATCAAACTTTAACCGGCTGAATTTTGGTGGCTTTTATGCTGTTATTCTGGAAAGGGGTGATGAAATAATATCTGCTGCATCCATCAGGTTCTAATCTATGGTCATTTGCTTGCTATTCCTAGTGCAATCTCTAACTTTTGAATGGAGTTTTCTAGGTTCTTTTAAAAAGTGAGTGACTGCAATTCCTGGAATCAGATTTTCTTGTTTGGAAAATAACGATCACGTGTATGCAGGAGTCATTCTCTTCTTAAGACTGTTGTCTCTTCTTAAGACTAGTGTCTTTTATTAATTTCTTGTTATAGATAACTCTGCGAGTCTATTGTACCTGTATGTTTTACTAAGTTAGGTTTTTGTAGCAAAAACCTGTATGTTTTACTAGGTTAGGTTTTGGTATGGAGGACATCGTGTTCAGTTTGAACACAACTTTGCTGTGTGTGTGTTTGAGTGTAGATTTGCTTCAGTTGAATTCTGATAATGACGCCGTCCTTGGTTGGTTAGGTTCCACGGAACTTGGTTGGCAGAAATGCCATTTATTGGAACTCGCCATATGTACAGGCGTCAAGGGATGTGCCGTCGGCTTTTCTATGCTATTGAATCAGTAAGGAATAAGAACTATTTTGCTAGTATTTACATGTTTAAACTATTGAAACTACAAGTTCTTATTTGTATTGCCTTTAGTTTGTTTTTTCTCTGCTATCTGTTGATAATCCATTTAATTTTATCTTTTCTTCTCAGACACTATGCTCTCTGAAGGTTGAGAAACTGATTATCCCTGCAATTTCTGAACTCATGCATACATGGACAGAGGTTTTTGGTTTCACTACTCTTGATGAATTACTCAAGCAAGAATTGAAGTCTATGAATACGTTGGTGTTCCCTGGTATAGATATGTTACAGAAGGAGCTCAGGCAAGAAAATATTGATGGAAAGAGGAGTACCAGCATAGGTTTTGGTCAGATGCTTTGTTCAATTTTCCCTTTTTAACTTCATATTATATTTATGTCCTGTTTTATTGATCTACATTTCTTTCAACAGGTGCAAACCAGATGGAGTTCAAAGAAGACAGTGAATGTATTAAAACTGTAGTAAATAAATATGATGCAGATTCTCCAGCTGGGCATGATGCTCATGATTGTGATGATAGTGGTTTGGAATGTTTGATTGGGAAAAATGAAGTGGCTAGTGCTAGTTCTGATTCTCAATGCCCTGATGTTTCCTCGAACAATGTCTCTACTATGAATAGTTCTTTGGATGTGTCTCGTGGACTTCTAAGTGCGGTGCCAGTCAAGGAGGAAACCATACAGACAAATTCTAAATCAGAGGACAAGTTGGTTCAATCTGCTGTGGATAAGAAAAGTGAATGTGTCTCCTATACAACTCATGATGTACCTGAAATGGTTAAATCCAAATCAGATTCTCCTGTTGAAGATACCTCTCTGACTTGTTTCACGGGAGATGTGGCCGCCATGGATACAGATACCCAACTTCCAGGTGCTTCCCTAGGTGATGCCTCGATGATGAGTGGTTCTTTAGATGCTTCTTGTGAACTTAAAGATGTTGCACCTTTTGATGGGACTTCATCTGCTGATTCTGAATCAGAGGGCAAGATACTGGGGTCTGCTTCTATAACAAACTTGAACGTGAGTGGTGACAGTCAAGAGGAAAATAAATCTGAAATGGCTTCTCCTGCCAAAGACAGTGATCAATCTTGTAAAGTGGATGGAATCAATCTATTTCATTCATTGAATCTGAATGAGTCTGTGTCCGGGGAACTTAAAGTTTCAAAATCAGTAGAAGAGAGTGGATGCGCTGATTCTCAATCAGAGGACAAGTTTGTGGAAATAACACTGAAGATGGAAGCTATGCCCCTATCAGATTCCTCTGTTGAAAACATTAACGTGGCTTGTAATGATGGTGATTTGGGTGATATTCCTACAGGAAGTGTCGATATGGTATCTCTTGAAGCTGTCCCTTCCATAGAGAAGACAACTGGAGCAAACTTTGTCGAGAAGGTTAATGAAATTTCCGGTGTGTCTGTTTCTGGATTCAGTGGTGCCAAGGAAAATAACATGCAAATCGAGTCCAACCCAAACAGTGAAATTGGCCATGAGAGGGGAATCAAATTAGACGTGGTTCCAGAGGCTGTTTCTGATGCAATGTATTGTGGAGGAGCTGCATCGCATGTGCCGGAGGAGAGTTCTGTGATTGATGCAAGTGAAGGGAAAATCGAATCTGGCTCTATCTGACACTTCCACTTCCACAGAATTCCTGCAGTGTTTCTGTGCTCAACTTTCATGCGTAACTTGGAATGCTCCAACTGGTTCGTGATTGTTACTGCACTGTTTTGGCATAAAGAAGAACCATCAATCGTCTGAGATGCAGTCAGCGCTGATACCATTTCTGAGGATGATTTTCAAGATTCAGTTTGTACTATGGCAAGCACCAAGATAAATTTTGATACCAAAGAGTTGCAATTCGATCTCTTGATGGGATTATCAGGTGCCATATCTGCTCGACGCTGGAGGAGAATCTACTGTCGTGAAATGCAGGCAATGGTGTGGAGGCTGGTGGCAGATATGTGGAGATGTTCAAGTGTTGATGATCAACGTATTCGTGCAATGCAGTGTGCATATATCTGAATCTGCCGAGATCCAAATTGCGAGTTTCTTACGAAGTCTTGTATTATTTCATTTTCATATGGCAACATCTTGACACATGACGTAAGCGGTAGGAGAAAGATTTTGAACTCTATTTTTCCATGTAATTATAACTTATCCTTTTTTTTTTTCTTCTCATTCCTTCTTTTCCCATGATGCCTGCACTTGATTCATAAATTTTATGTCATTTGCGAGTTGCCCGTCTCCATTGAGTTTGAAAAATATCATATTATTCACTTCTCATTAGATGGGTCTTTACAGAAACTAAGCTCCCGAGGTTCGTACTCAGCCTTCTGATTGATAGTAGTGCTCTGTCTGGAGCAGGTGAGGTTATTTTTGGGCGGAAAATGTCTAAAAATACCCTAGTTTTATTTATAATCTATCAATTTAAGCAGGAAAAATAGCAAGAGAGAAAAAGGCTGCCGTTATAAAACGACGCCGTTACAAGTTCCGGTGCCTTCATGTGGGCGACTCGTTAATGAAGTTGAGAAAAGGGCTTGAAACGAGTGGAATGGACGTGGTGGCGGTTCCTCGTCATCTCCAAAGCCGCACCGCTACTCCTTCACTAACAAAACCAAGAAGATCCACAATAATCTTTCAAAGAAATCTGGTGGTTCCCACGCGCATTCACTACCCATGCCCCCACACCTTTTCTTCGACTCCTTTACTAATGGATTCTCATGCTGCTGCTACTACTACAACCTCAAAACCACTTCAGGCCTACCGTTCCTCTCTTACCAACTCTTCTTCAATCGAATCCCGTACAAATCTCTTTATTATTAACACTATTTTCATCAGTTTCTTTCCACAATATTTTGCCAAATTTGGTTTTTTATTTTTTTTTGGGTGGTGTTCAGCAGCAAGTGCTCGGATTGGGGAGGTGAAGAGAGTCACTAATGAAACGAATGTTTCAGTCAAGTTTAACTTGGATGGGACTGGAATTGCTGATTCTACTACTGGCATTCCCTTTCTTGATCACATTTTAGATGTTAGTTATCTTTCTTTTTTGCCTTTTTTCATTTGGAAATTTGGATTTTACTATTTATAGTTTTTTTTCTTATAATTATTTAGCTGGTTTGTGTTCTTAGCAACTTTCTTCGCACGGGCTTTTTGATGTGCATGTGAGGGCAACTGGCGATATTCACATTGATGATCATCACACTAACGAAGATGTTGCTCTTGCTATTGGAACTGCATGTCACTATCCATTATCTTTTCTCTTTTTTTTAACCCCCCCCCCCCCGGTTTTGCATGTTATATATTGATTATTTTTGTTATTCCTACTTAATTTCTATTTTATTTGAAACTTACAATTGTAAAATTAAGCATGAATCATCAGCTCTTTTTTTTTTTTTTTTTTTTTTTTATCTGCGAGTTTATATTTCTGGGAAATGAATGAGAGGCAATATGTAAAATTTGCCTCTGCAGGCTTTCCGCTTGGGGATAGGAAAGGAATTAATCGGTTTGGCGACTTCTCAGCTCCTCTTGATGAGGCATTAATACATGTTTCCTTGGTAAGTTATGCGCTTAGTTATCATATAAATATCTCCATGCAGCTATTAATGAAAAAACTCCTCCTTTTCCACCTCTCTAAAAAGCTTACACCTCTACCTGTACCGCTACCCTCTAAGCCAGACAAACACCTAGTCCATGAGCATGTGATCTTCGTTCATGCATATGCAATAAGCATGATGAAGATTGCACATTTGAATCCCTTGCGACTTTGTTTAAGATTGCTTGTTTTGGAAAATGAAGAAGAATGGCATCGTTATGATGCTTTAAGTGTGAGATGGACTGGCATGTTATGAGGTCACTAAGGGTGGGGTTGGGTGGAAGTTTGGAAGAGAGATGCTAAACATAATTTGTGTCACCATGCTTGTTGAGTGCCTTAGAGCATGACCATGTAGACTCATATACTTATGTGCAAAATGCATGGGTATTGCTAGATGCCACCACTGATTTAGTTGTATGATGAAATTTTTCTGTATGCATGTGATATGGGGTTGCAGGGTTGGGAGTGAAATAGCCATCACAAGTGTGGGTGATGTGACATTGTGATTGTCATTGTGCACGCTGAACACCCATGCTTGTGGTTAAGTGGTCTTGATTTGTGTGTGCAACTTGCTCAATACAAATTGTACAGTTGCATCACCTGCCACTTTGCTTGGCATTGCTCATTTGAAGTTGGAGAAGAGCAATATCAGAGATTCAGTTCCATGATCATAATGCTTTTTTATTTATGAAATGGACTTAGAGGTTGCAGAGTATCATGGAAGTCGAGACTAAAATCATAGTGCGTGTAAATCATTAGCTGTATTTACTTAAGAAGAAGGATTAGCTTCCCATCATATTATGCTTTTTTTTTTTTTTTTTTTAAAGTTACGCATATTTGTATTGAATTGAGTTTTATTTCCTTTCAGGATTTGTCTGGCGGCCATATTTGGGTTATGATTTGCAAATTCCTACTCAGAGAGTTGGAACATATGATACTCAGGTGCTCCACTTTACTTTCTTCACCTGCAACAATGATTTCTTGTTCTTTTGCCTGTTGCCAACTCTTGGATCTTAGTCAAAGCATCAAGAAGACAATTTGATGCGGATAAAGTTCACACCTCGGAATTTCTAACCTGGTCTATTATTTTGATTGTTGAACACCTTTCTCCTTGTTTTCTTCTGTCAAAATTTTCCATTTTCTAAGATTAACTGGTTAATGATATTCATGATTAATTTTAAATGTCTGTTTTTAGCTGGCGGAACACTTTTTCCAGTCATTGGTGAATACTTCTGGTATGACACTACACATTCGGCAGGTAACACTATATTGTAATGCTTAAAATTTTCAATTTAGCCTGAAGCATTCCAGCACTATTGATTGTCCATGCAAACAGTCTTCACTATCTTTGTAAATAGATTATTAATATTCTCTCATTATAGCCTTTGGGGGAAAAAAAAAAACTCCAGCGCTCCTGTTGCACTGTTAACTTGGTACACCTCCACCCTAAACCCTGTCACTTCTCCATAATTTTCAACTAATTTGATGTAAGTTTAACATTCGCATGATATGAGTCTTTTGATACTTCACTTGTGCTCTCTCTAATATATTTTGTTTCTCATCTTTTCTAGATTTTATAAAAATAAAATGATTTTTTCACTCCTCTCTTCAAACCCATCCATTTAGGTTTTAATTATGGCCTGTTTTTACCCATTAAGCATCAAAAGAACATGTTGAGATCAATCGCTAGAGTCAACAGACAAACTCAGAAGTAGTTCAGAGTACAGTTTATGGACAAGAATGGCTTCGATTCATTGTAGAGAACCCAAGATATGTAACAAAGCTGATCAGAATCCTGTGAAGAATTAGCAAGGGGTAAAGATGTGATAGGAGTAAATCTCCTTTTGGTGGAAGGGCTGCATTAGAATTAGACCTAGGTTTTCCTCAAGTTTAATTTGGGTCCATTAAAGCATAAAATGTAGAAAGAGTGGCAGATATTGGTCCTAACATTTACTCATGTGATTGAAACATTATGTGTTGGTTTTATGGTTGCGTTACTTATATGACATGCAAATTGAACACACATCACAATCTAGTGTAGAGATGTACCAAGTTGATGGTACAATGGTAGTACTGGAGGATTTCCATGAACTTTGTTGCAATCTTCAATCTTTTAGAAGTTGGCTTCCTTGTTATTTTTTGTTACAATTTTTCCTCTTTAATTTTATAATTTGCATTTTTCCTTGTAATGATTAGCTAGCAAGCTTTTCTAATCTTGTTTGCTGTCAAATTTATATTTATAAAAGAATGTTCCAATGTGGACCACAGCTTGCTGGAAGAAATTCTCATCATATTATTGAGGCAACCTTCAAAGCTTTTGCCAGGGCTCTTCGACAAGCAACAGAATATGACCCACGTCGCCTCGGGACTGTGCCAAGGTTTGATTTCTCCTCTTCCGCTGTGACTACACTGGCATTGAAAGCATCTCCCCGTGTAAACATACTCTAAAATTTGAAGTCGATTTAAAGATGAGAAATAGTCTTATAAGTGCAATGCACTGCACGAGTTTCTATTCTGTTTTTTTTCCTTTCATTTTGCGGCTACATTAACAAAAGAGTTGGTATGCTTCTCCTTTGTGGATCTCAAAAAGTTCCTGCTTTGACATCATTTCTCCTTTTTCAACTTGATATGTGACTTTGTGATTTGTCCCCTTAGTATAAGATTCTTCTTCAGTTCTCATGAGCAAATCATTGCATCAAAGTTTTTGCAGCTAAGAAACCATAATTTTTTGTTAATTTACTTCAGCAAGATTTCTTAGATTGGCTGATTGCACCTTGCAAGTCATTTCCTATCACTTGTTTGCATTTTCTTTTTCTTACCTTTTTAGCACGTTCACTATCCATTAGGAAGCCAATTTTCATGGCATATTTTAGAGTTATTCAGCATTACAAGGTTTTCTTGCTCATTCCACATAATACTTATTGTAACGAAAACTCTAAAGCATGTCTGATTTGTTATGTGTAGCTCAAAGGGGGGGTTCACTATCCATTAGGAAGCCAATTTTCATGGCATATTGTAGAGTTATTTAACATTAGAAGGTTTTCTTGCTCATTCCACATAATACATCTTGTAACGAGAACGCTAAAGCATGTCTGATGTGTTATGTGCAGCTCAAAGGGGGTTCTATCGAGAACGTGATGATTCATTATTACTTTAAGAATGATGGTTTAAATTCGAAGGTGATGTGACTTTGGATGCATCCTCCATGAGATCCATGTTGGTGATCTCTACTAGTTTGTGGTTATGATAATCAGTTGAGTGCCATTTATTTATATGATAAACCGAAAGTGATCAAGTTACTGTTCTTGCTGATGAAGTCCAATACGGGGACATGGATGTTGTGAAGGATAGGCTACTGCCCATATGGTTAGTTGTATTATGAACTCGTAATGAATTGATGTTTTTGTATTCCAAACGTTGTTTTACTCGTGGCGTAGGGAAAAGGAGGGAGCAGCAGGGAAGATGTGTATTTGTCAAGAATAAACTTTTGAGCTCGTAGTTGTTATTTACCCGTTCTCACCAGTCACTTTATTGAAGCTTCTTGGTGGTGGCCTCTGGGATGTGTACACCGAGAGCTCTTGAACCGTGGCCTTTGGTGACTTGATTTCTAGAGATTGCTAAGTTGTTCCACTGTGGTTTAGACTAGGCACTTGAGTGAATTTTTCTGTTTGTCGGATTCAGTACCTTTCTCTAGTCGTATGAAATTCCCTTACACTTCTTTACTATAATCTTTTCAAGCGGAATGGAATGTGTTGCTTTCCAAGTTCAGATTCTAATGGTTTTGTGATTTATAGGAGAATGAATTGGCAAATGCTAACCCCTCCTTTTTATTACTTCTCATATTTATAATTTACAGTGCTTTTGTTTTGGGATTCATATGCCTAAATCATGTCATTCTCATTCAATTTGGAAAGAAAATCAATATGCATTTGTCCATGGTGTGAGATTTTGGTTCCCCCGAATTTGCTCAATGCATACGCGTTGAATGCTGCCCAACCTTTCATTTTCTGGTGGAGTGAAATTTTCACAGCCAACGAATATTGTATTGGATATGTAATGCCAGAGATGTGATTCATAGAAGACAGGGAAAGCAGTTGCGGAATTTGCTTAAACCATCTTTGCTTTCTTGGATGGATGCTAAAATGAAAAACAAACAAACCAACCAACCTTGTAATTATCCTGATTGCATGAACTCAAGAATGATAGCCAAGAATTTCACAGCATGTAACAGTAGTTTTTCTGTTCATATTTCAAAGGAAATAGACGTGATTGCAAATAGAGAGCACAGCCTGAATTTCCCATCCAGAAACCAGTTGGATTCGAGGCCGTTTAGCTGATGTGCATCTGATCACTCTACAAAAATTCTTCAGCGGTATTCAAATCATTCAATATCTCAGACCTAACCTCTTCCGGGAGTTGTGCAGATGGACCAGCCCTCGAATAGAAACTGGCCAAAGACCTAATTGCCTTCTCTAATTCTACATATGATTCCTGCAACAAGAAAGTAAAAAATGGCAGATCGAAACAACTCTTCAAACGGTGGTAACGAGTTGAAGGTGCGTACCTCACGAACTACCTTTTCTTGTCCCCTCCAACTGCCCAGGTATTCCCGGATGGACTCCTTCGCTGCATCTGCAGTCCGTCTAAACTTGGCAATATCCTTGGTATCTTCCTTGAGTGACTCGCGGAGGTTCTTCACAACTTCTCTTGCTGCCTTCAAGTATGCCTTTGGCAACAATTTCCCAGATTTTGTTTTCTCATTAGGATCAAACAATGATTTTATGGCCCCAGCGACTCCGTCGTCCTTTTCTTCCTCTTTGGCCCGTGCTTGCAATGGTGGAGGAAAGCAATTTAAGATCAGAACTGTAACGAATGAAGCGCTAAAGACCAAGACATGTCGACGACTTGGCAGAGCAGCTTGAGATGATTGAACAGCATTACACCTAGAATTCAGTTTGTCTGTAATGTTGCCTTGAAACCATCAACAAACAAGGTTGGTGAATGGTACGCCGTTGTCAATACTGATTTACGAAAGAAAGAATAGAGGGAGGGAATTAAAGTTGTTGCTTACAGTCAATATCAGGTTTAGAGGTTCTGTTCATTGTCTTGAAAGTGACAAATGAGCATATTTTAGCTCCAAGAACCACAGCCATTCTTGTTCCGGTAACTCAACCAAGCTAAATCCGCGGCATCCTACAAACCAACAAGCATTTACTATGGAGATTAACGAGTTCAGAGGAAAACCAAAAACGAAAAAGGAGAAACAAAATAAAACATACACAACCCCAGCTAGAATTGGATGCAGAGTTGTAGGTGGTTTTACCCTTGATTCCTTCCCTTCCACACACACTTCGCTTTCAATCCTTTCCTCCTTGTAAAGAACTGTCTTTCACTAGTTGTTGAATTTATCCAGAAGACACACCTTAAAACGTCGAGGTGACGTGTCGTTCCGTAAAAAACTGAACGACTTGCAGTTGGCCTTGGGATCATCTTTTTTAGCAGGCCGTTTTCTCATCCTCAGAGAGAGGCCTAGGCCAGAGCATCTCTCCCCGCTGAAAGTAAAACCTCGTGCACTCTTCTCTCTCCTCTTCTCCGCTAAAAATCTTGATATCCATTTAGAATCCCTAATCACACATTCTTCCGGGGGATGGCAGGTGGCTCCCACCCCAAATCCTCGACTCTAAAACCCTTCTCCTCCACCTCCTCTTCCTCCACCCCTGCCCCCCACCGCAAATACCGTTGGGAATCCACCGCCACCGCTACCGCCACTAACAACAACAATCCACAACCACCACAATCCAACCAGAAACTCCATAAACCAACCCCTTTCCCAAAGCCCAACACTGGCCCATCCCCCAAGCCCGTTACTTCTACTGCAGGCCCAATCCAACCTCCACAAGTCCCTCCGTACCCTTTCCCAGACCTTGGCCCTCCTCCACCACCTACATACGGCTTTCACATGCTTGAACGCCGCACTATTGTGCTCGCCGACGGCAGCGTCCGCTCTTACTTAGCTCTCCCACCAGATTACCAAGACTTCCCTCGTCCTCCTCTTCCGCCGCGGTTCCTTCTCCGGGGGGGCCATCTCGACTTTCTCCCCGCTGGGCCCTGCTTCCCTCCATCGAACCCTGATGCGTTAGGTTTTCCAAACCAGAATCAAAATCAAAATAAGAGGAAATTTGATGAGGAATCAGTGAAGCAAGGGAATAGTAGTAATAGTGATAATAACCATCATTCAAATGGGAAAAATTACACTTTGGGGCCGGATAATCGAGGTTCGGGAACGAGTAGTGTGGCGGGTGAAATGAGAGCAGGAAAGCAAATGAGGATCTGTAGTGGTGATGATGTAGGGTTGGCTAATAGAAATAATAACGGGAATTTTGGTGAAGTGAACAAGAGTGAATTAAAGAAAGCGTTTTTTCATTTTGCGAAGGTGATTAATGAGAATGAGACCAACAGAAAGAAGTATTTGGAGGATGGCAAGCAAGGGCGGCTTCGGTGTGTGGCTTGTGGCAGGTTTGTTACTTTTCAATTTTGTTTCTTCTTTGTTTTTTTTTTTTTTTTTTAGTATTTATTGAATGTTTTTAGCATACAAATGTTGGTGTGTTAGTTATAGAATGTTTTGTTTGGGGTTTAATGGGAGCGAGAGAGTGGTTTTCCATGCGTTTAGAAGTGGTTTAGTGTAAATTCTGTTTATAGGTATAAAAGGATATTTGTTGCTCCAGGTTTGGTTAGAAACTATTTTGTAGTTTTTGTTTGTATTTGCAAGAGGGAAGATACTCCACTTTTGGTCTGTCCGGGATTGATCAACCCCTAAAGCCTCTTGTAAGTGAGGCTTTTGCGTGCACGACTGTGCGTTTAAGCTTGTTGCTAATTACATACACTTTTATCCAAGGATTAGTGAGTTTGAGGGTTTTAACCTTCTGATATGCCTGGTGATATGTATGGCAGGTTGCTAGAGTATTAGGGCTGGAAGAATAATCATTTCTCGATTTCTGTAATAGAAGGTTATCCTCTGTCAGTTATTGTCAACTTCTATATGGATACGGTTCCTTTCATCTTAGGGAAATTATCTGTTATTTAGTGGTTTTAACTGAGTGCATGAGGGGTAGGCCTAAGACTGGTTAGATGCTAGCAATGTTGATAGAAATGCACTAACTGCAGAAATCACATTTGATTAACAAATTATCACTGCTATTAAGACATGAAAGTTCTTGACTGGTACATGATAGTTAAAGAGCCTTTCCTCCTGCTAGACTAGTTTAATGAATTCTTTCCTAGCCATTTGTTTTGTCACGTGGTTACTTCTCTTTATTGTTCTTATTCAACTGTAAGTTCCTTATTGTCATAGATGTCAAGTTGGCAGCTGAGTTGGGACTTGGAGTAGTAATTTTCTGTGGTAGAACTTAGGTATTTCTTTTGGTTCTCACTACAACTGCTAACATCATCATAGGCTTAGTAAACTTATGGTAGATAAAAATATAGGTTTCTGGTCTGAGTTTCAACCTAGTTAGAAAATGAGTTTGATCATTCACCTTTTCATGTGCACTTTTTGTAGAATAAAAAATATACTGTCATCTCTTTATGCTTTTGCCAATAGATTCATAGATGCTTTTTTGTTTGGAACTTGTGTTATCCTTTGATGATTGCTTAATTTCCATGCATGGTGAGAATATATACTGCATTGAATTGGATACTGGTGCGTGAAATATTCTTAACTTGGATGAACTTCATCACATCTTTGCTATTACATAATCAGGTTAACTTGTCTGACAAAATTTCCAAATGTTGGTTGTTCATATACTACCTTTGTTGCTTATGATTAGTCTTGATAGGGATGCCTTATTTGGAAAGTGAAAGAAAATCTAGTTTTTTGCTTGGTACTTCAATTAATCAAGGAAGGTAGTTGGAGCTTGTTTCCATGTGTGATATTCTTTATTAGATTTTCATTAATTGGCTTATATGAGACTGTACTTGGGTGTAAAATTTTTAGAAGTTATTTGCAGATTAGCTGTAGTTATAGTCTAGCTGTTTGTCTTTTCTTCTCGTTTCTTTTCTTTTTCTTTTTTTCCTTTTCTACTTTGGATTGGTAGGCCTTTTGGTTGTAGCTTGACTCGTTATCTTGTTCTTATATCTGACACAGAATAGTTGTTATTAAGTCACTTATCTTGAGTTATGAATGTCAGCTTGCCTACTGAATTGCAACTCACATTGTAAGTTTCTGTCATAGATCCTGTATAGATTTGGTTTGCGATTGGTCTTAACAACATTGTAAAGGTAGTGCATTTATTGCAGACATATGCAAGTTCCTTGATTGATTTCCAATTTCAAGTTGGAAAACAGTTTATGAATTCACCTTGTCTTTTCACTTTTTGTAAAGAGGAGATTAGCTGTCATGTCTTTATGCCTTTTCAAATGGGTTTACAGATTTGTTTCTCCTGTGTAACCTGGCAGATTGTTATGCTTTGAGGATTGCTTAATTCTCAAGGGGCGGTCAAAATGTACATCTAAGAGCATTTCGATGAGTGAAACTTTCTGAACCAAGTTGACTTTTGTTTTTTGTGTTTCTTTACACTTATAACTCTAAATCATTTGGATAACTTACCTCGTCAAAAAATGTTGGCTGTTCATTTAATGCCTTTGATGCTCATGGTTTTTAAATATGGACATGTATTTGGAAAATATGAATAGTTTCATGTCCTTGTCTGGTGCTTTAGTTGACCAATAAAGGCAGTTGATGCCAGTTTTCTGGTGCAATATTATTTATAACATCAAATCTTGGATTTTATGCTTGCACTATCAAGGTATAAATGTCCTAGAAGTTATCTACAGGGTATCAGTTTGCTTCCTTTCTCATCTTTTCTACTTCAGATGAGTTTTGACCATTTTGTATGATAGGCTTTTATCATATAGATCCTCTCTTTTATGATCTTAAGATGGCATCAATTCCTGCTTGTGCCTGTTTGACCATAAGTTGCTTTGTCTTGGTTGTGGGCCATTTCTCTTTGCTGACTACTATGAGGTTTGCATGTTGGCTATGAACTAGCATAATTCAAGCAAGGACTGTTTAAGGTGCTTTGCCTTGTCCAATATGGACTTGCGGATGTACAAGGTGCTGAAGAGTAACTGGTTTGGAGCAGTCAAGAGGGAAAAGGTGCAAAGATGGATTGATAATTAGGTGTAAAATATATCATAATGGAAGAGAAAGTATCAAACTAGTTTGAGGTTCAGCTTTAGTTTGAATTGACATTATGCTTGCGAAACATTTCTTCTTAACTTTGGAGCTCCCAATAACCCTTCTGAACGTGTGAAATTGATGGGGGAGGAAGTGAAAAAATCACTAGCCTCACACAAGTAGGGTTAAGAAATCATTCCTTGGAAGAAAGCATCAAAAGATTATTATTCTTGTTGTTTATTGTTTATCTCGATCGAAGGACAGAAGGCATGGTCTCTATGATGTGTGCTTGACGTGTTATTTGTCTGTTTGTGCCTTAACTTATCAAAAATCTGGTGGTGAATGCGTCTTTGCTATTCATTTAGTTAGAACTTGTAGACTTCACAATATCAGAGAGAAAGCTGAATTATTATTCTTCGATGCCCTTGATATGCAAAATTACAGGTCTTCCAAAGACTTCCCAGACATGCATGCGCTTATAATGCACACGTATAGCTCAGATAATGCTGATGTGCGTGTGGATCACTTGGGCTTACATAAAGCTCTCTGTATTCTAATGAGATGGAATTATTCGATGCCTCCTGATAACTCAAAGGCCTATCAGTTCTTACCTGCTGATGAAGCAGGGGCAAACCAGGATGATTTGATTATGTGGCCACCAATGGTGATAATTCATAACACAATTACAGGGAAGAGTAAAGATGGGCGCATGGAAGGTTTGGGAAACCGAG
This sequence comes from Populus alba, assembly GCF_005239225.2. Taxonomy (NCBI): domain Eukaryota; kingdom Viridiplantae; phylum Streptophyta; class Magnoliopsida; order Malpighiales; family Salicaceae; genus Populus; species Populus alba. The sequence continues at coordinate 10,733,161 of NC_133291.1, forward strand.
CAATGGATAGCAAAATGAGAGGTATAGTGTGCCCCTTGGTTCCTTTCTGTGACTGGCACCATATACAATGGTATTTATCTTAATAGAATCCTCCGGCTATATAGGATGTGCTTCGCACTTTGCATCAGTTCTTGAAGATGCCGGTTACTTGCTATATCCCAATACACCACCGTGTACTTTTTTCTAAAAATACTGATGATATCTTGATGCGAGAGCAAACCTAAGTACTCGCTCAAGATTGATAGGTGATTTTAGCAAGTGCTCCAGCATACTGTACCTGGTTTCTTTGGGTTAGGGTTTTCCATTTTCTAGTCTCTTTATGCATATTATTTTATTATGGTATTTAAGGACTAGGGTTTGTCTTGTTAGGGTATGCTTAACTATTTAAGGGCTGTTGTTTCTGTAATGAAGGATTATTTATACTTCTGACAATTTTGTTAAGTAGTTTATTTCTTTTTCCTGGCCATACGGACCAGAAGACCAGCCATGTGCTTGTTCACTTCTTCACTCTTTTTGACATTATATGAACTCACAGAAAACTATCAAGGAGAAATCATTTTGAACTCTACGCTTCCCTGTTCATGTGAAGCTCACATGCAGTAACTAGCTTCCAAGAGTTTTGCTGCTACACAAAGGACATTCACCATTAAAAAGTCTCAGAAATGCATCATATTACTAGAAACTTTCATCTACCCCAGCTAAGAGATGGAACCGCTATGCAAAAGGATAATTGTGAGTTAAATAAGTATATTGATTGCAGACTTGGGTCAGTTGGTCTAAAGCTTTATGATGTTGAGCATATTTAAATAATCTGCTCTGTGAATAGATGGTTTCGGTCTAGAGAAGTTTTAGTAGCAAGAATTTGGGTTGTAGGTTGCAGATTTTCTGGTTCTGTGGCTAATTGTTGTATTTAGAATTCAATTTGATGGGTCAATCAACTGCATGAAGGGTTATGGATGTTGTAATGTTGTTGCATGATTATGGATTAGTAAAGCAAGCAAAAAGAATGAAATATGGAGGCTGACTGGGTACTGTGAACGATGACCTAAAAAGCACAAGAGTTGCAGATTTGTGAGTTTGGGTGATGCATCATGGAAGAATGGACCAGGATACAAGTCATGGGTGGGTGTTTAGAAATGAAATGAGAGTTGATTTGATGTGAGAATAAGTTAATGCAGTGATGGAAGTTGGGAATAGAGATAAAAGAACAAGCAGGTAAAGAGAGGAAGAGAGAGAGATAATGGACTCACTGCACATGCATAGGCCTCCAAGCTAAAACCAAACAGTTTTAATTCTGTTATCAAAAGTCTAAGAAAATGACCTTTATACATTGGTGCTTGTAAAGGCTACAGCGACTTTTTCTTGTTCTTGTTCCACAGGGATTGGAATTTGTAATTTGAGAATTATAGAAAAGCGAATTGAGGTGCAAAGATTAGAGACAGAAATTCTTAGAAGAATATGTACTTGCAAACAATAACAGGTTCTGTTGCTCAAGGACTCATGAAAGAAACACCTAAAACCATCAAGTTTGAAGATCCCAATTAAAGCATTAACTAATTGTTCTTTTCAATGGCGTTATTACTTTGCTTGATGCAATGACAAGCATGCTTTTGATGAGAGTTTAGATCATCAACTCTGTTCGTTGTCTTTTTTGCATGATACTGAAGAGCATGTATTTCAGTCAGGGGCTGAGGTTAAGGCTTTTTAGTGGATTTGGATCATACACTCTTCTTATATTCTTTCTTTTTAGTTTTAACTTCCACCCCATCCAAATCCATTACTGAAGGAGAAACAAAATATCCTTAGGGCCCTGGTGGGCGACTCAATTGTTTAGTGTTTCTAGATTTGTCAAAATTGAACCTCCAGTGGCTTGCTGGGTTTCAATTTTCATGCATACAGTTTCTGAGGCCGTACATTCCAACTTGTTTTATGCAGACCAAGCTACATATATTTATTTTGTATTCCTTCAAGTTACCAGATTCTTGGGACCTTCAGTCTTACACCACAATTTAGTGACTTGTTTGTGCTTTGTTCCATGTAATATATTTATTTGTATTTTGTTTCCATGATTTATTAATTTGCTTTCTCTTTGCTCTTCTGTTTTAATATTAGTTTAAAGGGAAGGCTGTAACAACAGGCTGGTTTTATTCTAGTTTCTTTTGTAAATTTATTTAGTGTGTCAAAGTCTACCTAGCAATTAGCCACTGCAGTTGCAAATTTAGGCTTATCATTTTCTTTTGGATGACTAACTGATATTTCTAGACTCTGCTGTCTTTTTCAGCTGAGAATTATTTATTATTGTTTTTTTTCTTTGACCTAAATCCTTGATTATGAATGCAATGTATGGGAACCATTGGTTTAGTTTAGCCTTGGAAGAAGAGTTGATGATGATTCTTATGAGTTTCATCATCTGCTCAATATTTTCAATAGTGCAACCCTTGACACCTACTTTTGTTTGTTTTTACCTTCTTTGGTCAGATCTTGGATTTGTGGGTGGCACTTCAAAGTCCTTGTATGGAAGAGATGGTCATCTAGGCATTACTCTTGTAAAGTTTAGTGGTGATCAATCAGGACTGGAAGAGGCTATACGGATGGCAGAATACTTTGAGAAGGATAATCATGGACGCAAGGCTTGGGGTTGCTTACAACCTGTGACATTGGGCAAGGATGACGATAAAAATCTGAGCCTTGTGAAGGTGGATCGGAGTGGGGAAAAAACCAGGATTCTATATGGTTATCTTGCAACAGCTGCTGATCTCTACAAGGTTGATTTTGAGACAAGGAAGAAGGTTGTGATTGAGAGCCTGCGGGAATACGAAGCATCCAAGTAGATTTGTCATGACAAAAAAAAGGTACAGCAACGTAATTTAATGTGCTGTTATTTGACCTGCAAATCTCTGACCAAGTTGAGGAAAGCTTCATGTGGGCATTTTTTCCTTTTTCTAGACTTCATGTAGGCCGTTTGCTAACCGAATTTCAAGTTAATAGGAGGCCTGTTAGTGTTCTGATGCTAATTTATCAGTGTTTGTAATCACAGCTTGTGGTACGCAGGAACTTTACAGGTTCAAGCTGTTATTCGTCCAGTAATTGTTAGACATTAGTGGACATCAGACGTGGAAAGGCTGAGTTTGCCAGCATTGATTATGCAAGCTATCATATATCTGTGCTAGCTAGACATATGATTAGATGCATGGGAAAAGGGAGATTTCTCTCGTAGGAGAAGTCTCCATGTGAGTGGCTAGTGAAGTCGGGATGCCAGTCGGATGAAGATGTTTTCTTTGGATTGAACAGGCAACATGTCGCGTGGTGGTTGGACGCTTGAGTACGATGCTGCGTAGCTGGCTTCTTTGGAATTTAAGCAAATCGCCCATTCCAAAGTCACGGGTAATTTGAAGATTTTCTCGTGTTTCGTTCTGCATGCTCCTCCTTTTTTTCACTGGCGAGTGTAATGTTAATGGCTGGATGAATGATTGGTGATCGGGTCGCTCTCAGACAGGATATAAACTGTGATCCTATGCCCTTTCAAAGATTCAAGAGAGTAGTAGACATCTGGTAACCCACGCTTTTTAGAAACTGTACAAGGTGGTGATGTTTTGATCGTGGCCAATTATTTCCCGGTGTCCTTGAAGACGACAATCGTTATCTTATCACTACTTATCGTGTTTGCAATTATCGTCCTTGCTGCTTTCCGAGCTTGAAAAATACCCCCTCGTGACATCATCTCCTTTTTTTGGTTATTGTCTTTCCTGCCCTCCCCGCCTTGTACTATTACTAGTGAAATACATGAATGTTTCCGCCCCTTCTACTCTGCACTTCACATCCGTTATGTTGCTGCTGGTCAGATTTATTTTGAACGTAAAAACAAAAAATTAAAAATAAAGGCACTCTTCATATGTTTTCATAGCAAAAATAATTATGAATTTTTTGAAAAACATTTAGAAGACTCAAGTTAACTTTAGTTAATCTATTAAACTCTCAATTATGATAAAAAAAAAATTACTATTGTGATCTGCTGTGACTTCCGTGCAGGATTGGTATATTTTGCCAAAATAATTTCAATTCTTGTTTTAGTTTCTTTTAATAACAATGATGAGTGTGAGAGGGGACTTGGAGGAAGCACCTCGCTCTCCCACGGTCATTTCCTGGGCCATGACAATTTTTATAGGAATATGTGGTCATGGAAGTAAGAAGATTGTGACGTGCTACAATTGTGGTAATACAAATCCAAAATTCAAAGTAAGGGATATGTTAAAACTATATTATTTTTTAAATATTTTTTTAACCCATGATATTTTAACGTTACTTTCCATCTTTAAAATGGTATAATACCCTATGTTCCGTTTGGCGTGCTGCTATTGTATCTGTGCATTACCATTGGCTCAGCAGCCGAAGACACGATGTCATCCTTCCTGCTGCTACCTGTTCTTGTTTCCTTATTCTTTTTTAGATGATTAGCAATCCAGCAACCAACTGTCCCCTCCCAATCTGATCCTATGGTCCAACTTCTGAGGATGCGTGATGACTTGATGAAAGACGATGGCGAGGCTATACGTCCTCGAAGAGGAGAAGAATATAATTGGATCCAAACAATGTCTTATTTAATGGGAACTGACCCGAAACGGACCCACCAACTTTCTTGTTTGCATGAACGAAGCTTTTATCAATGAGTTGACACTAATTTAAACCTCGTCTACCTGGTACTTATTGGAGGCTTAGCTACACAATTATGGCCATCGGTGGACCACTCAATAATTATAGTAAATGGAGATTTGAAAATTCCCGGCGGTGGACTTCCACATGATCGTGAGCCATTTCTTCGCAGAGCTCGATGAAATTGTTGAGAGTAAGGTGGGCATGCACACATGCACGGAGAAAGAAACAGATCATTCTTCCGTTCAAATTTAATCAAGGGTTCGACCAACTCTGTTTTCGAAAGTTCACTCCACAGGCCTTCTTCTTTGTTCTTTCAACTGAATCGGGGCAGGTAGAATTCAGATGAGTTCTCTAGTTATTTGACGGGCCCGGCGTTGAATAAATAAAAGCGCCGCCCTTCTAATTACTATTCACAACCCAAAGTCTAGAGTTCTAACCGGCATGTAAGATTTCTGCGCTGTGAGCCCACTTAGGTACAATATTGCAGAAACAGATGTTATATCCTGTACAGGGCCGCGCTGCTCTGAGTTCGGTCATTTTTTTTAACATGAAAAAACAATTTAAAATATATTAAATGATATATATTTTTTAAAATATTTATAAGGCAATATATTGAATGATATTTTTTAAATAAAATATTGAGATAATTATATATTATATAGCCAATGGAGTAATTGGACCGTGATAATTTTATAAGAAAATAAAATAAATTATAAAGATTATATTTTACTTAGATATTGAAAAAAATATTAAATTAATAAAATATCCAAAAAAATCTATTAGAATCAACTTATATGAACTTGTTGAAACCATATTGGATTATAAAACTGAGATAGTCCTTTCATGAAAAAAATTCATTAAACCAATATATAACTTGAAAAAATATCATGAGATATATTTCTTAAACCAATTTAATATTGAAAATATTAAAAATAGAATACAAAATACTATTTAATGGTGCTCTGGGTATATTTTCCAAAACAACTATTAGTGTTCTGTTAATAAAAAATAAATACACGCCCCCGGTAGCAATGCTCTCTATTCGTGGGTAATTTGGGTCCACTTATTCCTCGATCTATCACTATGCTACTATCTACACATTCCCGATTTATAAAAATTGGAAATATACATGCTATAGCTTCATTATTGGTTTTAGCAGTATAATGATGCTGTTGTTTTTACTGAATAAACTTATTAGGCATGTGGCTAGGGTGAGATTATCTTTTTTATAAGATATATTTAATGTTAAAAAATAATTAAAGGTAAAATAATTTGTTCGGGTCTTTTTAGAGTCTGATGACAGGGAACGATATAGTTATTAGACACCTAGCATGAGAATCATGTATGTTTGTCAAATTCCGGGTGCTTAGGTCAAATTTACAATCTTAAGTATGTAGACCTACTTATCGAGTCTGCCAGACCCAAGCAAACATATCTTAATTATTATAAATAAATCATCACAAAAATCTAATTCAACGATTTAAATTTAAAAATTCAAATTATATATTTCTATTGAGATAGTTAATGTTTCATGTTTATGAATTTGTTATCCCCTCGATAAAATTTATATCCTTAATTATTATTATTATTATTATGCTTCTTATTGTTATTCATCATTATCATTGTTTTTGTTATTATTGTTCAAGTAAACCCGAGCCAGATATATTTGCTAGACTCGAGTAATGTGGATCAAAAGATTATTTATAAACGAATTATAAATAATTTACAAACAACAAACCATCAGAAAAATCTAATTTAACATTTTATACCTAAAAATTCAAGTCATATTTTTCCATTGAAATAATTCATTTTTTATATTTGTAAATTTGTTATTCTTTCAATAGAAATTATATTTCATAGTTGTTACCGATCTAGTTTTTGTTCAAAAGTATTTTTGTTTTAAATATAGTAAAATAACTTTTTTTATTTTTTAAATTTATTTCAATAGTAATACATTAAAATATTTTGAAAATATAAAAAAAAAAATTTAAAGCAGAGAAAAAAATATAAAAAGTTTTTTTAAAAAATTATTTTTGAAATGCAATAACAAATATACTATAGCAATCATGTTTTTTTTCTTATAAATCTATAATTAATAAAAATATTTTATAAATTATTACAATTAAAATAACTAATAAAAATATTTTTGAAATGCAATAACAAGTGTCTTGGGTCTAACTTTACAGTCAAATCTAATTTTGTTTTAAAAATATTTTTAAAAATATAATTTTTTATATATATTTATCTAAAAAAATTATTAATCCGTTACAAGCGCGAATAAATACATGACTACATGCTATGTAAAGGTAGTACTTGGCCCAAAATCTCTCTGTAATTTATAAACTGAGAATCCATGCTGTTAATTTTAGTCTTTTTTTATTTTTATTAAATAATAGTAATGTACAGATAATTTGTCACAACACAGAAATGATATATAAAGCAAAGTAAACTCCAAGCATGAAAACATGACACTCGAGAACAACAAAATAAAATAAAATTTAAGGACAAAAAAATGATTAAAAAGAAGCCACCAACAATGATACGAACATGCAAATATGAAAGGGCAAACAACTCAGGCACAAGAAAGTTCTCAACTGTTTTAGTACATTTTATAAATAAATATAAATTGTAAATGTAATTTCCTTATGTACACAAACATAAAAAATTTATTTACTTTTAGGTAAAAAAAAGGAGTAAAGGCAAGGTTCAGCCGGATCAATCAGTCACTATAAAAACATATCAGGATATGCCAAGTGGAGTCCTCCCATACGTCTGCATAAAGTCGCAAGCAAGATTTTAGGTTAGATTTTTTTTTTCTCTCACAAGGTCATAGAAAAATGATGCGCATGACTGAATCTCTGGTATGGACTGGACTCCTCAGCAGCCGCAGTACTTGATGGCTGATGGATGGATGGATGGATGATTCTCGCTGTATTCATGCATGCATGCATACATACATACTATTTTCCACGAAGAATGGTCATGCTAAGCTATAACTGTTACACCGGCAATGCCTTTACTTTATCTGACGACCACCCATGTGGTGGTCACAAGTGGGCCTGGCCCACCCTCTCCCTTTCCATTTCACTTTGCTTTTTTACGATCTCTCTTCGGTTTCCGCGAAAGTAATCTCATCCCTTCTTGTCCTCACTTCCAACCCAAACCAACTCCCCCCTCCATTTATCTTACGTCATGCTCCCCCTCTCTTATCCTACGCACCCGCTCACTTTAGTCTCCACTCACTCTTTTGGTGCGAACCTCAGTTCCTACGCATCCCCGGCGCATTCTAGACCCCTCCATTGCCACTTTCTCCTTAGTCGCCACTACACGTGTCCTTTTCTGAAACGCTCCATGTCATCGCTGTCTTGTTCCCTCTAGCTAACTTTATCCCCCCCCCTCTCTTCCCTCGATCTTTCTCTCTCGGTTCTAGGGTTTCTTCCTCTAAACTTTCACCCACTGTTACCAAAAACTTGATCGAAACAGCCACTACCATGGGGTCGATCCCCGATCCAGGCGAGTTAACTGAGCTAACTCGGCCCAGCTTTGACGAGTTCCAGCGTCAAACTTCACTGATGACAAGCTGCACTCTCCTCTGGAAAGAACTCTCTGATCACTTCACTTCACTGGAACAAAACCTCCAGAAGAAATCAGAAGCTCTGAAACACAAAATCCAAACCCTAGACAACCAAACGAAAGCTTCCCTTGCTTCGCTCAAGAAGCGCGAGGTAACAATCGACGGTAGCGTCGAGATCGCACTAGAGCGCGTCGAAGAACACAGGGAACTAGCTCTCAAGTCACTGTCAGATCCTGATTATGAAAATCCGGATGGAGAGGTCGATGATGGAGATGGATCTTTTATGGTTTTGAAGTCTCTCTGTTTGACAATGGAGTCGCGTGAGTTTTGGAATTTTGTGATTACCAAAAAGAAGGAAATTGAAATTTTGAGGAAGCAAATTCCTTTGGCTCTAGCTGAGTGTGTGGATCCGGCCAAGTTTGTTATAGAAGCTATATCGGAGGTGTTTCCGGTGGATAAAAGAGGGGAAAGAAGTGGTGAAAAGGGAAATGATTTAGGATGGGCTTGTGTGTTAATCTTGGAGAGTTTGATTCCGGTTGTCGTGGACCCAGTAATCGGGAAATCCAGGTTGTTAGTTACGCCTAGTGTTAAGGAGAGAGCGAAGGAGATAGCAGAGATTTGGAAGAAGAGTTTGGAGGAAAGAGGTGGGATTGAGAATGTCAAGACTCCTGATGTGCATACTTTCTTGCAGCATTTGGTGACTTTCGGGATTGTGAAGAAGGATGATGTGGATTTGTATAGGAAGCTTGTTGTTGGGTCTGCTTGGAGGAAACAAATGCCTAAGCTTGCTGTCTCTCTTGGGTTGGGTGATAAAATGCCTGGTATGTTTTGCTTCATTATTTATTTCCGGGTTTTGTGTTTTGCTTTGTGTTTTGAGATGTTTTCTTGGTGTTTTCGTTTTTTCTTAAGCTTACATTTATTGGTCTGTGTTGGGGGAAAAAAAATTGTTTTCTGCCGACAAAGTGTCTGAGCCTGCAATCAAGATTCAAAACAACAAAAATATGTCGCTAGTTGATATTTACTTAGTTTATATTTTTTTTGGAGTGTCTGGCGGATCTTGGTCCCTAAACTAAGTGAAGGATGGGTCTACCATCGCACACTTCAGTGTGGGAGAAAATGCGATGTATGTTTTTGCAAAACTCAAGGGATTAATGGAAACAAAGAGAATGTATACATGATGTATCAAAGTTTTCATTTTGAGAGAGTGTGGCTCTTGTTTAGGGATTTTGATTGCTACATCTGTCTTTTTAAGATCACTTTCATGCAGTGTGCATATGTAGGTTGTTTGTGATCCAGACATGGTTGAGAACTTGAGAATTCCTCAAGATAAGGTTGCCTTGGTTCCTTGCATGCGTTTTAGCTAAATGCCCTTGTATGATTTGATTGGTGGAACGTGGAATGGGATCAATTTCGTTTTAATGTGCTTCTGTTCAGTGCTAATTACTGAATCTGTAGGCTACAACGACCTTTCATTTCCTGCCATGGGGCTTTGATCGCCTTATATCTAGTTTGGGTTTTTGTTGATTTGTGGTCTTGGAAGTTACATGTCATGATGAGGGTGACCTTTTTAACCTTGTGGTAAAAATGAGAAGGTATTGCTCCAAGCAGTTTTGCACGTTCTATTGCCATTTGATGTGCTTTAGTCTTCCAGCTGCTTGACGTGCATTCTAGTTTTTTGTTCTGTTCCTGACAAATTGATGTACAATGATTATAAACCCATGTTGGAAAGCATCTTGTTTCTATTACGAGGGCAATTATTTTTTGTTATTTAACTTACATTGAAACTGGTGAAGATATGTTTTTTATAGGAAGCATTGGAATCTAGCTGTTATAGAAGTCAACAGTTATGGATTTGATAGTTTAGATATGTCCGTGTAAATAATGTATTTGTAGTAGAGTTCATCCAACACATCCTTTGCATTTTCTCTCTGCACACATCAGTATTAGGTGTGTTAGATATATCAGTTCATCTCAAATCTATTCATCTCAATCTCAAATATGTCATCGAGTTTTACAGTTATTATCACCAGATCATGTTGTTTTTGAAGTAGCCTTTTGGTCACTGTCATGGATTTTGATGCAACCCATTAATTGTGTAGTATATTTGCTATATATTAGTTCGATGGTTTTACACTGCTCTTATGTGCAGATATGATTGAAGAATTAATCAGTAGGGGACAACAGCTAGATGCAGTGCATTTCACCTATGAAGTTGGCCTTGTGGATAAGTTCCCCCCTGTACCCTTGCTGAAAGCTTTTTTGAAGGATGCTAAGAAGGCTGCAGCTTCTGTATTGGAGGATCCTGAAAATACTGGTCGAGCTGCGGTATTTCCTGTTATCCAGTATAACTAGTTGATTTTTGTTCACAGATAATTTATATGCCCTGTCTTCTGAGGAACTGATTATGTGACTTTATTTTGTCACTGGAAACTAGTTCAACTGCAACATGTGTTTGGACACCAGATCACATGTTATGTGACTGACCTGTGTGGTGATCTTGATTTTGTGTTTCATCATTGGTAGGTGATAAAGATTTTGTATTTCGTCATTGGTAGGTGATTTAAGAAAGCGCTGTATTTTTCTCTGAAGAAGTGATAAATATGACTGCAGGGGTCATAGTATTGAATTAATTTACAGCCTTGTTCTTTTTTAACTAGATACAACATTTTACTATAGGGAGCGAAGCTCTCATTTTTTGGGTATGACCTACAGCATTTGTTTTAATGTTTTCCATAAACCCCCCCAGTAAATAACTTGGTGTCACTGGCCATCATCCTGTACCTCCCCGTCTATAATTTGTATAGTCTCTCCAAACTACTAGGCAAACCACCATTTCTTCACTTGAGCTAATTTCAAATGCAATTTTTTTTTCCAATTACTTTAGGGGCTAAAATTATATTATCGATGCCTTTTGTCTTTGCTTAAATGTTTTATGCTTGTAATATCATGTCTTTGCCTGCAACAATACCTGTAAGTCTTGTAATGTATGCTTGGGTAACTGTGTTAATTGCTCAGGAGAAGAAAAGGTTTTGAAGTACACACATTCCTGAATTTCATTCTTTTGCATGAGCAACAAGAAACTCAACTAATTAGCATTATTTTTTTTTGATCTATTTTGTAGCATTTTGCTGCACGCAAGGAGCAGTCAGCGCTCCGGGCTGTCATTAAGTGCGTTGAAGATTACAAACTAGAGGCACAGTTCCCTCCAGAAAACCTTAAGAAACGCCTTGAACAACTGGAGAAGGCCAAGACAGAGAAGAAAAGGCCAGCTGCGGTTCCAGCCAACAAACGAACACGTGCCAGCAATGGTGGCCCAATGCCCCCAGCCAAGGCCGGTCGCTTGACGAATGCATATGTGTCATCTTTTCCTGCACCTCCAGCTTTTGTCAGGTCTCCCTCACATACACAATACCCTACTGGGGTACCGGCATATCCTTCTCCACCAGCTGTTTATGGCAGCAGGAGTCCACCATCTCCTTATGCTTACTCCCCTGAGGCTGCCGCTCCAATTGCTGGGTCATACCCTGTAGCTCCTTTGAATTATCCAGCATATGGAGGGTATGGCAATGGTTTCGCACCAGCTTATCATCAGGCTTACTACCGATAGACATGACTACTCGATGATGGTAACCACTGATATGATGACCCCAATCTCATTTGCTTTCTCAACTGGCTTGTTTGTAATCACTAACCGTCTTAACGGTAGCAATCCGTGTGTGTTTAATTATAACTGTTCTACTTCTTGCTTTGCCATGGTGAGAAGTTGTATTTCTAATATTGATCAAACTCTAGCACTAGGTGATTGTGGAAAGTAATCATGATGGAAGCATAACAATGTCAATGAACTGAAAGTACTACCACTGTTACTAGGGTTAGTTGTAGAAAGACTATTTCTTGCTATCCTGTTCCGTTCGTTTTTGTTTCTTGCCTGGGTCGGAATTGGAAAAAAACTCCATCGAATGTGTTGACGAATTCTCGCTATTGCTTGCTAAGATCTTAATCAAAATCGAAGCTAGGTGGCGGTTGTTTCCGTTTGAGCGTCCGCCTCTATCATCCCCGCAATTTACGGTCTTGGTGATCCTGGTGTCCTTGTTGCTTGATATGATGGCACTCGGCATCCAACTAGGGTTGTGGAATATATAATTAGCTGGTGATATGACACCCCAACTGTCCTAGTGTGTTTTTACGTGCAGAGATGAAAGTAAAAGACTTGCGTTTCACATTTTGTAGTTGGGGTGAATTCCAAAAACGGCCAAAGGACAGGAAGTGGTTAGTGGAATGAAATGATTCTGTTGATGTATGTTATAGGTGCAGTTGTTGAATGGTTGTTTTCATGTCTGAAAGGGACAAGTGTCAATTCGGTGCCTTGTAAATTCTGTGAAGGCACAGTTTAATAAATGCAAAGCCTTTCCATGGCACGTGTTATGTCAAACTTGAAAAGAAGCTCCCTTCCTGGAGCATCGCAAAATCGACCTGACAGAATTATCAGGTAACCGGCCGTAGGGGAGAAATTACAGATTTTTAGAGTGGTATGAATGCATAATCTATAAAGCATTGGGAAAATTGGCAAATCGGCAGGCATTGCCTGTAAAGTTTTCGAGCTTGTCTGGATTGGTGTAGCTTCGAATGCATTACGAAAGTTAGGTTGGTGAGAATTTCTGTAACTCATCAGGCTTTGTTTGCACGGAAATTCCGTGTCCTTGATTGTTCAAAATCCCGGTGCTATTCTTAGAAAACAAAGAAAAAATCCAGTATGTAAATTGATAAATATATCTCTGATTGGTACGATCCAAATTCTGTGTATATATTATAAAGATACTCACACTCAAGGAATCGTCTCTTGACATGAATACCACCAAAATACCACATGCTCAAATCACCGATGTACATGTACATCCACCATTGGCCGTATTACAATTAACATACGAGCCCCGTCTTGATTTTCACCGGAGTAGCGAGTGTTCTATGAACTTTTTTCGCTGACATTTAAAGGGTGGTTTTCTAGCTAGCAGATAAGGTTGTTTGTGTTTCCTTGGGTTGTGGAAACTTGCAAGTTGCAAGTACTGATGGTATTTACTCGGCTAAGCCTTGGTGAAGGCAGAGATGAATTCAGGTTCATTGACATGGGGGCTAACATTTTTTTCCCCTGCAGGAAAATATTCATATGTTGAGGTACGTTTTTTAGGGACAAAAGTGGTAAATTTTGTTTTTTTTTTCATGGATTAAAAAAAATTGTTTTTAGAAAAGTGGAACAAATATGTCAATTTTGAAGAATTTTGTTTATAAATAACTGAAGGGGATTTTATCTTTCATCTTTTAAGGATCAAGTTAAAAGTCTCCAAGGAAAACGGACCAAATTTAATATATCACTGTTGAGGAGGTGGGAAAAATCTTTTAACCTCAGGGCAGCGGTGGGGGACGTTGTTATCGTCGCTGGGTGAAGGTCCTTTGAATCACTCCCTTCAATTGTTTCGTTGGGTTTTGGTTCATGGTGGGACAAGGGGATGCGGCATGTGAAAAGCTTAGTTGCAGCCGGAGGGGGTGTGTGAAGCCCACGCTCAGGCCAAATATGTTCTCTTTGTAGCCTCACAAAAGTCCCCAGCCTATAGGTTCAATCCAGATTAGACCTCAACTTATTTTTCAATCAAATTTTTATATCAATTTTATTTAACAATTATTTATTTTATTATTCTAAGTGATATTATTTTTCTAATTAATGTAAAGTTTATTATTCTTAATTCTTCGGCTGAGGAATAAGCATCATAAAAAAAACATTTATATTCTTTTATTTATCCATGACTTATATATAATATTTCACTCATCCTACATTGGAACTAATGATTGACTTTTTATATAAAGATTTTGAATTTGGTTACAATAATCAAATTATTTCTCAACTTGTTTTTAACTTCCAGTAATTCTCAACATATTTTTTAAATATTGAAATTATTTTATTTGTTATTTAAATAGTATATCCCTGCATTTGCAATAATCTAGATATTATTTGATATTATATTAACAATTGCTTTTTAAAATAATTTTTGTTTTAAAATATATTAAAATAATATTTTTTATTTTTTTAAATTTATTTGTAATATTAACATGACAAATGTTAATGAAAGAAGAAGAAGAAGAAGAAAATCACGGTGTATCCGCGTAGACAAACTGCTTCTAATTCGTGTAATAAGGTGCAGTAGGCAAACACCAACCGCGCTGTGCATAGACGTTGAGGTGGAATACTATGGAGTCCTCAGTCCCCGCCATTAGACCATTTCACTCCGAACCAAGTTAAACACCGGATTCTCTTTACCTTTTCCCGCAGTTTGTAACCTTGTAGCGGTGGTATCTTACGATAAAGACTGGCCTCTACTCCAAACATGCCTTCGTTTAATAAGGAGGGGGGAGAAAGTTCGGTGTCTGGCTGTTGCCTACCAACTGTTTGATGAATTGCCCACTTATTTTTATCTCAAATTCAGAAATCCAAGATGACATCAACCCGAGCTAGGGTAATCATCAGCCTCCAATCACGACTGAGTTCCCATTTTCTCTCAAGAGTAAGTAGCTTTTGCTCGAAGGCTTCCACAACTATTGACAAGGCAAACGAAACGACCGAACAAGCATCGCTTCAAGAGAGGCCAACCAGCTACTCTAGAAAGATTCATCTTTCTCCGTTACTCAGTGATAGCAGGTCTCATTTGGATGGTTATAATATTGAGCTCGTGGACGATGACGCCTGGCAAGTATCATCGAGTTTAGTTCATGCATGGCGAGGATTGGATAGGGAAAAGGAAGCGAAGTCAGTGATTGAGGCATTCGGTGAGCAGTTTGATGATGTTAAATCTTTGCAGGGTAACCCTGATTTTGATGAGATTGATAATATGAGAATTCGAGGTAATCTCTTTTACAAGCTTGATCGGGACTCCAAAGAGTTTGAAGAGTACAGTTTCGACTTCCACAGGAGGAATTCTTGGAGGAGGAAAGATGATCCTAAGGGAAATGAAAAGAAAGAATCTTCAAAGAAGAATGATAGTAGTAAAGAAAGCAAAAGGAAGGAAAATCCAAGCTGTAATTCAGCTTTTGATGTTGAAAAACTTCCAAGAATAGCAAAGGATCCGAAGGTTTATACTCTGGTTAGTAACATGGATGGTTCTGGCGGTGCTGAGAAAAAGAAGATCAGGACTCCGACTTTCAATCAGCTTACAGGTCCTTATCATGAGCCATTTTGCCTTGACATTTACATATCAAAAGCCTCTGTCCGCGCTTGTGTTATACACCGGGTAACTAGTAAGGTGGTGGCCGTGGCACATTCGATATCTAAGGATTTTAAATTCGACCTGACTTCAACCAAGAATGCAGCTGCTTGTGCTGCTGTTGGAGGGATTTTAGCTCAGAGAGCATTAGCAGATGATATTCATGATGTGGTCTACACGCCAAGAAAGGGGGAGAGATTGGAGGGAAAGCTTCAGATTGTGCTGCAGGCTATTATTGACAATGGCATTAATGTGAAGGTGAAGCTTAAGCAAAGGAAGCCCTCGAAGGCTAGGTTCCCATCCACTGGTTTGAAGCTTGATGTAGGGTTGGCTGTTCAATGAGTTCCTTTTATCATCTACAAGCCTTACATTATGGCATTGCTTACATTTGTTGCGAACAGCTTCTCTTTCAAGTAGTACCAGACAACTCTGCTTTTAGAAAGATAATTGAGTAATGAAGTGCGCTTCATTTCCCTCCTTATAGAAGCAGTCGATGATAAAGTTTTATCGAGTTAGCTAACTAGAACAGAATTTAGTGCTTGGATTTCATGTCCAGTGGCATAAAGAGGGCCAGTCCTCCATTTGCTAGAAAGGGACTTGTGTCCACCATTAGAAAATTGCAAGTTCGTAATCTATTCTGCTCCTATCGGCATTGCTTACAACAACAAGGGGCACGCTTGCTGATTGTAATGCTCTGTTACTTGTGGTATGCAAACTAGAATTGAGGATCGTCTTGCGGTAGTCTCTGTGTATAATCTGACGAGGTGTTGTTCAAGCTGCTTGTGCACAAATGAATGAAAAAAATTTGAAATCCCTTGCAACAATTCATGTCATTATTTAATCGATGTCTTGCTATTGGATATATCTACACCTCTCGACCACGTTCAACAATTCATAAGATATGCAGTCAGAAAAAGATGACATGAAGAAGCAGCCTTTTTTCACTCATGTTTTACTCGCTTGTAATGATTTTTTTTTAAGGAGGACATGTTATCAGAGGATTTGAATTAAATTCAAAGGACAACACTATTTGAAGATATGATTTGCTGGTCGCATTGAGATGACAGGGATGATCCAAATTTTGACAAATCTATTCAGCATTCTATTGCAAAATAAGCGTATGATAAAGATTATACTCTGATTCAACATGAGATAACAAAAATCCTCACTTAAAACATTAGGCACAAAACATTTAGTCATTAGCTGTTGCTAGTTGCAGTGACAGCAGCTCCTCTTCGGGAATAAGCCTAATGTGACAATCCGACGTTGGATAGGCTGCGCAGAGCAGTGCATACCCACGCTCCACCACATCATCACTGAGCATACCTTCACTCTGATCAACAGAGCCACTTATTACCTTTGCTGGGCAAGTCATGCACACCCCAAGTTTGCAATCATGAGGCACAGTCAATCCAGAGTCCAATGCCTTGGATAGTATGGTCTCATCCGGTTCCACCTTCAGCTCTGTGGATTGACCTTCATGCTCAATCAGCACTTTGTAAGACCTGACTATAGTCTTCAAGGATCTGGTAGCTTTGTAGTTGAGTTCAGATGAAAAGAGTTCGGTGGGTAGTTTTTGTCTGGTGAGGATGGAGGAAGGAGATGGAGTGAAACGAAGGGTTGCCATGGTCTTTTGTGAGGTGGGAAATGAGGGAAGCTTTTCGGAGTCCAGGAGTAATTTGTGGTGTTCGATAGGATAAGATTATTGTTTTTCTTTTTTTTTTAATCTTTGAAGCCCCTCCCTTGTAAATGAGTCATAACTCATAAGTAATCAAAAGAAAAAAAAAAAACAATAATCTTAAAAAACCACTCCAAAAAAGGAGTTTTTTATTTATAAATTAGCATATTTGTTAATAAAACCATAGTTTACATAATTGCGCTATTTTCAAGGGCATAATATAATAGTTGTGTTATTTTCAATACCACTACCGGATAAGATTTAAAAGGTTGTGCTATGGAAAACAATGTAATCCTTAAAAATATAAATAAATAAATTAAATTAAAGGGTTGTACTTGTAATAGGATAATCCCAAATACGAGGTATTTTATTCATAACAAATTTTGATATAAATAAATATTTTTAAGCGTTGCCCTGATAAAAATAGTATAATATGTTGAATTTTTATTGATTGCGCTATATTGGTAGCATAACTATGCTTTTTTTAAAAAAAAAAAAATTATATACGAGTTTTGATTTTTTTTTAAAAAAAAATATTTAAAAAAACAATTATTACTATATTTTTAAATATCCTCTAAATTTAACGGTTTCATGAAAAGCTCTGTATTGAAGTTTTTGTAACTTTATGATTTTTATTTATGAATTCTCTCATCAGAATTTTATTTTTTGGATTTTATAATTTTTATAAGAAATGCATTTTTATCTATATTTTTAACTATATATATATATATATATATGTTTCACCGAAAATAAAACCTAAATATATTTGACTTTTTCACAAAGTCTGTTTTTTTTTTATCTGAACATTATCTTCAAAGGTGTATTATAATCATTTTCTTAGCAATCCTCACCATCACCATCGATTTCTAAGCCAGCAAGCTGGAATTGGAAGGAGGCCTACAGTAATTATTTTTTAAAATATTTTTTATTTTAAAATATATTAAAATAAATTTTTAATTTTTAAAAATTATTTTCAACATTAATATATTAAAATAATTTAAAAGATGAGAGATTTTAGCATTGTGGTTTAATCTATTTTTAATTGTGTTTTAAAAATATTTTTAATATAAAAAAATATTAAATATTTTTTTCAATATTCTTTTAATTTTGATGTATTAATATAAAAATAAAATTCATATATTTTTAAACAAAAAAATATTTTAAAAAGTATGCTGGCAGCTAATGTAAATGAATATGTAATTGCCACTGTCACGAGAAAGTGAGAAACATGAGCTGCCCCTGCTAAAATAAACCACCATTAGTTATTTTTGTGATCAATAAATATTATTATCTATACCATATTTTTTTGGTGAAAAAGCAACTATTTTCTGCTCTGGTCCTCCTGACGAAAAAATCTATAATATCCAAAACGAGGCCTGACCGTATTAATTTGGCCTCATATTCGTAACATCTCATTCAACAATTAATCTAGCCTTATAATCGAGTTAGATACAGTCTATCTCATAGGTCATATTACAAGAATGATGAATTTCCACCCTATTTGTTTTTTAAGAGATTTCCGTTTCTAGCACCATAATTTGAGACTCCAAGAATAGCGACTTGCTTCTTCTTTTTTCTTGCATTGAGGTGCTTGTATAAAAGAAACCGATGGTTTTGTAGGAAACTGTACTCCTTGACAAAAGTGTATCTGTCTGCCTATCAGCTTCCACAAAGCCATTTTCTTGTCGTAATCCATAGGTGAGTTTTCCCTCCTTAAACCTCCCGCTGTTACTCCCATGTCATTGGTCTTTTGACTTCTGTTCTCTTGAGCTGCAGTAATCTGAAACAATGGCGGTTGTGAAATACGAAATTGCCAAAGATGTAACTGAAGTAAGTTATCTTCATTATTGCAAGGTCAAATTATAATCCTGTCTTCTTTACGGGTTTGGTTCTTTCGTTTGCTTAGGATCTATTTGTCAAGTTTATTTGCCCAGTTGATTGGTAAAACTCCATTAGTATATCTCAACAACGTTCTGGATGGTTGCGTTGCCCGTATTGCTGCTAAACTTGAGGGGATGGAGGATGGAGCCATGCTCCACTGTCAAAGACAGGTATAATTAACTCCTTGTCATTTATGCTTCCTTTTTTTTCTAGACTTCTGACTCGTCCCTATCTTTCGCTTTGTTTATTTTTGTGAAAGTATTATTTCCTTTGAAATTCTTGCTTCGAATTTTTGCTGGGTTCTGATCATTGTGGCCTGACATGCAGGATTGGCTATAGCATGATTGCTGATGCAAAAGCCAAAGGCCTCATCACACCTGGGGAGGTTAGTAAGAACAATTCTGAATGCTATATAATTTGATTAATATTCTTTGAATCATAGCTACGCCGTTTTGCAAGTGCATGTATTTGCTCTACCATTACTTTGATAAGTCATTGATTGACATTATTATCTGATACGTGCCATTATTTAAGTAGGTTCATTATGAGACTACTGGACCTGAGATATGGAAAGGTTCTGGAGGGAAAGTTGATGCCCTTGTATCTGGGATAGGAACTGGCGGAACCATTACAGGTGCTGGGAAATACCTAAAAGAGCAGAATCCTAACGTTAAGGTATGCTTGGCCTTGGATTCTTACGTTGAATCACAATAAAGTTTTATTCGTGACTATTCTTATAACAGAATTTAAGCGTATCTGCTTTATTTTTATTTTTTTTCTTACTGTGAAGGTTTTCTTTGTTTTCATGTAGCTTTATGGAGTGGAACCAGTTGAAAGCCCCATTTTATCTGGAGGAAAACCTGGTGAGTTATTTTAAAAATTTATGCGACTCATATGCTTGATGTTTCACACTCCTTGCACGTGCTGCTTTTCAATTTTCCTACACAATCTACTATATAGGCAAAACAGATCAATCATTTATGAAATTTGTACCACAAGGTTTTTGGCATGACTGCATTATTGAGTGGAATGCGAAATGAAAACATTTCTACGGTAATATGCATGTTGGTTCATCCGATGATTCCTTCTTTGAGCTTTAATCTTGGAACAACCACTGTCATGTTATGCTAACAGTTTCTGATTTCCCTCTAGCAAAAATACTGTCCAGGACATTTTACTTGGTGAGTTTGCTTTCCATAGATCCGAATAATTCTAGTTTATTTTTGTATTACCGCAGTAATTAAAGTAAGGAGGACCCCTTTTTTATATATAGGTTATTGATAGCTTACTGATTCATGCATGCATTTATGTCAAGGTCCACATAAGATCCAAGGAATAGGTGCTGGGTTTGTCCCAGGGGTTTTGGATGTCAAGATCGTTGATGAAGTTGTTCAAGTAAGCCCCAAATGTTCTTGATTACTCGTGTTTTTATATTAGTACTCCAGCAATTATCATTTCATGAATTTGATTAATCAGATATTAGTCTGCACTTTCCCCAACAAATTGTTGCCAGATTATACTGGCTGGTTTAAAGCTTGCTTTAAATCATCTCATGAACTGGTGAATAACATGTCAGATTACAATATAGAGAATGAAATGTCTCCTTAGAGAAATGCAATGATCTGATGTGAAGATACGAATGATAGCTCTGTTTTGCATCTCTGCATAGATTTTTATCAGTTTTTTGATTGTCCCGGACTGGTCCTCCAGCTAATTTATGGGACTTTGCAGATATCAAGTGATGAAGCAATTGAAACTGCAAAGCTTCTTGCATTGAAAGAAGGTTTGCTAGTAAGTTCTTAACCGGTACAGTCTGCAACTGTTACTTCTATGATGACCTCTTAGACTATCATATAAAATATCTGTTATTTATTGTATTTAACTTGCCGTCGCTGCAATTCTGTCCTTTACATCACACTGATTGTGGGAAATTCTTTCAGGTTGGAATATCATCGGGCGCTGCTGCAGCTGCTGCAATTAAGATTGCAAAGAGGCCAGAGAATGCTGGAAAACTCATTGTTGTAAGTCAGATTATAGCACCCCAACATTTGTATGTACTAGTAAAGCTATAATATTAGTTGGCTAAAATGAAGCATTACGTTCTGCCTCTACAAACTGACTTCCTAACACTGTTAGGGCTAATGGTGTTCCCTCCCTTAGTCAAGCTATACTTCTCCTTCCCCACGGTTCTTTTTGTAGCCTTTTAAATGACAGCTGGGGTGTGGAATGTCAAAAGATTGTATAAAATGGGAAATAAAAATGGGATAGCCAATTTTGTTTGTGTGATTTGTGTCGGGGTGGGAATGGGAAATAAGAACAAGATAATTTGTTAGCTTTCTGCAATTTCCGATGAGTTCAGCCATTAATCATTTTTTGTTTTTGTTTTGTGCAGGTGGTCTTTCCCAGCTTTGGAGAGAGATATCTGTCCTCTGTTCTGTTTGACTCTGTGAAGGGAGAGGCGGAGAGCATGAAATTTGAACCTTGAGCGTTCCAGATTTTTCAGATTGGAGAAGAGAAGAGAGGTTATAAGAAAAACATGATTTCCCTTTTGGACAGCATTTGGATTTCCCAACACTTTGTAATAAGAGAAAATCGAGTGATGGATGTCTGCGCGTCTGATTCCAAACCCCCATGCTGTGTTTCTTTCACCATAAATAAGCAATCATATCTTGTCATTTACTTCCGATTTATTGACCCATTTTCTCATGTCTTTCCGATTTAGGACGTGAACAATGCAGCGTTGCCATTTAGTTTAACAGTGAAAAATGGTCCAAATGGACGGGAAAATGTTGCTCACTTGCCATGACAAATCACCTCTACCGGCATGCTACCTTTGTTTGCTTATGAACAATGAAATCCAATGTCAAACTTCAAACACGATTCTCAAGTCAAAATTGGAACGATAGAATCTTTGTGATGCACTATTTCGTTGTTCAACTAAATGAAAATCAAAAGCCATTGAATATATATATTTTACATAAAAAACAAACCACGAAAAAATCTACAGCTCTAAAATTGCCAGGTGATAGATAACTCCAGTGATCTGATCTCCCCCCAACGCAAACCAAAACCCGTGGTCAAAGATCTCTGCCATTTGTCCAATTCTCAGCTTCTTATTCTAATGCTATCTTGTTTTGTTTGTTTTTTTAGCTAAAGAAATCTTGAAGGCCTCTACCAGCAAACACTCGATCGGACAACTCCGCCAAAACGGCGTTAACAGTGAGTAAAACGACACTAGACCCAACAATGACTCCAATGACGACACCTGTAGTTCCCAAGACCTTACCAAAAGCAGGCCACTCTATCTCTTGAATCTCCTCCGCTACTCCACTCCAAAAATTCCCTTCCTCTTTGCTCTTCCTCTCCATCATCGCCTTCTTTATCTCCGCTCCCAACTCTCCAGTCACCGAAGACTCTGGTTCTGATTCCATTCCCGGTTTCTCCACTGCCTCGGATTCCGTGCTCTCCTTTTCAACTGCCTTGATTGCAAAACAACCCCGGCGCTCTTTTGTTTTTGAGAGCGTGATGGTGAGTATTTTAGGGTGGGATTGGAAGATGTTGAAACTGAGAGGTGGAGGTTTGAATTGTAATGTAGGATTCGAATGGGTGGGTTTTGATGGAGGTTGTGTGGGTGGGAGTTTGATTGAGAGAGAAGAGAGTGCCATTTCTGTTTGGTGTTTCACTCGCAGATGTTTTTGGTTTTGGGTGGATACTGGATAAGAAACGAAGGAAAGTTGTAGCGTTCAGAGAAGGTTGTTTGGGCTGGGCTTAGCCATGTGAGGCCCATATTGTTTTCATGGTTTGCGAATTGCGGGCTGTGATATAAGTCCTCCAACCAGTTACTCGTGTTATATATATATATATATATATAACATAGACTATTAAATTAATGATTCTTACAAGTAAATCTCATTTTAAAAATTAAGATAATGATTCAAATTATTTTATTATTAGATTTTTTCTTATCTTGATATTTAGTATTATACTAGATAGATAGGTGACCCATATTATATCACAGATCGGGTTAAGTTTTTTCAAATATTAAAAAAAAAATCCAGGTAATGATATTGTTTTTAAATAAGTGAGAAAAATCTAGGACCTGAATCGTTGATTTGAATGGGTTCAATAAACTTAGATAATAATTTAATAATATAATTATATATAAAAAAACAAATGACAATACAAAAACAACAACTATTAATAAAAAAGAAGAAGAAGAAGAATGTTGGTCAATATCTTGAAAAAATATCCTTTAGGTATTCTTAAAACATCTCAGCAATCATATTTGATAACAAAATAAAAATTAAATGAGAACAAAATAGCTTCGTAAAGAAAAAAAATGATATGCAGCTCAGTTACTAATAAATAAATATTGGAGGACGGACTAAATAAATAATTTAAAATAGAATAAAAAAACATGACTCAAATCAACATATTAAATTCATAGTATTGTACCAATCACTTTTAATTTATCAATTATATCTGTACTTGTTAAAAAACTGGATTATTACTTGTTGAAATTGATAAAAAAACTACAAAAAAACCCACAACGAACCAAAAAAAAATGTTCATGGACATAAGTTTTATTGTTCTTTTACTTCAAAAGACAATGCAATCATTTTAATCTATAATTAATGCAATAAAAGATTAAAAGCCTATTATACCCAATTTTATTATAAATTTTTTAAAAATATTTTTTAAAGATATTTAAATTATTTTACCATGTATTTAAAAAATGATCAAAATGATTGAACTGTCTTCCATAGTGAGATATAGATCTCATGGAAAAGAAAAATTTGCCTTTAATAACAAGTAAAACAATTTTGTTTGGAAAAAAAATAAAATGATAATTTTACTGGTGAAAAATAAAAGGACAAGCTTTTTAGTAACTGTAATGTCACGGAAACAATCTTTATAATTATTTACAAACAATCGCTAACACAATAAATCATAACAATCACAATTTGAAAAACCTTGATTTTAACTTTATTTCCACGTACTGGTTTTAAAACTGTTTAAAAAAGATATTATTCCAACTATGCTAGACGTCAGGTTGATACTTCTGCATATAGTTTTGAAATACGGTCTGGTTCGGTATGTCGACTTGAAATTAAAATCAGATAAAATTACAAAAAAATAAAAGAAATAAAAATATAATGTAATCTGTAATACGTTAAACTGTTAAAAAAAGATATTAATCCAACTATGCTAGACGTCAGGTTGGTACTTGTCCAAACCCCCAAACGCCAACCTGATCATCCTGCGAATACGATCAAATCAATAGAGGGAGCAAGCTTTTCTGCAAACAAGAACAGGACTGCCTGCACAAGCCAAGACTACAAGAAATGTTATGATGATCATCAAACTACTCTCATTCCCAAGGCACAGTTAATACCATGGAACTGGAGCACAGATAACAAAAACTTACAGAACTTCTCAAGCCGTAATATAATACAAGCAGCAAGATCTAGAGCAAGCAAACAAATTTGACAGAATCATTCTCACAGTTTTTCACGAGGCTCTCTCTCTTGATCTTGGATTTGAAATCTTAGCTGCTTCACCTCTGTCGCATCTCCAGTAATGGTGCTGTAGCGGGGAGTGGTTGCCGGGGCAGTGGCACACAGGTTCTGACGTGCCACCAGAATTTTGATTGGCTAAAAAGCGAAGATCTCTAGGTCCAGGAAATCAGTGTGGAGTTGATTGAGATGAAGTATCCATAACCTGACAACCATATCAATCGGACATCAATTCCAGTTCTCCTTGCATTATTATTATTATTCAATTATTCTTGCCAATGCCACACGAAAAGAAAGGGTGATTCAATGCATTAGTATTCAACGTTATTATCTATTATTTTTCAAGTCTTTTTTATTTGTAAATATATTAAATAATATATTTTTTATTTTTTAAATTTTATTTTAAATATTAGTAAAATATTCAAAAATAAAAGGATAATTTTAAACAAAAAAATTAAAAATTTTAAAAATACACGGCCAACCACAACAACATTGATCGTATTATTTTTATATTTTAAAAGTGTTTTTGAAAAAAAATTATTTTTTTTTTCAAATTATTTTTTTTTATATTTTCAAAATTTTTAATGTGTTGATATAAAAAAAATATTATTTTAAAATAAAATATATTTTAAAAAATAACTATTATTAAATTATTAAAAAAGATTTTATATCACAATAAAAATACTATAATATACATTGATCAACCGCGTGTTTAATCATCAATGGAGCTAAATAGTAATTAATATAGGGTTATCTTCTCACACATTTTTTTAACAGCATATTTGGGATAATTTTCGTACTTCATCGACTATATATATAAAATAAAAGAAGTCCTTCCTACATGGTTAGTTTTAAGCATGCCAGTCACTCTTGTCTTCATGGTGTTTTAAGCATGCCAATCATTTCAAATTTTTTATATATATTATATCTCATGTTGGATAATTGCTAAACAAACATACAATTATAGTATGTTTGTTTAAGATGTGTACTGTGCTCATGAAAAAAGCATGTGTTGCATGCTTTTCAGGACACCTCATAAATAAATATTTTTTTTACCTTTAAATCGCACAAATCATACTAAGTTATGTATATTTAGAGTAAAACAAATATGGGAAGATCTAAGTTGATATGGTAACCAACTTATTAAAATATTTAAAAACTCAACTTTATTATTGTGATAGGAATTCTTATTGTCTATCATGTTTTTTTTTGCTAGAATTAGTATAATTAAGATTTTAATCAAGATTCAGGATTACTAGAGGCTTACATGATCGTTAACTTCAGAACTTGTTGGATTAGTTGAGATGCGCATAAGCTAACCCGAACACCCACGTTAATCCAAAAATAAAAAAAAATCTTAATTAAGACTTATTATGATTTAGATTATGATTTGTGTAATTGAGCTCTTGATTGACTAGGATTCTCTCTCTCTCTCTTTTCATAAATATTATAAATAGCATAACATCCTCATTCTATCTTTTCATCTTGTAAGAGAAATCAATAATATTTATCTCTAGAAGGATCTCTCGCATACATGCTGCAGCTACCTAATCTTCTAATAGCAAATTTCTAACAACACCGGTAATTAACATCAAATTCAAGGACTTTCACTGAACTAGCATTCCCTCAATGTATAACACATGCGCTTTGGTGTGTCGATTTAAATAATTAAGATCCTAAAAAATTAGCATTTTGGAGGGCGTCCTTGCATGACTTTGCTCCTGTTCCTCGTCCATGCTGGTGTCTGTAATTTGCTGAAAAGAAAATCCCAGACAACGTTCGGATTCTCTGGGTCAGTTTTTAAATTTGGCCCTACTTGTATTAAATGCGACAAATAAATAATCTTTGCATCTCTTTGATTGTCCTTTCTCATCTTTTTTCATGTCCTAATGGAAAATCAGAAATCAATCAAGGCCGTCCAATTGTTACCTCGTTAGCATACACAATTCATTTTATAACACTAAATTGGCGTGGATTTCTGATACAGTACTCTCATGTCCCACGTACCACATGCCATAACTGATATTTAGCCCTAAAGAGCGAGATATAATAATGGAAGCACTCAAGGACAAATGGTCCGGTGTTAAACTTACCTAAACCGACCAACTTTACGGTAAGAATATTTAATTAATCAAACACATGATAGAAGAAACCATTTCATTAGTTCTTTTGTCTTAGTATCCCTCGTTCCTTTTTTATCGAAAATAGCTAGTATTTCTTTGGATCCTCTTTCTGTGTCTCCCCTTGTGTACTACTGTACAAAATGATATCAAAACTAGCTCTCAATTCCTGTAATATTCTTAATACCATGCCTCCTTTGCTCTCTTTTATGCACAAGAGTATGGGGGCTCGCAATGCACTTCTTTCATGGCGACTGATTCGAGTACTTTGACAGTCCAAATTCTGGACCGCGCCAGTTCTATTAAAAATCAAGCTGATAAGCCTTTTATTTCTTTTATTTCTTGTTTTTGTCTCGATCAATATCATGTTGATAGATTTGAGCACGCATATACAGTTAACTTGGATAGAATGCCAACCTATCTCTGTATAAAATGGTGTTTTGCTTCAAAATCGTTTAAATCTTGATTATAGCAACCTCTTAAAATCGTTAGAATTAAACTAAACTCAAGTGCCGTTAAATTAATGTAGTGCTAATATAAAGATCATACCGCAAAATCTACAGGAATGATTATAGCAGCGTCTCAAGTGTAATTGGCTTGACCAACATTTTGGTACCGGAAACAATATTGTTCACAGATGCAATTCTCCAGATGTAATTACTTTTCTATTTTGTGGTGCTAAGCTGTTAATCATGTCGCTGAGATTTCACATCTAATTGTAAAGTAGAAAGCTAATTATGTATTGTTGTAATTATATAAATAAACAGAACTTATTAAGCTTAGCTAAGCTCGATTTATTAAAACATATGAGCTGACTCAATTATGTTTAAATATAAGGTTGTTTAAAAGCTTGCAAATTGAGCTGATTTGTAAGCTTCTGAAGATTTTTTAAAAAATTAAACAGTTTGTATAAGATTTGATAAATAAATAAATTTAATATGTAAAAAAAAATATTCTTTTTGTAACGTGTATAGGCATGTCAAAACTTAAAACCTAGCTTATTTATAAGGACATTAAACAATCAAACAAGCCGAGTTTTAAATAAACTTGAGCCAAGTCTGAGCCATAAAAAATTGAACATATATATATATATATATCATGTTTTAGGTTCGTTGCGAAAACGAATTAATCAAGCTTGAACTTTACTAAAATTAGACAAATTGAAGCAGTGGATGCTGAACCGGGCTCGGTTTATTTGCAGCACTACTCGTAAATATAAGATATTTGACAATTACGATGGTAGCACTCACAAATTCGATGGGCATGTATAATATACACCCACGCACGTGCCTAAAGGTTCTTTTCTTGGCAAAGGCTCCTATGAAGTAGCTAGGCTCCTTGTGAGGATGCTTGCAAAACTCAGATCCCCAAAATGATAATTATATTAATCAGCTCCCTGTTGTTGATGCTGATGCTGGTTCAGCACCCGCAGGACCACCGCAAAAACCAAGGCAAATAAACGGACTCTGCCTGCCGCCATGCATCGCCCATTAGATATAAGGCGAATTTCCCAGCCAATCAAACATCCATCCAAAGTATCAAGTACTCTTATAACAAGAAAAGAAAACACACAAAACTTTGCATAAAACCAACACAACCCTTAAAAATTGAAACATGCATCGAGACATTAACATCCCACGCGAATTCCTTGGTTTCCAAACTTATTATAATGTACTTTACCTCCATTGCAAATGACCTTTACTGTCTTCGTGCATGAAAACATCCCTTTTCTCCAGATACAAGTGATTCCACAAAACAACGAAGAAAAAACGTGCCTCCTCTAACATGCATCACGAATGCCCTTTCTTCTTACCTAACAAAACAAAATTTAAAAGATGCACATCATTGACATGCATTACACCAAGAAACGTGAAACCTTATGTCACCGACGAAGGCCGTCAGGTTCCCGGTGTGTGTCGGATTCCGGCGAGGGCGAAGACAATAAGCAAACTACTATGTCAGCAAAAGCACTAATGATAAACTTGTGAGTGTGTTTAGGGTTTAATTTAAGATAACAAGA
Organism: Populus alba; assembly: GCF_005239225.2. Taxonomy (NCBI): domain Eukaryota; kingdom Viridiplantae; phylum Streptophyta; class Magnoliopsida; order Malpighiales; family Salicaceae; genus Populus; species Populus alba. Next base: position 10,761,853 of record NC_133291.1, read on the forward strand.
GAGCAACTCATGCAAGTAGTCCCATTTAGCCCTAACGTCCCTTAGCTCTCTTGCTTCAATCATCTCTTGCATTGAATGTTTAAAATCCGTATAAGGATCTGGTGAATACTTTTTAATCGCAACACCTCCACTGACTGGTACTGTCTGGGGCTCTGGCAAGGACTCGATGATGGAGTTGGAGCGGCCAGGGGAGGAGAAGAAGAGACGTTGGGAGGCGAGAATGGTGGCAAAATCAAGATTTGATTCGGCGTCTGAGTCGGAGTAAGAGGAGGAGAAGGAGTTGGTGGAGGGAGTACTGGGGGATTTGGAGGTGGGTGCTGAGGAGAGGTCGTAGGGGGAGTTGAAGTTCTTGATAATAATTGATGTGGTGGGGGAGATAAGGGTAGTGGATGATGATAATGGATCCCTGTACTCCTGCAACTGATCCGAGGGCAATGGATGTGAGGATGGGGTTATGGTGGGTAGGCATTTGAGAATGTTCTTCCAGAAGATGGTGGGCATTTTTCCTCTTGATGGAATCAGAATGAGAGAGATTATATGTGTTTGTTGTGGCAATGGCAATAAAAAGGAAGGAAGGTTGAATGGTAGGGATTTTATTTGGTCGGAGAGCAACTGTGCAAGGCACGGAGGAGTGAGCGAAGTAACATTTATTTATGTTTTCTACTCGATACCATCCATACAATTTTTTTATTCCAAGCTTTTGTATCTAGGCTTATACATAAGGCGACACCTTGAAGAAAATATTTTGTAGGGTTCATGTGGATTTCAGCTGTGTCTTGCGCATGCCTTAAGCAGAAAATCTTATGTGATGCATGTGGGGGATGCAGGGAGTTTCAGGTTGTGATAATAAATATTTTAAAAAATATTTTTTATTTAAAATATATTAAAATAATATTTTATTTTTATTTTTAAAAAATATTTTTAACATTATTATATTAAAACAATCCAAAACTATATATAAAAAATAATTTTAAATAAAAATAATATTTTTTTATTGTTTATATCGCGTTACCAACCATTACACTGTATTAGGGTACAATGTTTTTTTTTTTTTTTTCATTTTTTCATGAGATGAAATGACGTGGAGTAGTATGTATATGAGGTCATCACATGCACATGTTTCCTCAGAGTTCTTATGGTATATAGTGTATCTATTTTGGGACAACAAACATATAGCACAAACCTCTCATCTAAATAATTGACAATCTCAACCAGTGCAAGCAAAATATTTTATATATATATTTACCTTATTTATGGTTAATTCTCTAATCACATATAAAAAAAAAAAAAAAAAAAACAAGTGCAAAGCGACTCTTGATATAACCTCTGATGACAAGGAAAAAAATATCAAAAGAAAAAAAAGAGAGAAATACTTAATGTAATTAGTTGAAATAGTTAATGTAATTAGTTGCAATCTTAATAGCATGAAATTTATCTTTTCTGATGATCAAATTCAAATATTGACCGAAGACCTGAGCAACAATAATGCTTACAGCCCTCACTAATTTATTTTTAATTTTCTACGCACACAATTAGAGAAATCAAATACCTTTTTTATACCTGTGTTTCTACGTTCCAGCACAACAAGATCCTTACTATATTTTGTACGGACACAACCAACATTGGAGAGTCTTACATTATATATGTAATGGAGAAGACAAGAACCACGAAGTTAAAGGACACCCAGGTTCATCCTAGTCCTAGCTACACGGACACTTGGTTTAATCAATTACAATATTATATTTGTTCCAAATTCATTTTTTATCACTCAACACTTAATTGTTTTACATCAATGCATTTTTATCTTGTTTTGTCAAATCAAGCTTCAACCGAGACTTACCCTGACATTTCAAAAATCTTATATATAGGCAATCAAAACAAACTCCAAGATCAATATTGAAATAAAATCGATGTGAAAGGAATTTTTTTATAAAGTTAAGTAATAATAATAAAAAAGAACTTCTCCCTTGACCAAACAAATCAAGCATTGATATTAGTATAAAAAGGAATTGTATATCTGTCTAATTTTCAAATGCGGTCACTGAGGTTTTAATTAATCTAAATTAATAAAATTAAATATTATTTTGTCAAATCAAAGAAGTATTAACCAGGTAATGAAATATTTTATTAACATTTTGAGATTTTTATACGCAGACATGAAAAATAAATTAGAAATCAATGCGATGCTAAAACACCAAATACAAAGAAAAAGAATTTGAGAGACGAAGCACAAAAATATATAAGGAAAAAAAAAAATTGTTCCAATGAACTCTCTGTAGATATATGTCTTTGTTTGCATGATATTTTTCCAAGGACAATTAATTTTTATTCATTCCCGCTGTAATTATATACACTCACGCATTTAAGATTTCTTGGAACAAGAACAGCATACAAAAAACAAGCAACCTTGTTATTGAAAAAAAAGTCGCCACGTTTACACTTGAGGTCTTAGCTCAGTAATTGAAGGGACTTGTTTTCTTTCTCTGCATACTGGATTCAAACTTTATCGTGCACGCCTGTCACCCTCGCGGTGCCTTACATGCTCACTGGGTTTGCAGGATGTTCAGTGAACCATGAGATTAGTCGTGGTGCGCGCAAGTTGACCCGGACACCCACGTAAATAAAAAAAAAAAAAAAAAAGTCGCCACATTCGTAAATGACATGCTGTTTTTTATTTATTTTCCAAACAAAAACATGGAGTAAGCTTTTAATTCTGATAACTAGTTTCGTTCTAATCAACTAAACTAGTACTAGTTGTGCTAGTGCGGGCATAAACGACTTGGTTGCTGATAACCTGTTAACTAGTCCGGTTGGAGGAACACGAACAGTGGACTCTGTCTTCGTTACATCGTCGTCTGTCGAGTTAATGATGGTCGTTTGGCAATGGCATATACCACGCGCCAATCATCAGGTGAAATGACCACCAACAATAGGACCTTGTTATTTCATTTATTTACAAGAGAATACTGAGACAAGCACAATAGTTATCCTCATCCAGAAGGGTAGGAGTATTGGCTCAGTTCTCCGCTGACTCCCAATTCCTAAAAAACATCCTCCTATCAGCCACATGCAAGAGCATGACCCAGCATCTTGCCCTTCTCTCTACCATCTTAGCTAACAGGAATCCCAATACAGAAAGCTGTGCTCGACTACTGGTAAGAGTAAGTGTTGTTTTAATTCGTGATTTTTTGTTGTTGTAGTTTCTGTCCTTGATATTTTGGTTCGATTTCATTTCTCTTTGGTTCGGTTTAATTTGGTTGCAGGTGAAAGAAAGAAAGGGTTTTTGGGTTTGCAAATTAAATCATGTCGGATCCACTGCACTCTCCTTCCAGTAAACCTCATGATCATGGTCCACACACTGCATTTGGTTTGATTTTCGGTCCAGAGTATGTTTTTTTCTTCAATTTTGGTTTTCAATCCCGCTTTATTTTTGTTGTTAGATCCTGTCTCTTATTCTTCACATGTTCCGTGCATCTGAATCGGGGGATATAAAAAAAAATCCTGATAATTTTTGTCAAAGGTCAATCGAGCAATACACAAAGCAAAACGTCCTCCGGATAAAAGTTTCTTCTTTACCCCGTTAGTGAAGTAGGTATATAAGTGAAGGATGGAAGGCGTTGCAAGTTTTCCAAACCACCCTTGAAATTTGTAAATTAAGGAGCCTTAAAAGTGTCCAGTAACAAATGTGAATTGATTTTAACCCAAAAGAAGTTTATGGGCTATTGAATTTCGAAATTCCGCAATTGTAGGTGATATGTAAGAATGTAAATGTTCTAAATCTGTGTCTGAAAGACATTGATGGCTTCTATTTGCTTAACCTAGAGATGAATTAGTCATTTCCTTGCGTTAGTTGATTCTCATGTTATGTTTGGATTTATTTCATTGTGATGACAGTTATGGCACGCCAGTCTCGACAAGCTCTCAGCAGAATGAACAACAATTAATGGAGAATGATATCCCCCATGGAAGTACTGGTAGCATGCACCTGCTAGATGAGAAAGATATTTATGGTCAGGAGAATGAGGAATTTGTGGGCAATGGTGTTCATCGTGAAAGTAATGGGGGTGGGCATCTAATGGATGAGCATAATTTCTTTGGTCAGCAGAACGAGCAAGTTATGGAGAGTGATACCCCTAGTAAGAGTGATGGTGGAAGGATCACAATAGACGTGAACAGTTCTGTTAGGCTAGTTATGCCAGGTGAATCTGGTGAAGGTTTGCCATTTGCTCCGACAGATTGGCCAAATCCTGGTGATAACTGGGAATGGAGAGTAGGAAAGAGGGTTAACTCTTCTGGCCACTTCCAGGACAGATTCATTTACCTTCCAAAAAGCCTTCAGGGGAAAAAGAAGCAGATGTTTGCTAGCAGGCCTGCACTGGAAAATTTTATTCGATCTGCATTCCCAGGTGCAGATGTTGATGCATTTTTTGCATCGTTTACATGGAAGATACCGGCAAAAGTCCAGTCTCCAACAAAAGGTGATTTTAAATGTTGTCACTGATGCTCTCTATTCTCTTTTATAGAAAAGAATTCTGTGGTAAGAGGGAAAGACTGTAAATTTTCAAGAAATTATCAAAAGAATTGTAAGGCATTCTCTCAAATTGAAAAAAATGGAAGATGACTCAAAACAGCGAAGCATTTTAATTTGACTGAAAGTCATATGAGGAAGTTTCCATTACAGCTTCCAAAGAAAAACTCTTATGTTATCATGTTCTTTTTTGTGCTGGAATTTAGATCATAGTTTTCAAGTTTTTTCGCATGTCACTGCAATTCCTTAGCTTGTTCTTTGCTATTTGTTAGTGCCGGGACAAGAAAATACCTCAAGCATGTTCTTTTCTTCCATTGCAATAAATGAAGCGCATTACTTATAATCTTTGAGTAGGATTGTTGATGTAATTGGGCTAGTCAATCCCTGTTACTTTGGATAATGTTTTGTTGAGCCACAGGGTTGCTTTGACCAGGTGGCTAAACTCTCATCTTTGTTACAGTGGAAGCTGCGCCTCTCCCTCTTGAGAATCCTCTTGAAGATGAAACTTTGAAAGTTCAAGAAGGGAAAGTAGAAAATCCTCGTTATGGTCGGAGGCAAAGGAAGCAGATTTTACCCATGTTAACAGAAGAAGCTGAAGAACAGAAACAAGAAAAGAAACAGAAAACTCCACGTTCCAGCCAGAGGAAAAGAAAAGAGGATGGGAAACATGATACACCTACATCAGCATCCGCATCAAAGCGAAAAGCTACACGTTCTTCTAAAAGATCTGTGTCTCATACTGCTAATGGTGAAATTGTAATAACTGAGCCCGAACCTGTAGTTAATGTCATTCCAGAGGGTTTTGATAACTATCTCAGTTCTTTGGAAGATATTCTCACTCAACCTCTCTCTGAAACTCAAGTATCATACTCTGCAGCCACTGAAGCTCCTCTTACCGAAAGTGATATGGCTAAAGCCCGAAGCAAGCTTTCTTCCCTTCTACTCATGGATTTTCCCTCTCTAGTCACTTCCAGAAGCATTTCCAAACTCACAACTCTAGCATCCAAACTAAGGAAGGATCCCACTCTTAGTGCTGAACAACTTGTTAAGTTAAAATTGATAGAGGAAATCCCATCATTCAGCAAGGTTTTTCTTGAGAGTAGGCAAACAATAGAGCAAGTTTACAAGTTCTTTGGTACCCTTGAGGCAAACAAGGCGAAGGTCAGCTCTCTGAGGGATGAATATAATGAATTGAAGGAGAAAGCAGACCAGCTTCAGTCACAGGTTGATTCCAACTTACTGACCGTGCAGGAAATTGACAATCAAATTTTTCAACTTCAAACCTGGCGAGCAGAGCTCACTAATACAATTGAGAATAACAAGTCAGCAAAGGTCGAGGTGGCATCTGCTCAAGGGATGGTGGCAAATTCAATTCCAAATGTTGTGCGCGATATTCAGGTTGCCAACTCCAAAATCCCAGAATGGGAGCTAAAAAGGGCAAATGCAGAAAAACGTGAAGCTGAAATTCTGGAAAAGTTTGCCCCTCTAAAAGGGTTTTCCTTGTAGGCAATGTCTTTTAGGCTGCCATGGGAGTCTAGGTAATGTCTTTAAGCCTACGTCTCCATATTGCAATGTTCATTGGCTCTTACCTAGAAACTTACTTGGGATCATGTAGGCTTTTAGCGGCTGTTGCCCTGCATGTCCTTCTGTATTAGTTTGTTTCTTCACTTCACAGTGCTGTAATAGTGACATCTATGGTCTGAAATAATAGGGTTTTATTGCTATGCGTTTCATGTTATAGAATGTTCTCATATCTGGCATGATGCATGGCTTGCTGGGTGATGATATGATCATTTTTCATCCATTGAAGCTTTGTTTATTTTACAGGACATCATTTGCATCGAGCACCGTTTTTGATTAAAGATCTTTTTCTTCTAGTACACGATTTCCCTGCAAGTGCAGGGGACTCTTGGCAAGTTTGATACATAGACAATGATGGTGCTCTTTGCAATCATTGTTTTTTCCCCAAAATTGTTTGCTTTTTTATTTTAATAAATGACATCATACATGATACAACATGGTGCATTTATCTTTTATTTTTTTATGCAACCGTGTTGTGTTTATTTGAATTTTTTATTTTAAATTAATTTTTTTATGTTTTTAAATTGTTTAAATGTTAAAAATATATTTTTAAAATAATATTTTTTTAATTATTTTTCAATAAAAAATATTTTAAAAATCAATCGTTATTATAATTGTTATTATAATGTTAAAAATCAAATGTTATTATAATTTGCAAAATTGGTTGATTGTGTCAAAATAAAAGAAATGAATAACACTGATATGCTGAGCTGAGGGCATTGAAAGTTTGTTAGTTTTGGGAAAGAAGAAAAAAATTCCAAGAGTTGATTGAATTTTTTTCTAAAAAATGTACTGTCCAAAAATTGCTATTTGTAAAAGTTTGTTTGGCTATGAAACTGACGAGCATCTTCATCCATGTATGCTGGCATGCTTTCCTAGTTATATTTCTTACAGTTTCCTTTCTTTTATTCATCAGTTTCTCTTTAATTACCTCCCATTCTCTGTTTTCAACAGAGCGTGAAACAGGGGATCCCAAAACAGAGTAACTCTAAAAAACAATCCGCATCATCTAAAGTAATAGTAGCTTCTCCCCATGGAGAAACAAAATGTATTGGTGCTAGAGCACCATCTTTTGATAAACCAATAAGTAACCTATACCAGTAGTAGCGTTGAAGGTTTTGACTTTAAAAACATTCAACCAAGCAGAGTTCAATAATGTAGAATGCTAAATGCTCAAGCTGGCAAGAAAAGTGAATCTTAGGTTAATAGATTTAAATTGCTACTGACAACGGCACATCAACGAATGCATGGCTTTATCCATTACCCAACTTACTATGACTGTAAAACCTGGAAAATGATCATCAATGTACACAAACAATAAAAAAAATAGATTAGCAACTAATGAGTTGCCAACATAAAAAGAGAACGAGGAACGAGAACGAGACCAACAAGGTGAAAGTCAAACAACCACTCAAGTGTCTGGTTTCATCAGCTCCAGGTCCCAAAGCAAACTAAGAAAGGAACTTACAGTGGAAGAATATCAATCAGTTAAGAAGAGATTTGACTTTTTATCTTTCTTGTTGTGTTTTCTTGTTGAAGCTTGTATGATTTGAGAAGAATTAATGGACGTTTAAGCAAAAACTTCAGCAAAAGGATGGCGAGGGTTGTTCAGGTGTGTGTATTGTCAATGACTCTCTCTCTTTGTTTCTGTCGGCAAATATAAGACGAAAGGAAGGCGAAGGTGAAAGGTGAGGTTATTCTGGTCTCACTGTATTTTCAACGATTATCTCTCTGTTTCGGGAAAATAAGCTTTAACAAGAGACACCAATAGCTGAGATCAGAGCTTAGTTATTGGTGAGACCCACGAGATAATCCACAACTTGTTATAATTAACCAGAGTTTTTGTGGTTAATAGGAAAAACAAAAGTTATCTCACTTTCAAAGATGATATTAAAGATTGGTACGCTTGTCAAATTGATTATCTCTTCTTTAATTTGTTGAATTTGAAGAGAATTTACTAAACTATTATGAATATAGGCATTATAAGTTATAGTTTGTTTTTAAATTTCAAAAATATTTTTAAAAAAAATTAAATTTTTTTTATTTTTTATTTATTTCAAATTAATATATTTTTTTAGTGTTTTTAGATTATTTTGATGTGTTAATATCTAAAATACTTTTAAAAAAATAAAAAATATATTATTTTGATATATTTTTAAATAAAAAATACTTTAAAAAATAATCACAACTATATTATTAAACAATTAAACAATCCATTCTACATAGCATATATATATATAGAATCCGACTTGTATACATTATTTTAAGTTAATAAAAGGTTGATATTAGTTACTGTAATAATTTGTGTATTTATATATTATATCGTTTGTACTTGTATATCTTGCTTGTCTTGTAATGTGAGAGATTGTGAATAAATCTCTCAGCGAAAGAAAATATTTAGTTGTTAAATAAAACACAAGTCCAAAAAATAAGTTCAAAAGGAGCTTGAAAATCTGAACCAGAAAAAAATTCAACCATGTGACTGAATAATACAGACAGGAGTAGTTTCCCTAAGATGATAGAAAAAGTAAATTTAGTATTGATGACAAAAAATAACTGTTACAGTTAAATAAAAAAGATTTAAACAAATTTTAGGGTTTAATTTAATTGATGGGATTTTAAATTTATTTTTTAAAAATTATTAGTTCGAATTTTATAAATCTTAAAATTATTAAAGATTTATATGATTGTTAATTTTATGACCCTAAAAATTATATAATCATTAATTTTAAAATTCATAAAATTATTTAAAATATACCAACACCTCCATAAAAAAATTAAAAAAAAAAGATAAATAAAAAGAATTAAAAAAAGAAGATAAATAAGACAACAACATATACATGTTTTTGCTTGAAAAGGGCAGAAAAGTCATCTGCGGTCCTCGGCACCTCCAGGGTTTAAACGTGGAGTGGCTCTCTCCGATTAGAGTTCGTTTGATTTCTCACTCTCACTCTCATTTCATTTTCGTTTCCATTTCCTAACCACTTACTTTTTCTATCATCGATTTGAGGAGTAAAACTGGTGATCTCTTTTACCTTTCAGGAGAAAAACGAGACCACCTATTTGTATCAGGTAAAGATCTTAATCCTTTTTCTTTTCTTTTTTTTAACTTTCAAGTGTGATTATACCAATATATGATGCTTTCGAAAAGTAATTAGGTCAAAATTATTCCAAGATTTGCACCACCAGTATTGTATGTGTTGGGTGTAGTGAAATCGTTACTTTATTTCCAATATTTTCTTAGGGAGGGCATTGTGCAAAATTATCAACACTAGTTCCCCAACTCAATGTTAATATTTCCAATTTTAAGCAAAAATGTCGCAAGTTTTTTGGTTAAGCTTAAATTGTTGAAGAAAACCTAGGGATTGAATCTGTAATTGCCTCCGTTGTTGTTCTTGTCATCATCATCATCATCATTATCTCTCGGATCAAATGTTGTGCCATTGAATTAACTGCTTTCCTTTTAGTTAGAATTGATAATTGGCACATTTGCAATTTGGACTTGAGTCATCTTTCCGTTTGCACTAGGCTGTCTATCACTTATGTGTAGCAACTTTTATCTTATTCAGTATTTATGCCTTTTACCTTTGCACAGAATCATGGCTGAAAGTGATAGAAACGAACCAATCAACGAGCAAGTAGTTGCGAATATGTACACTGCTATGCGATCTGAACTGAACCAAATTTACTCGAAAATAACTGAACTTGAGATGGATGTGAGTGAGCATTCGTTAGTCATCAATGCTATCCAACCGCTTGACCCTTCCAGACGATGCTACCGAATGATTGGAGGTGTGCTGGTCGAGAGAACTATCAAAGAGGTCCTGCCCGCTGTGCAGCGCAATAAAGAGGGAATTGAGGAGGTTATTGCAAGGCTTAATGAGGCTGCTGAAAGGAAGAAAAAGGAAATTGCTGATTTTGAAGCCAAGTACAAGATCAGGATAAGAAAGTCTGACAGTGAAGTAAAAGATGATCCTAACAAGAAGGAGGGCTCTTCTCAAGGTGTTCTTGTGGGTCCTGCAGGTTCAAGTGAATGAGAGCTCTCATGTACTTTTCCATCTTCTTAATAGTGTATCGGACATGTTTGATCGAGTTTTCCTCACTTTTTTGTTTATGGTGTCCCGCGCTTATGGACATGTAATTTGTTGAACATGGCTGTTTGACTAGCTTGTATGAACGAACCTGATTGTGTTTGATGCTGTTTGAATGTCAGAGCTGATTTTGAACGAAACCAAAGGAGAGCGCTTTGGTTTTTCTTAGATTTGAAGGTAGAGGATGAAGCTCTTATAACTACTTAGTTTGTCAGTGTTGCCTGGGCCATTTGCGATCCTTGGAAACTACCTTCTTGAGGTGATTGATGCCTGGTGAAGTAGACGAAATGCCGAATCTCTACTTGATTAGCAGTGAAGGCTACGAGCAGAGTGTCTTGACTTGCGAGGGGGAGAAGTTAGATGGCATGATGGGAGAAAGCGCGTTTAAGAGGACGATACTTTCTTTTGGAACCTTGGATTGTATTGAGTGGCTCGTGGGATCATAGGATGGCAATGGGTCGGTTATGAAGGTTACTATCTGTGTTTCCGCCTCATACTTGGTCCTGTAAATTGCCGTTTAGCATGTCAAATGAGTAATGGAATTATGGGATGGGCTAGAATTACGAAAGTGCATGCCCTTGAAATAAGCGGGTAAAGGATTCATACCCATCAAATGTTAATAATATATTTTATTTATTTTCTATATTAATATGTTAAAATGATTTAAAAATATAGAAAAAAAATTAAATATTTCTTTTTAAATTTAACCAATTTCTATTTGAGCCGCATTCCCAAGCAGGGCTATTCAAATGACATTTCAAGAAAATTTATTTATTTTTAAGTTAATTTTTTATGTTTTTGGATTGTTTTGATGTTTTAATATCAAAAATAAAATTTTAGAAATAATAAAAAAATTTACTTTGATATATTTATGAATAAAAAATAATTTAAAAAAATTCATTAACATAATTTCAAATACCCCTTAAATAATAACATGCAAATATTTATTTGTAAAACAATTTTAACATGGAGACACAATTGTGTAGACAAAAAATATGGCCAGAAAACTTTTAATTGATAAATTATTTGTTAAAACTAAAAATTAGAATGAAAATATTTTTTAAAAAAAATATATAGGAATTAAAATGAATATTCATACTTGAATTTGAATATTTTTTACGGGGCATGGGTTGGGTATTTTTTTAGATATAGATTTATCATAAAATTTATTAAGGAGTAAACACAGCCTTTTTTTAAGTACGACTAAAATCATCTCCATCATAAAATCCAGGCTCAATGGATGCTACTTCTCTAAACTTTAACTCATTTGATAACCACTAATTTAGTTTCTAATTTCTTTTTTAACCTCTTTCAAAAATCTTATATTTAAAATCAAATCATTCTTTAATTTTTATACTGTTTTATCCACAAGCTAAAACATTATTCAAAAAAGCATTGTCAAAACCCACCCGTGAACAATATGAATTTTTTTAATATACTAATTTTATTAGGTGAAGATATACATTGAAAAATTTAAATAAGTTGAAGTGCAACATTGACTAATAAATAGGGTGGAGAAATAATAATGTTAAACATGGATAAAATATAATAAAAAATTACAAGAATACACAAATTTTTTTTGTTGTTTAAATTCAGGACCGAAAGCTCAATTAAATTGATACAAAGTACAAACTACAATAAAATAAAAACTCACGGGAAAATCATTAAGAATACTAGAAGATTTATCAAAAAAAAATAATTCTTGGTTAAACCATAATTGCTAGCCACTTCGCCACTAAATTTACTTTTCTTTATACATGGAACACTTGCACCTCCATTTTTTTGCTAATAAGTCTATATCCTGCATGATTAAACTATAATTTATGTCAATAATAATCTTAATTTTAGTAATGAACTCAACACCAAGGTAAAATCTGATTCTAAAATAATTTTTCAAAATTCTTTAGACCAAGCTAACTTCAAGCCGTTGATAATTACCCACAGTTCAGCATATACTGACGTGCAGATCCCGATATTGAAAGCAAAACCCACAATCCACCTTTCCATACCATCTTTTATAACTCCGTCAGCTCCAACCAGTCCTGGATTCTCCTTGCTACAACTATCACATTAATCTTTGGAGGGTATCTCCACCCTTTAGAAACCAACCATATGCTTGATATTTTTTCTGTATCCAGATTTACCAGACATAGCCTGATTGATATCACCGACTAGCCTCCTGATTATGTGAACAGTACCATGGAAGAGTTTGCAGCAGAGCCAAAAATTCGTTGGTTTCTCTCTTTCTATATCTGCCACAAAGCAATCCCGAATTCAATCCCCCGATCATTCCTCCTAGAATTCAGATGATTCCTTCTTAAATTATTAAGTAGCCAGGTGTACCAGTTGTGGGAGTAGAAAGCCTTCCTTTCTCTAACTTCAACAATTCTACCCCAAACCCCACGTGCTCTTGGGCAGTCTCGAAGAGCATGGATGATTTTTTCTTCATCTGTCAAACAATGACAACAAGAATACACAGTTGATGATTCTTAAGATTCCCTCTCTCGGTAGTTAACATGTTTGTATCATTAATACAACAGCTGTCTCTCCTAGTGGAAATGTCATGCTGGAAGTTAATAATCATAAAGACCTTCTGAAATCAAGAACGAGCTCTCCGGATGTGTCTATGTCTACTGATAGCCAAACTGAAACTCTGAAACTTGAGGATGAGATCAATCAGGTTCTCCAGGCGCTACGGGTTTCACAGGATGCTGAGTACGAACTTGCAGAGGAACTGCTTTTTGCTCAAAAGAAAACCTTTACCAGCATCTGGACAAAGAGAGGTCTGAATTGGCAAGTCACACGTCAAAAACCAAGCCAGATGCTTTGCTGAGTGCCGTATTGAGCAGGGTTGATCAGATAAAGCGGGAAATGAGGAAACTCGAGGATATGGAAGAAGTGGCTAATGGATTTGGAAGGACCTGTAAAGATATTCTCAAGGAACACTTTGGTTTGGAAGTTGGGGGATAAGGTTAGTCCTTGTCAGACGCTCATAATTTTTTTCCGGTGCGCTGTCTTTGATCTGAGCAGCCGTATATTCTCTAAGTGTACATGCCGTGGTACTTTTATCCGCGGACATGCAAAAGAGCACATATTCAGAGATCTAGTCTTGTTAGTTAGGAAATTTAGTGTCAACAATACAAAGGATGAAATTGGGGCGATTCAAGTGACCTCGGTTCCATGGCACTGAATCAACACAGCGATTCAGAACAATGTTGTATCAAACAAAATATGGTATAAAATGAGAAGTAATCACTCAAGATCTGCAGATCCGACCAAGGGATTTGGAAACACCTGCAAAAAGTAAACACACAAGTCTAGAAATTGAGAACTGAACCTGACCTTTATGCAACTTCAATGATGTTTTTGATACTTGTTGGTAATATTCATTAGGTGATGAATGATAAGGCATGAATTTTGGCTCAAACAGGCCTACCCGCAGAGTTCTTCTTTCCCCAGTGCTATGTCGCAGATAAAGCTGCATGAGAATTGGCGACACATGTTGTGAAATGACCAACGTTGATATTTCTTGTCAAAATCTGTAATTTTTGTTTGAAGTCCATTTTGATATATCGTCAAAATATTCTTCACTTAAAGATTTGGGTTTCTAGAGAGAGCTCGATTTATTTGATAACTTCTATTTTGTCTTATGGGCGGTCAAAGGAACATGGATTACCCAATGAGCAGTCCTCCATAAGCGCTGGGGGAAAAAATGATTCACGACATGATAAGAGGAATTTATTACCATTGATTTTGGGGGATCCGCATGTGGAGTCCACTAATCAACACATAAGCCGTAAGTGTACGTGCCAGAGAATTTTTCTTTAGTTGAATCCCTAAATTTCCACTTGTTTAAACATATAATTTCCAATGAAAATCCCATAGTCTTGACTACGAAAAACCCTTTGGAAGATGGTAGCTTTTTCATTTTGTTTTTAATTAACAAGAGAGTTTTGCTGGTTCATTGGAATCTCCAGCAGTTCTTGAGTAATATAATAGGGTAGCCTTTCCCAATTTATCTCAAATTTCGATCCATGATCTCTTAATGGAAGTCTTTAGATTTAATAACTATACCGTTAACAAATCAAAAGTAACACCAGGAATCGCTCAGGTTACCCTTTAATACCACGCAAAATCCTCGCATTTCAGTATAGATTCTGGTTTCGAATTCTTTATCCATGGCCCAACTCGTTCATTCCAGAGGTGCGATTCAAGGAAGCCAGTTGCTCTGATCATCTACTCTAAATTCAGAATCTATATACGAAGGTGTTCCCATAAGTAGTGGGAGCCTTCTCCTTTCTAATATATCAGTAATTGATTCTGTAATAAACTATAGGAAAACCAAATAGGTAGCGTAACAATCTAGAAACTGAAAACCAAGACAACGGGTTGTCTTGCATCCAACTTGACTTTGATCACTTGAGTTGGATAACTACGGCCAAAAGCAAAAATCCTCCCCACGTAGTTTCAGTTGAAAAATGTTGACCTTTCATGCTAATCAAGGGCCGTATATTTGATAGTGATCACTCGAAGCTGCCGTGGTTCGTATACGCAGGCCAAAGAGGAGAAGCTCGCTAGTAGTAGATTCTTGAGAGTGGACACTTTCTTTTTCCATGACCAGACAATGCAGACGCCTTTTTTCTTTAATCCAAAAGGAGGTGTTGACAGGTGAAAATTGTATCGCCCTAATCCCCGAGCAGGAATAAACGTTTCAACTTGCATTTCAAAAATTACTGACAATACAAGAACGATCATTATGTTCGACTTTTCAAAAAGACGCAAAAATTCCAGGCCAAAATTTGACAGTCACTGATGTAAAACGAGGGGAGGGTGTTCCAGCCAACCTAGTCTTCATAAACACAATCATTTCTTCGGTCACATACGTCAAACATAACACCGACACCATTGAATATATAAGAGAGTCTGGCACAGAGAAACCATATATATCCTGCAATCACGTGAATGAATGGGCTGTGCAAATGAAGCACATGCATCCACTGAAACAAACATTGTGAAGCACCCAGCACTGTTTTCAAATAAAGTGCACCACGGAGCATCTCTAGTGCCAATTGTTGCTAGTGATGCGAGGCAGCCAGAGGAGCATTTAGCGCCCATCGCACCCATGTCTGTCAAGGGACTCCAAAGAAAAGTATTATGTATGCATCTCTGGCTTTAAAACAGACAGAAAGGGATGAAGCAGTGCGGCAATAAGTGTCTGATTATGCAAAATTAACTGGCAAATTCTACAAGGATGCCTAATAAATCAAGATTTTGATGTTCCTCGTACATGTGAAGGAATCGATTCATTTCTTTGAGCTTGACACGGCCTAACAGTTGAAGGTCAAGTTGGCTGATTTCATTTTGTGAAAAGAAAACTTGGGCGTCATGATAAATCAATCACTCAATTTAGTCTAACCATATAATTAGGGCTCAACACGAATAAAAAAAAAATATGTCAAAAGAAGACCACGATGAAGTGTAAAGCTATAAAAATGGATTTGATTTGATAGGAAAATCTTCCACCAAGTGCAAAAAAATAAAGACATCCAATAAAAAGAAAAGGAAAAAACAATGAAGACATCCAATAATGTGGAATGCCTTGTCAACCAGGAATATAACGAGAGAGAAAGGTGGTCATTAATCTTTAAAGCTATACAGAGAATAAAAAAAGAAATGTTAGAGAAAAAGATTTGTCACGCAGAAAAAAAGAACAAGTTGAATAAAGGTCTCAAAAGATAATATAATTTACCATTCCTTTACAAAACTTGAAATTCTAGCCGCAGCAGAGATATTAGTGCTAAACTACAAGACAAATGAAGGCGCTAGGTCCAGAGTAGGCGGCTCTACCCGTGGATAAGAAGAACATGTATTCGCAAATCTCAGCCACCCAGAGAGGATCAATAGAAGCAGTTTTTACCATTAATGCATGGAATTATGCTTTTGATTTACAATGACTTCAAACATGCCAAAAATGCAAGCATGTAACACCCATCAGTGCTAGGACTTGTAGACCAATCAAAGAAACATTGCCAAGGAATAACATCAAGCTAATCAACGAAAAATGATATGAGAAATCGGAAAGAATACATATACGGAAGGGGCTACTTCTGACCACAAAGCAAAAGCAGGAAGACATGATAACAAGTAAAAAAATCTTAGAATGAACATGGAGGCCAGCAATTCCAAAGAGATACTCGATTCAATTCTGAGACTAGCATAAAGGAAAGGCACCTTCAATGGAAGTTAAAAAAAAAAAATGAAGCTATGATGCTTAAAAACCAAGTCCAAACACCCAACCAAAGTTCTTAATAATACTAACAACAACAACAATCAAGCCTCAATCCCATATTAGTTGGGGTCGGCGATATGGACGAGTCACGTTCCCCGTGCTCATACAATATTAACACCGAATAAAAATGAAGAACTATCCAATACCTGGACATGCCAAAACATAATAAACTAAATAGAGTCTCAAACTTTCCAAATTCAATGCTGCTGCTAACACACTCATTATGCACACACAAAATACATAAGTAACAGAAAAGGGAGAAACCTTGATTAATTCTTTAATCATCAATAACAAAAGCAAGCACACAAATCCTAGTCCCAAGTCCCAACCACCAAAAATTTTAAATAAAAAGAAGAAGAAGAAGAAGAAGAAGAAACTAGCTTCCAGAAGCTGTTGACATGAGCATGGAGGTCAAGAATACGAACAGAATTACTCAATTCAAATCTTCACGTAACAAAAACCAACAGAAAACATATCACATGCAGTTCTGCTCCTCTTATTCTCTACAGCCACAGAAGAAATGGAAGCACAGAACAAAAAACTTAGTCTACGATGCTCAAAAATCAACCTCTCAACAAAAGTTTTCACTGATAAAACACTAAAATCAAAATGAAAAACTATTTAGTATCGGAGCATGCCAAAACATGATGAACTACCCAGTCTCAAACTTCCATATTCAAAGCTACTGCTACCATAATCGTTATCAACAAACGCAGACCGAAAAAAGGTGAACCTTGATTCATTGATCATCAATAACAAGAGTGAGCATACAAATCCTGTTCCCAATCACCAACCTTACAAGACAAAAAAGAAAAAAAACTAACTCCCACAACATCATTCATTTTTTAAAAAAAAAAACAGCCAGCTTGAGAGCAGTAAATTTTATCATTACCATATCACTGTACAACCACAAGCCTAGCATTATTATTGTTATTTCCCATACCTCCTCTAAACTCCCCGTTGTCATTATTACCATTCCCCTCCCCCTCTCCTTTTGGCACCGTCACAATCAACTCTCCGTCAGCAAGAACCGCACTCGCAAGCTCTGGCCTGGTGGTTTCCGGTAAACGGAATCTCCACATATCCAACTCTAAATCGTCAAGTGAAGATAATTCAAGATACCCATTTGGCCTAATCACAATTTTAATGACTCCAGGGTGGATTTCAACTGTGTGGGCCCTCATATCACCAATGTTATCATCAGTTTCAGCTACAAATCGGAAACAGTCGGGATTTTCTTCGACCGACACATCAGCATCTGACCGGAAGGGGAGTTCCAAGATCCGGCTGAAAATGTGGGGTAGCCTCCTAAGTTTCTTGTTTTGGGACCCACCTGCAGAAGATGTTAATGGGTAGAATTGGATAGTAATGTTTCTTTTCTTGGGTAATGGGTGAACCTTCATGGTTCTTGATTTTTTTTTTTTGGGTGTGTTGTTGGCGGGGGAGATACAAGAAGTGGGTAAAATAAATAGTGAAATGAAAGATGCTACAAAGGATAAAAGAAAGTTAATTTTTATTTTTATTTTCTTGACAGGAATCAAAATCTTGCTGGGGTTGTGCAGGGAAAAGGATAAACAAAAAGTTGATCGGTGTTGTTTGATTTATTTGATGTGAGAGGTGAGGAGAAGGGAGGAGAGAACCAGAGGGAAACCCTAAGGCCTAAAGAGAAATGACAGTAAAGAGATGATTATATATTATTCCCTATTTGCAATATGTGTGCATGTGAGAGATATGAATGGATTCTTTGAGTGCTAAAAAGGGCAAATAATTTTTGTGGAATGGAATTGGATGGGAAATGTTTGGAGGGAATCCATTTTAGGAAAAAAGAAATGAAATCTTCTTTTCCTGTGAAGTCTGTGCAGAGACTGAGTGTGTGGGAAGGGGATTCAATGAACAGATAAAAAAAGAGAGTGACATTTTCTTATTTTCTTATTACCCCTGCCTTTAAGTAAATTACGAGGAACACCGTTCTTTTTTTAAAAAAAAATCAGAAAATTAAAGTTTCCTTCCTTCTTTCTTTTTTTTTTCATTTATATATCCACTGTTTTCTATATAATACAAGATGGGTGCCCGGGATAGCACCCAGATCAGGCCAAACTTTTTTCAACGCTCACAAAAATATATTTAAGTGATAATAATTTAAAATAATTTGGATTAAATTAACTAAAATGCAGTTTAGGATATAAAATAAAATAAAAACTTGAAAAAAATATAAAATTTAAGGTTCAATAACCTAATATCAAATATGAAAAAAAAAATACAACACCAAAGGCCTGAAGAAGAGAACCCGGGTCAGCTTGGGGGTAACTTGACGAACCAACAACCCGTAATATGAGATTGGGATAAAAAAAATTTCAAGAAGATAACCTAATAAAAAAACCAAAGTTTAATTAAAAAAAAATATGTCAAAAAAACCCTAAGCCAATCCAGATTAACTTTACCAGCCCGTTTTTAGAATACCCAAACAGTACAAAAGGTGAAAAAATAACAAAGCTTGAAGGCAAATAATTTAATGCAAAATGATGAAAATGACAAAAAAAAAAAGGTAATAAAAAATAAGAAAAAAAAATCTAAGTTAACTCAATTAATCTGCCACACACAACATGAAATCACGATAAAAAAATATAACTACAAAAGAAAAGCCTAACAAAAAAAGGCTTGGCTTAAATAAAAAACATTGTGAATAGAAATGCAAGTTGACTTGGGTTAGCTTGACCAACCCGCTCTCAAAATAACAAAACAGAAAAAGAAGGGAAAAACGTCAAAGCTTGATGGAAATTAATTTAATGCAAAATGATAAAATTGAAAAATAAAATCATAAAAAAATTGAGGAAAAAAATGAGTCAACCCAAGTTAACTTGATCCTTCTAACATGAGATTAGCATAAAAAAATTTAGACTTCCCAAAAACAGACCTAGCTAAAAACACTTAAATTAAATAAATAAAAAAAAACATCCAATAAAAAAATACAAGCTAACTTAGGTTAATTTGATTAACTTATATTAAAGATAACCTAACAGGAAGAAAAGTGAAAAAATCACAATGCTCAAAAGCCAGTAATTTAATGTCAAAGTATGAAATTGTTAAAAAAAATCATAAAAAAAAACCAAGGAAAAAAAAATGAGGCAACCATGGTTAACTTAACTAATCTTTTATTCGAGATTTGAAATCGTGATAACTTAACAAATAAGAAAGTGCAAAAAACAATGAAACTGAGAACTTAATAACCAAATGTCAAGTGATGAATTTGATATAAAAAAAAAATCATTTTTCAAAAAAGAACTATCATATTTTGTTTTAGTGTCAATTTTAGTCTCTTAAATTGTAACTGTTTTACATCAACATTATTTTATTTTTATTTTACCAAACAGAGACATCCACAACAAAATAATAAAGTGAAATATTCAACAGTAAAACAATTTAAAATCCAAACAATACAAACCGAACATTGTATAAAAAAATGAAATAAGATAATTAGGGTCTAAATTGAAAAAAAAATATTAAGAAATGATAAAAAAATTATTGAAAGATTGAGGACCAAAACTGGATAAAAAAAACAAATAAAATTAAATGTTAAGGGACAAAATTAAAAATAAATAAATAAAAAGAACAAGAATATAGTAATCAAAAGAATGAAGATAAAAAATGAACTAAGAAAGAAATGCAATAAAATTAAAAGGGATAAAATTGCAAAAAAAAATAAAATAATAATAACCAAGAAAAGTACAAAGCAAAGAAATATAACAATTAAAAGTAGAGGACCAAATTGGATAAAAAAAAATTAAATTGAATAAAAAGTCCAGGAATGAAATTGAAAAAAAATATAAACTTAAAAAAAGTATCAAAATCCAAATAAATAGTAATCAAAAGAAGGATGATCAAAATCACAAAATTATTTTTTTAGAAGTTTAGGAGTGTTTTTTCTAGGAAATGATAAAGAAAAAAAAGAATAAAAAAACCTTCACCGCATCTCAACCAAACCTCCTCTTTGAGCATGTGTAACAACGTTGGAAAGTGGACGATGTACTGCTCTTAAAATCACAGCAGAAGCAGAACTTTGGCCACCATATGGTCCCCCATGCGCCACTTGAATGGTGCGAAGGCCATGACATACTGACGCATGAGCAATGTTTTTTAAAATAATATTTAAAAACTTAAAATTACTAAGTGACCCTTAACAACACCTAAAGATAACGAAAAAACCAATAAAAAAAATACCATAATACCCTCACAAATAACCTTTGTTCTTTTGAATTGCAAGGTTAATATGACATTTTTTTTTGTTTTTTTTTTTTTTAAAGATGGGGAAGCCTCTCCAAGCATGCTTATTTTTTTTTAATCTTCCAATGGCATGAGCCTAACACAATTGTTCATTTTTTGAAAAAAATAAAAGAGCCATTCACCCAAAGATTATTATTTTTGCTTTTAAGGGCAAAATAGTTATTATATTCTAACAGAAAAACATATCTGGACTATTCTGTTCCAATCAATTTTGTATTGATGAATATATATCATGAAAAGATAATTATATCCCCAATTGCAGGTTCAATCAGTTTTATGACAATAGCAAAATTATATTTACACTATCCCATCTCATAGTTTGTGTGTTTAGGGTACACAGACTGAGTTAATTTAGGTTTTTTTTTTTTTTGTAATTAATACCAGTAATTAGCAGTGCATAACATTGCTTAGATCTGATCTAATTTCGACTAAAAAAATCTAAATCACATGGTGGGTAGATGGCAATGGGGGGTTTTGTTGGATTCAAAACCTTTGCAAAAGATTAGCTGCTTGCTTAGGAGTGCTTGACTGCTATGTAAATAAACAAAAAAAAGAAAAAGAAAAAAGAAGTGGTCTTTCTACCTAAAACGCGGTAGGATAATTTTTCAGCACAAACCAATTAGGATAATTTGCATCTATCTATTTAGATTAAATCCATTTATTATATATATAAAAATCAGTTGATCAATTAGCGAAAAGAAGATTATCTGTTGCTGTAGCACATCGATTCATATGGCTAGCAATATGTCCAACATATATAAATTATAATATTGTCACTAAATTTAAATAATTAATTTATTCGTGGCTTCTACGTTGTCCCATGACTACTTTATAACGTAAGACATGCAATCTGCTCAATGCTCAATCTCATCGTTCATCTCTATTGTCTTGTAGTGCTGATCACAATTCGGATCAAAGATATCCCTAATTGGGACTTCGATTACATCACACACACACACACCTACATTGCACGGACAAACACATTTAACTAACTTGGACATAAGGTCACTCATCTTTGCCTACATTATTATTAATTAACCAAAAAAACCTGAAGGGAGAGGATTTTTAGTGTAGGCCTCCTCACATAATATTATTCACTGAAATATATATTTTTAAAAATTTTTAAATTTATTTTTTAATATTAATTTATTGAGGATTAAGTTTTATAATTTTTTCAATTTACTTTTTATGAGATTATCTCAAACTCATGATTTAGATTACAAATTTAAGAAGTTAATTCTATTTTTTTTTAATTGAGAATTGAGTTTTATAATTTGTTTTAATTTATCTTATTTTAAGTTTTCCTGATCTCATGATTTGGATTGCGAATTTAATAAATTAACCCAAATTGACTTAAGTATTTTTTGGGTTTTTTATTTTTTTAATTTCACCCTTCAACATTGAGTTTGTTGGAAAATGAGTTTCGTAATTTATTTTGATTTGCTTTACATAGGGTTATCATAATCTCATGTGTTAGGATGCAGATTGACAGATTTACCCGAATCGATCCAATATATTTTTGTCTCAATATTAATTAAAAAAATCTCATTTTAAATATTTATTTTAACTCAAATTATGTTTTTACCGGTTATCTTTCCATATGATTTTTTTTTTCTATTAGAAAAAAATATTATCAACATCAATATATTTTTTTCATGTTATTATTTTTTTTTATTATCCTAACGCAACATAAAACTAGTTCATTACTATAAGTCTATTCGTGGATGGCAACAGGCAAAGGATAATAGATTACGTGTGAATCTTGAACTCATTCTGTGGAGGGGTTCTCTTGTTTAAGATGAAGTTATCGAGACAAGAAAATGAAGGTTCCATGTTCCTTCCTATAAAACCATCGGTAGAGAGTGTTCTTGCGATCACAGAACTCTAAATCTTTTTTTTTTATTTATTTATGTAGGTGTCCGGGCCAGTTTGCGTGCACCACAACTAATCTCATAGCTCACTAAACATCCTGCAAACCTAGTGAACATGTTAGGCACCGCGAGAGTGACAGGCGTGCACAATAAAATTTGAACCTAGAATGCAGAGGAAGGGAACAAGTCTTTTCAACCGCTGGGCCAAGACCTCAAGTTCAACTCTAAATCATTTTTGGTTTGGCTAAAACTTGTCTGTTCGACCAACCACGTGCGGTAGGTCATGGAGATGGCTGTAGTTTCTAGCCACTTAGAACCTGTCCTTCCTTGTATGGAGGCATTTGAGCCAGCGTAGCGTCGCCATATGCTCCCGGAATTATACAGCTAACAACAGCAATGTCTTCTTTCAGGCAGCAAATTATAGTCCTTTCCTTTCACTTGATTGGATTTGAACCTTATGCTTCCTACTCTTCAATTATCTGAGCTGAGGCACAATAGGGCATATCACTAGGTTCTTACATACTGTTTCGCAACATTTCATCATCTCTGTCCCTACCCAGAAACAAGGCATTGATACGTGCATGGGCAAGAGCATGCTTTTGGTCAGCAACCGCAAAAATTAGACATCACCTAAGGCAGATATGTTTCCATCCCATGATTGTAAACATTACCAAAATGATCTCCTTGACAAATTGCTACCATCATCATCTGCCCAATGCATTTTGTGGTTTGATCATTGTAACGCTCCACTATCTGAAATTCACAAATCTGGCAACTGTTCGAACATGATCAGTTCCTGCAATGCTTAATGCCATCATAGCAACATGCCGCAAATAGACATTCATGTTCATCAGAATTGCTTATAGAGTTAATCGAATAATGCTTACAGAAATTATCTGACAATTCCAGTTTAACAGTAGGCTTATGTGACACCTAACAAAGGTTTGGACTTGAAAGGGCATTCTCTCTGGTTCGCTCCAAGTCATTCATTGACCTTAAATCTACAGTGGTTGCAAATGTTCAGAGTCCAAAGACGTTTCTTGATGGCGCATCCGACGCCTATTATGAGATCTTTTCTGGCTACGATTAAGTACTCTGGCAGGTTTGCTTGAGGCACCAGGTTGATGGATTTCCTCCACAGATGCCATGAAACCAAAAATACTTTCTAGAGGGTCTTCCATTACATCTGCACCAGGTTTCATCTAGAACACAAGGATAAGATTAGATGATGTGATAACTAAGAAACCATTACAATATTCTAGCAAGAATTTTAATATTGGACATGCATGCTCAAGTAGAATAGACAAATAGTTATTGAAGCATAACTACATCTCTCACCCCTTTTCTTAGTTTTTCCCTTGTTTTTCCTATACCAAAGTGAAAGACAGGAGAAAAATAAATTCAAAGCGATTGAAAAGGTCAGCAAAGAGCAACTTTATGAGCATGCTCCCCAACACACACAAAAAAAAAGAAAACAAAGAAAGAAAAGAAAAAAACAAAACACAACAAAGCCTAGCCTAGCCTGTAACAGATGCAGTTGCTTGTCCATAAAAAATTTCAGTAGGTGCAGTTGTTGTCCTTCCATCACAAAAGTACCTGAGGAAAACTTTCTTACCTGTGGCAAGCAGCTAATGTATCCCAAGCTTGGTACCAAATCCCTACAAATTCACTTTTAAAGCCTAATATGCTCTAAAATCATACCTCTTCCAGCAGAAAAGCTTACTACAGTAAACAATGGATCAACTACAGAATGTATTGACTCGTTGAAGGAGTAGAAAATCTTGTCCGGTGCTGCTGACAATCCTGTCCAAACTGGGGAGAAGGTTACCTCCTTTTCCATGAGAGTGCATTTGTTAAGTCCCAGTCCAGGCCCAAAGCCCTGGCTGTTTCCTCATGACTCCATATTGAAAACTATGGTTCTGAGATTTTGCATAAATTCCAAGCCTTGCCTGGTGGATGCTTATAAATGCACTTAACCGCATAATTTTCTCCACAACATCTTGGCTCGTCTCATTTTCAAATATGCTGAGATACTGGGATTTTCACTTCTCTTCTCCCCTAAGACTGCCCTCCCTATCCTCACTCTACAGTTTCTGCTAGAGGATGTAGAAGCCAAAAAAACAGCCTAATTTTTGTTTGCCCAAGAAGACCATGCAACTATGAGTTAGTCTACCCATAGCAACAGAAACATAATGAGAAAGAAGCAGCATCTAAATGTTTCATCAGTTATCCAATGGATATGAATTATTCCTCATGATTCAGATTTTCTACCTCTAGATGCTTCTGCCTTCAGTGTTTTGATGGAATAGAAAATAAAGCTCCCTAACAAATTCCAAATAGGCAAGGGTTTGTTAAACCAGTTCATAAAATGAGTAAGATTTGTTTTATATATGATTTTTTCTTTTGAAGGCCTCTTCTTTTTTCCACATTTATCTGCATTGCCTGCTAAATCGAATGTATGAAAAAAATTGCATGTGAGGACCAAAAATCAAAACTATGAAAATCAATTGGTGACACTTCTAGCTGCAATATTAGGGATGTTTATCTGCAATTAAATACACTGTTTTGCATGTTCACTCCTGACTTTATTATGACTCCAAAAGCCAGTAAAGTAGTCATGCCTGTGTTCAAATAGGAATATTTGGTAATTGCACTTACAGGAACTTTCTTGGACTCCACATCAGCCCTTTTGACATCAGAGTCAACGTGGGAAACATTGTGAGAATCACTGTCATGCGTTCTTTGACCATAAGCAGCATCATCAACAAAGAAATTCCGATTTCGAAGCCTTATTATTGGCCTGTCTGAGTTTGAGTCAACAAAAACATTCTCTGAATAGAAATGCTTATTCAAACGATGCATTGACCAAGGATCATCTCGATATTTATTTGCCATTCTGTCATTAGGAATATTATTCATCACTAATCAATAGATAATGATTCCTCAAGCAATGGAGCACAGATGTTGGTGAAATGGAATGTAAGGGAAAAAATGAAAAATGAAAAGGCAAAGAAAGAAATGCTTGAAAGAGAGGAAGATAACTATTAGATACATTAATTATACTAGAAAAGACAGTACTCAGCATTTAATAAGAGGTTCATCAAGGTCCAGAGAACTGCTATTTATGTCACAGATACTTTTCTTAGGATCGTTGGTGAAGATTCAGACAATTAGCTTGGAATGTTAGGAAAAAATAACCACATATACTTTTAAACTAGCTGGCCTAAAGCACCTCAGTAATTGTGTCAGTTCTAGTGGCCATCAAAGCTATAATTTCAGACAAACTAAGGTTAACTGAGTTATTTAACAATGTTGACTTGTCAGTTTTTAGAGAAGTTTGATTTCGTAACACCCAAACAAGCACAAATGATTTCAGCAAATAAGAGGTTTTCCTATTCACTTGATCTATCAATCTCAATCTTCTTGCAGAAAATTCAGGTTACAAATAAGTTCACCGGACACATAAATCAAAATACTCTGCAACTAATAAACAACACAGCTAATTAATTTGGCTTGACAACATGCCAGTTTCTTCAAACAAGAAAACATCAATATATTCGAATACATTGCAGAAAACAAGAAAACTTCACTACAAACATGCAAGGTGAGGAGACCTACATATTTGCCAACTCCTTCTGCAACCGACTTCCATCCATAGCAAGAATATGATCAACACAGGTATCCAAAGACTGGTTAAATCTCCAGAATCCAAATAAAGCAGCAGCACCTGCAAATAGGCAAAACTTACAGATTTTTGTCTATACAAACGAAGGAGTGGTCATGTAAACCCACAATATCAACAAAAAGACACTCGTCCAAGGCCTTAACTGCATTACCTCCTGAAATGTTGGCTTGAGCAAACCGACTTAGCTTCCATGTTGCTGCCAGAATGCTACAAATGATCAAATAAGCAGTAGTAGTAGACTAAGATGATTCTGATGGCAGCGACACATTCAGATCACCAAGTAAAAGAACAACACTAACAGCAGGAGAATGAAAACCAGTAGAAGAAGAGCAGACAAGCACGATGTTCTGTTTTGACCCCGACGATTTACTGATTGGGCTTATCTATATGCATAAAGAAGTATTAAAATACATACCTGCCCAAGCAACAGTGGCGCCGGTAATAACACCGCCCGTAAATTGCCTAACAGCCTTAGACTTGCATGTTTGAAGTATGTTCGCTTCTTCGAGTGTCAATGCCTCCTGTAGGAATTAACCAAAAAAAAAAACCACCATGTGTTCACCCTATAAAAGCTTAACAAAAGGTTCTATTCTCATAAAAAGAAAAGAAAAGGTGGAAGGGGAAGGATTGAGATTTAGGGAGTAGGATCACTTACAAAAATCAAAGAAAGGGAGGAACCCATCTGTATTGGAGAAGATAAAAGGGGGTTAGAAGAGAAAGAGAGGATTTTATAACTTACCTTTTGGGACTTGAGTAGTTGTTCAAGATCAAATAATGCTTCGCCCATTTCCTCTAAAGTTCTTCCTTCGATCTCCTGTTTAATTTAATTGCAAACACACAGAATGTCACCGGCTCACCGCCCCCTGCTTTGCTGTCTGCGCTGCAGGTCTTGAAATTGCTGATGTTCGCTCGCATATAAGCAAGGATTGTATAATCTTCCACATTGGAAGAGATGGTCTGAGAAATTACCGGGCCAAGCCCAAATTACAATGAGCCGATTAGACCAAATATCATTACTTTTTTCCGGCCCAAACGAAATAAATATGAAACGTTCCCGGCTCCCGCTTCTCCCTACGAAGAAAATGTCCACCCACGCCCGCGAAAATACGTGTCCCGCTCAATTCCACCACCCTACACCCAGCTGACAGCCCTCTCCTCCTCCTCCACCAACACCAACTCCACATCCCTCTCCCACCTCAGACAAATGCACTCAGCTCTAACTTCCCTCCTTCCCTCCTCCTCAAACTCCTTCTCTCCTCTTCTTCCCTCGACTACGCCCTCTCCATCTTCACAGACCTCCCCACATGTGACAGTCCTCTCTCCAACAAACTCTTCCGCTATTTATCTCGCATCGCCGAGCCTGAAACCGCTTTTTTAGTATATGAGAAAATAAGGTTGAAGATGGCTTGCTTGGTACTGACAGTTTTAGCTTTCCTTCATTGCTGAAGGCAGCTTCCAGAACTTCTGGGTTGATTGAAGGGAAGGAGATTCATGGGGTTGCGGCTAAATTGTGTTCTGATACAGACCCTTTTGTTCAAATGGGCTTGGTGGGCTTGTATGCACGATTGGTGTTTGATAAAATGTCTTATAGAGTATTATGATTGACAGTTACAGATACTTACACTGAAGCTTAATTCTTTCGGTTGTTGAATTAGATATATTTTTACTGATGTTAGTTTATTAACAGGTACCATCAGAGTGGACTTTATGATGATGTGTTGCATCTTTTTGAAGAGATGAGGAATTCCAATTTGAAGCCAGGTGAAAAGGTTCTGTCAACCACAATATTGGCTTCTGGTCAAGCCCGAAATTTAAGTTGTGAAAAAGCAATAGCTGATTTCATTGTTGGAAATAATATTGTGCTTGATACTTATTAACAGAGTGCGCTGGTTACCATGAATGCAAGCTGTGGCTGTTTGGATATTGCTGAAGAATTATTTACTAGGATCTCATCAAAGAACTTGGTTGTTTTAACAGCCATGGTTTCTGGGTATTCGAGAGTTGAGAGAGTTGAAGATGCTCGCTTTGTTTGTTACCATGTGTATGAAAAAGACTTGGTTTTTAGCAGACTTGGTTATGCTGAGAGTGATAAGCCTCAGGAAGCTCTTAATTTTTTTAGTCAAATGCAAGTTTTGGGAATCAAACCTGATCAAGTTACTATACTGAGTGTAATTTCCGCCAGTGCTCGTCTTGGTATTCTAGATCTCTTAGTGGGCTGACGAGTGAGGGAAAAGGGTCATGCATCCGAATAGTTAAGAATCTCAAGTGTTTGTGAGGACTGCATACCTTTATAAAGGTGGTCTCGAAGGTTTATGGGATGGAGAATATTGTTAGAGACAGGACTCGATTTCACCTTCACACCCTTACAAAGCTGGCGTGTGCTCTTGTAACGAGTCTAATGACTATTGGTGATTTTGTTTTCACCTATCTGTATAGAAATTGTTCCTAATGGAGATAGTTTACAAATTTGGAACTGAACAGTTGAAGATCCTGTGGTGCTTGTTCATACACATTGTTCCTGTGAATACACGAGGAAAAAAACTTACTCAACCGTGGAAAAGAAAAGGTAAAAATCAATTAGACCTTTGTGAAAAAAAGGTAAAATCCAATATCAATTGGAGATTACCCTTTCAGCAAGAAAAATTAGAAACACTGGTCATGTAGTATCAGTTCAGCGTGTACAATTCCAACTTAGAATATTAGAAATTGAAATTCTTGTCATCTTAGAATATCCAAACATCACTACGCACTTAGAAAATGAAATTAAGATTCAAGCAAAAACATGACAAGGAACTTGAAATGAAGGGAAATGGTCCTTGATACCCTTAGGTTTTTGTCTTTCTTCTCACAAGCAATGAGAACTTGAACTGTGCTGGAGGAATTAAGGCACCGCGTCTTCTATCAATATATTCTCTCTAAGTTGGGATGATCTTGACACGGTCTTTTACTGTAAACACACTGTATTGGCGCTCAAAATCAGAGAACAACCAGAATCCTGGATTCATACTTTTCAGAGCTCGTGACATTCTGTATTTGAGGACCCCTGCTACGGATGAAAACAGCTTTGAGTTATCCAACATCAACCTTCTCTCATACTCCAGAATCCATGTATTGGGATCTAATTGGACAACAGAGGCAGCCCAATTCCTGTGAACCCAGGAAGTGTTGGCTTTTCGAATTGAGTAGCCAATCTTCCCGTCAGACCACTTTTAAACATAAAAAAATATATATCATGAATTTGATTGACACAGGTAAACCATCTACTATTGTAGTTGTCATAAACTGCTACTAATTAGAGAAGATACACATGCAACAAGATTTTGGGTTTACCTCTGTAACTCTGCCTGACAACACAGTAAATGATCGTGAAGAAAATTCTGTTTTGAGCAATCCTCCAGTTTGCAAAGGCCAGCCCCATATGCTCACCTCTTCCAATGCTGACTTGTACAAGACGCACCGTGAATTCAAAAGCAGCCCATCCTGCAGTTCATACTTATTCATGATATTATTGCGTTGAAAAATACCTCACGAATCTTTGAGAGAAATTTTTTAATTAATTCAGAGTTTAGGCAAATGAAACCTTGTTGATTTCCCATATTGAATTCATAAAGCTGCAATTTGAAACCTTCCCATCGTCAACAAAATCTTTCAATTCACTCTGCAAAAATCTTAGCCTCCGATTCAAATCTTGTACAACCCAAGATCTCTCACCAATACTTATAATCATATCAGATGAAAACGAAGGCCTTAAAAACCTACAAACCCCCCAAGAAAACCCATTTTCCACACCATAAAGCAAGCTTAATCCCCAAACCAGGCTAAAAAAAACACCCCAGAAACCAAAAGGCCGCGGTTCTTTCTTCTTTTCTTTCTTTTGATTCAGAGTCAATCTTGCTGTTGATTTGAGTGTTGGAGAGTCCATTTTAGGACAAGAACTTGATCTCGGTGTAGAGATAACTGAAGTATCAAAAGAAAGGGGAGTGCATTCTACGTTGGCGCGTGAAGAAGAAAGCTTGGTGAGAGAGGACTTTTGAATGCTGACTGGCATGAGGTCAAGGGTAGCATTGATGCTAGCTAAGCAAATATCACAGTTGCAGTTGGCACCTTTTCTGCAACCAGGGAAGTAACAGCTATCTCTTTCTTCCATGGCAGTGTTGGTAGTGTTGGTAGCGCTTGATTTCATGGAGAACAGTGATGTTATCGTGCTGTATGCTTTCATGGCTGAATTAATTGTTTCTGCTTGTTTGGTCAAGAAGAGAATTTTAAGCGAGGAGGCGATTAGGAGACTGTTTGAAATTTGAAGACAACGGTCATGTAAGGGCGATTTTACGTGCACTCTTAAGCTCTAGAAAATGACTGAAATAGCCCCATTACCTTTTGTTTTCTTCGCAATTTCCTTTCCTTTCCCTTTGTCTAAACTCTAAAGGAATAAAGAAAGCAAAGAAAAAGAAAAGGGTCGTTATTGTTACTATATAAGTTTTTTCTACCTTCAAATTTTTACCCTCCTTCCTCCTCTCTTTCATCGGTTAAAGTTTATCTCCCAATTCTAATCATTTAAGAAGTAGGAGCGGGTTGAAGTTGCATGGAATTCGTGTTTTATAATTTTTTGAAAAATAATTATTTAATTTTTTTTAATATTCTTGTATTGTTTTGATATGTTAGTGTTAAAAATAATTTTTAAAAATAAAAAAAATTATTTTAATATATTTTTAAATAAAAAATAATTTTAAAAACAACTATTAACACACATTTATACACATATTAATATTTTAGGTTATTATTAAATTTCCTTCCTCGTTTTGTGCAGTAAACTACTTTAATTATTACCCTTGCAATGCTTTAC
Source organism: Populus alba (assembly GCF_005239225.2). Lineage (NCBI taxonomy): Eukaryota > Viridiplantae > Streptophyta > Magnoliopsida > Malpighiales > Salicaceae > Populus > Populus alba. Next base: position 10,793,022 of record NC_133291.1, read on the forward strand.
CTCGTAGCAGACATCTTCCAATATTTACAAATGATTTAGATCCGTGACTTTCTTGGAAGTGAGATTAACATCACACTTACCACTGTAAAAATAATTATTCGAAGTTAGATTTCATTACTCATATAAGTAAATCTATAACTTGCACTTGAGGTCTTAGCCCAACTGTTGAAGGGACTTGTTCCCTTCCTCTGCATCCTGGGTTCAAACCTCACTGTGCACGCCTGTCACCCTCGCGGTGCCTTACATGTTCACTGGGTTTGCAGGATGTTCAGTGAACCGTGGAATTAGTCGTGGTGCGCGCAAGCTGGCCCGGACATGTTGGGCGGAATCCGGTGACCGGTGATGTACGGATAATTGCTCATCGGAGGGGCAAGCACACTGGGACACAATATTTTACGTGGTTCGGCAAAACCGCCTACATCCACGGGAGAGAGTCCATTTTATTAGAGTAGAGAAAGAATACAATAAATACATGGAGGAGGATCATCCACTCAACTCACATCTCTGCTGCCCTTGCAGCTGCAGGGCTGCTGCCATGGGCAGCAGCCCTTTCTCTTCTCTTTCTCTTCCACTCTATACAATTCTCACGTTCTCCCTCTCACAATTTGGCTCTCTTTGCATGCCTTATTTATAGGCTAATGGTGGCTTCTCTTCAGCTGCACATGGGAGTGGGTGGCTGCCATCTTCTTCAACAAAGGCTGCTGCCACTTGCTTAGTGGTGGTGGCCACTTCAATGGTGGTGGGGTAGTCCCACTAATGGCAATACCTAACAATCACCCCCTTTGCCATTTATGTGGGCAATTTTCCTCTTGCTTCTTCAACACAAACTTGCATCTTGCAGCTCTTCCAAGCTTACCATTCTGAGAGCGTCTGTGGCCAAGTTTACAGGTACTCGCCAAACCTTTCAATCACCAGAGTCACCAAAGCACACCCTTGCTTACACCAAAGGATCACTTCAACCAGATGGTCTCACACATCACATCTGAAGAGTGTTAATGCTTGTCTCTGGGACACAACATTCCCCTTCGAGCGTATCAACCATGCTCGGTCCGGAATGATTCATCAAGCCTCACACCAAGGCTTACAACACCCCCTCAAACGGATATTCCAAGTGCGACAGTCATTATTTGAGTATCTCAATATGATCACAAGCCCACCACTCTTCCAAGAGTCTACTCATCCAGGAGTTGCGCCTGCCCTCTGTTCCACCATAGGAACCACGCCTTACTTCTCCATGAGTCTCTCGCTCTTAGTCGTAAGAGTCCAGGTAGCTCTCCACCTTTAACCATGGGGGCAGCCCATTAAAGGTTGATCCATATCTATCTCCATACTCTGAGTATTACAATGCCATTACCGAGCTCACCACCTTGACAAGAGTCAACTCGTTTCGGGAACCTGCGCATGCCCTCTGCTCCTTCATAGCAGCCGCGTCTTAATGCTCCACAAGTTATCCACTTATTGTCCAAGGCAAATGTCTTCTAGCTCATTGATCTTTAGCATGGGGGCAATATCCATGAAAGTCAATCCTGCATTTGTCTTCATACTCATCATAGCCACTTCATTGGCTATCCATACACTTGTCCACTTATATCTAGCCATCACATTGGCTCTGAGGTGTTCTGAACTTGGGCTCCTATCTTGGCCCTCACACCTTCTCATGAGGTGTCTCCGCTCGTCGTCATGCGGCGGTTTGAATTGGGCTCACATCGTGGCCCACGCCTTCCATCTGAGGTGTCTACGCCCGTTGTCTTGGGCGACCTGATCTTGGGCTCATTTCATAGCCCTTACACCTTCTCTTGGGCGACCTGATCTTGGGCTCATTTTATAGCCCTCACACCTTCTCTCTAAGGTGTCTCCGCCCGCTGTCATGGGGCGGTCTCATCCTCCTTCATTGGGGATGAATCCAGTGGCTTCAAGATTCTCTACCACCATGTGGACTTGGGAGAGATTACTGCCACTGACTACATAGAAAGAGAAAGTTGCGGTATACTCCTCGCAATCCTCCACCTCGATTTCTATGTTTGGAGCTTCTACATCTTTCTGCTTGATAGCTCCACCTACACCACTCTCTTTGGTGTCTACGCCTTTCATCATAGGCGGTCGCCTTTTATCACAGACGTTTGCACCCCCTCAATTAGGTGCCTCTGCAACAGCTCTCTTTCCATCCTTGCATGTATTGGAAAGGTCTTTGCCTGTTGTCTTCATCAAGAGCATAAAAGACTTCCTGTTGTACAAACTTTAACAGTCTCTGCTCTGAGCTTCATCTGGGAACTCTTCTTCTCCTTGCACCTGTTGTCTCATTACAGTACCTCATTGGATCCCTCGGGTACTCCTGCATAATCTCCGTGTGCCCTCGTGCAATTTCTGTTTTCCAGATTTCTCCCTATTCCTTACTTATGTTTGACAGCAGCTCATCCTGTCACAACACCTATCCAAGTCAAAATAGGGTGCCAATCTTCATTCCCTTGCTGTATTTCTCTTCCATTATCAGGGTCTTCATCAATTCTCCCCTCGAGAAATCACAGTTACCGAATCTAACTTCTTTGGAGAAATCACCACTCCATCAGATCCTTGATCATACGGAACCCAACTGTTCCCCTTATGCCGTCATCCTGCTAGTCTTCAATCGTTTCATTACAAACTGCTATATATACGAAAATAGTACCGTATGGATAATCCTTCCACTAAGCAAGTTCCCAGGAAAGATTGGAGGGGTCACAACGGTCCCGCTTAAAACCCAATCTCCTAGACAGAACTTCTTAGGCTATATCTATCCATCGTACTGTCTCTCCGTATATACAACCATTTGCTAGCTTTGTTGCGGCTTTCCTTTACAAGTGATCTGGGATATACAGGTTTAATACATGATTTCTCAACATCTAGCGAGACTACTAGTGTTTAGATTCGTCAAGATTGGTCTTCATCAATTTCCACTCTACACCTCAAATCGTCCACATCTTGGGTGTCCTGAGTGTCCCAATTTTGCCTTCCATCAAAACATTAAATCTCCCCATTTAACAGTTCAGCACATGTAATTGGGTAAACATGTGCACCTTCTTCTTCTTCATCTTCATCGACCACCATCATGACCCTCAGATGCCTCCTGATCCGGCAATCTCTCTTCAATAATTCATCACTGCCATTTTCGGTCTCGAATCTCAACGATCGGATCGTACCATTGCATCCGGAATGATCAAATTAGCTGGAAACATGTCTTGAATCGTCCAAATCGCACATCAGACGGCTAAGATTTGATCAAAACAATTCTGGCCTGATCAACGGCTCAGATTCAATATCAGATCCGGTTGCACGTAGGATTAGCTACACTGGATCCTATCCCTCGGCTTGCGGCTCGGCTCAGTTCCAATTCGGCTCGGCTCAACTCGGCTCGGCGTGGCTCGGCTCGCGGCTGATGACATGGCATGTGGGTCCCCCCTATGCTGACATGGATGTTGACTAGTCAACTGTGTTTTGCTGACTGTGTATGATGATGTCATCCTTGCATCATGCTGATGTCATGATACCGTCACTGTTCATGCATATTGTTCATAATGACACTGTTCATGTCTACTGTTCATATGGGTCGGGTTAGCTGGTCTTCGGGTCGGGTCAACTCATCCGGGTGAAGAAGACGCGTGGCATGCGTGGGGCGCGTCTGCGCGCGTGGGCAGACGCCTTGCTGGAGAGTGATGGAGAGTGCGGCCATGTCCGACGTCCGATTTTGACGCCGTTTTCACCAGTGGCTTCGTCTCGGCCTCCTCTACACAGTGGGATGGTCAAAACACCATTTGGACAACTTTCATTTTTGAGCAAAGATCAAACACCACTTTAAACCATATGCTCTGATACCAATTGTTGGGCGGAATCCGGTGACCGGTGATGTACGGATAATTGCTCATCGGAGGGGCAAGCACACTGGGACACAATATTTTACGTGGTTCGGCAAAACCGCCTACATCCACGGGAGAGAGTCCATTTTATTAGAGTAGAGAAAGAATACAATAAATACATGGAGAATGATCATCCACTCAACTCACATCTCTGCTGCCCTTGCAGCTGCAGGGCTGCTGCCATGGGCAGCAGCCCTTTCTCTTCTCTTTCTCTTCCACTCTATACAATTCTCACGTTCTCCCTCTCACAATTTGGCTCTCTTTGCATGCCTTATTTATAGGCTAATGGTGGCTTCTCTTCAGCTGCACATGGGAGTGGGTGGCTGCCATCTTCTTCAACAAAGGCTGCTGCCACTTGCTTAGTGGTGGTGGCCACTTCAATGGTGGTGGGGTAGTCCCACTAATAGCAATACCTAACAGGACACCCACGTAAATAAAAAAAAAAATCTATAACTTACATATAAAAATATAAATTTAACCGAGGCATTTAATTCAACTAATTATCTTTGTCTCACGTCACACTTTTTAATATAAAAATGATTCGAGATTAAATTTCATCAATACAAAGTCATAATTTTATATCAAATTACGAACTCTATCAAAATATTTAATATTCAACTAAAATATTTTTACTGCATATTCAATCCAGTTTTGGTCTAAACACACTAACATCATATGACCTATAGAGTTATCTTAAGAAATCAATTAAGAAATATTCTCCAAAGTTTAATAAATCCATTAATTATCCTTAAAAAAGAAAAGGAAACGGAAACACACGCTGGTTAATTCTTCTTCTGTGTGAATTATTAGTTCGACGAATAATTCCCAATTTAAATTGATGAACAAATAAACCAGAACCCTGCCGGTTTCTCTTGCAGTTCGATCTTGATCACGTTAATTCCAACAATCTCTCTGGAAAAAAAAACGAGGTGCGTATAAGTTATCTGCATCTGCTTAATTTATGCTAGTAGTTATGAAGACCGCATAGGGTTTGATCAGAGGTCAACCTTTCTTCGGACGCCAGAACACGCCCTCAGTATTCGATCGACACTGCATCCTTTTCCATTTCTTCTCCTGTCCTAGAATCTAACAAAGATATATGTATTGACGAGACAATGTGCATTTGTCTGCAATGTAAACAGGAACAAAAACAATGTCAAATGTTCTTATTCCCTGGGGAATCAGGCATCTATCGACCTCACGTCTGATAATTTAATGGTGCTCCTTGCGGAATTCGGCACTGCCAGCTCGTATAAGTTCGGGAATCCAATTCGAGATGTCAAGCCATTACAAAACCAAAATGCATGGTGCGGTGCGGTGCGGGTTAATGCAAAGCAGACACCTGTTATAGATTGAACGCACTGCCAGTTTCAATCGACCGAGATGTTTGACTTATTCTTAGACTGGAATCATGATTACCTAATCACATGGAAAATGATTGATTTAGTGATTAATATTGGTCTTAACCTCCACTCGAGGATGCTGCTTGCTTAGGCTGTACTATTTTATATACTAAAATATGGTTTAGTATTGCGATTGTTTTTGCTTTTTGCCCTTTAAAAAATTTGTTTGGTTAATTAAATTGTATAGTCGTGCCTCCAACTCTGATTTTATTGAAAATAAAATAATAATTTTTTTCAAGTAAAAATTTATTACACAACCATTTTAATTAAACATATATTTTTAATACTATAATCACAAGAAACTGCTATAATATCAAAATACATAAATTTTATTCTTTAAAAGTCACCCGTTCGAGTCCCACAAGTATTAAAGCCACTAGAGATTTTCATAGTCGTTAACTTCAGGACTCATGAGATTAATTAAATATATATAAGCAGACAATTTTAATTAAATACATATTTTTATAACTACAATCACAAGAAACTGCTATAAAATCAAACACACAAGTAAACTGATAATTCGTGAGATGATCATGGATGGTTGGAGTCGAAGATTTCCGGGGCACACACCTTTATTGGACATGTGAAACATTGATGTTACATACAATGCATGAGTGTCTGTTTGACTATGTGGGGACCTACTACTTTAACCCCCTCGCTCATTTCCCTCGCCTTGCCCTGGGGGTGGCATCGGATAAAGAAAGCTGTCTTAATCACGAGCTAGTTACGTTTAATTAACCAAAATATATATTAAACCCCAATTTTGGAGCAAATTAGATGGCGCATTAGCAAATCCGATGATCATAATTTAATCCATCAATCCGGAGCAGTGAACATGTCGGAAATTTTTTATAGAATTACTTTGTCAATCGCCAGTTATTGTGGAAGAAATTATACCCTAGCTTAAATAATTGGAGCCCATATATAATATAAGCATGATGTCCAACTAGTACTTTTTTAGTCTTAAGTATTGTGAATAATTATAATTAGCGTGCCACCATTTCTTTTAACCTCCTCGTAAACATGCATTGGGAAGTTGACTCGTACATCTGTATTAAAAAAATATAAGATTTCTTCATGGTTGGTTTTCAGGAGCCAGGCGGGGAAAAAATACCCGTGGCATCAAGAAACCAAAGGGCTATTTGTTTGTACCATTTCAGTTACTGTTATTTATTTATTTGAGTTCCTATGAGTCGACCGCTCAACATAAAATAACGACGGTATGATCACTAAATGAATTTAAAATGTTAAATCTCTGCGTTTCACTAAGCAACAGTTTTTTTTTATTAGCGTTAATTTAAAGGATGAACGGAAGAAATCTCAAGCTTTTCAGGCATGACTACCTGCCTGGCAATGGTTAATTAGTTTCTTGGATGGCTTGGGGGGTGAGGGGTGATAATGATATAAGCCAAAGGAAAGAAAACCTCTCAACTCAGTTCTTAGAACTAGTGTTGACTCAGAGTTGAGAAAGGTAAAAAAGGACTTCTTTCATACCGCTTGATGATCAATTACTATGAACTTCGGGTTTTCCCTTCAAAATTTCTGCCTCCTTACCCCTTAGCGAAGAAAAAGTGATGAAAAGCATGCCAAAGATCAAGCGAACAGTAAAACTAAGAAGAAGCCTCGAGAGACTAGCTATCAATATTATTTATGCGAGGAAGAGTCCTCTCCTTAATTTTATTTATTTTTTGTTCAATTGGTACAGTTTTGTGGTTGCCGACCTTGAATACTTCTTGGAAGAAGATTTTGATGAAGACAAGTCTCCTGACCGTCTTCTCAGCATCTGCCTCATACCATCAGCAACTCTAACTGCTGGATTCGAATTGAATTTACCACAAAATGACATGTGAGCTCTCACAGCTTCTTCCATTCCAGATTGCGTTTTACCCCTGCTAACTTCATCTCTAACAGCTTCTGAGCACAATCCACATAGCCACTTGCCATCAAATTTGGCCTTCACTTCACTAATATATTCTTGGGTGCAATCCTCTTTCAGTTCACAACACTCACACTGGACCGATTCAATCTCCATATCCCTTTCTTTTTCCCTGCTTGAAGAGGTTTATGAATGAGAAACAGAACTCGTTTCAAGTAAAGTGATGGCGGCAAAAGTACGGTATATAATTACAGGTGCTTTGATATGACTGAAATGATAAAACAGAAGTGGGTTTCTTTTCTTGATTTCTTAGTGATTGACGGGCTTCTTTGGCACAAGATCTAAGTGTGTTGTTCGGTGTTATGTGAGAGCTTTTATGGTTGGTTTGGAAGAGAGAGGGCTTAGAGCAGGGAAAGCTGCCATAATTTCCTCCATGTTATAAGGGACATGGAGCAGTGACAATTGAGACAAGGTGGTCGGAGGGGCCTCAAGACTTGCCCTTCCTAGAGTTTAAGTCTTCAATAAAACCGTTCTTTTTAGCCCTTTGTCATTTTGTTCGTAGTTATAAGTTCTGACACTTGTAGTAGTTTTTCTTTATTTGATTGACAGTTACATTCGGTTGGTGTTTTGAACAGGGCTTGTCTTGGCTAGTGGCTTTACATGACTTGTCTGTCTCTGGCTCGGAACTTTTTAGGCTAGGCCCTAGCTTGCCCTCTGGGCTTAGCGTTGTTATTTCTCTCTGTTGTCGGTACACAGCGGCTTGTTTCTTTCCTTATCCCCGTTTGGGATCGTGTTTAATGAATATTAGTTAATATTTAATTATTTTTTTATATTTTTAAATTATATAATTCTTAATAAAAACAAATACTTTATAAATCAATGATACCTACTCAGCATTTGATTCAATGAATACGCTTTGATTGTATCAAAACTTACTATAAAGTCAACATCACTATCACACTTTATTGACTGACTGGCCCTGGGGTGGTTCAACAGCCAATGATGGATCCAATGGATATGAATTTGCCATGGTTATCTGTTAAAAAAAAAAAAAGGATTGTTGATAATGTGTGTTCGTATGTGCTCCGAGAGAATTGTAAAAGCACTCGCAAATATACAGTACTGTTTACTTTCTAGTTTCTCGTTATAAAAGTATTTTTTATTATCTTGTAATATTATTATTTAAACATAAGGATAGTAGATAAACAAGAAGAAGAAGAAGGTGTCACGTTATCCTGGAAGAAGAAGAAGAAGAAGAAGGTGTCACGTTAATTGATTATGAACCATGAAATGATTTTTACTTGATACATTGTAATGATTTCTTATTAGCTTGTAAACTTGGTGATGAGACATAGACTTTAAGCTTAGCAGCAAAATGCATCAGCTAGCACCCTCAACAAAATCCAGGACCGGTTGTGCATCTCTCCTCGATGTATTAGTCATGCGTCCCTCCTCGAATGTCATAAACCGTGGCTATCTAAAAGCATTTGGTATGCTTTGATGGATGAATAATACATCCCATTTCAATGAACAACTGATAATGATGTCTCAGAATCTTATATACTTGAGAATTTGACGATTGAATTATAGGTTAATTAAATGTTCATTTAAAAAACTTTTATTTAAAAAAAAAAACATTTCTTGATAAGTATCTTTGAATACTTTTAAAAAAAAATCTTCTTTAAGAGATTTAAGAACCCTCAGATAATAACATCAGTAAACTTATATAAAAAATAATAATAAATATACTAGAGAATATTAAATTATAAGAAAAATGTTGTTTTATGCTCAATATGAATGTGTTTTTTAATATAAAATCTTGAAGTTTATATTTAAATAGTTTAAGGAGTATTTAATTATAATTAATTAACCTTATCTTTTTCTTGAGTAGGAGGGTTTGAGAGTCATTTTACCCTATAACATTAATGAGGGGCAAAAATCTATTGCACATGTATTAATAAAAGGAGATATCCTTTACACATCCATCAACGAGTGATAATATTGTTTACATATGCATTAACAAGAGAAATTATCTATTCCACATGCATTAATAAAAGAAAAAAAATGATTGGAATTTAAAAAGAAGTTAGAACCTAATGGACCAGTCACATCTTTTGGAGCTGGACTTGGGTGGTGTTGGGCACTCACCTATTACCTAAGTTTGGATGTGCAACTCGAACCAACAAGATACTGAATATTGAACTAATATTATAGACTTGTTCTAAAAGTAAATATTTTTCTATCAAATATTTAATAATATTGATATAAATCTTGCTCCACCAACAACATACAAGTATGAAATTTTTTTCATTAACTAATAATATATGTTGTTAATGTCGCCATATGTCCAGTGACATCATTTAAACTGACTATATGACCACTTTTCACAAATTAAGTGCAAGATTCATATCTTGAAGACATCTTTACGATAGTTTCATTTAGAAAAGATATTATTAATCTTTAATAGATCCAAAACTACTTATATTATGCAAAAATGATTATTTTACACCTTTTTCGCAACAAACTCATGTGAATTCAAGGTAATATAAAAGGGTTTTAAGTCCTAAGATAAGGTCTCTACTCTCTCTAGACTTTTTTCACTTTTTTTTTCTTTTTTAAATTTTGCTCTTAAAACACATACAAAACAATCTTATGAAGTTCTTTCTTTCATTATCCGTGCTAACTTAAGTGTAGGTACTCTATCATTTCAAGAGACTTTTTAATTTTTTTTTTTTTACAAGAGTCTCAATTTCTCTGTAATTATAGTTTGTTTTATCATAAAATAAGCATATTTTCAGTGGATTTTTTTCTCGACCTGGTCAATAATATACTTAAATTAATAATTATAGAAATTATAATGTATTTTGCTTGATATGTTAATTAACTTACATTAGCTATAGTGAATCTTTTGTGAATATATTCATGCTGTTGCCAAGAAAATGGGTTGGGAAATTTCTTTATAGTGAGAACGGGTTATGAGAAGTTAAAGCGGTAAAGTGCTGTGAAGTCTAAATTTTGTGTGCAAAAGTTATAACAATGATTTCGATTTGCTGTGCATGAGTCGATCGATCAAATACTATTAATATAATGGACATAAATGCTGGAAAAGAGAAATTATGTGGTTATGGACAGTTGAATGTGACCAAACAGGGGAGCTGACGATCTGTGTACGTATGGATATCGATCTCTATCTTGTCTTGCAATAATTTTAACTTTTTGGCACGACTATTAATTCAAACTTGTTTTCAACGTGGAAGGTAGGTTCATGTGATTATAGTCAAAGTTTCACACACACGCATATATATATTTTTACATATGTATTTGTTAATCATGTCTTATAAAATGAAAATTGTCTCCTTTATATATATAAAAAATTATATTTCTTTAATATCCTGAAAGAACTCATTTTACTTAAGTCCCTATTAACTTTAAGCGGTTTACGCATTACACACATGTGTTTGTGTGTGAGCTTAAAATTTATTGCAATTTTAGCCAACATCAAATCATTCCATGCAAATTATTGCATAATTCATTGAACATTTTGCGGTCTTGTTCACATCCATAATTCATGAGTGCTAAAAAATAAAATAAATAATATTCTAGGACCTAACCTAACCATTTAAATTATTGAGTTGAGATAGTTTTTTAACATGATATCAGAGCTTTGATGATCAAATGGTTACGAGTTTAAATCTTATCACCCTTATTTATTTAATAAAAATTAAGCACAAAGTAATATGGTCATATACAAATTTCAAATTTAAATGGTTTTTCACTTAAAGGGGTGTGCTAAATAATAAAATAAATAATATCTTGAGACCTAACCTAACAACTTGAGCTAATGGATTGAGATGATTCTTTTACATCATTTCATCCAAACACACACTTTATGCTAATTCCTCCCATTTGATACCAAGCAATTTTGTTCTGAAAACAAAAATACAAGCAATTTAGGATTTCTAAGAATGTTATAATAATTGTTTTTTAAAATATTTTTAGCTTGAAAATATATATAAATAATATATTTTTATTTTTTAAGAATTATTTTTAATATCATCATATTAAAATAATTTAAAAATAAAAAATTTTCAAAATTTATTCAACTCGTAGATTAGGGTTGGTGTTATATCGTAGTCTTTCTATTTTTCCTTTAAAATTAGGTGACGTGAGACTGACCTTGTCTTAGCATAATCGGAACAGAAGCTTTAAATTATTACGGGTTTTTCTAGTATTTTCCATCTTCTTAACTCTGCGGTTGGTTTAGGGTTACTTTCTGTCTGCCATGCTACCAAGTTGCTTTCACCTCCAACCACTGCATGTAGTTTATGTTCTCATTCATTTTGACTACAATTTGGCACTAGCCTTCTCAATTTTATAACCATAAATTAATGGCTGATATATATATATATATATATATATATATATATATATATTAAGGGAATTTAGTAGCTGTATGGAAAATTATACTTAAAAAAGAAATTAAGACTGTTAAATTAGGATTTTTTGTTGTTAAATATATAAAATTATGAATCTTTTTATATATCAATGATCAGTTTATAACTTAATTGACACTGCTATTCCTCTTCTTTTCTAACAGATTCCGGGTTTGAATCTCTTTTCTTATGATAAAAAGGAAACACAGCTTTACAATGAGTAGTTTTTCTCGTGGATATTCATATATATATATATATATATATATATATATATAGTTAATCAGTGATTTGATGAATATTGTCAAGTGTATTGATTTAATAATAAGAAATTAACTGCACCTCTACCATATTCACTCCTTCTAATTCTAGGTTGCGTTGGTGTTGCTGAAATGAAAATTTAAAGATGCATGGGAATAATCTGTCTTTGATTTGATTGGATAAGATAAATAAATATAATTACAGCACGCATGCAGAGGCTAATGTCAGGATACATTGTTAGCCCGAAGGAATTATATATACGGATGCTGATACTGAATTAGCTAATTAGATAGTTGTGCAATTTAAAACGATAGGTTGACCCATATTCACGAGTCAGCGCTACCATATCGAATCAACGTTTCTGCCTCGATGTGGTCATAATTCCCGAGGAAAATCTCTGAAGGGATTCACATAAGTTATTTGGACGAGATTGTAAATTTGTAATCCATATACGTCATTTCAGAATAAGTAATCAATGTGCAATTCTTCTTTTTATATTTAACCAATTATTTAATATTTATGAAATGTATAATTCATCTTTTATCGCTCAACATATCTGTTTGCATAGAGTTTTAGCATGGCATATTTAAGAAGGAGCATCTAGCTACCTATTTAGTCATAAAATAAAAGAATTTACACCTAATCAATTTTCGGAGACGAGTAAAAAAATAATAATAAACCTCATTGTTAATTTTTTAATAATTAATAACTATTAGAATTTGAAAAAAAAAATATAAATATTTATCGTTTATTATTAGTTTATTATTTATATTTTTATTCAATTTTAAAAGTAAGAAGAAGAGGTAAAGTAACCTATAATAAAGAATAATTTACTAACATAAATAGTATATAACTCCCGATTGATTGCGTTTTCTAAGCAGTCACATCTCGCAGTCAACAAAATAAAGGGCGATTGTTGTCAAATTCTAAAAAAGTCAAAAGGGGGCATTGATTGATAAATTTAATACTCTGATTAATTACCACCGGGAAGAGTTTTTTTTATATTCTATCCGAGAAAAAGCCCTCTCTGATCAAGGGCTTAGATTAGTTCAATTATTGCAAAGAACCAGTTACAATATATAAAAATCCAACGAGAAAGAGCAATGTCAAGGAAGGAAGGATAGACTGGAGAAATTTTATATTTAATTTTGTTACTGATCGATGCATATTTTTAATAAAATTAATTATATTAAAAGTAGCGTTTTCATGCAGCTAGTGTAATCATGGAGAGGCTAGGCTTCTTGTCACAACTAACACCTAGTCGTATCCTGTTAATTAGGACCTGTTTGGTTGGAATCGACACCTAACTAGATTAATTAACTCTGATTAGGCTCGATCTTTTCTTCACCTCAACCATACCTATGTACTCTTGCCCTTTGAAAAACTAAGTGTTAACATGTCTGGTCAAAATGTTCGTTAAAATGCTTATCACGTTATCCTTTGCCAATTGGTTTAAATAATATCACTCTTAATGTTACCTGATAGTTTCTATATTGGATTTTATATATATATATATATATATATAAATAAATATACAAGTTTTTCTAACATATTTTTTTTTTATAAAAAAAATCATGATTATAAGTAAAAAAAAAAATCTATGCACATATTTAATTAAAACAATTAAGAATAATGTACTCAAATCCGATAATTATAATGCAACTCTCTCTCTCTCTCTCTCTGAAAATAGCCACTACTTCATAAATGCCCCTCACCTTAGATTCTATTTACATATGCGCGCGTGCGTGGGCGGCCTTAAGGGACATATATAAACAAAACCTTCAACTTCAAGCTCTTTTTTTGTTTTAGCTAAGCAAGATCATGTTTTATTTCATAGAATTTTGGATACATTGTATACATGTGAATCAGGAACTGCATGCACTTGAGGTCTTGGTCTAGCAGTGGAAGGAGTTTATTTTCTTCCTCTGCACCAGGGTTCAAACCTCAATGTGCACGCTTGTCACCTCCGCGGTGCCTTACATACTCACTGGGTTTGCAGGATGTTCAGTGGACCGTGAGATTAGTCGTGGTGCGCGTAAGCTGGCCCAGACACCCACGTAAATAAAATTAAAAAAAAAAAAAAAGGAACTGCATGCAGTCAAGCTTCGTGTCCTTGACGAAAGAATAGAATACATGTCGCCAATTGCAAGAGGCCACGGACAAGCCATGGCCAGGCATGTGGGGCTGCTTGGCCTGAAGCATCCAATACATTTGAATTCAAGTATTGACAAGGTTATAGAGTTAGGTCATTGCACATACTGACATGCAAGGCTTGTCCGGTAGATGTCCGGCAATCCCAGTGGCCACAATGGTATCTCCAACCATTATTGTTTTTATCTTGTATATTTTTGTGTTTAAAATCATTTTTGAACCAATTTATTTATTGTATATTAATATCTTAATTGAACAAAACAAATACTTTAAAATGCAACTATAACCATACTCTCAAACATCCCCAACATTCTACTTAAATAAAATTAGGTGTTTCAATTTTAGTGGCCATTTTCATTTATGATTAATCAAACTGATTTTGAGAATGTTCCCTCGGTTAATTTATTCCCACTTCCCCTTGTGAAGACGGTTGTTAGGGGTGTGTGTATAAAATATATTACTGGACTAAGATAATGTTTCATTTCATGATTGTTTTATAAAATATTTTTTATTTAAAAATATATAAAATAATATTTTTTTAAAAAAATTATTTTTAATATCAACATATTAAAATAATTAAAAATATTAATTAAACATTTTTTAGAAAGAGAGAGGAATAACAAATTAAATCCCGTCTAATCTTTTGCCTGCAAATCTTATGACATTGTTAATTACCTGGTGTTTATAGCAGTGGAGCTTAGTTAGCCATATAAACAATTTGCTTCTCATCTGCTTCTGCATAAGCATCCAATTTCCAACATATGTATTTTAGTTCTATATCCATTGTTCTGAGGGTCAATGATTCTTCACATGGGATTTTGTTTGGTTTCTCCATGATCTTATGGAGGCAGTGTAAAAAAGAGAGAAGAGTTTGAGTTTTTTAAAAATTCAATGCTCTGCACATGGCATCCCACATGCATTTCTCTTCACAACCATGGATTGTTTTTCCTTCTCACCCAACCCATTTCTTGCCACCTCCTCCCATTAAGAATAAATTGCTGTGCTTTTTGCTTGATTATATCCAAATTCTCTACTCAGTCATTATTATGCTCTCCGATTCGCCAATTGTCTTCCATTATCATAATTGTCCTTCAAAATACAGTAATGTACAAGAATAATGATCTCACTAATTAATTAATTGGGTTTTTTTTCCCTGCCATATAAAGTGGATTTGTCTAATTATGCACTGCCGCATGAGTTTATATATTTAGTATGGTTTTATTTAATTTGGTAGAGCCTTTTAAAAAAAAAAAAAATAACTCAGTTGATTACTTGTTACTAGTTTATTTACCATGTTTCTGCTGCAGCTTTGATTAAAAAATTTAAATAAAAACTGAGCGTTAAGAAATAACATCTAAATTGTCATATTATTATTAAATTTAGAATAACAATTTAAATTTAAAAAATCTTAACTCTGACTCTTTATTTAATTTAAATTTTAAATTAAATCATTTGAAAGTTACCCGACATGACTTTGTTCATGAGATAAATCTTGATAAAACAAAAAAAAATTGTTATATTCAACTAAATCAACCCGTAAAACCTGCAATCCGGGTTATGAACTTTACTGGATTGAATTAATTTTTTATATTTTATTATATAATAAAAAATATAAAAATCAATAACAATAAAATCTAATATCATATGATAAAAAATACAAAAACAATCACTATAAATTTAATATTAAAAAATGAGATTAGAAAATAAAAATAAAAAGGACAAAGATAAAAAAATCAAATTAAAAAAAAATAAAAAAATAGTCCATTCTTGAATGATACACATAGTCCAGTAAAAAAAAAAAAAAAGCCTAAATGAGTGGGTTTTTATTTTTATATTTTTATATGGATTAAATAATTTTTTTAAGGATTCATTTGTTTTTGTATTTTAAAAATATTTTTTTTAATTACTAGATTACTCTTTCCATCTCACAAAACCATGGGCTTGCAATTAATGATTGGATGTGAAACCTTTGTGGCTATGCAGTTCTTTATTTATTCAATCTGTTCGCAGTATCATGTGTTTGCACGGCCTTTTGTTATTAAATTTGCTTCAATCATTAGCGACTCAGCAACTATTTCAACTCCCATCTCTCCCCCCCATTCCAGAACTGTTGACTTCGTGATCGCTCTGCTACCTGATGATCAATGATCGACTGGTTTTTGAAAGTTGCTGTGCTTCTGCTATACATGCACACACACATACTGTAACATGCAAGAGATATAACTATTCACACGCATCTCTGTGCCAGGCCAAGTGATCTCTACTGGTCTACGAGGAGCGAAGCATTCATGAGTTTCAGGGCGACAGCATGTGCGCTATCCATTGCATCACCTTCAAGTTTTGGGATAATTAGCTTGGACTTGATTTAGTTCATTAAAAAATGGAGTTCTAAAGAGCTCATGGATGAGTTGTATAGCCACTTGATATTCAATTTGAAAAGGGTTTGTTCTTCAAGAACAAAAACTAATCGGGAATATCTGAGACGGTACTGGACTTGTGGACTCACCGGAATTACCAGAACTCAGTTATTGATAATTTGATTGATTTTGACTGGAATAAACACGTTGATCAAACCAAAGGCAAAAGCTCTGTAGGGCATAATACCATACACAATGAGTCAGGAGGTGGAATTAATTTAAGCTTACAATTTTGCATCCTAGTTACGAAGATTTACTCAAATTGATGTGCATGGTTACTTGATAAAATCAAAGAAGGATGACGACGTGGATATGAAGTCGTGATTGAAGCACAGCATCTATGGATTGTCGGCAAGAGTGGAACCTTAGTATAGTGCGTTTGAAAATGTATTTTTACATGTACTTGAGTATATGTCTAGTATAAAAAAAAAACATTAAATTAATATTTTTTTAATGATTTTGATATATTAATATTAAAAATATATAAAAATTATTATATTATTATACTTTTAAACAAAAAAAAACTTAAGAAAAAACCAATTTACACCGACATATTCTGTTTGAGAATGTGGTTGCAGTTATTTTTTAAAATTAACATATCATAAAAAAATATATAAAAAAATTAAAATTTAATTAAAAAAATTAAAATTTCTTTTCAAAATACAGGTATAACTATATTTAGAAACGCCCTAGCACCTATTTGTAGCTTGATGGGCCATGGATGCTAGATTGTGAGGAATGGAGACGTGCCTCTGGTTCTGATGCCCAAAAATAGTAAATTGAGGACCCCAATTTTCAGTTCTTGGCGATCTTGGGACAGATGGAAACAGGGGAGGATATGATAATTTGTATTTTGTAGGACCCTACCACGTGGAGCACTCAGTCAGTTTGCCGCATGGTCAGCGTCCCTTTCCCATGTGTGGGCTAATCTTCGGCCCAATCTAACAGAACTTCGGATCTCTTCAGGGTGGTGTCCCCCCCCTAAAAATCACAAAAACATTGTCGTTTTATTCTGCAAGTTGCCCGACCAAAACAATGCCACAGTCACATTGATTGAGCATCCGTGAAGGGTCGAAGGCCCCCCTTTTCTTTTTTATTATTTTTACGAACAGTTGTGCTTTGATGGAATGTCCTCGGGACGGCATAACGGGAAGTCGGAACTGGTTAGAATTAGGGGTGTGCAAAAAAACCGGAAAACCGAAAAAACCAAGAAAACCGAGAAAAAATTAACCGAAAAAACCGAACCGAAACAAAAAACCGAGTGAACCGAATAGATTATATAGAAAAAACCCCGGTTCGGTTCAGTTTTCGGTTTTGCAGTGCAAAAACCGGGTTAACCGGACCGAACCGGACCGGTTAAGAAAAAAGGTCCGCTGACTCCGCTCCGTACTCCCTGATATAAATAGAAAAATTTGTTCATTTGTTCATTTTGTTGCACGCCGCGCCCCTCTCCTCTCCGCTAACCCTAAACACTAACAGTAAACTTTCAAATTGAAGATTGAAAACTCTCGATTCTCTCCAGTCTCCTCTGGCCTATTAGCCCCTCAGCCTCTCACTCTCACTAGTCAGTGTAGTCACTACTCACTGACCGACACCGAGTAACGCCCCCCCGTCCCCTTACCCCCTGTCCCCTCTCGCCCCCTCGCCTGTCCTCTCCCTCTCCACTCTCCAGTGTCCACTCTCCTTAGACCGACCACCGGCGACCGACGTTTCCTCAACGGCTCAACCTCTCAAAAGTCAAAACCAGTGAGTTTTTAGTTTTTTTTCCCTTTTCTAATTAATTAATTCGGTTAAGGTTATTGTTAATTTTAATCCTGTTAAGCTAATTTTTTTTGACGTTTCTTCCTCAGTCTCCAGACTCTCCACTGGATCGCGATCAACATGGTCGGTGACTCGGTGTTTGAGTGTTTCTCCCTGATCAGCCTCTCAAAACCATTAAACCAGTGAGTTTTAATTTTTTTTTCTCCTTTCTAATTAATTCATGCAGTTAAGCTTATTGTTAGTTTTAATAAATTTTGTTGGGTGATAAATTCTAGTTTAGGTTTAAATTAGAATTTAGAGTCATTTATTCAATGTTGTTTGCGACTTTGCTCTTTGCTCGATTGACTTCTGCCTTCTGGTTTGGAGGAGAAAATTGAAAATATGAGGCCTGTTTTTATTTGATCATTTTCTGGTTGATTATGAGGTGATTGCTTTTGAAGCTACGACAGCTAATCTCCTTGTGTTTTATGCTTTTCTTGCTCAGCATTTTTTAGTCCTATTTAAGTTTCCATTTTAGTTGCCTTTAAAAGCTTCTGCTCCCCCCTGTTGTCTCTTGGCCATCCCCACTTGTAAAGACAAGTCAAAATAGAACTGAAACTGTAATTGCTTTTGCTTTGCTGCCATATGGAAAGAAAGGTATTTTATAAACTGTAAATGATTAAAGACGGGGATAAATACTTCAACTAGCTAGCTAGAATGTGAAACGGTAAATGTTTAATTTTCCTTGCTTATGAACCAAACTTCTTTAAGTAGAGAACTCCAAGTAGTTTGCATTTGGTAATTATTCTGTTTGCATTTGATTCTGTAAACTAACCAAGTAGTTTGCATTTGGTAATTACAGATGGAAAACCTTCAAAATCAAAATGTTTCATCCAGTGGCACTACCCCAAACGTATGGTATAAATATATATTTTTTTAATTTTTTATATTTTCTGATTTAATTTATCATGTTATAATTCTAGATTATGAATTTCAGGAATCAAGGTGCAATGCTCTTGAAGTGCTTTTTTATTGAGATGATGTGCAGTTGTGCACATGAAGATTTATTTTTTTTGTGGCTTGGAGTGTTTTATGATAATGTTATTTGTTGTTTTTTTGTTAAGCCCTTTGAAGGCAATGGTTTGTATTTTGTAATTTAGATTTTAACTTATTGGTGTGTGATGGTGAGTGTGTGTTATACTATTATTTATTTAAACTTTTCAGAAGTAGAAAAATATTAGTAAGTTAAAAATATATTGAACAGAAGATTGACACTAATAATTTCATATAAATGAATATTTAATGGCAAAAAAATTAATAAACATAAGATTGATAATAATAATTTAATACAATTGAATATTTAAGGGTAAAAAAATTAAATATATTTGGAATCTTCAAAGAAAATGAGATAATAGCATAATTAATTGTAAGCCCACCAGAAATCCATTAAAAGCCCATTAAAAAGCCTATTAAAGGTCCAAAAAAAAGCCCAAAAAATGCATATAGGTTTGTCCGGTTTTTTGGCTAAAAAACCGGACCCAAACCGAACCAAAACCGGCCGGTTTGGGCCGGGCCCGGTTCGGTTTCGGGTGTCTTTTTTTTGTTTTTTTTTTTTTCCGGTTTGGTTGTTTATTTTGGAGAAAAACCGAACCGAACCGGAAATGCTCACCCCTAGTTAGAATCTCTTTTCTTATTCTTTTCTCTTTTAGTTTATTGGCCCCTCTTCCCTTTATAGCGTAGCATGTGAAGGGTTCGACACAGTTTAGGAACGCGTTTCCAAAAAAATTAAATTTGGTTTTTTTATTAAAATTTAATTTTTTTATATGTTGTTGATTGTTTATTACGCTGATTTTAAAAATAAAAAAAATTATATTAATATATTTCAGTATAAAAAAAAATATTTTAAAAATTAACAGTAATTATATTTGAAGCATGTTATAAATGCAATCAATAGCCAGGCTTTTTAGCACCATTCTGCCATGCCTTGCGTTTAAGGCCGAGGGTCCGTTGAGCAGCCTGTATCAAAGACGTTGACCCGATAACATTAGCCCAACTTAGTCTCGAGCTTGGAAGCCACTGGTCCTGGCTACGTTGCACTTAGGGCTCAACGCATCAACCCCCGGGCAGGAGGCAAGACAATTTCTTCCACCATTACATAACAGCGCGCTTGTTACATTCTATAAAACGTATAATGTGAGAAAGAGAGAAAAGTATGGAAAAAATATAAAAAAAATAAGAGAATAACCTTATAAATTTATAAAGTTCAATTTATAAAATATTAATCTAAAAAAAGAATAAAATGAAAAAAGGAGAAATTGAAAAAGAAAACAAATTTAATTACTTTATTTTCCAGTTGACATGAGATTGTTATTTTAATTATTCTAGCGGAGGGATTCTTATAATATTGATTCAGATTTGATTATAAAATTAATTATATTTTATGAAGCATCGAAGGATGTAACTTTAATAGTGTGTTTATTTTACTTTCATTTTAATTTTATGTACTTTTAAATTTATTTTTTAATATTTTAAATAGTGTATTTGAATTGAAACTTTACTATTAACTTTAAAAATTTATATACATAAATTAATAATTAATCTTAAAAAATATTTATATATTTATTTAATAGTTCATGACATGCCTTTCATGTAAACTGGATAACTAGGAAGCAATCATCCCAGGTTCAATTGTACTTAATCTCTATATATCTCTACCTTCCTTTGAAATGACATCAGAATTGAGTCAGACCAGCACCAATCAGGCCTCCAAGAACACTCCCTCCATTTGAAATGGACACAAGGGTTGCAAAAAGTGTCGCTTCCATGCCCTCTGGACATAACTAAATCGCTGCTCGTACAGGAACTGGCATGAAAGAAGCCTGCAAAGTAAATAGTTCGTTAGTTTAGCTGCTTCGGTGTATGACTCTTGCAGATCAACCTTGCACGTGACAAGAAATAATAATAAAATAAAATGACATGTGAAAATAGGCAGCTAAAGAAAACATATATAGCTCATGTTAATGAAATGGATGCCTGAACCCCACCATGCCACAACAGAATGATCCTGCTAACAACACAAACATAAGGAACTAAATATCCAACTAATTAATAACTAAAACCATTCCTTAAAGCGGATGTATTAAGAAACAACACAAACTGTTTGAATATAAGGATAACTCCTGGTCCTTTTGGAACACACTTGGTAGAAAGAAATGCTCAAAATCACTGTAAATGTCAAACCATAACACCCCTCGCCCCCCAAGTTTAAAACGGAAGACCGTTATTGAAACAGCGGCGTTTTCAGCCCTAGCATTTTATCAACCAGCCAACACGCACCGTTTAAGATATGCAGAAATGTAACGGTTACTTGCTCCTAATGAATCGAGAGGGAAAAGTAAAATATATAGACAATAAATAAAATGCACCTAATAAACCTATAAACAACTCGAACAAAATTATAAATGAAAATTTTAAAACTATTTAAAAAATATTTTATTTTTATTTTTTATGTATATAACAGGTAATGTTTTGAGCAATTTTTATTTTGTATTTAAAGTTTTTTTTGTTAATTAAAAACAATTTCTATTTTATAAAATATAATTAATAAATATTTGTTGTATAAAAAAAAAAGAGTCAAATTGCTCATGTACTCTTGCCGGCTCTCCTTTGTACCTTGTCTGTGCTCAGATAATAAAACAACACATGAAAATAACACTCATCAAATTTAAGAGAAAGATGGACCACCGGTGAGAAAACAGAAATAACAGGTTCATTAACCTGATAAAAACTCTACTATTAACTATTTTCATAATCAATTATGATATATAAAACATGCAGGACAACATACCTCAGCAGGATCTAATTGCGTAAAAACTGACGGCGAGCCTGGCAAGGCCCAAGACACCTTGAACAAAATACACCATTGCTATTTGGTGACAAAAGCCCACACCAAAGCCCACTGTACTAGTAATATAAATCTGCTTTTAGGCATATATTTTTATGCCTTCTTTATTTTTTTCCATTCAAAAGTGTTTTGAAAAAATTAAATTTTTTTATTTTAAATTAATATTTTTTGATAATTTTAAATTATTTTTTATGTGCTTATATCAAAAATAATTTTTTTAAAATATAAAAAATATATTTTAATAAATTTCTAAATAAACCCTCTCTTTTTTCCTTCAACGTCTCCGGTTAAAATCTAGCAGGAACATAGGTGTACTAAATACGTTATCTGTTCTACATATGAATCCTAACTTTTTTAGAATTTTCAAATTATTAAGATTGAAAATCTTTAATTCCAGCTCGTGATGAATGTCAATTGATCCGATTTTTTTTTAATTTAAATTCATGTTTAATCTCTGAAATGTCTCTTAATCTATCCACTTAAGTAGCCATTAAATCTTAAAGACAGAGGTCGGCAAGTGCTGGTAGAGTTGATTTTGGGATATCAAAAGAAAAACGAAATCACTACAGACACATTCTGATCGTCATTCACGAGTATAGACTTACTGCCCGTCGAATCCAAAAACGAGCCCTGGTTTTTGTCACTCTGATTAGACGGCGTGGGCATGGCGACGTCAACAGACATACCCTCCCCCCAAGCTAGTTTCCGACGTGGTCCCCGGCGAGTTTTTTTTTTTCTTCTGAGAGACAAGGGACAGCGTTTCCGTCAATCTGGGAGGCGACACCAGGTAAGAGAGGATAAAATTGTGAACGAGCTACTCAGGTCTGTTGAAGCTAGAAGCATATTCAGTTTGATTTTCATTTAAAATAAATAAGCATATTAGAATTACCGAAGCGAACTAGAAATTAGTTCAAACCAGTCCTATGTTAACTAGGCAAACAACTTTTACTAGGATTAATGAGAGGTCCTATGTCAGGTATTACATCCTAGGAGATCAAATAACACAAGAATTGAAGATTGATATCAGCTTGGTTCATACCCAACAAATCTTCATACCGAAATGATTTTTACTTGTAAAATAATATATATTTTAAAAATTTATTATTAATATTAACACATTAAAAAATAAAAAATAATTTTTTTTTCCCAAAACATTGCCTTAAAATTGACAGAGTTAACAATAATAAGCAACTTTATTCCAACAACAATCATTTCTGACCAGAAGCCCTCCACCACTGGGTCTGAATGGGCCAATTTCAGAGAAAGCTCCTATTCCAAAAGGAACAAAAGAATCAACACGACAATGATTAAACCATTCAATAAAATTGCAAATTCTAAAGTCAAGAATTCTCCAGAAAAAAGAAAAGTTATTGTTGCCCATTCTAATATGTTGGTGGGGGTAGTTCGATAAGATAGAGAGACAGAGGCTATCAATGAAGAACAGAGAGAACAAGAGACAGTAAAAGCAGGCGACAGACAGAGAAATCTCGGGGTGATTGTTTTGGGGTTTATTTTAGGGTCCAGAAGAAAATTTAATGTCTTTTCAATCAATTTCAAACTATTAAAACAGAAACTAAATCAGACCAGGTTTCTTTTTTCGTTTTCTAATAGAGATTACTTCAAAAAAAAATCTCTGTTTAGTTTCGCTAATTAATAATTAAGCCCTGCAACATATCACGGATACACATGAATTGCATGCTACGTTTAAGATGTGTTTTGAATATATTTTTAATTTATTTCATCATACTGTATGATCTTAATATCCTTTTTATTTACGATAAATTACCAAAAACTATACAAAACATTTTAATTAATTTTCTTCGATACTGATTTGATAGCATGATAGTTTAGAAATACAGAGCAAAGGGTTAAAAATATCATATATTAACTCTAAAATAAAAACACATGCAAAAAATAAAAATAAGAATACGGAAAAATGTAACATGAATCTTTGTACTCATTTCAAGTCAAGATGTAACAAAATCGGAGAGCATTAACAGAAAAAACAAGACAGAGCATCATTTAAATCCCTTACATGGCAGTAACAGGCGACGAAAAAGCATAACCGGTACCACAATACTGTCACGTCTACAAGAATATAGAAATTCCAGGGTCTCAACTCTCCTGGACTGAAGGGTCTCTGGTCCTAATTTGATTCCTTATCAGGTCTCTCAACTGGCCACGGGCAGAGAGCACGCGGTTCTGTTGGCAGGACCGCCTCGCCTGGTTCGAAACCTTTTCTTTATATGTGTTTGTATAACACAATTTAGTAAAAGTTTTGAAAAATAATATAAATTGTAAAAATATTTAGAAAATAATACATTTTGAGCTTAGCCGCATTTTTAAATAGTAATTTTGTACTTAATCGCTTTTGAAAATAGTAAATTGTTTTAAAATTCATGTTTTATGTATACAAAAATTAATCCAAAATTTTATAAATATCTAATGATAAAAAAATAAAACTCAAAATATAATAACAAAAAAAAACAAAAGATAAGGTGATATAACAGGAGAAAGAATTAAAAAAAAAAACAAGAAGAATGAAATCACTAGAAACACCACACTTGATGCCATAAAAAATATCTCAATGAAATAATTTTAACCGTAACTTGAAAAATTACCAAACAATATTATAATTGATTAATGGTTTTATTTGGGGTTAATTTAGATTGTATATTAAAGCATCATTCAAAAACGTTGCGTTATTAGAATTATGTTACATATCGAACTGGTCTGCTTTCCTCCATTTAAAAGCATCATCACAAGGGCAATCGTTTTTGCTGAAAAGCCAATAATTCTGCACTTGAAAAGAACGAGATCCTACTTGTGACAGGCTGGTGCAAGGCTAGATAGCTTAGGTATATAAACATCGTACCGTTACCTTTGTCCAGCATTATTGAAGGCAATCCACCGTGCTTTTATATATATATATATATATATAAAACAATTGTGTCTAAGTTTCACCTTAACTAATTTTATAAATTTTAAAATTAATAATTATATAAATTTTTAATAGTCTTGAAGAAACTCAAACTCATGAACCTAAAGTTGAATTATCCCTCAAAATTTGCATTACTAATATTTAATTACACCATTAATAACTTAAAAAATCTAAATTATTTTATTTCAAATATACTAGTTCTTATGTATTTTAATTAAATTATTTAGTGGTTCTAATTATTGAAAGAAAAACAATGTAATGTTTTCATTATCGTTTTGTAGGATTTCTTAAGTTTTATTTCTTAATAGAATGTTTAATTAAAGTTATGTTCTTAACAATAATTTTAATTCAAGTTGTTTTACTAATAGCATAGCATAATATAAAATCTATTATTTAATCCATCACCGAATAATTTAATATATTTGATATCTGAGCATAGCAAAGAACAGATAATTATTCCCTTGGAAGTGCTCCCTTCGATAATTATAAGGGCTGCTTTCGTCACTGGGCGACAGAGTTTCACTAATTAATGCGAGGAATTATTTATTCAGGACGTATTGACAGCAATAACATTATTAATAAGAAGATGGGGGAAGAGGACGCAGAAAAGAAAAGAATCTGCTACAGGGGCTAAGGGTTTAATAAATAAATTATATAATATAGTTACAGGTACAAGTTAATATAAAATAAAGATAAGGTAAGTTTCAGTCACACGTCATCATCACACCAGCACAAAGCAATACGCTGTGGCCAAACCAAACATCATTCCCCAAAATTATCACTTCATTAAATCAAATTTACAGGCCATGTTTCAGCCTCTGGGTCCCTGTTTATTTCTACAGGGAGAGTAATGAAGTGAAAGAACAAAGGAGAAAACATGAAAACAGAGTCGAGCATGGCATTGAATTTCCTACCATATTTTCCCACGCTTTTATCAATTACATGCTTCTTCAATTGAAACAAAAATCAGGTAGTAGTCCTACAAAGTTACCCTTAGAGCAGTCGGTTTATTTCCTGGGTTGGTCCAGCTTTCAGGGAAGGGAGACTGCTCAAAATTATGAAAACTAGTATCAGGAACAAGTTCCATAATCAAGCATCATATGGATCCACTCCATCTATTCCCTCCTCTAACTGCATCGCCTGGTACCGGCATTCACTGCTGCAGAATGCTCTTTCCCCTCTGGAAAAAGAATTAAATCATTCAAAGAAAGCTTAATTTTACTCGTATGAGATCGGAGATGGAACTTGAAATAACACAATTGAAGTGCTGTATATAAATCATAGCAGGACAGTCAAATGCCAGAGATATTCGTATTCTTTCGGTTCAAGATTTTTACCTATCAAAACAGGAAATAGTTTTGAGATTCCCAGAAAAGGATATATGCAGGTTTACTGATGGAATATTTGTTAGATTTTTACAATTATATTACTATGTTTGAGCCAAATTTCCATGTTTAAGATGTATTTTAACAAGCTTAGCATAGTTTTCACGTAAATCATGAGGAAAGAAAGCAGAAACATGCGGGGGTTGAACTAACCTGTACATGTAAATGTCTTTTCCCTGCTCAAGATTGTTCTTGCAAGTAGAGCAGAAGCTTAAGAAATTATTAGGCGGGTAGCTTGATCCATCACCCAAAAATCTATTATTGTCTTTCTTTAAAGAACTAGAGAAGCCAACAACACCACAGCAGCTCTCGACAATGCAATTGTCAAAAATATGAGTAGTTCTAGGAACAGGCCCGTGGGTTATTACACAAGTATAATCCTCAGATAGCTCCATTTCACTAGCAGAAAGACACCCGGCGAAGACCCGGGGAGAATTAGGAGTTTCTATACCCGAATTAGCTGATCCGAATAATGATTTTTTCATTGGAGAAGGGGAATACCCAGAAGAGAAAGAACCCAATTGAGAGTTTCTTGTTTTAATACCAAATTCACCTGGAGATTTGGGAGATTGATCTGTTGGTGAAAGAAACGATGGGGGAAAGGGAGGGATTTGGATCTTTAGTTGTGAGCCAAACAGAACTGTTCTGCTTTCGGGTTTCGACAAATTGGAGTCAGTTTTTTCATCATCAAGAGCATCAACAATGCCAAGGCCAATGCCTCTGGAGTCTAGTTTGTCCCAGTGGCGCCTGGTCTCCGGTTCCGGGGTTCTAGGACTGGGGTTTGGGTCAGGCCAGAAGGGGTTTTTGAGGCCTGAGAAGGGCTTGCTATCAAGAATTGAAGTTGGGCTCATACTTGCCTCTGACGTTTCTGAGAAGTTCTTGAACGTGAAGGCGGTTAGCAATTTCGGAAATGAAGTAGGTTTTCTGAACTTGTCTGCTGGAGATGGGATTGAGCTATGCTGTGACATTAGAGCTTGCTTGCTTGTTGCTGCTCTTGATCTCTTTTTTAGCATAAACCGAATACTATAACCCCAGTGAGTACGAATATATATAAAAAAAAATAATGACTTGCCACCAAATTTAATTAAAAAATCAAGATAAATAAATAAAAATGACAGGAGATTTACCTGGAAGGATTTTTGCTTTTTACCCAGAAGTATGCATGAATTCCAGGGGCTAAGATCAAGACCAGCTGCGAGCTCAGAAATATGAAAGAAACTCTTGAATAAGTGGCTTCTTTGAAGGTTTATACTAGGGAAAGAGATGCAAAAGACTGGCGCTAGTACAGTCAAAATCACAATATTTAGTAAACCCAGAAACAACAGAGCGGAGAATAGGATCCAAGAACCCCTCTGCTTCCACTATAGCTCTGTCATCACTTCCATTTCCAAACATCAACTGAAATAAAATAAAATAAAAAAAGGAAGAAAATGATTCACTTTTTCCCCGAAGTTCTCTCTCTTTAAACCTCGATTCATCAGCAGGAATCCCTGAGTTCATAGAACAGACATGCAAAGATACCCCCAAGAGTCATGATCAACAGACCAGACGTGCATGCCTCAGACACCACCAGTGACAAAAGAAGTTTTGTGTTTTTGTTTTGCTCTCTTTTCTTTCTTCCCTCTCCTGGCTTTGCTTTCTTTCTCTTTTTATCTTTGTGTTTCTTTTTATGCGTCCTTCAACCGTATATGTCAACAGGTTTTTTTTTTTTATCATTAAAAAAAACAAAGATGCATCAAATTCAAAGCCTTGGAAACAGACAAGACCCCATAGCATAAACCCAAGTAAAAACCACAAATTACAACCCATCCATGAATAGAGTGGTGAATGATAGCCCTAGCACTGTTACTCTCTTTCCCTTCCAGTGGGTTGTCTTTTTAAAATACTTTTTGACACTTTAAACCCACCATTTCATTCTTTCCATAATTAGGACCTGAAACATCGCCATGAAATAGCAAAGAGGACAGTCAAAACAAAGAAGGAGCTCGTGGTTTTGAGGGGTGGATCTTAAAGGAAGTTATGCATGGGAGAATCGGTGGTTTTGATCAGACCACTGCCTTGCCTTACAAATGGCAAATCACGTCGGTTTTCGAATTGCCACGAACACGAAATGCTTTCTCAAGAGCCCCTCCACTCAATTAGTGAGCTTTCGGTCACGATAAGGCAATTAAAATGCTTTTGTTTATATAATTCAGATGCATAAAATAAAATGAGTTTATCTTTAGCAAAATCATCGTAACTCCAGGTCATGAAAGAAAAATCCCTCGATATTCTCCCTGAATGTTATTGTTAAGAAAAAAAAATACAGAAACTTGGAGGATAGCCATGACCTCACGGGGCTAAGCTAAGGACTCGCTAAGCCATAACCTCATAAGGCTAACGATATTCTCCCTGAATGTGAATGTGCGGGAATTGAGTTGGTTTCTAATTGATTTAGAGTTTTATTTATAAATTTTTTTGATATTTTTTATTAATTTTTAAAATGTTTTACCTGGTATAATTAAATAAGTTTATTTAAATTATATTCAGGTTCAAAAAAATAAAAAATAGAAAATAATTTATTATTTAGAAACAAAACTTATGTGGGAGAGTTTGTTATTATTCTTAATTCATTATAGAACTATTTTTTATTTATAGAATAATTAATCAAGTTTTGTGTCGTGTAGTCTTTTATAATTTTATATTTATTTTATTTTTATATATGCATGGAAAAAGAGAGTTTGATTTTTATAATCGAGATGCCTTAATATAAATGATTTTTGTATCAAATTATTGTCTTAATATAAAGATGGCTTGGAAATCTTTTTTTTCTGTTTCGTACGTGTACTAATAGTGATTCAAAAGGATGCACTGTGCATCGTTGCTTTACAAAATCAAGGACGAATTCGACGATACATACGGTTGGTAGGCGACGAGAAAATTGTAATTTGCAAAGAAATTTAAGATGGGTGGTAATTGGAAAAGAGTCTTGTTCTAGCCAGTAAGAGGCCGGTGGCTTCATCTTTGAGTTTTCCTTTCTTTTCTTTTTTAAAGATCAGATACAGCTTTGAAAAAGGAGTTTTTCTTTCCTCTAAAACATGTTGTTATTGGATATGCAGCCCTTTCCATGAATCATCAAGTGATTAGAACTCTCCCACCCCGCAACAATCATTCATCTCGCGACTACTTGTTCATGGTGATATCTTAGCACGCGTTTTCACACATCACCTCCCCTGGAGACTATGCATGTCCATGTAATAAAATCATAATATTTACAGTATGAGATCCAGTAATCTTATGGAAAGAAAGGGTTAAGTTCACATTTTATAAAAAACCTCTGGCGTCTAGATCTTCTTTCATTTATTTATCTGGTAATTTGAAGTTGCAGTCTCTAGCAGAAGTCCAGTCGAAGATTTTGA
This sequence comes from Populus alba, assembly GCF_005239225.2. Classification (NCBI taxonomy): domain Eukaryota; kingdom Viridiplantae; phylum Streptophyta; class Magnoliopsida; order Malpighiales; family Salicaceae; genus Populus; species Populus alba. Next base: position 10,822,818 of record NC_133291.1, read on the forward strand.
ACAAGTTCTAGAGAAGAAAAGAACAGAGAAGAAAACTCGGCACGGGCACAGTAGGAGGCGCCGCCCAAAAGCTTGGTTGCAGCGCCCAGGCCCTTCGTGGGAATTTGGAAGTTAACGTTTTTTAACTGGGTCCCACTTAAAGAGAATAGACTTCTGGCCCCGCAAACAAAGGAAGGCCCACACTGGTTCTAGTCTACTACAATAATAAGTTGTGTCGTTGTCCCATGCTAGCATTTGTTTAGGTGCGTGAATTAATGGTATTAACTCTTGATGACTGAAATACCCTTTGAAAATGAATAAATGTTCTTGTAAAGCAGGGACCGATTTGGAAGTCAAGCAGAGAGAGGAAATGTGGAGGGCCCGCTTAGAAATGATGGGTCTACAGTGTGATCGTGGCGTACGATCACAATTACCGATCTCAATTTCTGTATTTTTAAAAAAATATATATTAAAATAATATTTTTTATTTTTAAAATTTAATATTAATGCATTAAAACAATTCAATTATTAAAAAATAAAAAAAAAAAAAAAAAATAAAAAATATTTTTTAAATCTTCTTTTACTGGAGAGAGGGCTGTGGACTGGCCTCTATACTTTGTTTTGTCTTCTAGTCTAAGAAAAACTTGTTACAGGTAATTTCGTTGATTTGGTCATTAAAATATTTATATTCTTTTTTATTCGGTACATGTTTACTTCTTAACTCGTAAATATAGCCTTGTTTTTGCACACACATCATGCTTGGTTGCTAACCATTTTATGTAAAGAAATAATTTAATTCAGAAAAGAGATTGCTCAGTAAATAAATAATTATTTGAATAATAAAAAATGCAAAAAGATGTACATTCTTAATGTTGAGTCGCTCTCCTGTCTGGGATTTTGTTTAATTTAGCAAACGGAGATATAACTCCATTCAAAGAGGAAGTCTCCTAGAATATTTTTTGAAAAAAAAAATTATTTTTTATTTTAAATTATTTTTTTCAGATTTTAAATTGTTTTAATATACTGGAATTTAAAATAATTTTTTTAAAAAATATTATTTCAACATATTTATAAATAAACAAATATTTTAAAAAATAATTTCTAATGTAATACTAAACGAATTCAAAATAAATAATTTTAGCATGAAAAAAAAAAGTCCCTATTGTTTTCTTCTTCCTATTTTATCAACACAATCGTTTATTAGAAGAGATTGAAGAAAGGATAGATGACATGTTGGTTTTATTTTTAGTTATATAAGAAGGATAAAGATTTATTTAAAGTGTGATTGCTTTTGTGGCTTAATCCACTTTGCAAAATGCTTTTTATATAAGATGCTTTTTTAGTATATATATATTTTTTTATATATTTTTCAACTCTAATAAAAAACAATTAAATGGTTAACTCATTCTCCTTCCAATCGACTTTATTTGTATATTTTTTTATTACCTTCCAATGGACTTAATTAACTCTTTCTTTTATTTGTATATTTTTTTAATTACCTTCCAATGGACTAAATTAACTCTTTCTTTTATTTGTACATTTTTTTATGAGTGATGCTTTCAGCATTGTGGTGAATGATACATTAAATGTTTTACAAATAAAAATATATTAAAATTATATTTTTAAAAATTATCTTTTTAGTTTTAAAAATTATTAAAAAAATATAAATTTAATGTCTTTTCAAAAAAAAAAAAAAACACATTATAACACACAAAAAAAAAAAAAAAAAACAAACGCAAGATTACAAGCAGAAGAAGATTCATGTAGCGTAATCGAGTCACCTATCCAGCTTTCAGAAAGCAAAGGGCTTGGAAAAAGTAACGCGGGGATCTTGAAAAGGGAATTTGTTCAAATTACTGGACTAGTCCTTAGACCATTTTTCAAATCACCCATAGAATTACGACAAAAAAACAGGTAGCCCTGGAGAAAAACAATTTGATTCCGATGGCTTTTTATCTGGTTCATTGAACAATATTTTTCACGTGTCTGTTTTAACGGTAAGCAAGAGGCTTGGACACCGCTTGACAACTCTTACTTTGCTTTGTTTTAAGAGTTCGAAAAAGTGTTCGGACATCAAGCCAAAAGGAACAAAAGAAGAAAGAAAAAACAAAGGTCATCGGAGAATGGCAAAGCTGTCGACTGTCGAATCATCAGGAACGGAATGCGACTGTTTAGGTATACTTACCAAAGGTTGCAGGTTGATATTCCACCGTATAAAGAGCGCTGATATTCATGGATTTAAAAATTAAAATAAAATAAACACTGAAAAGGAATAGTTGGAAACTCAGACAAAAATTCGGAACCACGCTCGGTGGGACTCGAACCCACAATCGTCTGATTAGAAGTCAGACGCCTTATCCATTAGGCCACGAGCGCCTCATCGACCGCCCTGTGCGGTGCCTTTATTATTCTCAATTACAGAGCTAGAGACCATTTTTCCCGCCTTTCTCAAGCTGCTGAATACACATCGAAGAAGATCTCAAGTCTGCTTGCCGGGATCGATTGCGATTTTGATTATAAACACAGTCGCCTCCTCTCCTCTACGTTGTTAAAGGCTCCTTCTAAAATAAGCCTAATAAATCAATGTTCCATTATCAACGAAATTTACTCTGGGTTTAATTTTTATTTAAAAAATTAATTAAATTGATTTTTAAAAAAAAATCAAAATTAGTTTAAACTGACTAGATTTGATTCGATTTAATTATTTTATAATAAAAATCAAAACTCAACTGATTCATTTTGACTCGGTTTGATTTAGTTATTTTATATTAAAAAATAATAACTATATTGTTTCTTGGTTTTTTTTTTATAATTTCTAATAGATTTGGTTTCAGTTTGGTTAAGTTTTTTTTATTTTGTTTTTTTATTAATTTTGGTTCAGTTTTTTATTGGTTTAATAAATTTTTTTAGTTATTTTTTTATTTTCTTAATTTTTTGATTTTTTTTTTCACTCCTGCTGTATTTTCCTGAAGATAAGCATCTCAAACCATGTAATATATAGTATTTTCTTTTTCTTCACTGGGAAAATTCTGTTTTATCAGATCACATCCGGCTAACAATTACATTTTATGGTGGAAAATATTAGTAACATATATATTTTTATTTTGTAAATTACAATCCTATAAAATTGCCATTATATACAATTTCTAATTAATTAATTATATCTAACAAATCCAGTTATGAGACAGGACATTTCTAATTAATTGAAAATAAATATTTTTAGAGAGATCATCGTTCTAAGTATTGGATAATTCAGATTTTAGTCGTCATTTTAATTCAGATTTTATGATTAAACCTTGCATATTAATTTTTTTTTATATAAAATGATGTGTCAATAAAGGATAAAACCCATGAATTTTAAATGATTAGATTTTTGAATAATATTATGCACACATAATTACCATATCAATTGCGATCTTGATTATGATTTCAATACTTTAACATAAATCAAGTAATTATTTTGAGTTAATTAATTTTATTTATTATTTAAAATTATATTTTTATATATGTGATGAATTAAAAATTTAAAAAAAAATTATAAAAATAACCTCTACTGTACTCCAAACATCACCTTGAAAATACATTTATCAATTCACAAGATTAAAATCAGCTTCAAATTATTAGTTATGCACAAATTGAAATCAATAAAACCTAATCCCCTTTCTCTCAACAACATCTCTTTCTCCATCCACCGAATATTTGCCTACAAACCCCTCAGTTGCACCAAGGCCCCTCAATTAACTAAATATATACAAATTGCAAAAGATTCTCCACTTTCTCTCCTCGCTATCTTCAAAGAATTAACTAAATAAAACACATATTCTTTACCAAGCATTCCCATCGAAGAGCAAGGGAAGAATTATATCACCTCGTTAACATAAAACGATGTAGAGCTTTTTTATTAAGCTAGTCAACGAAATTGCAATCTGCAAGATAGATATGACCTCCCATCTGTCAAGGATGTGCTGCGTTATATATAGGATACGTGCCCAGATCACAGATTGTAAGCATCAATCAGATTATACCCTTGTGAAGTTTTTGTTGAACTTGTCGAACATGTTTCTTACCAATTTAATTATAGTTAATAGGTTAGATGGGGATGTTACGGACCCACGAGATATCGTATCTAGCTAGTTGTTGAAGGCTCTATCTTCTTTCAACATGTTCTGTAATTGAATCCTTGTTTTATAAAGCATGTCTTCTCAAAACAAATTATGGTACTGACTGCTGATGTAGCTGATACCCCATTATTAAATTCTTAGAGAACTCTTAAGCGCATTTCACGGTTATTGACACAGAGTACTGTAGTGATGCCATCATCAATCCTTGCTGAGGAAACGGAGAACGATATTTCATCGGAAGTGATTACTCTACGTCCTTATAAGGAATCCGATGCCGATGATTTCTTGGGCTATGCAGGTGATGATGAAGTGACTCGATTCACCCGGTGGAACACTTTCAGTTGCAAGGAAGAAGCCCTCGTTTACATCAAGGACTTCTGCATTCCTCATCCATACTGCAGGTCTATATGTGTAAATGATCGTTCAATTGGATTTGTGTTTATCAGACAAGAATCTGGGGATGACAAATGCAGGGCAGAACTCGGATATGCTATAGCCGCTAAGTATTGGGGGCAAGGTGTAACAACTAGAGCGTTGAAGATGGCAATCTCTGATGGGCTCAGGTCATTTCCTGATTTGGTTAGGCTTCAAGCTAGGGTTGATGTGGAGAACAAAGCCTCCCAAAGGGTTTTGGAAAAACTGGGTTTCCTCAAGGAAGGGGTGCTGCGAAAGTATATGTATCTCAAAGGTAAATTTATAGATTTGGTTGTCTATAGTCTGTTATCTACTGATCCCATGCCTTGAAATATTGTACTTTCAGCTTGCTTTTACATCCATTGTTGGACTTCTATCATGCTTGCTTTCGGTCAACATGCTTGCTTTGCAATTTCTTCAGACCTCAAATTTTTTTGTTAATCTTTTGTTGTTCCCAATATGAAGCCAAGTGACCAAACGGGATGAGCAAAGGGAGATAACCAATCCCAGCAGTGTCATTTAATTTTTAGAGACTGAACCTAACGCCACTGCGAGGGCCATGGATTTGTTATTTAATTAATCGAAGCACATGATACCTTCCCGGCCGTTCTCACTGTTTGTATCAATCCCAATTTGTTCTGTTTATAAAGCTACTTTGACCTCATCCTAGCTGCTTCGAGGAATGATCATAAGCCCGTTTCTGAGCTCAACCGCTCTGGATAAATAAACTATTATTCCAGAGGTTAGTCAAGAAAACGATTGCCTTTATGTTTAAGAATTTTCTTTAGCAAAGAGAATGACTTCCAACTGCTCTTGATAAATAAACCATATCCCGCCACAATTAGGCAGGTTCCTCGCAGCATCTGATTACATTTATTTATTAAGAGATGACTCCTCTATATTTGTACGCTAGTTGATCCGATACTTGACTTGCACGCAGCCATTCAAAATCGGACCGTATATATAGACATGAAATAATTGAACGTAGCCAGATTGTTAGCCTGTATCCTCAACATCTTTCTTAATTTGTCCAAATCGAGTTTGTTATTGGCTGTCTTTATGGATTCATCAAGGATCTCCCTTCGACCCTTTAAGCTCTCCGATGTTGATGACTTCCTGAAATGGGCCAGTGATGATAGAGTGACCCGTTATCTAAGGTGGAACTCCATTACCTCTAGAGAAGAAGCGTTAGCACATCTGGAAAAGGTTGCCATACCCCACCCGTGGCGTCGGTCCATATGTCTGGATGATCGTTCAATTGGATATATTTCCATCTCCCCGGAATCTAATGACGATCGATGCAGAGCAAGCTTTGGATATGCATTGGCTGCTGAGTATTGGGGACAAGGAATAGCCACAATTGCGTCGAAGATGGCAGTGTCTAGTGTTTTTCAAGATCTTCCTTATCTGGTTAGGCTTCAAGCTCTTGTAGAGGTGGAGAATAGAAGTTCTCAGAGGGTACTGGAAAAGACTGGGTTTGTGAAAGAGGGTCTGTTGAGGAAATACGGGTATTGTAAAGGTGAAATTAGAGATATGGTTGTCTATAGTTTCCTTTCAACAGACTTGGTTCTGTAATTGATTGACAGATGGTCCTTAATAGCGATCATATTATCCTTTGCTGAACTCACCTTTCCTTTTCTTTTTTCTTTGTTTCGATGTTAGAATCCTTCCCATCTTTAGCTATGAAGAATCTCAAAGCAAAATATAAGCAATTACAATATTAGATGTAAGCAAGATTATGTCAGCTTGAATTCAGAAAATCTATCGAAGAGAATTTCGCTACAGTAACCCAGGAGTTCAAACTCAAAAGGTACGAGTTCGCAAGAACAACCAGTTAAATAAATATATATAAAAAGGAAAAGTTATAACTAATTGGATGATCACCTAAAGCTCAAATCTTCCCTCATCATCAGTGTACGTAGAAAAACTCTTCAGTCAACAGCATCAAGCCACCTTTGAGGTGATGCCCCCTAAACCTAAGATTGTTATTCCCCGGACAGCTGCGATGAGCCCTCCTCTTGGATTTCTAGTTATGCAACTCTGTTCCGAGTTATGAAATTTCCTACTTGCGGGGATAAAGAAAGGTCAAACAAGGTGGCCATGACATTAGCACCTCTAGCAGCCAGAGGCGTTCCTTTCTATCCAGAAAATAATGCACTCCTTGGTCTCCACTACAAGCAAAGCAAAATTGACCCTGTTAAAGACTTGGGACCCCAATTTTGTTTTCTTTCATGCTTTGGTTCCAGACAATTCCTTGTTGTCACATACTATCTGTCATTCAAGCACTAGCATTTTCTTCTGGGCAAACTACTGCTTGTCTGCTTGATGATGCTTCAATCATTTTAGACATCAAGTTCCTAAAAGAATTACCAGGAACCCGAAGCTTCTGTTCTAAAAAATTATCATATAGGTGAAGTGTACAGATGGAGCAAAATTCTTTCACATCAGACTTCTTAGAAGAGGGTGGTGATGAATTCTCGTATCTCACCTCGGCCATTGGTTCTCTCCTACATCGATGATTTCATGGTTTGGGCTTCGGATGAGAAAGTTGCTCTTTTTTGCTCTCGGGAACCTTTCCCTAAGAAGATGCCATGAATTACATGGAAAATTCTGTTCCACGTCCATGGTTCAAGGCAATCTGCCTTAACAACAGGCCTATAGGTGCCATTGTCAGAGACAAAAATTCAGGCAACGATATATGTAGAGGTGAACTTGGCTATGTTTTGGCCTCCCAATAGTGGGGTAAACGGTTTGCAAATGGTTGCTAAAACTATATTTATTGAGTGGCCACATATGGAGAGATTAGAAGCGTTGGTAAATTTATAAAAATTATAGAAAAAATTAAAAGTCTTGGGTTTTGACTATAGCCCTACCCCGGATTGCTACAGTGGTCTTTTTTTTTTTTTTTTTTTTAATTTCACCCTTGTAAGATTAGAGTTAGACCAGGATTAGTGTGGGCTAAGCCATGTAAATATTAGAGTTATACAAGACTTTTTCTCACGTTTTACGGCTAATTACATCTCCTAGCAATAATAAAAGAAAGCTCCGGATTATTATAGTTATAAAAGAAACTAAAAGATTGAAGGAAGAAAAATATTAACTATCCCTGTTCACATAAATTTATTTTCACTGTGGAACCTATAGTACTTTTTTTTTTAATTGAATTTTATTTCTTTGTAATTTAATTCTTCTAAGTTATATTAGCATGATTTAATTTGTATACTCTCACATATACAAAGTGTTGAAGAATATTTCAATAATGAATTATAAATGAATTTTAAAAAATATAATTTTAGATTATAGTTATAAATAAATTTAAAAAGGATTAAATTTAAAAAAAAAAACAGATGTTTTTTCATCGTGAAAGAATAACTTCACTTTGGTTTCTAAAGCTTCAGCTTGTGTTTTTGGTCCCAATTATTATAGTATTTTATGTTACAACCTCCAAATTCATTTTTTAATGTTGCAACCTTTTAATGTTGAGATGAGATAAAGTGATTGGTTAATTATATTTTGATAAAATATTGATTTTAATTATTCATCTTTATTATTAGAGTTCAATGGAGGCGATGTTCCTTTTAAAAAGTGATTGGTCTATAATATTTTTTATCAATTTACTTTTTGTTTTTCTAACGGTTAGATGATGTTTTGTAATTTAAAATATTGAACCATGATTTTTCAATCATTAAGATAATTAAAAAATTATCTAACTGATAACATGTCATTTATTAAAAAAATCCAAAGCAGATAACAATTTTTTTTTTTATATGGAAAAGGGGCAAATGGGCTCAACCCTTTTCTTTTACTTTTCATTATTTTTTTAAAAAAATAACTAAAGCCCTCTATTTTATTTTTAAAATTTTTTTTTTTAATTTCTTAAAACAATAATTAATGTTTATACTTTATAATTCTACAAAGATATTATTATAATTTCTCTTTAAAATTTTTCTCTTTTATTTTATATAAATAAGGTATATTCAGTTATTTACGTGATGTATTTATAAAAATAAAAGATATTTGTTCTTAGAGAATAAAATTAATATCTAAGATTAAATAAATAAAATGATAGTTAATATAAATATTCGTATATGAATCTATATTTTATTTTTACTATAATATCAACTTCTCATCTTAATATTTAATAAATATTAATAATTTTTTTTAATTTATTAATTACATTTATCAATTCATTCTTTTTTCAATTAAAAAATATTTATGATACTCGAAAAAACATGTTATATAAATAGTATGACAGGTAACGAAATAGCTCTTGTTTCACTATACAATCAAACAAACAACAATTCGAAATCAATCCAATTTTTTGAAATTAGTTTTACCCCTACCACTACCATTCTTCTCGTGTACTTGCAATGCACACTATAAATACACACGAATTCTAAAGTCTCCCTCCCTCCACTCTGAAAAATTTAAGCAAATCTCTTCCGATAAACCTCTCAGCTTAATTTCAATGGATCCACTCTCAGCTCTCCGTGACTTCACCATCCGCGGTGACCTAGACAAAATCATCCGCTTCAACGACGAATTCCGCTTCGGCAATGAGTACACCTTTCCTTGCTCTGCAAAAACTGTTTACCGTTCCAAGCAGGGCAATCTCTAGACACTAGAAACCCTAGTTTACTGCATCCAAAACACCAAAATCAAGTTCACCGAGTACTTCCAAGACGCTCTCGCTTTAGGCATCCCTGCCGTCACTTACATCGACTGGAAACCCGTCAAAGAATACATATCTGGCAAACTCCCCTCTACCGACTCCATCGTTTTCCCTCACCCTCAAGAATCTCAAAACCCTAATCTTAATTACGGCCCCGATGATCCCATGCTTCTTGATTCTCGTGTCGATGATTCCGCCGCTGCTGATAAGTTAGAGAATGAGAACGAGAGTGTTGAAAATCATATGTCTTTGATTTACGCCAATGAGACGCCGTTGAAGGATAGGGAGTCGTTGTTGGAGCGTAAGAGTAGGGATTTTTATGGGGTTTTGGTTGCGTCTACTCGGCGTGAAGAGGAGAGGCAGAGATTTGAGAGTCAACATAGGAAAGATGGGTTGGTGGCGAAGTAGGTTAATGGGAGCTGATGAGAGAGGAATTGGGTATGGTGGTGATGAATTGGGTTATGATTCGTCAGCCAAGCCCAAAATGCATTTGAAAGGTGGGATTGGGGAAGGAGTGCCCATAATTTTGGTACCTAGCGCGTTTCAGACTTTGATTGCAATTTATAATGTGAAGGAGTTTTTGGAAGATGGGATTTATATACCTACGGATGTGAAGGTTAAACAGATGAAAGGGCCGAAACCAGAGTGTGTTACAGTGCAGAAGAAGTTTAGTACTGATAGGAATAGAGTGATGACGGCTTATGATGTGAGGGATAAGCCGTAAGCACTTAAAGCTGATGATTGGGATAGGGTTGTAGCAGTTTTTGTGTTTGGGAAGGAGCGGCAATTCAAGGATTGGCCTTTTAAGGATCGTGTTGAGATATTTAATAAAAGTAAGTGAGGTTTGGTTTTTGTTGGATTCAATTGGTAGTTATATTTGGGATTTCTACTTTGTTGGTGATTGGTGTTGGTTGATTCTTTAGGTTTTGCAACAGATTCTTATAGTGTGATGTAGTTTTTTTGGAGTCATATTTGGACTCGATTGGAATAACATAAATTGTATAAACTGATGCAGTTATTGGATTTTTCATGCGGTTTGAAGATGATAGTGTGGAGTCAGCAACGATTGTGAAGCAGTGGAATGTAAAGATTATCTCGGTGAGCATTTTTCCCCTTTGATTATATTTGCTTTGTTGGGTGGCCTTTTTTTGCTTTTGCCCTGTCTCTTCCACTTCAATTGCTTTATGCAGATTAGCAAGAACAAGAGACACACGGATAGAGCTGCAGCATTGGAGATGCGGGACATATTAGAAGAATTTATGCGATCACACACTTGAAGCATGCAGAATTTTAGAAGTTAGCATCTTTTTTTTTTCTTCCCTTAAATCCTATTTATGTTTGCATATCTTTGAATTTTGCAAATCTATATCAAGGTATCTATCAACATGGTTGTGCCATATGGTGAATGCATTATGTTTAGATGGTGGGTTAAACTAATTGATTTTCTTTGAAGCATGTGCTGTTAGTGTGCTAAACATTGCTCCCTGAAAGTATCGGTTGTAATATTTCATCCATATGCTTCACTATTATTTGCAGCATATGGATGGAATATAGCATTTATGGTTAGATAGCATGCCTCTCCAAGCAAACCTTTTTTATTTTATAATTTTGTTGATGGTGATGCCTGAAATACATGCAGGAGCTATTTTCTGTTTTCTTTTATTTTTCTTTTTCTGGTTTTTCTATGATATTGATCTTATAGTTTTTGACTGTGTCCCTGTCCTTGAATAATATGTCAGTGCAAAAGTCGGCAGTGACATAAACAAGATACTTGTCCAAACTGGAGCAATACGTAAATGTACTGCTAATCATTGTATGGTACGACCTGGAGATTTTAATGAATACCCATTGATATAAAGAATAGTGGAGATTCCATACTGATTGTTGGAGGAGATTAATTTTGATTGAAGTGAGTGGGTAACGTAAACAATTTTATCCAAACCCATAATGGGCTGAATGATGTTTGCTTGATCCTAGTTTCTACGAACATTCAGAAAAGAAGAAAACTAGAGTTAGTTTGATGGGTTCACCAGCATTATCATGGATATTTTCAAAAACATGGTTTTTGGATGTGAGTTTTGAACATATGCTAGATCCCTTGCGCAGTTAGCAAATTAGCTTGTTCTTCAACAAGCCAAACTAGAGCAATTGAACTAAAGAAAAAACAAGAAGGGCTGGACTGAATTTGCAACCGCTTGAGCTAGGAAGCCCTGCTCCATGCTTTTTCAAGGTGATTGGCTAGTATAATCATTCAATCTGAGTTTTGATGTTGCAGTTGGCTCCATTCACCAGCCTCTCCTAAGCTCTAACCGAGAAGCATTGATTACTGTAGGTAATGCAATTGGGTCTGCTTTAGCTGGGGCCTATAATTGGGGCTTGATGTTCTGCATCCAGAGCTTTGTTACAAATCAACATTGCCCACTGAAAGATTAGGATATTTGATAGCCCATTTGCTTTTCTTCATAGTTAATAGATTTAAAAATTATAAAGATCATGCTTGGAGTCTTTAATTGTGCTAAGAACAAGGTTTTGTTGAGACATTCAGTTTAGTTAAGTTAAAATACGAACAGGTTTTTTGGATGGTTTACCTGATAGCTAATTTAATTTTTACTTGCCAAGAATTTGGTTGTTCTCAGTTCCTAGTCTTTTTCAAGATTGGAGCTGGAAGACTAGTCTGCTATGGATCGTTTTATAAATCTGTATTTTTAATATGATTTGAGCTTTGAAAAGTTTTTAGTGCTAGAGTGTACAAAGAAAGCCATGCAAAGTAGGCTGTGAAATTTACTGTATCTTTTTTTGGGAAAGTTTTGTCAACAGAAACCATTCTGTAACTGACTACAAGCTGGGTAATGTGCAGAGGTAATGAGAAAGGATAACAAGCATTCCTTGCCTGAATATGTGGATGTTATGGTCTCCTGTTTGTTTCATTTTGTTCAAGTTATCTTCCAATGGTGTGTTGCAACTGAGAGCTGGAGGCTTTGGTTTTTGCAGGAGTGAATCTGACAATTTGAAAGGCAGGGTTTACAGCACAAGGTCTGTTCTAATGATGTTTTTCCTCTTATTTTTCTTTATGTAGTGATGTAACCTACGGTATTAGATTGAGGAACATGACTGACATGGTTTGTTTCTTAGTAGGATATTGACTTCAGTACATATAAAACTGTCAAGTAAATTCCTTTCATGAACTTCTTGATCGCTCTTCATTATTATGTTATTCGTTTCCATCCTTTTTAGCTCAGCATATGTTCGGCTCCTTGCAAGTGACAACTTTTAAACTCTCTATCTGTTTAACGTGCTCCATGCATAGAACATAAAAAATCTGTCTGATGTGCTTCAAGCATGGATCATATAAATGTCTTCTTGGAAGGGAAGAGAGCAAAACATCTCCAGCAATACAAAACTACACCAATCTCTTAAGATGTCACAAAAAATAAACAATACATGCACCCTCAACCAAGATGACACTCGGTAATATATTATAAAATACAACAAAGACCAAGAATATGCAAGATGCAAGGTTTAGTGAAAGGTTCTGACTGCCTGATCAGAAAACCTTTGTGAAGGCTGAACCATATGAAGCAGCAAAGAGAAGGAGGAGCAGTAAAGGGATTGAGAATTCGATGGAGCTTGCACCTGATGTTCCATCTGTTTGTGTTGATGGTACAGTTTTGGATCCAGTTCCTACACCAGTGAATGTCACCACGAGCTAGTTAATAGAAAAATAGAGTAACAAGATAGAAAACCTTTTCTCAGGATTTATTGGTGTCCTTGACCAACCATATGGTGGTTTTCATAGCAAGTAATCATATGCAACAATAAAGTATGGGTGAAGAGGCATTCTGATTTGTTTAAATATGTTACTTTCAATTGCAGTGTTTGCATTTTATGCTGTACCTGAAGGGGAGCTTGGAGCTTCTGATGTTCCTGCAGGTGAGGCGGCTGGAGAGGCACCTGTCCAATACAATGATGAGTCAGCATCTGATCAGAATGAAAATTTTGAAACTGTGCAGTGATATCTTCGTGGTTATATAAATTTTATCTTATTTTTTTTTATGCTGTCTCCCCTAGCTGTTGTGCTGGGAGATCTAGCATCTCGGATTTTGGCACAGGAGTTTTGACAGGGAAATTCAAAGGAAGTTGAGATTGCAAAGAGAGAAGTGAATCAAATTCTTTCTTACCATTGCAGCTGCTAATGGGTGGAGTCTGCACGTTGCAAGCACCAGGTAAGGCTATAGCCTGAGTTTGGTTGACATTGATCCCTAGTGATGAGCCGCCACCATTAAGAACTTGGCACAAGCACTGGGGTGATGAGCGAACAACACTAGCTAGCTGAGTGCAGCATTGTGAGGATGGAGTTGAGGAGTTCCCTGTAATGTAATTTAGGCACGGTGACAAGCTGATAAGAACACTTGTACAATCTGATTGAGCCATGGCTCGTGCACAAAGCATGGTCACCAGGACCATGGCCACATCCATTGACATCGCTGTGCGGGCCATTGAATCTCCAGTTAGGTGATGGAAATGCTCGTGGAATGTGAAGATCTCTTGGTAACTATTATGTTTGATTTAGCTTGATGGGGGGAGGAGAAAGGGATACGGTATTTATAGGAACCTGATGCAAGATTAGGCAAATGAGAAATCGGTTATGTGGGTGACCAACCCGTCCTAATTTCCTACGGGTTATTATTCAATGAACTAGGTCAGCTTGGACCTGAAGATGTTCAAACCTGAACATGGGAGGGTTCTGAAGTTCGGCTATGTTGGTAACCAACTCGTCCTGTCTGACTATTCGACAGGGATTGGGAAAAAATCTCCCAGGAGCAGCTTAGACGTACAAGCTGTTCAAAGCGGTGACTTTTTAGTTTTTATCGGCTTGCCATGCCCCAAGAAGAAAGCATAACGTGTTTCTGACTCCACCTTTACTGGATTTTGGCTTCGCACCCTTCCCTTTGAAAATCAAGGAGACGTGGTTTTGAATGCAGAAAATTCTCGTGGAAGAAAATCAAGGAGGCTAATTGCCCTCTCAGAATCTGACAACTGTTGGTCGTCTACCTTCAAACCTAAGAAAAAGTGATGGTTGTATCTTTCACAATGAGCGGGGATCAAACTTTGTCCAAGAAAAAGTATGGCGGCAGCTATGCTTCAAGAAGAAAAAATTATGGTGGCAGCAATGCATCTGCCGTGTGACCAGTCCTCGATACTATTCTTACACGGTTAGAGGGGTGGGGTTTGGAGTTCTTGTCCATCAATTGGTTATATAATGCTAAACATTGTTGATGATGTTTCAAAATACTAAATGCTTAAAATAAAGTGTTTTGTGGTTAAATATCTGTTGCTGCAATATGATCCAGTCTCCATTTTCAATATAGCCAAGATTAATGTAACTCAAGGTAGGAGACCAATTATTTACAAAAGGTTTTTTTTTTTTTTGGTTGAATTTGAAAACTTTTAAATATTTAAGGTAGTATTTATGTGAGAAGAATAATGATTAAGAGAGCCAAGATATTTAAAGAGTGCATGGGTTCAAAACCCTTTATCTAGGTAGTTTAAGAAATAATTATATTTATTGAACCTTGTTTTTTTATTTGGATGAAAGGATTGAAGAGTAATTTTCATTCTAAGTTTATTTATTAGGAGACAAGACATATTAGACTTTTGAAGACTTTCATGCATTTAGAGATGGGTTCAAGATTTTCATGCATTTAGACATTTAAAAAAAAATATTTTGATACATTTTCAAATAAAAAACACTTTAAAAAAAATTTTTGCTACCACACTCTCAAACATCCCCTACAAACAGAAAAAAAATCTGATAACCTAATATATTTTTTTTAAAAAAAAAAGTAATCCCATTTTAGATTTAGTAACCGTTTTATTTTATGGAAAATGATTTTTTTTAAATTATTTTCAAACTTTTCCATGTTTATTTACCGTAAGAAAAGTTAGTTAAGGAAAAAATATATTCTAGTCAAAGAAATATTTGACTTGATTTTCAATAAAATATTTTTATTTTATTTTGAATGGAATACATTTTCTAAAAGCTGAAAAAAATAAAAGAAATACCATATTATTGATTAATTATATCAAATTTAGTCATTAATTTTTTATTGCAATATATTTTGTTTTGAATTTTTTTTTTTAATTTTGTCCCTTAAAATTTAATGTAATTAGATTTTTATATCAACTTTGATCCTCATTCTTTTAATTATTATTATTTTTTATTATTTTTTTAATTGAAATTTCTTTATCAATAAGATTTTATCTTCATTTTTTTATTACTATTTGTTTTATTTGAAGTAATTTATGAAATTAAGATTTTGTTTTCAATTTCATCATAATCCAGCTTTTTTTTTTATCTATGAGATGTGGTCTATATATTTTTTTTCAATTTATTTTATTTAAAATAATTTATGAAATTGAATTTTTTATTATTTTCATCCACCTTCAACCTTTTGACTTGTGGTACTCATTCTTTTAATTGATATTTTTTTTATTTGAGATAATTTATGAAATTGATTTTTTTTTTTCAATTTCATCATCCTTCAACCTTTTTTTATTTAGATTTGGTCCTTATTTTTTATTATTTATTTCATTTTAAAACAATTTATAAAATTGAATTTTTTTTTTAATTTCATCATCTTTAACTTTCTTTTGTGTCAGTTTTGGTCCTCGTTCTTTTAATAAACTTAAAAATAAATTAATAAATTAATAAATTAATAAATTATTTCTCAGTTTATTTTTCATAATACTACTAAATGTTAAAAATACCTTACTTTTTAAAAATTATTTTTTTAATGAAAATCACTTTACAAGAGAAAATCAGGAAGGAAACAAGTACGTTTTTAGAATAGATACAATATTTTTCGTTTCGGTGCTGTCCAAGACTAAGATGGGCTGTAGCTGGATGCCCATCATGTAGAAGCTGAAACATTAATGATACATCACGAGGACTACAAATGAGCTGGCCCATAAAATTAGTCTGCCCAAAAATAAGCACTGCAACTCAGAACGGATCATAGAGTTGTAAAATGCCCACTACAAGATATTGGACTGGGCTTAAGTGACCTTACTTTAAGAATTTATATATAAAAAATAAAAAGAGTGAAGTGGGCAAATGCTTGTAATTATTATTAGATGGAACAAGTTTATATGGACCTAACTAATCAAATTGCAAGTACCCATTGTAGCGGGGAAAAATAATATTGATATTCCATTACATTAAACAATCTAATTGATTAGATTTTAAGTATGAGTTTTGTAAGGCTACGGAAGGTCCAGGGCTTGAGTTTGTCATAAGCCCGACTAACTGAATACATAAGCCCAACCCATTTACCGAGTCTCAGATATTTGTGCCCTTCTCTTCCGCCCAAACAAAGTTTGAAATTATAGCTTCCTCGAGATACTTATTTGATATAGTGTTTTTTAAAAAAATTCAAGAAATAATTTTTTTTATTGTTTTTTAATTATTTTAATATCAAAAATAAATTTTAAAAAATAAAAAAATATATATTTTTTAAATAAAATACACTTTAAAAAGTAATTCTAATCACAATTTGAAACTGGCTATAAGTGACTAAACTAAATTGGATCCAAGGAGTTGAACTCGTTATGAAATTGATATAGCTAAGATCACTGCTTCTGACTCAGTTGTAGTGGGCTGACATTAATTTAGAACAGGACTTCTAACAAAACAAATTGGATTCCAGAGGACACAGGAAACTTGTTAAGAATTTGTAATCTTTTGATTACTACTTATTAGACGAAATCAAGACTTTCTGCCTTGCAAAATAGCCAGTCATAGTTTGACACTAAATTTAGGTAGGCCCGTCTTCTGAGCTAGAGTGCCCAGGTCAAAATAATATCAAAATCCTTTCTTAAACAAAGGTAGTCAAGGTAGTTGAGCTTCAAATCCACGTGTGCAGTTCCCTCCATTCCCTTCACCCAGAATCCTCCCTCTATAAACTCCCCCTTCCACCACGCAAAATCTCAAGCTCCAAATCTACTTCTTGCTGGTATTATGCACCATAATTTCCTTCACTCTTCTCCAACAAGCATTGATCCTCGCTACAAGAACACCCATTCCCGCATGGAGCGTTTTGTGCCTTCTCCATGTACGGTTCCCTTTCTGGCTGTTGCTCTGGCAGTACTCTTTGTTTTTCCTGTTTATGGCCAGATCAATGCTGCGTGCACGGCTTCGGTGCTTGCTACCTTCGCCCCATGTATGAGTTTTCTTACAAGTAGCGCCGCCAATGGTTCTTCACTGACTGCCGGCTGTTGCGGTTCACTTAAGAACCTGACAGGTGATGGGATGGACTGTTTGTGTCTTGTTGTAACTGGAAGCGTTCCCTTCCTCGTACCAATCAATAGAACTTTAGCCATCTCTCTGCCTCGTGCCTGTAACATGCCTGGCGTCGCAGTCCAATGCAAAGGTACTTATTACATTAAGGATTCTCTTCTTTTTAATAACTAGATGTCCGTTATTATATCGACTTCTTCTGAATTATTATTGATCTAAAAGCAGTGAAAATGATGATATAAAATTTAATTTCTCTTGCAGCCACCGGTGCACCAATTCCTGCTCCAGGTATGCCTTTTGAACTACGATGATCTTTAGAAGCCTTTCACCATTTAAGATGATCTTTTCCTTTCTTTCTTTTTTTCTTCAAGTGTTTGGTTCAATTCAGTGAGTTGTATGCTTATACTGCTAGTCCTCAAGGTAACCAGCTTCAATATTCTATTAGTCATATGCTCCATTCGTTTGGGTGCATATATATATAATACATAATGATTTGAGTGTTAATACAAAAGGAATTATTTTCCTTGATGAGCAGCTTCTGTTGTTCCTGAACCAACTCCATCCGCTCTACCACCAGCATCTGACACGACACCTCTCCTGACTCCACCGTCATCGACTGGAGATTCTGGGGCACCGGCATCAACTACTGGGAGTCGCCCGGTTCTAACTCCACCATCAGCATCAGTGCCCTCCTACAGCCTTTCACCATCTCTTCTACTATTTGCATTAGGATTTGTACTTTTCAAGTACTACTACTAAATGCTATATATATTTCTACTTTCTGCGGTATACATTTGTTAAGAAATGGTCTTTTGGGATTGTGGGCTTTTATTTTTTGAGCTTGTTAAGTCGATTAAAAATCATATTGGGTGATTATTTATTGAATAATTTGTCATTTTTGTATGAAATTTATGTACTGGTGAAGATTAATAGGCGAGTATTATGGTTAAGGAAATTCTGTTCCTTGGTGGCTATAGATTTTGGATTCCTGGTGTGAGAATTTGGTAGGTTGGTTATGATTTTGCATCGCAGTGACACAAAGTGGTTCTAAACAGACTAATGTTCATGTTCATGTTCATGCTCATGTTGATGAACAATTGAGGGTCTGCGGATGATTTTTCTGCCTTGCTAAATCAACATCATTACTGATTACCAATTCCTCACTCTCAGATTCTTGGTTAGTAAATTCTGAAAGCAGAGTAGAGTTTTTCTGGTATTTTTATTTTTTTCATACCAGGCTCTTTATGGTCTTCTGCATATCTTTTTAATCCTTAAAATCAATGAATAGTAATTCAATCAAATTGCACTGCTGTGATCTCCATTATCTCTTCCTCCGAATATTTGATGATACAAGGCATAAAGTTACACGTAAGCAGCTGGATTGGCGTAAACACAATCAATTAACAAAGCTGGTCCTGAGAGTAAAATATCTTCAGTATAATTTAGCCCCCATATTGACGCTCGAGTGAACTGGTAAGGGTTCAGAGTAAATAAATAATTATTATTTTTTTTTTGTAAAATGTAAATTCAGAGAAATTGATACTTGAACAAGAAGACGCTGCCGTCCAGTACACAAAAACACAGATTGCAAGGGCATTTCCGTAAACTCGTGAAAGAGGGAAAAAAAAATCTCCATTCCCGCCATTTCAATTCACTCCCGTTATAAAGGAAGCGGGAGTTCCAACATGAATCACACGACAGTCCTCATTTTCCCACCCGTTTTAACCTCCATGCTCCTCCTCCTCGCCACCGCTGCACCATCGCCAGCCTCGCCGTCTTGGTGCAGTGATGAGTTGGTGGCCTTCTCTCCCTGTCTCGGCACCGCCAGACAGTCACAGACACTGTAACATCTCAGTGCTGCGATGCCTTGTCTAAGGCATTCAATTCCGGTGATGGCAATGTTTCTGTTACCTAATCAGGCAGCCTCTAATCTTCGGATTCCCATTGAACGAATCCAGAGTGATTGCTTTACCTTATGTTTGCTCTCTATCAAGTCCTGTATCTTTAGATTTGCTCTGCTCAGGTACGGAAAATTAAATGGATGCTAATTAAATTAATTTTGAATAGGCTTTGCTCCTCTTTGCAGTTTTATTATTATTACTATTATTATTATTATTATTTAATTAGAGACGCAGCCATCTAGATATTTCTGCTACTAGATTAGACGCAAGTTAGCATTTTCGTGGAAGGAATAGCATGCTGTGGTCAAGTCCAGCGAAATCGTATACGTTTGATACGTAGGTTGCACCGTGTTTTAACTAGTCATACAAATTGCAAATTTGGAGTAAATAAATTCAACGAATTTAATTGAGTACTTCTTTGATGCTGGATTAAAATCTTGATTGTTAGTTAGTATGTGATTTCATGATATCAATTAATTACAAGTTTTCATTACCCACGCCCACTATTATTGTTATAAATACAACTGTAAATTCACCAGTAATTTGTATTCTTTGTGCTGCAGGTTCACCAGCACTGCCCCCCTTCGCAGCACAACAACTCCAGCGCCACCAGAGTCCGGCTATAAGATTTAATCATTTCTTCACCGCTGATATTTTTGTATAATCAATTAATTGTTTGTTTAAAGGGCATCTCAATTCTAGTTTGTGTTAGAAACATGCAAAAAGAACATAAGTTCTTGTCACAGTTTTGCAGGTCCTGATGATCTTTCATTAGCACCAAGTTCGCCACCAGAATTTGTTGATGGATCACCCAGAAGCCCGGTTTCGCCTCTACCACCAGCATCGGATTCACCAGCAGAGAAGCATAACAGCAACAGCTAGTTTCTGCCTGCAGTCCTAGCGTTATTGTAATCTTCATTCACCTGTAATGCTGCAATCATCATATGCTTACCATTTGATTGGCATTTGTAATTGTTTTATCACAAGTTTGTCACTGCAATAGCAGGCAATTTTTGACCTTTGGGATAGCATCCTTTTTCTCAAAAGATAAAGCATTCTTGAGAATATACCGCAATGTCTCATGAAACCAACTATTTCTCTTTTAAATTTTCGTAATTATATGAAGTAAAATTCCAGTACCCTTTCTGCAAATACAATTGATCAAATTTCATGGCACGACTAAAGGGGTATCCCAAATCCGATAACTTGAGCTCAAATCTTTGACTCCCGACTCATCATGTGCTTTCCAACATAAGAACAGCAAAAGAGGGCCGCGTGCAGGGACAAAAATCCACACCAAAATATAAAATACCCATTCCTCCTGCTTTTGTGTAAACAGACACCAACTAAACATTATTGCCAACCATCAGACCATTCAGCTTCATCTGTCACGGGTTCTGGAATTTGTGCTTGAGATGACCCTGGATGATCCCATCCTACTTCTCCAGAGGATGAAGGTTGCCAACCATCACCCCAATCAGCTTCATTTGTCACAGGCCCTCCATCGTAGTCGACACGATCCTCATATGTTGGATAGTTGTCAACACACTCCAGTCTTTTTTCTGGGAGAGCACAACCCTGATAGGAGTCATGATCTACACAGTGCCATAGAAGTTTATTCCAGTATTGGTCCTGCATATAACGAGGGAAAAAATAATTGAGCATAGTATAGACAGCTATATGGGGGCTCTGCAAGCATAAAGTTCCAAACTGCATCTACGACTATTAAATGAATTTCATAATGCTGTGGCATGTAAGTTGGTGACATAAAATTCTTGGAGCGCTACATAGTTCGACACATAAAGTTCCAAACTGCATCTACACAGTGCCGGACCCCCTACCACAAAAACTCTCCAACCCAGGGCTGCTTGAGAGGAACTCATCATCCATGTAAAACACAGCTATATATGCCCCTGGCTCAGCACAAATAGCAAAGAAGCGGCATCCTTTACCTGCAACAAATTTGCACGTGCACATGCATATGCAAGGAAGCAGAAAATATCAACCTCATTTAATTGGTGTTAGCTATTGGCTTGCCAACACCATTCAGTCTTCTCTTAGGTGATCACTTAAATTCTAGGCATGAACGTACCCACATGCACATAAACCTGCAAGCAGAAGAATACAGAGACAGCTATCTATGCATCTGCATGTAAGAATTTGTGAAGAATCTTTGAGCTAACTGAGATGCGCTCCCTAAGGAAAGGTCAACATCTATGTATTTGCTTTAGTTAATCTCTTATGATGACCAATGAAAAGACTGAGATGCGCTCCCTAAGGAAAGGTCAACATCTATGTATTTGCTTTAGTTAATCTCTTATGATGACCAATGAAAAGAAGCAATACCTTACTAATAATGTGTGGGTTCCCAGTAATAATAAGCAGAGATATAGCACGAGTAATGGCTACATTAAACCTTCTTGGGTTGCTTAAGAATCCCAAACAGTGGACCCTGTCAAAATCATTGTGTTTGATTGTTGATCGGACAGTAGATACAATGATAACCTTCCTTTCTTGTCCTTGAAATTGTTCTACACTCCCAACTTTAATGTCAGGCATGTCTATGTTTTCCAGTGCCTTCTTTAGTTTGAGTACTTGCTGCCTATAAGGTGTAATGATCCCAATGTCACTGTCGCTCAGGTTACCCCTAGTAGCCAGTTTCTTTACAATCTCCACTACCTTGCTTGCTTCGATTCGATTAAACCACGATGGGTTATTTGCTTCCCTCTCATCACAGCCCTGGATGCCAAAGAAGAGAACAGGAAAGTTCTTTCCTGGAAGAAGGTTTGTCAAAGTCATCAAGGAAGTTGAATCATCATTGGACTCTTTGCAGGCTATCAATTCTCCCTCATAGAACAAAATTGAAGGAAGATGCAGAATCTCTGGGTGACATCTGTAGTTTCTTATCAGTTTTGTCACATAATTTTCATCTCCACTGTCATAAGATTCACACTCAAAGAGCCTCTCCAAGTACGATTTCCCCAGTCCATAACTCTCGGCATCTCTGGAGTATATTACTGGGCCCAATTGCATGGGGTCTCCAGCAAGAACAACAACTGTATCCCTGTTGCAGAAGTTCGATACAGAAATCATGCTTTCAGGTTCTGAAGCTTGGCCAGCCTCATCCAAGAATATATGAGAGAACTGTCCTCGCTTGATGCCCTCAGCATTGAGAAGAGAGGCACTCATATAAGTTGATATGATGATTCTATAACGAGTAAGAGCACCAAGTGGAGGACACGTGAAGATATGCTCATCAAATAAACAAAAACGAATAAGATCAGGCTTGATGTCGTCGAATGGACGGGATGTTGCATTGAGCCTGAATATTTCTTTCTCTTGAATGTGAACAGCCTCCTCACTGAGAAGCTTCTCTAACAGGTGATCTGCTGCACTATTTGAAGGTGCACAGACAAGAATCCGAGCATGCTTTGTGTTTTGATAAAGCTGGAGAATTGCTTCTATAATTGTCATGGTTTTGCCTGTACCTGGAGGCCCATAAATCACGTAAGGTGGGCCTCCTTTGCAGCCAAGGATCATCTCCACTGAACAGATCTGCTCCTCGTTAAGGCTACAAGATATAGGCACCAGAGTAGAAGTTTCAATGAGCCTACTTCCAGAGGTCTCCGATGGAAATAGCATCTCTGTCTCTAAATCCTTTGCAGCATCAATGGCCTGATACAGTCTTCTCATACTGACTCGATTATATTTGAAGTGCACATTGTAAAGATGTCCATCATTATGGCACAAGTGAAATTCTTGGTTAAATTTCAAGTACACTTCATCAGCCTCGACCCGGTAAATATAGCCCTGCATAACACATTATTTGCACAAGAAAACACCAAGGTAACTGTCAAAAATACAACAAATAACACACAAGACGACAACAGCAACTATTTTAATGCATCAGCAGTTTCATAGCAGTTGGATTCTATTCAATCTGCAACTTTAAATCTTGATAACATGAAATTCTTTTACATGAATGGGCAGAAACCTGATATGGAGTTGCTGTGTCATCTGCATCTGCAACCTTTACAAAAATATCATCCCCCTGAACAAGGGAGGGCCTCCGTTCAGCAAGACCTGGGACCACAAGGGAGAGATAATTCCCCTTCCTCCTCATCCTAACACACTCCATGTCATGACTCCTCATGTCTTCCTGAAGCACAAATCACCAATTTCAGCAGGGAATTGAACAAGCATTTCATACCATGATTGCTGTCATTCTGTATAATTTAAACAATTACCTCAAGTTGTATTTCTTCCATGATCAGCAGTGTTTTGAAGTAGGAAGCATAATTGTCTATCGTTAGACCTCCCATGATAACATCAGGGATCTGCTTCCTCTCAATCAATGCTCTAATATCTTTAGGAATATCATAACGAGGAAGCCTGTTTTTGTATGCTCGACCCAGTGCCCTTGCTGGACGTGATCCCGCAGAAACAAAGGTATCCGTGGAGAATTTTTTCTTCCTTTGGCCTCTTGAGAAAGGCTTTTTGGAAGCCAAAGACTGAGATATATTATCATCAGCCAACAAAAAGGCCACTCGTTCTATCCTATCATTGCCAACATCAAAATGCACCACAGTAGTGTACAAGCCAAGTTCCTTTGGTTTGCAGGATAACCAGATGGTTAATGACTCGCCAGGCTGAAGCATTCGATCCTCCATTACTGAAAAATCCATGAAGCCTTCTTGGCACTTAACATCATTAGCTGATGGAGGTTTCATCAATGAAAGCTTAAAAGAATCCTCAGGAGTTGAGGCATAAATTTTGGTCCATAAATCAACAGCTTCAGAGGTGGTGTTCTTAATAGTAATTGAATCAATAGCAGTTTCCCCAACAAACACTGATCGGGGCTTCCCCTCTTCAAAAAGAAATGGGGCAGAAATGACAATAGGACCCTCTTCACTGGGATCATAACTACACACAGATTTGTCATTCTGATAATCAATATACTCAATTTCTCCCTTGTCTCCAATGACAGAGCACTCGTCACCCCACTTATCATCAGTTGTGCCCATCCTACCACAAATTAAAACCAAAACACATTAAAAAAAAAGTGTGAACAAAAGTTTGAGCACGATCAACCTGAACATAACATTTATGGACAAAACTTAAAATGGTGATTCTTTAGTTTCCTCTGTTTTAATGGGCTAAATCTGAAAAGACTGAAACTAAATATAAATCCCAACCCAGAAGCAAAGCCACAAAACCTATGACAGCAAAAATGTAAAACTATAAACTCTTCAAAATCCCAAAAAATCACACGAAAAAAAAAAAAACCAGACGCAATCATTCACCTTTTGCGAGAACAAGAAATAATTGTTATTACGAAATAAATGAAAAACAAAGCATGCCCATAATAACCAGTGCCCTTAAAAAATTCTCGAACTGTCATCTTCCATATTTGTAATGCGAACCAGATATATATGCATAAATAAATGTACTATCATCATATTATATGGGCGGGCAAAAAATAAAAGCAAAGAAGAGAATGAAACCACTCACCTTTAATGATGAGAAATCAGCTACCAAGACCTTCAGATAGAGAGAGGGGGGGGGGGGGGGGGGCTGGTTAAATGCAGATTTGATTGAAAATACAAACGAAAACACCCTTCTCTACCTCCTCTTCACTTTTCGGTGGGGTTCAGTTCAACGAATTGAAACCTTTGTAAGTGCCCTGCCAGTAAAAAAGAGTAAAGAGACTTGACACGTGGCGGTCTCTCATTGCAGTCGACCACTCGCTCACACACACGTAGACAAGCCTGCTTGAGTGCTCTTTCCTTATGGAGGTGGGTTACGGTGTCACAGACTCACAGTGTTGTTGCGGACACCAAGACGGGGAGAATGTTGAGGGAACATGGTGTGCAGTGGTGACTCCTTTTGCTTTTGGGAGAGACGACTGAACTCGTTGGGTCTGATTAAGGTTTGCTAATGCCTGAATCCTGATTAAGGTCTTGTCAATGGGGCACAAGCTGGGTATCTTTTTTTTAATGGGTCCTATCGATAACCTTCCCTCACCACGTCTCATTCCCAATCAGAATAATTGATGCTTCTTTTTCGTTTGACAAGCTTCCTCCGCATGCTTACCGAAGATCTGATAAATTATGCTTCTTTATTGTATGTTCTGATTGGGGATCAGTTGTAACTTTATAGGCATTGTTTAGAAATTCAGTTAAAAATATATTTTTTAAAAATATTTCATTTTTTTAAAATATTTTTTTATATTATCAAATTTGGGTATTAATATCAAAAATAATTTTTAAAAAATAAAAAAATATTATATTAATACATTTTCAATTAAAAAACACTTTAATCCCCAACTAAAACTTCATAATTTAAGATTTGAAATTCGATCAATCACCCAACTTATACTGACATTCCAAGGTGGCCGTTTCATTGCGTCCTCTTGACAATGGGAATAACCATTAAAAGACCTAGCATGTGGGTTATTTGAAAGGGGCAAAAAAAATCCAAGCTTTCAGACGGGTAAAATCTATAAGAATGGCAGGCAATCTGAGAATAAGAAATTTCAGTTACGAAGAGCCTTTCTAGCCAAGAGAGACTAGAGAAGACCTGCTTCGGAAGTCCAATAACATTCCACAATACAACTCTGGAACGTCAGCTAACATAACCCCACAAGTATGGTTCCGGAATAGCATTTGGAAAAAAGTTTTAGGCGATCAGATCCATTTAAACACCGAGAAGAAAATCAAAAAGATCTGCATAAATTAAACTGCCAAACCCTCGGACTGGGCTGTTGGGGTATCCTTGACAGATTCACGCCAGGCATACTCTCTTGCTCCATCCCTGTCAACAATCTTGATCACAAAGTTTGGTGGCGCCACAACCAACCTGGATCGAATCTCCATTATGCATTTATCAACCAATTCAACTGCCTCTTCCACTGACATGCCACTGTGGTAGTGTCTGTCCATCATGGAGAGACAAAAAAAGGACCCGTAACCAAATGCTCCCTTGTCAACCTTGTGAAGGGTAGCAATATAGTCGATGTAGTATAGAGAGGGGCCTGTCTCTCTGTCAAAGCCAGCCAGTAGGATGTTTACCATGTAAGGATTCTGAAAGACCAAAAATCAGAATCGGTCGGTATATAATGGTCATATAAAAGAGTGACACATGAGACATCATGAATGACTACATGAGAAGAACCCAGAGTGTCTTGCATGACCACAAATCACAGAAACCAAAAGACAGACATCATGAACGAGCACATGAGAAGAACCCAGACCAGTATCTTGCATGACCACAAATCACAAAAACCAAAAGACATCACGTGCTCTCTATCCATCTAGTGCCTACACAAATTTTCAAAAACTAAAAACAATAAAACGCACAGAAAACAACTCTACTTCAACTTGGATTGACTTACAAACTTCTAGAGATATTCACTTGAAAAGCCCTCCAGAAATCCACCATAATTGAAACTTTAAGGCAATTTACAATCATGAATGGACATTATAAAGCTACCATTGGACATAAATGAACAAGTTCCTGTGATATATTATGTCTGGTTGACCCATTGCCCAGGAAGAAATCCATATCTTAAGTTTCATACAGTAGAGGCCACCATAAACTAACTCATGCCAGGAAGGATAATCCCTTTTTATGGATGGTATGAGAGACTTTTCAACAGCTTCTTTTCTGGAAAAATGAAACATAACGCAATTCTGCCAACCTATTTAACATGAGACAACTAAAATAGGGAAATAAAATGAATTTATATTATCAATTCTAAAAAATAAGACCAGAACACTCAGTCTAACACGCTAGGCTGTTATCTCAATGATCACCAATTTCACCATTCACTGGTGCAGTAGTCGCACATAACTGTGTGAAAAACCTCCTTTTAGATGCCATGGGCACAAAAGAAATAAGTTTGGTTTAATGGAGTTCCTCAATCCAAACAGTAACACATTAACAATGCTTTAGTTCACAGGCATGATGCCTAAGATTTTTGCTAGTTAACTAATACATCAGCAATTTTTTAATTTTTCATAAACTAATACCTCAGCATTTAGTAGTTTGTAATTATAGTTGCTTATAAGCACATCTGAACCCCCAAACAAGAAAGAATCATAACGCAACAAATAGTTTCTTTCCCTTCTCTCTTTATACTTTCCTTCTCTTCAAGAGCAAGCATTCTTTATCCAGAAAACCATCGCCGGAATGATATCCCACAGCAATGTAATCTCCACTAATATCAAAGCAACCATTAATCAAACAAGTCAAAGATCAATCTACACACCAAAATCAGGTAAAGAAATTCACTTAGGTCTACTTGTTAACCAGTACCGAATAGCGAAAAATCACTTCAACCCAGTACATAATTTCATAAATTAAAAACAAAAAAACCCTAAAACCCCAAATCTGAAACAGTAAAATCAAACTAAAGAAAGTGATGAGATCAATTACCTTTCTCAAAGCAGTAGCGAGCTCTCCACGGGTAAAATTAGCAGCAGCTGCGGTGGTCAAGGGAATCCCATTACGGAAATGATACAAAGCCACGTTCTTCTGAATATACTCCGTGAATTGAACTCTGAAAAACAAATCCAAAAAACACAAATTAGCCAGGAGAAAGAGTAATTAATTAATTAATTAATAGAAAGCTAATATTTTGTAATGGGTAGTAACAAACCGGTCACCGGACTCACCGCTAGCAGCGATGAGCTTGTGAGAGTCGAGTTTCATAATCTTATCTTCGTTGGTTTTATGGACCAAGATGCTGTTAACGGCAGATGTGTCTGCTACTACGATTACGAAATCATTACCCACAAGTCCGAATACACACTCCATTTTTCTTTTCTTTTCTTCCTTGATCTGTAGTTGGATCTCTGGTTTTGATTGCTTTGGGTAGGAGGGGTATGTTTATCAAGGCAAGTGGTCTTCTTGTTCAACAAGTAGAAGGCCGATGCCAAGTTCGGACTGAGACTACAGAGGGTATTTTGGTCATCCCAAATGCTCTATCAGTATTGGGCTTTCTTTGTATGGGTTCGGCTATTAACAGGCTTAGAATTTTGAAATTATGTTTGTCAGGTTTAGTAATTTTGGGCCTTGGGCCTTTTGTTTTCCTATGAAAGGTGTGTTCCAGAAAAAAAAATCATATAACGGCACTGCCTCGGATAAAGTCTGAAGCCTGATTCGTTCATACCATTCTTGCTAACGAACTTAGCTGACAACCCTATTAATTAAGTTATTTAAAAGATTTAATTTTGAGAGATATAATTTAATTGGTTAGATTCTGGAATTTTATTTAGAGATCATCAATTTGAATCTTATAAACCTCAGGGTCACTGGAGATTTATATAATTGTTAACTTTAGAATCCCGTAGAATTAATCAGATACATGCAATAATCCAAACATCCACGTTAATCTTAAAAAAATAAGTTATTTAAGAGATTTAAGTAGCTAGGTTTAAGGTTGTTTTAATTCTATATTATCTAATTTAAAATAAGTTAATATTGGTTTGTAAACCTTCACAAACAATTGAGCTTAAGTTGAGCTCTTAACAAGGCGAGATATAAACTGTGCACAACCGACTTTAAAAGTATAATTTTAAAATGTGGTTTGGTTTGGCAGGTCGATTCAGGACCGGCCAGCTGACCTGGTGTGGAACCGGGTTGAAGAAAAAAATATGGGAAGAAAAAACTCGGCGTGACCCGACTTGACCCGGCGGGTTGACCAGTCAAGACCAGGTTACAAACCTTGACTTTTTTTTTTTTTGTTTTTTACTAAAAACATCATGTTGATTTTTAAAAAAAAATTAACCCAACTGACCCAATAATCCGAATTAAAATTCAAAATTCAGACTGGGTCTTAAAACTATGCTCCAAGACTTATTTCTCTTACTATATTTTTGCAGCTTAGCTTTAAAATAAGAAAGGAAACATATGGCGTTCTTTTTGGTAGTGGTTTGAGATTGTGTGGTAATTTTTATTTTTACTTTTACTTTTATTTTTAGTTTAAAAATTATTAAATTAATATTTTTTATATGTTTTTTAATAGTGTTTTACACCATTATTAAATACATGTAAACAAATTATGATGTATGTCATTATGATTTTAGAGTCCCAACACTAGTGAATTTGATGCAGTGAATACAAATGAATTTCGTAGTTTTAAATATTATTCTTTTTTCACTTTGATAGTAAGATCTTCATCTATTTCCCTCCCCCCTCGTAAAGTAGATAGTTCATCGGAAACATAAAAAATTATGTATTCTTATCTCTCATTTACTTTCTTTTTATTTTTGTGATTTACGCTTTACAATAATATTATTTTAAGATCCTCGAGAAAAAACCCTGATATTTATTATTTTTAATATAACATTTCCATTTTTAAATACCAATAATATTTCTCTGTTTTTCCTAAGATTTCATCCAATATAAGAGTTAATAAGAACACTTTATTGGACCAAAACTCCATATAAAATCATCACATTTTAAATTGAGCATTTAGTTAATATTTAGTTATTGTTTCACGATATAAAAAGATAAAAAACAATAAAAACAATTGAAAAAAAAAAAAAAGAAGAAAAAAAATGAAGACAAAATTATGTTTCTTAATGATGTACAAGATAAAATAATTGTCTTTAAATCATGTTTGACTCAAGTCAATCTATGTTGACTATCTCGATCCATGACTTGCGCCTTATCATAATCGATTCTAAGTCAGGTTTCAAAATTATGATAAGAATATTTTTTATTCTTGCATTGATTGGGGTCAACCCGTGTTAATCATCCTCACCCGTGACCTAGGCTTTGTGCTAATCTACTCTCGAGTTAGGTTTTAAAGCTATAAATAATAACCATTTTTTAATTATGTTGCCTCGAGACAACCTGAGTTTACCCTCCTAGCACATGACTTGGGCTTTATACCAAGTCGGCCCCTAAGTCGAGTTTTAAAACTATGATAATAACTTTTTATGTCCTTACATTGACCTGGGGCAACGGTCAACCCCACTCATGACCCGAACCTTCTTTCGAATTGACTATCGAATCGAGTTTTAAAATTATGATAATAATCATTTTTATTCTTACATTAACTTGGGTTAACTCGACCCGTAACCCTAGCCTCGACTAGTGACTCGAGGTTTGTCTCGGATTGACCCCAAGTTGGATTTTAAAACTATGATAATAATCATTTTTATCCTTACATGTTTTAGTTTGACAATTTTGGAATTTAGAGTTTTTTACAAGGATATTTTATAAATAAAAAATAAAAATATTATCTTTGAAGATATGTCCTCTGAATATCTCAAGAAAATATAAAAATTTATTTTAAAATTGTCTCATAAACATTGATTTTTATGTCATTGTTTTTGTCTCTTTAACTAAATATATTTTTAACTTTGGTAATATATCTTTTTTGTTCGAAAACAATAACCAAACGTAGCCTTGAAACATTTTCTTTATTAAAATTTGGTACATGATGTGTTGAGCCTTGTAAGGCATTTGCTCTCATTTAATATATATATATATATATATATATATATATATATATATAACTAAGCTGTGGGCTGTTTTTAGTGTGCACTTTATATTGTTTATTCTCTCACGAATTATTGGGTATTGAAACAATATTTTTTACAAATTTTAAATTTTTCTTCAAACTTTTATTTACTCAATCGCATCCTTTTTAGCCCAAATTATATCTAATTAATTCTTCTTGTTTTTTTTTTTTTTAACAAATGGTTGAATTAAAAGATAGAAAAAACTAAAAATAAAAAAAAAAAACATGAAAAATAGATGCCAGAATTTCATACGAAAAGTTCATTTTAATTCTTTTTTTGCCGTTAATAGGTTAATTGGTCCCTTTAGTTGTTGAAAATTCAATTTTAACACAAAACTTTGTTTTCCTTCATTTTTTTAGTCCCCTTGGTTTATTTGATGATAGAGAGAGTTGTTGGGTTTTGATGTAGAGAAAAAAAATCATTGTTGACATCTATTTATCAAAATGGTTAAAATTAGTATTTATGGTTCCATTCAACAAGAAAAATGTTTATGATGGTTGTTTAAGGTCTTAATATTATCTTGAAAAAAATTGAGGATGGATAAAATTTTATTTTTTTATTTTATAATGTGAAACTTTTATGAGTTAATTAGATTGATAAATTGATTTCTAAATGTTTTAAAAGTGTTTGTAAGGATATTTTCGTTTCGAGTTGCAATGGGTTATAAATAGATTTTTTGGAGCAAAAAACTCCACTATTTTAATTTTCTAGCCATCATTGTGGTAGTCAGATTTTAGGATGGCAAATAACAAGTCATATACTTAATTTTTATAGTGGCAGGCAACAAGTCCATAAAAAAAAAGCTCAGGCGCATCTGGCATTGGGCATTGGCGCAGTGTTTGGGTTTTTTTTTTGTTTTTTTATTTTTATTTTGAATTTATGCTAAGCATAGTGTTTATATATAAAAAATAAACTTGGTTGGGTTCATGATTTAAATTCCAAGTTTGACAAGTTAAATCAAAATGTTTGTGTTTATTATTATTTTATTAATTTTTATTTTTTATTGCAATTTTTTGTCCCTTAATTTTTTAAAAAATACATATTTTCATCTTTTATTATTGATGATTTTTTTTTTATTTAACATAATTATTTATGAGACTGGGAGTAGAATATAAAAATCCACTATTTTTAGAGTAAATTTTAACAAGAGACTAATTTCGTCCTTGAGAAGAGGAGCTAGTTTCGTCAAACCTTTTTTTTTTTTTTTTTTTACGTAAGCCTGTATTTGCCATATTCTCATCAAGATCCACAAACCCAACTCCAAAAATAGAGATGCAGAGAAAACGTGATGCAAAAGTTCATGAATGTCTCCGTCTTTTGAGGCTCACCACTGGCTGGATTCCCTTGAAGCCTCTATAAAAACTGATCCTCTTCCCTTCTGTCAATCACGAGAGAATGACAAACAAAGTTGCTGCACTGTTGGTCTTGTGCCTTGTTCTTGCTGCTGCAGCTGAGCTTCCTAAAGCTGCCGCTGATGCGTACGGCTCCTGCTTCAACACCTGCGAACAGGAATGCCGAAGTGGTGGCCAAGGCCAAACCTTCTGTGAAATGAAGTGCGACACTGACTGCTTCAACAAGGACGTCGGAGGTAAGATGAATACGCCCTAGCTTGTAACAAAATTGAGGCCATCACGTTTTTCTTCCTCTTTTCTGTCCTCATAGAATGTGATCTGTCTCGTTGATTTAACATCTTTTTAACTGTTCTTGTATGTGTTTGTGCAGCCAAACTGCATTTCACGGCTCCTTGAGCAGCCCCACTGTGTAAGCTTGGTGAATCAATGGCAGGCACCCTTTCTCCCTGTAAAAGACAGGATTGTATCAAATGATGGAGGAATTCATTAACGATTTGGTTTCTCTCATTAATTTGCAATAAATCTACCAAGTTTTATATTATATCTTACAATAATAAGCCTGCAATTGCCTTCTCCCCCCCCCCCCACCTCTTATTTACTGCTCTTTCCTCGCATGCGTTGTAGATCGATCAAGATTCATGATTGGATTGAGAAAACGTAAAATACTGAGCGTATGCATATATCCCGAATTAAGAACTCCTAGCTGCAAGACAAGATCCAATTGCAGGAGATTGAAAAGGAAAAAAAAAAAGGATGTATATGTATAGTTTATAATCATCTACTGAAGCACCATGTTATTTTGAGATCCTATCCATCCGTTACTCAAAAATGGTCTCTTGCATGAAAGAAAAAAAAGTTTTAGTCAAATCCTTTTACTTTAGGTATGCTCACAATCAGGGACGATGCGAAGGGGTGGCCCTGGCCCTCAAGGCTAAAAACTTTTGCCCCCTCCTCCCTATCAATACAACACTTTTGATCCTTTTTTATTCAAATCTCTCAATATAACACTAAAAATGTAAACATTAATCATTTTTAGCTTGAAAGAATTATTTTCTTGACAAGTTTAACCCTTCAAAGTTAGAGATTAGATCTCCAATCGCAAAAGACGATCGATCTGGCTTGATTTTCTCAAAACAATTTTGGTGTAATTTTCAAAAACAAAATCCCTAAAAAAATGGTTATATGGTCGCGATTGAAAAATTCTTAAGACCTATTCAAAAAACTATAAAGTCATTAAATTGAAACGAATGAATTATCCACTATTATATTAAAAATATTACTCGGTAAATTGTCAAACCAGTGAGTCAAAATTACGGCATTATTCTAAATTTATTATTTTGAGTCCATGAAAAAAACCCTAAAAAAGATTTATCTTCATATTTAAGTATTTTCCCAGATTTTCTCTTCCCTTTTTTCATCAAAACTCACCTATTGAAAACCATGCATGAACCGAAATTCTTGTATAGAATACATGCACTAATCCTTCTCTTCTCCTCTAATCGTTAATTATCGTAATAGATAATAAATTGCCCAAGTAACTTCACCATCTTCCTTAATCATTTCTTAATTCCTAACTCCAGTGCTTTCTTCGGCATTCAGAAAACTAATACGTGCCTATTTCGCAAATTAATAGAAGGACAAAATCCCAAGGTAGCTCTCTCTTTGTTTTAGGTCCCACAAAATACCCTAAAACATGCATTCTTTCATTTTTGTTATTATTATCACTTAATTAATTTACCCTAAAACCTGTTGTGTTTGTGTCTCCAATGTCTTCGAAACGGACTCTTATTGTTCGGTCATTGAGCCAGGGAGAAATTGGTGTGTCCAATGAAGTCTTGCCAATCCAGCTCCACCAGTAGCTACTCGGAAAGAAAGCGTGCGGTCCCAATCAATGACTTTAAGGTATTAGCATCGGAGAAGAAGAACCAACCTCGCCTAGCTGTTGTGTTTACAATTGGGTCGCCTGCGAGGGAGATGACGCATGCCCAGATGTCCAGTATGAAGCCTGGAGGAGGGTATTAAGCTCTTGCTATCCCTGAATTTGCAATGACAACTAAAAGACTTTGTTCTGTAAATGAAATTTCCAATTTGTTAATCAGCGGTGACAGATTAAAGGAAGGGGTACATTCTTTTTGGCCGCTGTTTTTTTTTTTTTGTAATTATCGTGATTGTTTAGGCTAGCTTGCACACATTTCAACTAATCTTATAAGCCAAAAAATTAACAATCATGTATATAAGTCTCTAATGACCCTGATATTTGTGAGACTCGAACCAGTAACTTCTAAAAAACAAACTTAGAATCTGACCAGTTAACTTATACCCTCTCAAGATGACATTATTTAATTTTTGTAAGCATTGACATTATTTAATTTTTGTGGGCATTGTTAATCTTACCTAACATGGAAACAACATTGTTGCAAGACTAGTAAACTTGGCCCAATTTAAGCTCAAGTTTCAGTTCAAACCCAACCCAATCTAACCTAAGTATATAGAGAAAAGGTTGTAAAAAGATTTGCTTGTCCTTTCTTTTGTTTTTTTTTTCCTTGATGTGACCTATATTTTTTTAGTTTTGATTGGTATGTCTTATTTATTCTGTAAGACTTTTCTTTTAATTTTTTATCTAATAACTTAGATACTTCTACTATTTTAATTAAGTTTGGATATTTACAGTTTATAATAATTGACTGAAATCTATTTAATTGCAGGAGTGAAGGATTTTGCCTACAACTTGCACCTTAATATTTTAGAAAAGATGCAATTTCATGCTAATTTTTCAGGTGAATGTTGTACAGTTTAAATTGCAGCGGTAGAGAAATCTTGTTTTGATTAGGATTATACTCAATTAACAAGCATATTTTCTCAATCAATTGCATTTTCTGCTCTTTTGAAACCAGGCATGCGTCTGTGCACTTGTTCAGATCATATGGTCGTTTCTGACATCCTTCCAGCTGAACCCCTTGCTTACATGTGCGCACAATCATTTAGCTTTAGAGGTGAATTTTAAGAAACGAAGGAAACAGAATTAGAGAGATTACTGTCTATTTATATTTAACTTGATTTTGAATAAACTATAGAAAACCGAGAATCTTGCTGGTGTTTTCACTCTCCAAATATCAGAGGACAGAGTAAGACTGTTGCTGATTTAAGAAACAGAGCAGCGAGAGGAATCCCTTGGTATGTTCTGCATTTCAAAGACAAAAGAGAGACATGCTTTTGCCTTCACTGCTATTTGTTTAGCTAATGTTGCTTTCATCCCCCACTAGCTAAAAGTTTACTGACGGATGACAATGGAGGAACCCCTGATTTTTTCTAGGCAGATTACTTGTCCTGAAAACACTTTAAAAATTAGTCAGATCACCAAACAGAGCGCACAGGTTGGTGGCTGAGTTGTTTGGTTTACTTTATTTTCTTACATCTGTGAAATTTAACAGACAGATAAGAACGCAAATGACAATGAAGGTGGAGTAGCAGAAATCATCATTTTCAAGTAGCTCAATGTGCGGCATGTGTTCTGTTCGCCATGCAGATAAAGAAGAGCCAAGAATAATTAATGTTGTCTTTTGCAGTGAATCATGCGCGGAGAAAAAGCAAGCATGATACTTTAATCTGTACATAAAGTTTTTTTTTTTTTTTTTTTTAAATCCGCAACAAGGAAAAAAAGAAAATAAATTTATAAACTAGCACTATTAGAAAAAAAAAAATTAGAAAATTTTATTGCTGCGCTACTCTCAACTCATTAGCTATTGAATTTAGAAATTAATTAGAGGATTGCTAAGTAGACATTAACAGATGACGATCTAAGATATTGGCAATCTGTAATAAATAATTTACGTCACGTGCTATGAAAAGCATAAAAAAAGAAAGAAACAAACAAGAGGAGCTGCCCTTTTATCAGTTGGTGTATGATAGGAACGTCACACTGCTTCCTTTCAACTGGGGACCAGTAGGGAACAGCAAAAGGGGGGAGCAAGCAAAGGACCTGCAGAAGTTATTGCACAAGAGATAATGAAATAGATTCAGTTGCGTTCTTCCTTTTTTTTCCTGTCTTTTTTAGTGCTTAATTAGTTCTGTGATTTGTAACATTAAGTATTTGTTAATTTCATGTTCTTTTTCTCAAGATTCAAAATGGCTGATTTGGATTTGAATTTGGTTCACTTTGCTAACTTTCTCCTGGAATCTTATATCTGTTGATGAGATCTATAAGCAAAACGCCCTTCCTCTATCTGAGAATTTGTCTCTCCTTCTAGGATGTCAAGGCATCAATTTTGTACTGAAAAGAGAGGCAGAAAATCAGTTGAACCAAGTAAATATACGAAGCTGTTGCAGCAATGATAATTAGCCCATCCAATTCTGGTTGATGTTATGGTTCGTAACTAACTTGACCAACCAAAATAGAAAGTTGAACATGTAGAGTGTATAATTAAAGCTAGTCGCAGCGAGGTGGTAATTGTCTAGCTGGGCCTCCACTGCTCAGCACTCCAGCATTAAGATAAACCAGGCAGAGCAGAAGGCGAGACAAATTCTGACATGGAAGGTGAAAGCTAGAAGAGAAGATAGGTTAAGATATTAAGGTGGTATTTAAGAGAAGGAAGTGTCCTGTAATGTGATGAAAACAGTTGCTCAAAAGATGTAAGAAAATCCCCCCTATGCATATGATTGATTATTCCCATGTTTAACCAGAGATCCTTGAATTAAAAGTCCGAGTTCTAGAGGAAACTGGACAGCCCTTGATTTTTATTTGTTCCCCGCTCTTTTAACAACAAAATTGTCCGCTATAAACCGGGGAAGAGGCTCTTGGTTAAGAACACCATATTTGACAAAGAATCTTTCTTTAATTAGTGTTCCCGAGTCCTGACGAGAATTTGACATGGACTTTGTTGCCGGCGTAGGATCTATTACTACTTCAATCTGAAGGGAATAATTGCCGGCGAAAGATCTATTACTGCTTCAATCTGAAGGGAAGAATCATTACTCCAGTGCAATTAATTGCCCTAGACATTCTGTATACCTTTGGGCACCTCCATGTTCATTTTCCATGTTTCTTGCTTTTTGTTCTATATTTGGACGGCTCTATGTGCAGAACCTTCTGAA
Source organism: Populus alba (assembly GCF_005239225.2). Classification (NCBI taxonomy): domain Eukaryota; kingdom Viridiplantae; phylum Streptophyta; class Magnoliopsida; order Malpighiales; family Salicaceae; genus Populus; species Populus alba. The sequence continues at coordinate 10,860,178 of NC_133291.1, forward strand.
ATGTCACAAAACATTGAGGACTAGGAGTGGGAAAGGGTTGGGAGGAGTAATTCACGACGTTTGGCACACCGAAGGAGTGTTATCTAATAAATCATGGCTCCTCCTAAGTCCTAACAGACCTGCTAACGGCAGTGTATATGTAGATTATCAAGAAACCATCCTTTTCAGTAAATCATTAGCAACACCAGGAGCAAGAGGCATTCCCAAGTCTAACATAAATTTCGATATTATATAAATTTTTCCTGTAGCTTTGGTAACGAATATCCATCAGATCTCTACTTGCTTCTACATTGAAAACAAAAGAAGTGGCCAAAATGATGTATCATCTTCTTTCAGTCATCAAAAGTGTTTCCTAAACTAAAACAAAAAAAAAAATCATGAATAAATCAATCTTTTAGTCAACTACTTCGCAGCTCCTGTTGGGTTGAGTGATTGAGTTCATCCTGCCAAAAAAAAACCCACCATTGTTACTTGGCCCTATTTATCTTAAACTGAAGTATAAAAGCAACCGTGATAAAAAATAAGAGACTGTACCGAATCATAATGAAGGACTGATAGTGCTTGCACAAAACTTTGCAATAAAGGTAGGTGTTTTTAATCTGGTAACTCAATTATGTGCCAAACAGAAACTGGAACGTTATGATGATCAAAAGTTACACTGAGTTGATGATGCGTGGAGTTAATTTGCTGACAAAATTACAAATATTTACACCTGAAAAAAAAATGAAAGCAGATATAAGGTCAGGCAAGGAAACAAAAATGTACATCAAGACCAGAAAAGTAAAAGAGAGGAGAACCAACCTTTTTCAGTCAGTGGGCAACGGATTGTCTCCATCACCCTTCAAGGCAAAATTTGTTCAAAGCGATTCCCGCCTGCAAAAGGGGACCAGATGCTACATAAGAATAGGAACAACCAAAAGATTTTCTCAAGAAAACTTTAAAGGCAAGGGATTTTATTGTATGGAATACTTCAATGATATGCTAGGTATATATTCTGTTTTTTACCTTCATTTTCATTAGATTCACAAAAGTCCATGAGCTCAATAGCCTAAAGCAACGATATTTAGTTTCTTGTGAGATGTGCCAAAGGTATTTGTTGGGCTCAAAATCTAAAGATTAAAGGTGTTTATCTGCAGACCAGCGTAATAATGGATCCTCACACCCAAATCCATTTTTCTATCCCATCCAATCCATTACAATGGAAAAGATGGTGAAAAGGGAAAAACATTTTACAATAATAAAAAGCAGCGTGGAAGTTTTGCTTGAGTAATTGAGGATGCCAAACCATACTTCATATGCAGAAGAAAAAAATGCGATTCTTGTAAACATTTTTATTGCCTGGTTATACCCCAAGAGAAACACTCAATCATGGAAAAGAAATTAAATTCCATCACCATATATTCATAAGCTCAAGGAAGATGCAAAGAATGAAATAAGGGATTCCATTAAGCATCTTGGAGCTCAACTATTTAGTTCATTAAAAAGAGAGTTTGTGCATTCACATGCGTGTGTTTCCCTATGCACATGCACACTGGTGAGAGATGGAAAGGGAGAAAGACATACCAATCTGATCAACCTTCAAAAGAAGTTTAGTTCCGTGTACCCATGTGAGTACGGCAAAAGCTCCTCTACCTCAATTCTGGAACTAGAATAACTAGTGCTTTTCCTCAATGGACCATGACTCGACTCAACCTCTGCCCAAAATATGCCATAGACAGGCTTATGATCTGAGAACCGAGATTCCCCACGTACATAAGATAATTGGTGGAGGCCTTCTCCATGCCACAAAATTCTATCGCACCTTCAGCATAAAATTATTTAATCAGCAACACAAGTGATTAGAATTAAGAACTTCCACCATGTGTGTCGATATTGTAACCTTCACTTTTTTCTAATTTCTATAAGCATTTTGTAATTCAAATTTTGCAGTTAAGAAAACCTTCTTTTTTTTTCAGTTGCATGCTTTCTTGTATAGTCTGGTAGGAAGGGCTGTTCTTACCAAGCTGGTGTTCGACGTTTCTCCTTGGGATGCATATCGTCTCCTGCATATCTGTCTGAATTGGTTGAATACTTGTAGGTCGGTGGAAAATAAATTTTCCCCTCACTCCATCCCCTAAAAACACGACCTCGCCTCTGCTCTATTCTTAACTGCAACATAACCATCAGCATATCAGATGGAAGCTGACTTATATCTCATAAAATTGATTGATATTTTTGAAATAAGAGGAAGGAAACTGACAACAGAAAATATGGAGAACATATGTAAAGCGTGCCTGGTCATTCTCTAACAATGCTCTCCAGTTTTGCATCTCAACTAGTGCCTTGGCAGCTCGATATGACAGGGCAATACGATAATTCAAATCCCCAAGCCAAATAACTCGACTGCAACAAATATTATTAATTAGAACTTTGAAAACGAATGTTGAATAATGAAGAAAAAGAGGGAGTGGACAATATAAATCATTTACTGAGACATGCTTGTAAATTTTATTGTAAAAGCTCAAAATTCTCATAGGATAGGTTTTTGTTAGGACTTAACACCTTGTGATTGTCAAAAACACAAATAATTCATTGGAAATGTTTCGTAAACTATAATAGTATACATCTGATTGCCAAGAAAAGTGAAACGCATCTCCTTTTCACCTTATCGTTAAATCCTCATAATCTTTTCATTTATTTTAATCCTTTTTCAAAACAATGTATAGTTTACTTGATAGCTGATCAGCAAGGTTGGTCTTACTCATGCTGAAGGATTGTTTCTGGAGACTTTTCATCACCCGAGTTATGAACCCGCGGAAATCTTGTCTTCTTAAGAATCTCCATGACATCTGCATTCCTTCTTAACTCATCACCTTCTTTCTGCCCAGAGGTTAAATGGCTGCATATGAAGCAAAAGCTTGTTTGGTGCAAGGACATGCTGACTGAAATAGATCCCTGCAACGTCAAGCAGATTATTAAATCTCTATTTTTCTTAATAGTCGGCAGTTCTGATTAAGTTGGAAAATCCAAGTAATGAAGCAAAAAAATGACACTATGATTTACTTGAGCAATACCTTATTTCCTAGGTAACCCATCAATCCTCTACCAACACAAGAAACTTTCATGTTTTTGACGTGTTCCCTCAGATCACTCCTCACCCATATTGTCAGGAATATGCCAACCATTTGCTTGCTTGCCACTAAGCAGTACCTTGAATGCCCTGGCCTCCTATATCCATCTTCGGTAGACACAGAATAGGAATTTCCATTTGACATTGGTGAGTATAAAACAGTACTTGGTGATTCCCCAGGCCCGTTATCATCATCTGAGGAACCCCATCTGGAGTAATCACTAGGCCTGGAATAATCACTGGGCCTGGAATAATCACTAGGCCTGTGACCCCATCTATTGCTAGGATCATAGTCACTTGGCCTGTGACCGAATATTACCCGATCACATACACTGAATCGCCGATCAAGTCGTGGCTGAGGAATTGAAGGATCATTGTCCATTCTCCAGCTATTGGTTGTCTGGAATGACCGGCGATGAAAGAAAGAAGCATTCTTTTGTCTAGATGATCCCTCAAAATCTGCATTTATTTCTACAATTGGCTCAGGGATTGGAGACGGTGTATAGCACCCACCACTTCCACTAGTTCCAGGAAGATTGTTTAGAGTCTTTCTGATGAGAGCCAGCCATTTTTTGGCAGGGCCATTATCTTCTGCACCCAGAACATTACCAGCATTCAAAGGAACTATCTCTTGAAATCTGATGCACAAAGATAAGTAGAGATGTTTCCATCACTAATGGGCAATCACAGGATTTAGTGACAGGAAATGTGAAGATAATAACCACCAAATCATACCCAAGAACATAAATATCTGCTGGAGGTGAAGCGTGAAGCCAGTCATCAAGACTTAAATTACTTAGAGGGGATCTTCCAGCCACATTCCAAGAAGCTACAAAAATGCTGCCCCAAAATGGAAACAGAAAAGCAGTTGGTACTTAAACATTAAAAATACGCACATAATTAAGAAAGAAAAATGTGAGAAGAAGGGAAATCTAAGACACGATACCTGTAGTTTTGCACGTCTATGATACGAGGATGGTCAAGATTCATCCTGTTCCGCCGGACCTGCTCTGGATTCTTGCTAAATTTCTCTGCATCGAAGAGATGAAAAAATAATTAAGAATTACAGCACTAATAGGAATTTAAACCCAGCTGAGACATATTCACCATGAGGAATCTTTAGATTCTGATTGTAATGCACCTGTTTTGCTCTTTTTGATTGTACACGGCTCCCTCTCTGAGAAGCTAGTCCTGTACCCAACTTCACCCCCTGATGAAAAAAAAAACACTTGTAAAGCGATCCTATTTTTTAAAGAAAGGGTAAACCAAAGATGAATGTGGAGAAGTTGAATTGATAACAAAAACAAAACGAGATTATAACTTAAAATTGTCACTGGCAGATACAGTATCAATTTGGTTGCAGAGAAACTTTAGGATTAAAAGAAGATGGAAATATGGACAATCTTTTATTTCTTTCACTCCTTGGAATACAAGAAGGAAAAGAGCATTTAGCAGAGGTGAATAAAGTTGGTGATATTTGAGGATCACAATACCATCAAGCACCAAGTTCACGAGGATATTCCTCCTTTTTTCTGTTTTTTCTCAGCAACCAACCAGATGATGAGAAACTGTAGTATAAAAAAAGCTGATTTTTTGATTCCATTGGATTAAAAACCCCAAGTTTGATTAAAGGTAGTCGTCACGCAGAAGCCCAGGAAAAGAAAATGCCTACCGTAAACATCATCAGCTTGAAATTCCTCATTTTTGCTCTTGATGTTGAACCATTTTCTGACCATTTTCTTGGACCAGGAGAGCTTCACCCAAAAAAATTAACAATTAACTAATGACATCCAAAATCATCATAATTGCTCGATAAAAAATAAATGAAAAAAAAACCAATTAACTAATGAAAAAGAAGAAAAACTTGGCATTTATGTATAGGAAAATGAAGAGAAAAACCTTGCTTTTCTTGGAGTTCCCATCTGTCATTTTTCACTACTAATTCATATAGCTCTTCTTTTACTTCCTGCCCCTCCCCAGCTCCCAAGCTTTACTTAATATCACCAGAAAAATGGTCACTAACTCAAAGAAATAGAACTCCACAACTGGAATTCTCCTTCCACACACTGTTATCAAGCTTTGAAACAATTCAAGAAGATCTTTACTCCCTGCACGCTCTAAAACCACTGAAAGCTATCAAAGCCCAGCCAGATACACCGAACCACAAACGGGTTTCTTGGTTTCAACTAGAAATGAGCCAAAAGTGAGTTTTCTTGGTTTCCTCTTGTACTACTTTGTAAATGCACTGTATGAGACACTTGAGAACAAGAAACGAGAAGAAACCCACAAAATACGAGAATGCAATTAGTCAAGAGAGACAACAATTTAATGCGTGGGAGTGAGATGAGAGATTCTTGAAGTAGAACAAGACAATGTAGGAGACATGGATAGAGAAATAAAGGAAAGCAAAGGTTTTTAGACAGAGAGAGGACTAAGAGAAACAACGCTTATAGCTTCTTTCTCTGTATCCCATTGAGACAAAGAGGCCTCGTTCTCAGCAAACAGCAAAGTATCGAATTTGAACAGAATAAAGTGTAGCATTGGAGAGAGAAGAGACACAAGACTTGGTCTTAACGGCTGCCTTTTTCTTTTTCTTTTTCCTTATTTTATTTTATTTTATTGGATTTCAAGTACTTCAAATTTCAAGGCGAGCCAACATGATGGGACAAACGGGCAGTCATTCAGTGCAGGATCTCTTGCAAGAATTGGCAAACAAGACCTGCCCACGGTCAGCAAATGTGTTGAGAGGGTGAGAGGACCTCTTGTGGCTCTGTAGCCTGTAGCCATCGCCCTTCTCTAATCTTCCCATTTTGGTCTTCAAAAATAAAATAAAGCAGTTAAAGAAGGAAAGAGATAAAGGAATGTCACAATGTGCAGAGGTACTACATACATATGTTTTCTTTCTGTTTCCATTTGTGATCAGTCTCTTTCTCTTTATATTTCCCCTTTCTTTTTCTTTTTCGCTTGATTTATGTTTTGAGACAAAGGAATGCCTCCCTCTAAAAAACATTAAAAAATAATTCTATCTGGTTTTATGTTTGTTTGGTTTGTAATATTTTACTCTCTTTGTGTAGATTTGATTGGATAGGCTGATTACAGTGGAATGTAGGGAATGTTGTTCACCAACTTGGATCTTCTTTTGGCTCAGTCTTGGGATTGTCCTTCAAAACAAGGGCACTTGTCCCAATTTTTATGTGCTCATGTCCCTTCCTTTTCTTTGCTGTGCTCCTTCGGAATCGCCAACTGGTATACGGTTCGCATGCTTTTCAATGTCATTTTTTGACCATCCTTGCTTAATGCCACTTTTTAGCAGTGGGGAGCTCCCTAAATCGCCAGTTAATCTTGCTTGATGTGCCCCGCCGCCCATGCTCGCTGCTTTTTGGGCGGCTCCTCCTCGGACATTCCATAAATCAATCTATGGCTCCTATGCTGCGGACCACAGTCAAACAACAATATTATTTGGACTTAAAGCTCTCTTGGTTCGAAATTATAATTAACTGCTCTCTTGATTTAAGCTCTCGTGTCTGTTGGAATGTTGCCTTTGTTTTTGCTGCTAGCCCTCATGATTGATGGGCCTCGGACATTGATTAGCGACAAATTTTACACTAAAATTCCGAGGATTATATTTATTGGTTGACGGCGGATCGTTTGTAGTTGCCGGTCGGGGTAGCATGGGGGATAAACTAGTTCGTCCACATTCCAAATGGAAATCTCTTATGATCACCATCATCACTCGCCGAGTAGAGCTTTGATGGTATTATTGCCAATTGGTCCCAGCTAGAGATGATTAGGGCTTGTTTAAAGGTGTCCTTGTTGTCCCACATGACATGGTGTCTGATTTTACTCTCTTTTCCCTCGAACATTTCCAGGTGAGCAACGAATATACAGCTTGTGTTAGCATTTGTGCACTTGCATCTTCATAAATCGTGAATTCTTAAGATCTTCTGCACAAAAAATTAGTCTGAATTAACCCACAAACTGATTCAAGAATACGCTTCACCATCAAGTAATAAATCAATCAATCATAAGTTTAAATTTAGCAATTCACGCTAGATTAATGTAATGCTTTAATTATGAAACATATCTTAACGTTATGCCTTTTCAAATTCTAGTTATGATGAATGGATTTAAATTTGTTTCGCTTACGATCATTTAATACTCGATTTTTTTAAAAAAAAAAAGTTTGAAATACCTTTTCATATATGTATGAATCCTAACATGAATTTGAATAATGTGTGTAGAACTTCATTAGAAAAAGGTTTAGTCTTAATCACAAAAGTAAGTTCAAGTGTATCTTGATTGTCAAAAAAAAACAGAGCAGTTCTCTTTTTTTTAAGACCAGGTGGTATCGTTGGGTCAATCTTGACATGTAAACATTGAATCTAGCTCTACGATCCAAATAATGACAGGATATCCATGAAAAGATTAGAAGAAATGATAAGATCCTTGTTAAAAATCTCCTTGCATATTTCATAGGTTTAACCTCAAACAACTTCTATGGTGCTTTTAGATGATAATCAAATCTGTGGCAAACTGAGGCCCGGTTCCGATATTACACAGCAGCCGATCAGGGGAGAGGGAGCTCTGTAGTGCCGGGGCTGAAAGCTGAACCTCGAATGGCGAGAGAGCCAGGAGGTGTATCTTAACTAAACGTCTATAACGAGTGGACTCCGTTGTATCCAAATCAAGGTTATCTAATCAAGCATCAAAATCGATTGCCATCGTGAATGGTAGGTGACGTGCCCTAACTCTTGCACGAGTAATGATGATTTTAAAAATATTTTTTATTTAAAAATATATTAAATAATATTTTTAAAAAAATTTAGAAATTATTATTTTATATTTATGTATCAAAATGATCTAAAATTATTAAAAATTTTATTAATTTTATGTAAAAATAATTAATTTTTTTAAAAAAAATGGAAAAACAAAAAAAGGCTTTAGAAAAATTACAATATTTGTTTTTGCGTCTCTGAAGTGGGTCTTCGGGAATCATTTCAAGCAATGAGGTGGAAAGGTGAATGTTGAATAATAAAAAGAAATTTGAAAAGTGGAGAATTGTACCGAAGACTAAAGGAGACATGGGCCATGCTTGGTAATTGGATATCTAAAGAGCCGGAAGACATGGCCCTACGATGTGTTCTTCTCCTTTATTTATTATTTTTTTTGACAAGCACATTGATGCAGCTTAACCAGTATCTCAGGGATACCACGGTTTTTGGATTCGTCGAGGACATGATGAAAAGTGCTGTTTGAATGCTTATTTTCTTCATGACCTGTTGTCCGATGGAAAAGAAATTAAGCGTATATTTGTATAAATTCCATGAAATTAACTGTTTTCTTTCTTCTATATAATTTTTTTATTGGTGCATGGTATCAGAAAAAAGCTCACGTATCCATTTCGTATAAAAACTAAACAAACAAGAGAATGATCAATTAAAATGTTTAAAACACAATTATCAAGGAGCATAAAAAACTATAATAAAAAAAAAAAAAGGGATGTGGTAAAAATATACGAGGGACGAGCTCTTAACATCATTTAACACATCTTATCTCAGCAAGAACAAGGAATTACGTACGTCTATGGGGAAAGAAATGAAAACCGCTTAGCACATATTTTTGAGAAATAATGCTAATGCCTTCCTCGTCTATTAGAATGTGACAAAATATAGTTTTATAATGACGAAAAATAAAAATAAAAAAGTTGTAAATGAGACTCTCGTGGATGCAAATACAATTAGTGGTGGCGAGTACTCTTGTAGAAGATGAATGACAGAGAATTAAAGCTTAATTAGCAAATAAATATAAAGGGCCCGCCCGCCCTTGGCCTGCCGCCCGCCCACTCTCCGCCTTCTAATCAAGATTCTCCATCAAAACTTGGCAGTCAAATATCCTTCCATTTCCGAGGGAACTCTAAGGGCAGCAATCTGATCCAGTGGTATCTAAGGAAACATCAAGTTCAGAGATTCAACGAGGGAATAATGATCTTGCGATTCTACGTATCTCTCGCATGGAAAAAACAGTTTGATATATACAAGCTAGGTACCATCTTTGTCATGTCACATGGACCACGCAAGATATCGTTTCAAGGATTTTGAACTTGAAAAAATAAAAAAGCTACCTCTCCCGTTATATAATTATATCTTTACCGAGGGAACTGAAGCCATAGAAAGTCGAATTCCTATCTCATTTGTTAGCCATCAAATATAACATCACTGGATCAAGTCTTCATGTGTTCCGAGCAACATAAATTAAAATAAATATTCCTTCGACGAGCCACATAAGTTGTCCCTCCCCCAGTGACAAAGCAAGGTTTTTTTCCCCCCTTGGTGTCTAGAAACTAGAATAGAAAATGTGCTCTTAGTGCAGTAGTATTTCTCATAATAGGCTAGAGTGGAGATAGGTTCAAGCTCAAAGTTAATTTAGACGATTATATATATTAAAAAAATTGTCTTTTAGCATGTTTTTTGATGTCTAATATCATTAAGAATATTTGGAAAAAAGGATAAACAGAATCATAAAGATGGCCAAGAACCATCACGACCCAGTTGCTGGATACTGCGTGTTGTCTAATGATAATAGCTGCTAATAAGCAAGCCATCATGGAGGATATGATAATTAGCTAATTAGAGGCAGCTCAAAAGCAACCACGTTCACAATTAGACGAGGAAGATTTCGTTATCAAGCATCGCCATCTTTGGACTCAACGAGTCTGCAATGATATCAAAATAGGTCAAAACAACAAGAAGGGAATTCCAAGAAGATCTCTGCTTTTGTCTTTTTCTTTTTTGTTCTCTTCCGACTCTACCCTTCCCTCGGTGAATCTATTGCCACCGTCAAGATTTACGAGGCAGTCAAAGGAGGCAGCAGCAGCATGTTTGATTTCCTTCTTTCTTTAACACTCCCTTTTTTTTTATGGGTGCTTTTTCTGCTTAATGAGAGAGGCCCCACTCCTCTCTTTCTCTTTGCCAACGTTTTTATGGGTTTGAAGACAAATTGGGTTTTTATCTTTTGATTTTCCTTTTCTAAATGCACGGACCCAGTCTTTCTTTACATACATGTCATTAGAAATAGAATCCACTGCAGGTTCAAGTGTCACCAAAGACCAGCGTATATTATATTTTACCATACTCTATATCAAAGTTATAAAAATCAGCTAAGTTACGAGTCGGAAGAGTGGACATAAATTATCTAATTTTAAAAAATATATAGATTATAACATGTTTTTTTAAAAAAACTTTTTTAGAATAAGTCAACAAATAGATTGATTAAGTTTTATTGAGTAAACATCAAAAAAAAATTATTTTTTTAATCTGAACCGCTTTAATTTTTGGGATAATTTGATAGGTTAGTCTTGGTACAAAGACAGTGTTCTATCTGCATGTGTGTTGTTCTGATGTAGACATGTCTATACGCGCAGACATGACTTGTGTTTTGTGCGTGCGTGTCCTGGATGTCGACGTGTCTTCTATCTAAGTGGCGTGTTTTCATTTTATTCATTTCTCTTCGTTATCTCGGGGAGTCGATGTCCTTTGTACAAATTAATGTAAATTAATCTAATATAATCAATTCTCTTGTTCTCCCAAATATGATTAATTTTTTACTGTTAACTATAAACTAAAAGATGAGGAGTTTTACTGTATTTTTTTTAATAAATTATTATTTATTAAAATATTGATTTTTTAATTAATATATTTTTAAATTTTTTTAATATTATATTTTTTTTTAGTTATTACACTCTCGTAACTAAGTTTAACAAATTAAGCCGGTTTGAGGGCTTAATCTGGTTGACTTAACTTTTTTTTTAATTTTATCATTTAATATTGGGTTGATTGAGAATTAGATTTCATAATTTATTTTATTTACTTTCTTTTATATTATTTTAGTCTAATAACTTGGGAATAGTGCTTAAAAGGTTAAATCAGGTAAACTCGGGTTGTTTTTTATCTTTTTTTAATTAAATTTATTTTATAATTTTATTATTTAACGTTAGGTGGGTTAAGATTTGAGCTTCATAATCTATTTTGATTTGCTTTGTAAGGGGATATTTTAGTCACATGATTAAGGTCATCAATTTTATCATTTTAACTATGATTAAATCATGTCGTTTATTTTATTTTATTTTCAAAACATTATCATAATATCAGGGTCATGGGTCCTTCAACATTGAATTTTCTTTTTATTTGATTGTCTCAGCGTCATGACCTGGTAGTGAGTTAACTTAATTTACTCAATTTTTTTTTAATTGACTGTTTTTTTTTACTTCATCGTTTAATATCATATTTAATTAAGAATTATGTTTCATGATTTATTTTGATTTACTTTTTATTAGGTTATCTCGGTCTCATGACCAGATAATAGTGCTTAACATGTTAACTTTAGTTTACTTTGCTTATTTTTTGTGTCAATTTTTAAATTATAATTTTTACAAATTTTATTATTCAATATTGGATTTGATAGTAACAAGGTTATCTTGATGACATGACCAAAGTCGTGTATTTGGTAGATTAATCCGTGTTAAATTAAGTTATTTTTTTATAAGGTTATCTCGGTCTGATGACTCCGGATATGGATTTGACAGATTGACTCGAGTTATTTTTTATTACATGATCAAAGTTGTATGAATTGTTTTTGGACCTGTATATTCAACCGGGTTATATCAAATCAACTTCCACATCATTTATTTATTTATTTTACTCAAACAAATATTAAGAAGATCTAGCATTTATCTTATATTAAAAAAAAGTAACCTGATTCACAATATAGCATGTATGAATTATCTAGTAATTCCAGAACCGGGTCAGTGATGTGGTGGTTTGCGTGATCATAGAAAAAAATTAGAGTGTGTTTGGTATTGCGATAGTTGTTATGGTTGTGATTTGAAAAAAATTATTTTATAAAAAATACTTTTAGTTGAGATTGGTTTGAAAAAATAGATATTTGGTTAAAACTGTGGTTCAAATTGAGATTGAAGAAAAAGTAGTTTAATGTGTTTGATTAAGAATGTTTTTGAAATTGAGGTTATAAAAAACCTGTGTGAACAGTGCAAGTGAATTGCAGTTCACATGAACAATGCAGTGAATTGCACTGTTTATTATTTTTTAAAGTGTACAGTGCGTGAAAAAGCAGGACTTGTTAGCTTTTCATATATAGCGTCTCCGACGCAAAAATTACGTGGGTCTCATGCATAATAAATCAATTTTTTTCCTTACCAAACAGCTACAAACTATATTTTAATTAAAACATAGCTGCAGCTGCGTAGACATACGTAGGCTATATTACAATGTACTGATAAATAAAAAAAATAGAATAACTAATTAGCTATTTGATGGCAATGGAATAAATTCTCACCGAGATTCAATGAGGTTTTTTTTAGTTTATGTTTCAGGATAGAGTAAAAAACATGGGTAGAGTTATATTTGACGATGGTATATATATATATATATAAAACTTATCATGACAATGATATACAACACTATAAAATATATATAAAAAATATATTTCATCTCCGTGTTATCTATTTTTATATTAAATTTGAAAAAATGAGAAAACATTTTTTATTTCATTTCATTTTCATGTATGCTCTACTTATTCAGTGATTTCTAAATTCTTTTTTTTTTTCATTTCACATTGTGTTAAGGGTAATTATTAACTTAGTATGTATTTTAATTTTAAAATATTATTAATTTCATCCATGAAATATTAACTCATTAATATAATTATTTTAACGTAACCTTTGAAAAGAATATTATACATCTAGCAAAAATACAATAACCTGTAATTTATTCTGGTTAATTCATATTTCTACAGATACAAATCAGGAGAAATTTATAATATGGTTTAGTCGGTTAGTTTTCTTAGATTTTATAAAGAAATACAAATATACAAGTAAAGAAGATAATAATAATAATAATAATAACTATATGTAAAATTTGGAATGGGTGGGAAAAGTAAAGGAAAAATGATCAAACCTACTAGTCTACTACCTAGAACCAGGTCTAGGCTCATCTAGGCCGAGACACAACTAGAGTGACAAGCTGTCTGTTATTATCCCATGCGGTGAGTCTTGTTTATTTTTTGAAGAAACTCACTTGAATCTATTGCGAGCACCGACCACCATAAAAAATTCTTCGTTTTATTTCAAATATTTATATCTCTCAGATCTAGTGATAAAATTGTATTATTTTTATGCAAGTGAATTTTTTATTTGATGATAGTATTGGCCAATTTTGTGATCTAATTCTGTACAACCAGAAATATCTCTCTCCGCTATTTTTTTTTTCTCTCCTCTTAATACATGTTTTATTGTTAAGATATTAACTTGGGGATAGAGATGGAAGATTTGAAATGTTTCTAGGGGCATTTCTTAAGAAAAAAAATTATTGTTTTTGTCTTATGAGACATATTTTTTTTGACCTTTTGAGGTACATAAATAGCAAATTTTCGGTTACACTGCTTAGTGTGTGTTTGTTTTTAAAATAGTTTTTATAATTGTGATTTTAAAAAATTAAGTTTAAAAAATGTGTGGTTAATTTGATTTATAGTTGAGATTTATGTGCAGTAAAAAAATATATAAAATATTTAGTTGCTCTTTAAAAGTGTTTTTTACTTAGAAATATATTAAAATATTTTTTTTTTATTATTTAAAAATTATTTTCAATACCAGCGCATCAAAATATTTTGAAAAAATATATAAAAAAATTAATTTGAAGTAAAAAAAATTAAATGTTTTAAAAAAATACTTGAAATACAAAAAAAAATAGAATTTTACGAAACTCGGTTAAAAAATTATATAAAAACTACTTTACAAAAATTTTATTTCAAATTTAATTTTTTGATGGGCTCTATAATATAAAATATAATTTGATATATTACCAAATATCTAACTGTACACAAAAACTACAAGTAAATAAACTTAACTTTAATAATTATAATGTTCATGCGTAGAATTAGAGGGGAAGACTAGATAACAACCCCGAGCCCTAAAGTTAAAATAATACTTAATTCGTACAAGTTTTATATCTTATAATATAACCAACTATTCTAAATAAGAAATTGTATTTTAACCCACAATCTTTCATTTTTGTCAACCTATATTGTCTTTGCACCTCATCATGTTCTTCTGTTTTTCTAATTTAATATTCACAATCCCGTCCTCGTGGCCATGACCCCTGGCCGCACCACACGCCACGCATGGATTGCTACCTCCACAAAACTTAAATATATTTAAATTCATAACCTTGGTTTCAAATTATTCACGAAGAAAAGATATTTGGTGGTGTGCTTGAAAATACAGTAGAAATTATTTTTTAAAATATTTTTTATTTCTTTAAAAAAATAATATTATTTTGATATTTTAAAAAAATATATTTTTGACATCAATACATCAAAATTATCTGAAAATATCAAAAATAAAAATAAAAATTTTAAAAAAATTAATTTTTTTAAAAAATGTTTCACGCCAAACGCACCTTTAGAATTACAGAAGGACTTCTCATGATCCGAGTTGCCCAAACAATACGAACAAGTGTCCAGTGGTTCTTAGCTAGTTCTCACATTTGACGAGCCTTCTTCCAGTAAGTAGACCTGAATGGTGAAAAGGTTGTAATAACGTGTAAAACATGCTCGACCACTCGGTATTATTACCGTTTTGTATCTTAATCATGAGGGCGGCTAGACGTCTCTCTCCTTTTCATCAGAAGATTTCTTTTCGCTCCTTATCTATGATGAATAAATTCTTAATTATCATCCAAAATGTAATTAAATATTTAATTTTTTTATTATAAATTACATAATTTAAAAATGTTTCAATTAAAAAATGCAGCATGTGATTGTCATATTTAAAATACCTAATAGTTAATGATATTTGTATTTTTACTATTATAATAAATACAATCAGATAAATATTTTATATTTCATGATTAAATATTTTTATCAATATTTATCTTTTAATTTGTTAAATTTTATTTTTAAGTATCATTAATAACTTTTTATTTATTTATTTATATATATATATTTTTTAATTTATACATAAATTTTTTTGTTCCAACATAAAATTTTAATTAAAAGGTTTTTTTTATCTTCTTTTAAAATGATAAAAATATCAAACCTAGAGGAAACAAGGATCACATATCTACGATACATCATAAATATCGTGAATAGATGTAGATAGATCATAAATATCGCGAATAAATGTATTTGTAGATGCTGTTAGATGATTAGAGGTTTAAAGAGCAAGAGGGAATAAAATGGGGTCACAAGAGCCCAGAACCACTCATCTGCTTTGACATTTTGATATATTTGGTGGTCACAATTTTTTCCCTCGTCTTCCAAGGCACTGTATACCACCTTCCATGTCGCCCTATCAAATCAGAAGGCTTCTGTCATTTTCAGACATTGCCCCGCCTCTCCCGAATTTATTGACTGACTGAGACTGAGTTCGAGCCGTGCGACTCGTGTCATCCTCTACACCTTTCTTCCTATAGCTTACCTTTTCTTTTCAAGGTGCTATGTACCCATGCCTGGAAGTCCTTATTCAGCTTCCTGGTGATTTTCTTTGAAGCTTCTGTCATGGCGAAATTATCTTACAGGCGACCAGCTCTGTAATGGACTGTTTTACGCAGTTATCATCACAGTCTCTCACACTAATCAAATCTCAATGGATTTCACGTTATGAAATGTAATGAGTGCATGAACGCAGAGTAGGATTAAGCCACAGAATATAGCCTTATATATTTACGGGGAGGTGAATTTTCTTAAACCTATTTTTTTGTTAATAATATTTTCCTGATTTCTTCCTTCTATGTTCAAATCTACAAATCTGGTTACATGAGATGCGTTGAGGTATATGGGCTAGTTTGAGCCCATTAAACGAGCTGTCTTTCGAAACCAATAGAAAAAGAAAACAATAGTATAACTTACTTCATTCAAACTTCATGGTTGTTTTTTCAGCAGAAATGATGTTTTTAATTTTCCTTGAAATTAATTTTTTGATATTTTTAAATAATTTTAATATATTGATATTAAAAATAAATTTTTAAAAATAAAAAAATTTAAAAAATAATCGCTACCTTAATCTTAATAGAATTAAAAGAAATCTAACTATTTCAATTAAGGTTGGGCTAGCAGTACGGACCGGGCCTGCCATTCCTGTGACAGCAAAAGACAACATACATAGGCCTAATGGTTGCGCAAGGCTTCAGGTCCAAGGAATGTTTTAAAAACGACAGCATTTTAAAATAAGCTGGAGTATAGTTTGCTAAAAGAAAAACATTTATCCCTTAACTATCACCCAATTCTCAACTGGGTCCTGAACAAAACCAAAATTATCATTTGGATACCCATCAATCAAGCATTATCCAATTCAACCCATCATTATAATTTATGACAAGAAAAAAGTGATTTAGACAACTAGATTCTCCCCTTTTTTATATATAATATTAAAGAGATCGTTTTCCACTAATTCTAGCTTGCCAACTTAGCATTTATGAGTTTGGAAGCTCACAAATCATGCAATAAATAAATAAAATTTTGTTTAGTGACTCTTTTTTATATTGATTGAATTTTAAGTGGTTGTTTGGTAATGTGGCTGCGGGTGAAGTTCACTCGCAGCCACATTAATTAACATTTGATAACTTAAAAAAAATTGCTTTTGATGGGTAGAACCCACATGGAACCGGAGTTTCATGAGAAGCAGCATTTTGCTGCTTCTCGTCTAACAGTGGAGCATGGCTCCACTTTTCAGTGAACAGTGGAGCCATGCTCCACTGTAGCTGTTCACTAAAGTGAATAGTTTTTTTTTTTTTTAATTTTTAAAAACCAGTGTGCTACACTGTTCACATGAAAATTAGTTTTTTTGTTATAGAAAAATCAGTACAATTAATTAATTTCACTCGCACTATTCACATGAACGTGAACAATATTTTTTTTTTTGTTAAAAAAATAGTTTAAGATGAATTAAATTTACTCGTACTGTAATTTCAATTTTATTTCTGATAATATTTTACCTAATTTTATTGCATGCTCAAAAATCATGAAAACTATAGTTCTTGTCAAATGAAATTGTATTTTTTTTTTTAAAATTGAGTTTTACTCAAAAAACTAGTATTTAATATTATTTAATAACACTACATAAATTAGAAGGATATTGCATGATGACGTAGCATTTGTGGAATTTGATCGCAATTTTAATTATGTTCTTGTCAGGTCCGACCCAGTTAAAAAAATTCAGTTTTTATTTTTATTTTAATTGTGTTTTATTCAAAAAATTAGAAGGATATCGCTTGATGACGTAACAAAAAATTCAGTTTTTGTTGTTGCGTG
Organism: Populus alba; assembly: GCF_005239225.2. Classification (NCBI taxonomy): domain Eukaryota; kingdom Viridiplantae; phylum Streptophyta; class Magnoliopsida; order Malpighiales; family Salicaceae; genus Populus; species Populus alba. Next base: position 10,877,609 of record NC_133291.1, read on the forward strand.
CTTAAGAAACCATGAAAAATATAGTCATTGTTGGGTAGATTTTGTATGTGATGACATTGCATATAGTTTAATTGAATAATAAAAAATATTTGATATCAATATTATTTATTTCATGATATAATAATAGTAGTTAAATTTACAATATTTAAATTAAAAATATTTTTAAATTATTTTATAACCTCAATTTAAAAAGTATTTTTTTAACCAAACACATTAAACTATTTTTTATTCATCTTCAATTTCAACAGCAATTTTAATCAAATATATATTTTTCTAAAACAATCTCAACTAAAAATACTTTTTATAAAATACTTTTTTTAAAATTACAACCACAAAAACTTTAATACCAAACACAATCTAAAACTGAAGATTGTTGAGTTGTAAGTCCATGAATAGTATAGAATTTTTCAGTTAAAAAAAAGGAAAAAGAGAGTTGATTGGGTGCTGTGCAGAAGACGGGATCCAATTGAGATTTGCTTGTTTGGCGATCCAATTGAGAATTGGTTTATAATCTGGGGATGAATATGTCGTTTTCAAGAAGAAGCTCTTCGTGGTGATGGTAGTTTTAGTTCTAGGGCTTCTAGCAATGAGCACAAACTACGAAGTACCAGTCAAAACGCTCTCTTTCTCCGTCAAGCTAGTAGAAATTTAACGGTATTTTTTCTCACTTGCAATTTACACAATCCTCCAAAAAGGCCAACAGGTCAATTCCGTCTTGTCTGCTCAGGTAACTCTTCTCCATTGATGTTTTTCATCTCCTTAGAAACTTGATTTACAGATTGCATTTTGCTTATTTCATGTTCTTTTATTGGGTAAAAGAAAATCCTAAGGGTCAGAAGACAGTTTTTGCAGTAACCTAAGATTTTGTTGTTTTCTGCTCGATTAAATGCAGAAGGCAGCAACAGCATGCAAATCTAGGGTAGGAAATTGGATGAGAAGTACAAAATAAAATTGTTTCTGCTTTCTTGAGGAATTGAAGCAAGAATGGTTTTAGAGTGACCCAGTTTGCTCTTTTGCTAAATAATTGCTATTTTCGAATGCTGGCTTGGATTAGCGTGCCTTTTATGAGGGTTTGTTGAACACGAGGGTTTACTTTCTGCCTTATTGATTGATGAATTTTGTGGTGATTTTACTTGGGAGTAATCTTTACTTTCTTTTGTTTCCCTGTTATATTTTTCCTCTTCTAGTCTTCATTTATTATCAATTGCATGTCAATGTAGACGTCAACCAATTTTGTTTACTTGTTTTCTGTAGTCTATAGGCAGAGCCTTGTATAGTTATTTTGCTTATTAACGGTTCTGGGGATCTCTGGGCGGTTAACTGTAAATAGAAATTTGATTTAGTTTGGATTTGTGTGCTGGTGATCGATATAGTAGAGGGACAATTTCAAGCTTTTAACTCTTTTATCTTTGCTTGACGTTCTTCTGAACTGGAGTCTGGTGATCTCTGTCCAGGGTTACATTGTATGTGACATGAAGAGGACAATACCATGGATTGACCCGGTTGATGTTATATCATCGGATGAATCTTCTTCCTCGGATTCAGATATAGAGCTTAATGATGGACTTGATGGCCAGCGGTTATCCAATTATGTTACAATCGATCAACCCTTCAAAGAAATGACATCTGAGGGTACTAACACCTATTTGGATTTGGATCCTGGTTATATATTGTTTTGATAAAATTCGTTTGTGCATTATGCAATCACCAAGTAACTTCACCTGTATGATACTGGCTGTATCTTTGTGAATGAACTGTTAAAATGTTCCTTGTCTGGTTGAATATTATCCCGCTGCTAGTCCATTTTTTATTCTGTCTTGAGTTGAAAGTTGCTCTGGGCAGCCATGCACTTGGGTTTTGTACTTGTTTAACAGATATGCTCAACCATTCATCTACATTTTAGCCTTACTAAATGTGTCATTGTTCAGGTGTGTTGATTAGAAGGGCAGAAATGTATCAAGATTACATGAGGCATATCCCTATCCCAGTACAACGTGGCTCTGCCATCCCATTTTCCTCATGGGTGGGGTTAGGCAAATCCATCAAGCAACTATATCAGCAGCCCTTGCATTACCTCACCAACATTCTTCTAAATACATGGGATCAACAACGAATTGGCAGCGAGGACGAGCATACGCCCTTGGATATCATGATTCATCCTTGTAAAGCTGAAGCCACCATCTGGCTTGTTGAAGAAGTTCACAGGCGCACATCATCACATCATCACGTGGCTAAAATCTGGCAATCTGACCCAATGCATCATGCTTTTGTAGACTCCATTTTCCCAAAGTTATGAAGCACATCTCGACTTTAAGCTTGATTTTGTTGGATGTTCCCTGATTGCTTGGGCAAGAGCTATGAACTGTATAACCTGCATCTGAAATGGAACTGAAACTTCCCTTATGGTTGTTCCTTTATTGTTATTTTTTCTTTTGTATAATCGTCACGTGCATAAATAGATATATTTAGCTTTCTTTTTTTCACCCTTGTTATTGATTCCAAATAATGTTCTTGCGGTTGGAAGGTCGGAAATTGCTAGGACATGCCTTTTCCAAATTGACGATTCTAATTTAATCCGTGATAAACGAAGAACTTGGGTTTGTGTAGCTCGCTGGCATCTCTAAGATGTGGCCATTGGGAAAAGCAGTGACATATCAATTACCAGTAATCACCACAAGAACAGAAACCTTGCTGGAAAAGGTGGAAACGATTACCATCTCGAGCAATTATTTATCGGCCGTGTAATTTTGATACTGGCTTGGCAAATGAGTGGCAATCAGAGCATATTCGGAGATTCTTTGCAACACGAATTATCATTCCTTGACCTGTACTGATAAGTGCAAAAGCTATCGCTAATTATTCACTATTTCGACTGAACTGGTACTCTTTCTCCTTCTCATTAACATCAAGCAGAAGAAAACTCGTAAGGCCAGGAACGTAGCCATTCTACAGCAAATCTCTTTCAACATAGGTTCAACTTGGGTCATTTCTGGGTGTGATTCAGCACCTGACGTGAACTCGTAAATTTTTCCACTGATCTCTACCGAGCTTGATCCAGGCATTTTGTGGACTCCTTTCTCCTTTAGGTGTAGCCTGACCTTTGCAACATCCATATATGTTCGACAGAAGAACATGAATCCCGGTCCTCTCAGGCTCCAATTCAGCTAGCCTTTCAGCTGTATAAGCTGCAACACTACATTTTTGTGTATCCGGCAAGCAGCTAAAAGAGATCCCCAGATCACGTCATTAGGCTCCATTGGCATGCTATTTATGAGACATAAGAGCTTCGCTCAACAACCCAGCTCGGCCAAGCAAATCAACCATGAACCCATAATGGACAGCTTGAGGAGCTATACAATAGATATCCTTCATGGCCCTAAAAATAGCCAGCCCTGTTCTACTAACCCGCTGTGGCTCAATGCAGTCAGCAGTCCCACAAATACCACTCCATGTGGTTTGCTCCCTTGCTGCAGCATTTTATTGAAAAACTCGATAGCCTCGTCACCATTTCCCTACATCGCCATTGCACCAAAGGCTACAGTCCAGGCTGAAACATCTCTTTTCATCACCTTGTTGAAAACTTGCATTGCACTCTTTAGGTCACCACATCTAGCAAACATATCAATCAAAGCTGTGCCTAGTTGCAGATCACAGTGAATATCTTTCAACTAGATATAACTATGGATCCACTTTGAAAGGTCCAGAGCTCCTAGATACCCGCAGGCAATAAACTTCAGGATCCACCCAAGTGATGATCTTTATTAGCCAATGCAAATATTTTTTACAAGTGTCATATAATTTAACAAAATTAAAACTGGAGGAAAGTTAATGAAACACACAGTAAAAGGATAGAATTTATTAAACAAGATTTGTATAAGGGAAAAATCCATAAAAAAAATGAAAAAAGTGGAAACTTTATTTATTTAATTGAGATACACAGAGAAGACAACGTTACATGCACCGACCGGGCTTAGCAATGGGTTACAAGGCTCTTGGTGAAACAAAGATGGATTATCAGATTCTTATTCCCGGTTTCTTTATCTTTACATGATCGCTTCTCGGTTTTTTTAGCACTTGAAGAAAATTTAAGGATATTTGGAGAGAACCCTGCTTATAGCTCTGATGGTGTTTGGGGTAGTCCTGCAGCAGCCTCCAAATAGAGAAGCCCCGGCTTCACGCCACTTACCTATGCATGAGACAAAGTCTTCATCTACTACCACTCCACTTGATTTCTGCAACAGTACACATTGAATCAAACTTCTGAATCACTAACGTTAAGGAGATGGTGCAAGTGATTGATCAAAACAGGAACAAATTTTGCTTCGTAACGACAATAGGATGTTAAAGAGCTTCAGTTGTCCTAAAAGGACTGTTGTATACAAAAATATTCAGCAATTCTAAATAACGAATTAGCAACTGTGCAGTTCTTCAGCCACTCCTCCTTATGGGGACGGAGTACTTGGTGGAGAAGCCCACAAAGAACAGCCTGTTATTTGAAGCAAAAAGAACATCAGAATGCTCACCACCCACTGCTTAAGCTCAGCATTGTACGTCTCGCCGCTGTTGGGATATATGACTATTGGCTTACTTGTTGCCTGCCAGATTAACCAGCCAAAAAGCGTTAGTCCCAGAAATTGATTAAGTTGAAGCAGAGGTTCCTCTGGAAATTTGGGTTTAACTAACAGAAATATTATTAACTTCAGAAAACAGACCTTTTGGATGCAGAGAACGAGTCCATGGATAAATCTTGGAGGGGTACAGTTGATTCCAACAGCAACAACTCGTTTGCACGAATCTGCAATGGAGGCACACTCAAGGATGGAATCACCACTGACCACATTAATTGCATCCTTGGAATTGAAAGAGAACCATGCTGGAATTTTCATCTCTTCCTCCTCAAGAAGCTCAGCATAAGCCTGATCAACAAAACCAAGCAAGATTACGAGAATTAATTGCCAGAAAACGTACCTGCTATGACATTCTTGATAAAAGCCACAGAATCATTAATTGATCTACTCAGAAATCAACCAATTCGTTTGTGTAATTAAGAAATATATTAACTACCTTTGCCTCGAGCTTATTCGGAATTGTCTCAAACGCAATCAGGTCAGCACCTGATTTCGCTAGAATCTGCAACCTTCTCCTATGAAAATCCTTCAATGTTTTTAGAGAAACTGCATCACCATATTTCCCACTGTAAAGAGAGACAGCGGCAGATTGTTGACAGGTAGAAGAAAAGGGAATTACAATAAGGCATGATAATCTTGATGTAATATTTGGTGATTGCTTGTTCTAGAAATATTGTCGCATAATCTGATAGCAAGAGCAAAAACTATGATGTTAATCATTTAGTTACTTACCTATACTCGGAGCCATCGGCCAAATAAGCACCATAGCTGCCAATGGAAGCAGCAACTAAAACAGGACGTCTTGAGACGTTTCCACTTTCAATGTAATCCAAAGAACCCTTGGTAGTACATTTGTCGTAGTAAATTTCCCTTGCCTCGCATGCAATTTCAACACTTCTCCTAAGCAATAACTCAGCTTCTTCTTCAGACAAACCTTTAGCCACAAAACCCTGAATAGTAGCCTTTAAAAAAAACGTGTCAGCTTAAAACTTATCTCCACAAAAACTAGTATAATATAATTGGATTATGAATATTAAAAAAACCTGATAAGATGCTGTTATTATGATGTTTGCGCCAGCATGGAGATAATCTAGGTGAACCTGTCATGTTAAACACGATCAACAATAATATTCATCAAGAAAGGAATGCCGTCGAGAACAGCAACTAATGTAATTACCCAATTTTAGCTGTCCATGAACTCTTTAAGCTTGTGGACTCAAGAACATGTACACGATATCCATTGTGTCTAACTGGTACAATTGCACGAAAAATTGGCACAGTTCATGTTTCTTCAAAGTTCAAAAGAATTGGTGTTAACTTCATACACTACATTGTCCGAGCCTGTTTATTTCTGTGTTTCAAAAATAATTTAGAAAATAATTTATTATTTTTTTATTTATTCCAAATTAATACATTTTTAGTGCTTTCAAATTATTTTGATGTGCTGATGTTAAAAATATTTTTTTAAAAATAAAAATATATTATTGGCATGTATTTTAACACAAAAATTTATTTAAAAAGTAATTACAACTACACTATCAAACAAATTTATAGTCAAAATTAGCCATCAAATGCCGACTAGGGATCATTATTATCTTTCTATAAAAACGTTAAATTTGATTTAATAGCTTTTTAATTTTTCAAAACTCCAAGCATGAAATTGGAATAAAACAAAAATATTCTGCTGGAATTCGGCTAAAAATCTAGAACAGATAGAGATTTTAAATGAGAAGATAATTGTTTTATTTTATTTTATTTTTTAAATCAATATAAAATATTTTAGTAATCAAACGAAATGAAATTAACGTAAAGTTATAAACAAACATAGCTCACGTGCACCCACTCTTTTTAATTATCTCTTTCATTTCTTTGATTTTTCCAAAATATTTTTGTTTTATTTTTTGTACTTCCAGTACTTTTTCATCGCATAATAACATGATATTTATTATAGGTTAAAAAGAATCATCTCAAATTCAATAAATAAATTTTTAAAAATAATTTTATATTGGTCTTTAATATATACATTTTTAGATAAAAATTATTTAAATTTGAAATTTATATTAATTTTATATTTAATTTTATTAATTAAAATAAAATATAAAATTCAATCCAATAACCGTTTAATTATCATATCCCTAATATTATCTCAAAAAATATCTTAATTTAAAATATATACTTATACTTTTTAACTTGCACGAAATAGACACGTTTCATTTGTTCCGCATGGCAATTGACACGTCAATAAAAACACCATTGGTCTGGGCAAGAAAGAGCCTTTGCCACGTAATTTGTTAGAAGATGATAACAAGCTCCCTTCGCATCACATATGTAAGGGCCACGACACCGATGTCCTAACTTTTGGTTCTCTTCATTATCTCTAAGAAGCAAGTTAGGATCATAACAAATTCACAATTACCAGCAACCTAAAATAGCTTAGCACCCGAAAGAGGGGAAAAAAGATTCTTCTAAAAATAATAAAAAATATATATTTTAATTTTTCAATGCTCTTTTTGCATGCTTCAAGACAGTGTTAAATAAAATACTATTTTACCATCTCTTTACAAAAATGCTATTTCTATATATTTTGCAAAAATACTAAAATACTATTCATTACAATAATAATTTTTTTTTCACTATATTTTTTTTTTTACATTTATATTTTTTATAAGATTAATTTATTGATCCCATGATCTTTTCTCATCCAGATTGATTTAAATTATTATTATTTTTTTAAAATTTTATATTTTAATATTGGGTTGATAGAAAAATTTTCGAGCTGTTTTTAGATTTGTTGAATCAATTGAGTTTTATTAAATTATTAAAATAGTTATGTATCAAATATATTAAAATATAATAAAATCTTCTAAATAAAGCATAAGCTAAAATAAATTATTTCTAACAGCATCTTTTATATGGGAGATGCTATAAGAATAAAATTTTCATAATTCCACATAGAAAGGAACACGTACCACCTCTTTTTACACATAATTAATTGTAGATGCCCACTACCTATTTATATACTAGTTATGACAATGCATAATTAACAATCAAACTAAAAATAAAATAAATTGGACTCTCAAGTAACTATGTAGAAAGAAATCCTCCAACCAGGGACAGAGCAAGAAAGAAAAATTGAGGGGGCCAAATTAAAAGCAGAGCAGGAAAGAAAAATTGAGGGGGTCAAATTAAAAGAAATTATTTAAAAATATTAAAATTTTTATTATTTTATATAAGAAAAGGACTGGGAAAATTTTCCGGGGCCCTGCCTCAGCCACTGCCTCCAACATTAGAACCAAGAACACAATCAAGATTACATATACAACTAGTAAAAAAAAAAAAGGTTTCGTGCAGGCTCGGAAACAACATGAAAAAGAAAGGTGATGAAAGGAATCATATTTTCCAATCAAAGACATTAATTTTTCTCTTTTATGTTCACAAAAAGAGGAAAACAAAACAGTTAATTAATCTGCACAGAGAAATGCTTCCAAATATAGAGAGGGGGCGAGAGAGGGTTACCTTTCTAACAAGGTGAGGAGAACTGATGAGGCATTTGGCACTCCAGAGAGGGTCGTTAAGGTCAGCACCATGTCGTTCAAGTTCAGTGGCGAAGCCGCCATCAACAACAGCATAACCACCACATTTCTGGAGGAAATCCGTCATCAACCTCGACGAAGTTTCAACGATTCCCAATTCCATGTTGTTAATGATTATGATTAAGAACAAAGACGGAAGAGGGTGAGAGAGATGGCGAGTAGCCAATGTGGAAAAAGAAGCAGAAAGCACCAAGTTCATGCTGTCCAAATTCTTGCTATCAATTTATAGAGAAAACAAAAGAGTTCCTAGGTGTTTGAAATATGGTTGTAATTATTTTTTAAAATGATTTTTATTCAGAAATGTATTAAAATAATATTTTTTATTTTTTAAAAATTATTTTTGATATTAACTTATAAAATGATATAAAAAATAAAAAAATAATATTAATTTAAAATAAAAAATAATAAGAAATAAACAAAAATATTTTCAAAATAAAAAAAACAAATATTTAGGCAGACTATAAACTGACGTGTCGTTCTTACACACAACAATAAATGACACGTCTATTCTACATGATGGTAAAAGTTTGTGGTCGTGGGACTTTCCATCACCATTTCACCACGACTAATCCTTCGCAATTCAGGATTAACTGCTCCAAATCATGTTAATCAAATTTGTGCAAGTATTATGGTAAGTATTGAAATAGCTTGGAACATAAATTTCTATAAAAATGAAAAATATCCTCCCTTTAAATACAGTTTAATTTGAAGTATTGAATTACATAATTACAAGTAATTAATCATCGATCCAAATTGAGTATTTTTAGATAATAGACCTCAACATAAACTATAAAATTTGATTTTGTTAAGAAACATTTCATGAGCAAAGGAATTATAAATTTTGCATGGTACTATAATTAAAAGAGCCGAAGAAATTATAAAATTGGAGTTCACAGTTAACTTCCAACTTAATTGAAAGCATAAGTATGCTTATTGTGTAAATCTGATTTAAAGAATGGCTACGATATACAAGCTCTTATCCTCTTATACATTAATTAAAAATTAAAAACCAGATAAGGATGAAAATCCTTCACTTTAGGAAATGATTCTTGCAAAGCATTGTTGTTATCTTCTCTAATGAGTTGTAGATCAGTTACGTTAGCGTTCTCTCTTTTACAAAGATCTCAATCCTCAGGCTGGAACATATATTTTATAACGAAAAAAGAATGTAGGCAATTGTTGAAATAAATCATAAAATTGAAAAATAATAGAAGAGTTGCAATCCAATTAGAAAAAAAAAAACCTAAACGAATTAGGGAAATATAAGAAATTTCAAACGGTAACTTACAGGTTTTATTTGAAAGTTTTTCTAAACTCTTGATGGATATAAAATTTTAATTCTAAAAAAAATATATATAGCCTCTGGAATTTTTTACAAAAATTCCATTCTAATTTAATTTTTAGATTAAAAATTATATCAATTAATGTAGAGCTGTAAATTTTTGCATCAATCTTTCTAAATTAAAAAAAACTCGTCATTAAATTTAGAATTGTTTTTACCTCAATTTCATGGATATTCAATCTAAACTCCCCAACACTTTTTTCTTTATTTACTTTAAATGTGTAACCATTCAAGATATTAACCGGGGTCCTTCATCATAAAATTTGTATAAAAATTAATAATTGATAAATTATTTTTCTTTCATTAACTTTAATTTTTTTTTGCAAATCTCAAACTTAATTCATGCATATATGTTCAATCCATATAACACTTGAATATATATGCCTTTGTGATAATAATAAAGTTATAATTAAAAGGAATCATCCTACTTTAAATTAATGGTTAGTTATAAAAAAATTTCTTATAGTTTTATCTTCATTTCATTCCCTTTTTATATTTTCATAAATTATATTTTTTATCTTGTAATTTATATGTTTAATAACAATTTATATCCTCAACAATGTATTTTATTTCATTCGGGATAGAAAATGTAAGTTATAAAAGTATAGAGATAAAATAAGATATAAATCAAATTATCAAAGTACTATTTTTCTAACTATGCCTTAAAATTAATAAAAATAAATTTATTCAATGGTACCAACCTCTTTCTTAAAAAATTACAGTCAAAGTCTATCTTATTAATGTCAACACCATCAATGGTACCAGCCTCTTTCCTAGGTGGTGAATAGAAACAAATCCTGATAATTAAGGATATTTATCATTATCTAATATAAAACTAGACACAGTCTGCAGCAGCTTGTATCCATCCAGTTTGAGGTCCTCTTTCTTCACGTAAAAAATCAAGAAACGCAGCTTACGTGTTGTAGGCTATGGAGATGTCTGCTTGGATCTGATCCAAATTCAGTCCAGGTTCTGTCCATTTTAAGGTTTTAATTTTACAAAAAGAAAGACAAGGAAAAGGAAAAAAAGTTTCTTTTAGATGAGTTGAAACTTGAGATAGAAGAAACTTTTTTTTACATTTTAAACATGTTTTTAAAAAAATTAAAAATTTTTTATTTTAAATTAATATTTTTTTGATATTTTTAAATCATTTTAATATGCTAATATCAAAAATAATTTTTTTTTAAAAAATATATTATTTTGATTTATTTTTAAAATAAAAATATTTTAAAAAATAATGATAATTATAGTTTTAAACCGATTATAATTTTTTTTTTTAATTTAAATAGCTCTGGATGCACAGCTCATAGACTTAAGATTCCAACGCTGTGTCCTTTTCTATGCTCCTATAAGAAGTGATTTATGTGCGACATTTGGAAGCACTGACAAATGATTTTTAACTTCTACGATGTTATGGACAGATTGTGTTTGTTATATATATAATTATCATTTAAAAAAAAATATTAAGTAATATCCGATGATGAAATTAAGGATATAAAATAATATTAAGATATAAAGTGTTAAATGTGTTTAGTAGGTTTAAAGACAATGAATTAATTAGAATGGATCCTATAGAAGATTAATTTATATCTTAAATCAATTTAAAATAAAAATATATGCAAATCAATGGGCCTCAAACGCAAGGCACAAGATAAATAAATAAAAGTTAGACATGTAAATTAAAAAAATAAGAGAGAAAAATAAAAACCAAAAACTTTTTTGCTTAACAATTTTTTTTTACTCCTCTCTCTTGGAGGGCAATCTTCAACACCCTAAGTGCTCTATGTCAAAAAACATCTCAACCCAATAGCTTCAGCTATTAAGTAAAGTTCCAAGATATGATTTATATTATTTTGTAACACACTTCCTCAAGTAAAAATCATTTGAACTTAAAATTTGTATAGGCTCGTATTATTTTATACTTAATTTTTATCAAATAAATGGAAATGCTAAGATTCGAACTCGTGATCACTTGGTCAGTAATGTTCTAATACAATGTCAAGGAACCATCTGAACCTAATAGTTTAAATTGTTAAATAAAATTCTAGGATATAATTTATATTATTCTTTAACACTACACTCTTTGTAAATATTTTCTTCCTTTCAATTTTGTGTGCTAAATAAGGGCAAAGGAGGTGAAAAATTTACTTCATCTCCTTTCCTTATGTACTAAACATAATCTAACGACGAAGTTATGAGGTTATCAAGAGGTGAGGATTTCTTTGATTTTTTTTTAAAATAAACTATATATAAAAAATATTTATGCAGTAAATTAATTTTTTAGAATAAAAAAAAACATTAAATACAAATATATAAAGAGATTTCATTATCGCTAAACATCCATATGAATTGTATCGAGAAGTATAAAATAAGAAAACGAGATTATTGTATTCTTCTTTTAATTATTTATTGAATGATCTTATGCAACATCTTTTCACCACACAAAAATCATCGAGTTTTTAACGATAGCATAATAGCTTTGACCTGACTTCTTGATTATGTCAATCATTGATATAGTTTTAAGATAGTATACATGCTTTGCAATTCAAAATGTTTTTAAATTCAAAATACTTCAATTCATATCTTAAATATAATTTTTATTCTATAAAATACATAGATAAAAAATAAATTTAAGCATATAATTACCATTAACAATTTTTTCAATTAATATTTATAAACAAATAATCTCAGGAAGTAACTATTTTAAGTTATATAAGTTTTAGAATCACTTAAAATTTATATAATTATTAATTTTAAGACTTGTAGGATTAGTCGGGATATATACAAATTGAATTGAATATCTATATTAATATAAAAAAATATTCATAAATAAACAAATATATATGTGTGCGGTCTTATAATTTTTCTTAGTGTGGGGGCGGCTCCACCACAAGTGTTAATAAGCTATTAATTTTTAAGTCCTCACTGTATAGTAGGTAGTCTAGATTAAATGTTAGAACAATTTTTTTTAATTTTTTTTTGTTATCAATCGATCATCACTTTTCCTTATCAATAGGGGTTACGAAATTTTAAGGTTCGACCTTATTGCCACATGTGACATATTGGTCTCGTATGTGCAGACACTAGACCAAATGTGGAAATCACATGTTCCTTTGTACATGCAGTGGACCGTATCCAACAACTAACGTCGTTAATAAGATTAAGAGGAGGGAGGAGGTAATACGGGAGGTACTTGAACGGGTTACGTTTTAAGTTTGTTTTTTAATAATTATAAGTTTGAGTTTTTATAAAATTATTATAAATTTATATAATTATTAATTTTAAAATTTATAAAATTAATGGAGGTACATATAAGTTTGTTTAAATATCTACGTTAATAAAAAAAATTAGAAAAGGGAGAAATTTAAGAGGGTTAACAATAATTTGGATTTCATGCTTATCCATTACAAGCTTGATTGTAAGCGGGGCTGGCTAGATTTTTATTTTTTTATTTTTTTTATTTTTAAATTATTTTAATATATTAATTTAAAAAAACAAACTTTTACTATAATACCGAAAGCTATGTGTGTGTGTGTATATGAAGAAACTAAATAAAGCAATGTTTGAAATGACCATAAATTTGTCGTTTTAGGTACAGCGATTTCGAGACGAAAGGAAGTGGGTAGGCAAGCAACATCAATTTGATCCGACTGCGAGTTCCACTTATTGTTGGAAAATCTTGAAGGACTCGTGCGCTTAGAGACAAGTAATGCAGAGACAGGCAACGATCTTATCGTGTTTAGCCAAAAAGGAGACATTCTTTGTGGTCTGGATAATTTGCTCACACAATCACTCTCCATTTATAAAATTCCAGTTGATTAAAGCTTGCTCACTAGTGGATCCGGATTTTTATTTTTATTTTTATTTTTTTTACACGGTAGGAGAAAGCTTCAAATTTCTAAGCCTGAAATCTCTTTAAATTTGAAATCTTCAAGTTTAGCCAATGGGCTGCTGTCGTCCACACAAACGTGTCAGGGTTTTGTGCCCTTTAAGTCCAATATCCTCTTAATGGGCGGGATGGGTTTGATCAGAGCTATGTTTTGCGGCTGAGTATTGGGCTTCAGGTGGAGTTGGACAAATGGGCTTAGCCCAAGATATATAACGGTAGAAACGTTCAGATTTTTTCTTCTTTATTCGCAACACTGGATATGCATACTTCAAACCGGAAAAACATAAAGCCAGAGTGAGCATGGACAGAAATCGATTCAAACGACGGTCCATGTTTCAAACTTGCAAATTTAAGTACAATTCTCATAATTCACCGTTTCTAATTTATATTTTTAAATTATTTTTTTCATTTTAAGAAGGTTTAACACGGATTGAGACCATACTATTCATCGCATTGACTCGTATCCAAAAGCTCCCATCAAAAGCAAAATTCGCAGGTGGTGTTGAATTTCAACCAGGTAAAGGCAGCAGCTGCAAGAACTGGAGCCGCAAAAAATGTTTACAGGCTTACGTCCTCAAAGGGCTGCAGTGCAATGCCACTAACCGGTTATTCACACATCCCGATCCAGCCAATCTACCAAAACTGCTTTCCTAAAACGCAAGTGCTATCACGCATGAATTGCAGAGCCCTTGCAGTGCCAACACATCGTGTGCAACAAGCACGGTAGCTTGTAATAAGCAAAAGATTACAACTTCAAAACAAAAAACCACCTTATTTCCCCATTCTTGCAGAATAATGAATAGACTGTTTTTCATCTCGTGAAGCAAGAGTTTGTAACCAATCAAACTAAGAGCTGGATGTCGCAACTCCGACTCATTACAAAATGAATGGGGGAGAGACGACGAGGAGGAAGGTAAAGAACACAACTTAGGGTCCGCGAGCAGGGGTCAAACAGAAACAGGCAGATGCCTGGTCTTCAGGTATCATCCCTCCTCCCTTGCTTGTATCAACCGCTTCTAACATTTTCACCACCTCAGCCATTTCAGGGCGTTTTTCTGCATTTCCATCCCAGCATTTTCGCATGACATTTGCAAAAGAACTTGGACAACATCTTGGAATCTCTGGCCGTAAATTCTGCCAATGAAATCATGAAGCATGAATTTCCCAATATTTGATGACCTTTGGCAGGATGCTAGATCTTAAGACCTCGAACAAAGTTTTAGCAAGAGAACAAAATGTTTTCATAAAAAGATATCAATTCTCTCGAGAGCTTTACAGCTAACTAAGCTCAGCCTTTTCCTCCCTTGCTTGTAAAAACCAATAAAGGCATTTGAAAGCATTACGAGGGATATCCACAATTCCATATTGCCATTTTGCTAAAAGTAGCTGGGATGCATCAATGCTGTACAATAAATTAGTTAGAAGGGCATATGCATCACTGAGTTTGAAAGAAGAAATGGACCTGAGTCATTCATGAACTGCTGACAATGGCTCCCTCACATGCGAGATGCCAAATCACATGTCATGTGGATAACAATATGGTCACAAAATTCTTTCCTAAATCCATTAGTTATGAGCGGTGATAACAATTATTTTGAGCCTCCTCAGGTCACCATACAACCAAAAGAAAGAAAGAAAAGCACGAACAAGAAAAATAAGAAGAAGAACTAGGCATGAGGGCTTGCTTAAATTACAAAACTAACCTGTCGAACAACAGCAGAGGAGACATCAGCGAAGCTAAGATTAGGGTAAGGCATGTCACAACAATATATTTCCCATAAGCAGATGCCAAAGCTGTAGACATCACATCTTCTGTTATACGGTTTGCCATCAAGAACCTGCATAAAGTATCAGGTTAGATAGTTGCAATTAAATAACATTTCAAATATGCAAATTCAATTGCATCCCGTGTCCATATGGTTATAAATTTATAATTAACAGAAAAAACACGCCCTCACAGATTCCATATTGAACATGGCACAAGGATTGATTTTATCATCCTTACACATCATTTATATGCATTTCTGGACTTGTTTATATAACCAACACTTGTTAATATACAAAATTTTCTTTATAAACCACTTCTGCCTAGGGAAGAAAAGGTTTTGTTAAAGCATGAAATACCTCTGGGGCCATGTATCCAAGTGTGCCAGTTTCACCAGTCATCTCACATGGATTCTGAGCTTCAACACGGGCAACACCAAAATCAGCAATTTTGAGATTTCTATGAGAATCTAGTAACATGTTTTCAGTCTTGACATCACGATGTACAATCTTCTTTGAATGTAGATAGCTAAGACTGCAAATTAGTAAAACTAGTCTGTAATTTAATTTTTTTTTAGGGAATTTTTCAATAAAAGAAAATTAACAAAAACTAAAACTCACCCCCTAGAGAGATCCAAAGCAAGTTGGATCACAACCTTAAAAGCAAGTTTTTTTCGACTATTTCTTATCAAGTAGTTTTTAAGCGTCCCACCAGGGAGATACTCAACAACAACACAGCATGCCCTAGCAGGAAGGGAGATGTAACCATCAGATGGGTTTTTGGCAGGAATTTTCAGGTTTGAAGTTCCCATTGATGCTCCAACAAACTGTTAAAAAAAATAATAATAAATAAAGGATCAGAAATAAAAATAACACAAATGATAAGCTTATGGTAACAACTAGAATGACTGGGAGGATGATCCTTCAAGCATATGGTTTCAACTCAAAAAATTTTCTTAAGTAGCAAAGCATTTTTCCCGTTGATGTATGTCAAAATTTACATATAGTTTATGAATTCCATGCACTATGATAAGATACAGAAATATAACTATGTTTAAAGCAAAGTGTCAAGAAAACCATGCTTGCCAAGAGGAACCTGTAATGTAATTACTGGTAAGGTAATACAAGATGGACAATTGCATGACCCAAAAAAGCCAACTTTCATGTAACATGATGCTCATAATAAAATGAACATAACAAGTTTAAGAATGAGTTCGTACTTTTGTAACATTAGGATGGTCAAGCTTGTGCCAGACAGCAACCTCTTGCTGAAATGATGCCCGCACAGCAGTGGTTTCAGCAGTTGTGGCAATACCATCCTCCCCCCAGTCCAACATTTTCACTATAACATCCAACAACAGTTCAGTGAGGGATCAACATCAACATGCACAGTGCTGAATGCTAACAATCTCTCCAATTGAAACAGACCGCAGTTTCATCAATGCTTATCAGGAGTTGTAATGAAAAGATTTTGCAGGCATTAGATATCAAACAAACCAATTCAGACAGAGAATGGCAAAATTTTCTGAACTTCCAATGACTTCTTGAGCAAGACAAGGAGAAATTAGAGAGGCACGTAAACATCCTAAAATCATTGCATGATAGTCAATGATCAAAAGATGATAAATTTCAAAGGCATTGCAAATTTAATGATCACAAGCAAAGTTCTTATAAAGTTATAATGGATAATCCAAACGAGGATGTCAGCTTATGAATCCTTTTCTTGCGCCCCCCCTCCCAACTAAAAGAAGAGATGCTCCCACCTCCCAAGCCTGAAATACTAATGAAGATGAATGGTTTGCCTTGTTACTTTTTTCTGTTACCCCCAATCCAGGCAGGCAGCTTAAAAGGGACACATTCAAAAGTAGCATACAAAAGAATACGCAAGGGATAGGGAAAACTGTTTCCTAGGATTAGCGATAAAATGATAAGGCAACAAAGGAAATCCATTTCAATATGTCGTTGCGACTACAATGCCTGGCAAAACTTTATATTCATTTCCACATACGTGCAACAAAATTTAGATCATGTTAATAAGCAGCAGTATAAAGGCAACTCGTAACAAAGATTTGGAGGACAGGCAAAACACAATATCGTTATTTACTGTATAGCATGACCTTTACAGAAACAGAAACCAAACAAAATTAAGAACTCTGAATATCAAAACACTAAGAACCATCACGTAAGCATGAAAAGACACGGAAATACAAAATGAGCGCTGGGAAACAGAGATCAATGACCTGCAACATCTTGGTTATCATAAGTACCACGATACACGGTCCCAAAAGTACCACGGGCTACCTCGTGCCTTATTTCCAATTTAGACGAATCAATTTCCCACTCTTCTTTAGGCCTTTGGATTTCGGTGTTCCTTGACCAAACCCTGCTCAGGTGCTTCTCAAGCTGTGCATCCAAGCTTTTGAGATCGATTTTATCAGCTCGAAAAAACATATCTTTGCCACTCACACCTCCTATACCTTTCACCTTTGAATTGGCACTACCTTCCTGGCTATCCGGTTTCTTCTCTGGCATGACATCACCAGCATCACCGCTTGTTTTTGAATCCATTGTAAAGAACCAAATACAAGACAATAGCCGCGAATCCCAGAGACAACCTTAAATTCTAGACGACAATCCTAGAAAAGTAAAACAAAAAAACTTCAATTTTTCATCATCATACTCATTGCCTTCGAATTCCCATGAACTGATCAAGATTTGTAAATCGAATAAGAAGAGATTGAATCTGCAAAGTTATATTTTATTGAACCTTTGGAGAGAAATATATACAGATGATTACATGAGTAACTGTTAAAAATAATAAAGCTATTCAATGCTACAATAATGCAGAATTCTAAGAGATTTGATTTACATTTAATGAATCATAAAAGGAAATAAATACATGAACAATAACTGTTAAACATATTGCAGCAGATTAACCTTCCAACACTCCCCCTCAAGTTGGAGAGTGGATGTCTTGCAATCCCAACTTGCGGACCATAGGAATGAAGAATTCCTTTCCCAATGGCTTAGTCAAAATGTCGGCTAGCTGATTTTCAGAACTCACAAATCTTGTTTCTACAGAACCATCTTGAATCTTATCCCTTATAAAATGACAGTCCATTTCTATATGTCTCGTCCGTTCATGAAAAATAGGATTCGCTGCAATGTGTATCGCGGCCTTATTATCACAATACAATAATGCTGATTGTTGATGCAACACACCCAAATCTTTAAGTAAGCAACGAAGCCACGTTAATTCGCAACAAGCTCCTGTCATAGCACGATATTCTGCTTCAGCCGAAGATAGAGACACTGTCTTTTGTCGTTTTGATCGCCATGAAATCAGTGAGGGACCTAGGAATACGCAGTATCCTGTGGTCGATCTTCTCGTAAGTGGGCATCCTGCCCAATCAGAATCAGAGTAAGCTCGCAGTCTGAGATCACTGGTTGCGGAGAAGAAGAGGCCTTGACCAGGAGCAGATTTCAGATATCTCACCACCCGTAAAGCTGATTCCCAATGATCCTTTCGGGGTTGGTGCATGAACCTGCTTAATATGTGAACAGAATATGTAATATCTGGCCTTGAAACCGTGAGGTATATCAACCTCCCAACCAATCGCCTATATCGCTCTGGATTTTTGAGTAACTCACTTTTATCAGACAATTTTAGGTTGCGTTCCATAGGAGTATTGATGGGAGCTGCTCCCAGCAAACCTGCATCCTTAATAATTTCCAATGCGTATTTTCGTTGAGAGATAAAAGTACCAGCTTTGGATGTGGAAATCTCAATACCAAGGAAATATCTCAGTTTACCAAGATCTTTAAGATGAAATTTTCTATGCAGGAATTTCTTGATATCAGCTATGCTCACGGGATCATTACCAGTAATTAAGATATCGTCTACATATATCAAAAGAACAGTAAATGACTTGCCTTGCTTTCTGATGAAGAGAGAATAATCGGCTTTTGACTGTTCATAACCAGCTGATTGTATGGCCTCGGAGAATTTGGCAAAACCATTGCCGTGATGGCCTGCTTCAACGCCATACAATGATTTGTGTAGACGGCAGAATAAGTGTTCCTCCCCCTGTCTTCGAAGCCCAGGCGGTGGAGACATGTAAATTTCTTCGTGAAGATCACCGTGGAGAAATGCATTATTGACGTCAAGTTGATGAAGATTCCATCCACAGGGGCAGCAGCCAGAGCTAATAGACACCGAACTGAGATGATCTTGGCCGTTGGGGAGAAAGTATCCTGATAATCAATGCCAGCTAATTGTGTGAAACCCTTCGCCACAAGCCATGCCTTGAACCGTTCAATTGACCCGTCTGAGTTATGCTTGACCTTGAAAACCCAACGACAACCAATCGGGGTCTTACCAACTGGGAGAGGGGTGAGTGACCAAGTGCCATTGGCTTGGAGGGCTTGTAGTTCGGTTTGCATGGCTTGTTGCCATTCGGGATGAACAGCGGCCTCAGAGTATGATTTTGGTTCCGTGACAGTTTCAATTTTAGCCACAAAAGAGTGATAAGCAGGATTATATCTGTGGTATGAAACGAAATTGGACAGTGGGTATCGTGTACCTTTGATCGGAGCTGGAACCGTGGGGGTCGATTGATCGGAGTAAGCAGCGGAGCAGAAGTAATCGGCGAGTTTAATTGGAGGAACAATTTGGCGGCTGGAGCGACGTGGGGCTGCTGGAGGTGAAGTTGTAGGTACTGGAGAGGTGTGGGTTGGGTCAGGTTCAGGCGAGATGAGGGATCGGAGGGGTATTGGTTCAAGCGGTGGAGACGAAGATTGTGGAATTGGATTTGGGGAAGTTTGTGTGGATGACAGGTCGTTGGCTGGAGAGGGCGTGGACTCGGTTTGGATAAGTGGAGAGGGGCTGGGCTGAAGGTGATGATGTAATGATCGGGAGTTTTGAGCTGAGGTGAGAGTTTCTGGGCTGGGCCGAAATTGAGGCTCAAAAGGGATCATGGGGCGGGGCTGGAAGCGGGAGGGGTCCAGATTTGTGGGTTGATGAGTTTTGGGCAGAATAATGGGGCACATGGGAAGGGTTGACCGTGGCATATGGAAAAATATTTTCATGAAATTTTACATCCCGGCTAGTAAAGACCTTTTTTGTTGATAAATCAAATAAACTTGTATGCCTTTTGACCGATTGGATATCCAATGAAAAATAGAAGGAATGGCGCGTTTGGTCAAATTTATGAGAAGTGTGGAACATTAGTGGCATAAGTGAGACAACCAAAAACGCGAAGATGAGAGTATGAGGGTGGTTTGGAATAGAGAAGTTCAAAAGGTGTTTTGAAAGAGAATAACCGGTGAAGGTAGCCGATTAATTATATGGACACCGTGAGGGCACATTCTCCCGCAAAATTGTGAAGGGGAGTTTGAGCATGGAATTTTAAAGCACGGGCAACTTGTAAAGATGTGTCGGTGTTTGCGTTCCACTACCATTTTGTTGAGGAGTGTAAACACAAGAAAGTTTTGAAAAATGACACCTTTATCTTGAAAAAAAAGATCGAAGTGAGATAAATTCTCCAC
This sequence comes from Populus alba, assembly GCF_005239225.2. Classification (NCBI taxonomy): domain Eukaryota; kingdom Viridiplantae; phylum Streptophyta; class Magnoliopsida; order Malpighiales; family Salicaceae; genus Populus; species Populus alba. Next base: position 10,898,372 of record NC_133291.1, read on the forward strand.
CATTGTCACTTCGAAAAATTTTTAATGCGAGATTCAAATTGAGTGAAAATATAACTGAAGAAATGTTGTAAAATTGATTGTGCTTCAAGTTTTGTGACGCATTAAAATATCCACGGTAAAACGTGTATAATCATCAACAATGGTGAGAAAAATAATTAGCGCCAGAAATAGATGAATGTCGATAACGACCCCAAATGTCACAATGTATAATATAAAAGGCTTGGTAGATGAAATAGTACTAGTACCAAAAGAAGACGACTTTGCTTAGCCAAAGGACATATGTGGCAAGCATTTTTTGACTCAACGGAAAAATTTCAAAAAAATTTAGCGAGAAAACTTAAACGGGAAGCGTGAGACATGTCCTAGACGATTATGCCACAGGTCGGTAGAGGAGAGGGTAAGGTAAGCATGCAGGATGATTTGTGGTTGAGGAAGGTTTGGTAGGTTCTTTTTTGTCGCTAGTGCCACCAAATAGTATAGGCCGTTTCGCTGTTTACCCAAACCAATCGTCCTCTCGTAGCCAGATCCTGCAAAATACACCAATAAGGGAGAAAAGTCACTGAACAGTTCAAACTTCCTTGTCAAACGACTTACTGACATCAAGTCGACTTTGAATGTAGGACGATAAAACATCATGCAGATAATAGACTGAATTTAAGGGTAAAGACCCTTTTTGCAATAATATCTGCTTTGTCTCCAACTAGGTAACAGTACAGGTGGTAGTGAGCAGTCCTTATTTTCATTCATATTCAGATGAAGGATGTGATATGGTCGGTAGCCCCACATCAATAATCCAGTTATGGTTATCAAAGTTCAGACAAACTTGGCTTTGTTACTGCATTGGCTTTTGAGCTAGAACTGTCCTCATGATTATTTAGGAGTGACAAAAGTTTGCTTGAGTTGAGTTTCTGACAACGAACCGTGGCCTTACTCATCTTTGGTGGGACATTTCAGATAACCTGGTTAGCTAAGGGAAAACCATTGTGTTGATTTCCAATTGAGTGCTGATTTCCAAATCGTGCTTTGATTTCCAATCGGGTACCCATTCATCCTCGCTTTAGGTGTCTCGGTGGATACCCATTTAACTGGAAACACTTTTGCACCCAATGCCCCATTTCTCCCACAATGGGTGCACTGGGGTCGTCCCTTTCCTGACCCAAAACGGCGCCGATCCTGGTCAAAACGGCGTTCTCCTTGTGGTCGAGTATCACGAGGCTGAGAGAGGCGATTCACGGTAGTGTTGTGGGCGATCTGTTTCTGAGATAAAATTTTCTTTTCGCTTGATTATTATAACGTACTGCCATGGCAGTAACTCCCACCCATCTCCGTTTTGTGCAACGCTGAGAAATCGTTTCGCTTCATTGGTCTTCTTGACATACACGAAGAATAAGCTTGGCGAATGGAATGGCAGAGGATTCATCAGCAAGATTTGGCCTCGAATTGCAGAGTAAGAATGTCATTTAAACCCATTAAGAACTGCATTAAAGTCTTTGTTGGTTTCTGCCCTGCGTCTCCATGTGTTGTGTCTGTGGTATGAGCCAATTCATCCACAAACCTTTTTAATTTCGTGTAATCATGAGGAGATGGAGAAGCCTGCTCCTCTGTCGATCGATATGCAATGTCCCTCTCGAATTTCAAATATGCGAGGGCGCATTGCTCTGTGAAAACGTTGTCCGTGTGTAAATCTTCCCCAGTACTTCAATGTGTCGGAGGGATACATAGAATAGTACACTATCTGCTAAATTTCAGGGATTCAATGTTATTAGATGATCCAGGAATGGAACCATTATCATTACATTCGTGACCAGGTAGCATAGCCTTCAGGATCAGTCTGTTCTGAAGGAATTTTCAATAGAAGCGATTGATAAAAACCGAGTTTGTTCTTTGAGTTTGTGGGTCGAGATGTCCATAGCCCTTCTTCCCACCCAGAAATAATTATCTTCCATTTCAGTTGATTTGGAGACAAGGATGTAGAGGCTGGAATGATCCGAGCTGATGGGTGAAATAATGGGTTTTTGGATGTCAGATTTGCAGAAGTTTTGAATGGCAAGGTCTGATTTGGGGACGAAATCTAGATGGAGCTGCCCGATGGTTGCTGGGGGACTTGAATAGTATTGATTTTCTTGGATTGGCCATGACAGTGAAGAGCACACTTTCGTGAGAATGTTTATGAAGGATTTTGAAGTGCAGAATTTATGATTCCTTAGAATATTCAATTTACTTGTATGGGCATCCTGATACCATGTAAATCGAATTAATGAAAGAGGATTGAATCTGCTCTTTAAGTAGTTAGTATTTTATTGAACCGTTTGGAGGCAGAAATATATATAACAGATGGATTACCATGAGTAACTGTTAAAAATAATAAAGCTATTCAATGGCTTACCTAAATGCAGAATTCTAAGGAGATTTGATTTACATATTATGAATCAATAAAGAAATAAATACATTTGAACAATAACTGTTAAACATTATTGGCAGCAGATTAACACTGTCCAACAAGAATTTGAAGATCAAAACAGGGAAAAGTTTCAAAATTCTTATGCAAATTACAAAATTAAATGTGCAAAACAAACCCCTCTCTAAGATAAATTACTATCAAAGATAGCAAATGAAAAGTTTTGAATCAAGTAGAAACCCAGTCTTCACCAACACCCAAAATCCTATTCAAGTTCCCTTCCCATATCTGACCTTAATAACCAAAATTTCACTTGATTTTGTAATATAGATTGCCTACCAATCAGAATTTGAGAATAAAAACTCTTTGTTAATGAATTGACCCCTTACATTGGTTCAAAAACTAAGATTTCCCATCATCGGGACTGTATTTATAGTCTTTATTTCCCAGTCATCCGAACGAAACAAACTGCGAACTAAAAACAAAAGGTAAACGCCTAAGAAAACAAACCCAATTCCCACATTATTCTAAAACAAAGCCAATTAAAAATAAGAAATGACCCAGAATTCAAAAACTAGCAAAATTCGGAAAAAATCAAAACTTATGTACAATAAAATAATAAATAATAATAATAAGACCCAGGCACGCATGCATAGCAAGCAAAAACCGTATAAACTAAAAAAAATTAACCAAAAAAAGTCAAAAGATAGGGGCAAGTTAAAGCTTTGACTTTGAATCTCTCTAGAAAGGGATACGAAGGGCAAGGATAGAGTCGGTGAAGGCTCAATGATATCATATTCACCATCATCAACATTCCCTTTGTTTTCTTCCACACAATATAAATGGAAGAAGAGAAGAAGGTTTTTTTGTGGATGGGATTTCAAAGAAAAATATTAGCCTAGAATAATCGAACAAAAAATAAAGCGACTGTTATTAACCAAATAGAGTGGAGAAGGCGTGGGAAGCGCCGAGGTTGGCAAAAATACGGCCTGTTGGAGAGAGAGAGTGTGTTTCTAAATATAGCATCGGAAATTGTGTTTAAAAGAAAAGTAAATCAAAGTACAAAACCAATGTACGAATACCATGTCCCTGTGCACTCTGGTTTTGATATACACGAAAAACAAATCCGACCATCCAAGACATGTTAGTATATCTCCAAGGAAACAGGATCAAGTTATAAATAAGTTGGCTAACTTTACGAGTGATTTGCAACCATAATTGTTCAAATAATCTTTAGTCCAAATCGATTTTGATTCTATATGGGTTGGAAGTTTTCGATATGTCGAGTATTTTTACATTTTTCAAGCGGATATACTACTAACTTGTCTTGGATATACGATTATAGGATTATGAAAAGTGAAGGGATAAGAAATGATTTTCAGCCCTTTTTATCTAGAAAATCTAAATCTATCATAGTGGATTTTCGGAGCCACCAAACCATATCTTATCAGCAAGGATAGGAAATGCTGCTGTGTTCATTTGTCTTTTTTATACATCAACTTCAAGATAATTAATTGCTGCAAACATCATGATGTTTTTTTAAGAAAAAAGAAAGTAAAACGTAATATGAGGAATTAATGTAAATGTTTCCAGATTGATAAAATCAAATTATTAAAGTAAAATGGTAAGTAAGAAGTCAATTAAAATTTTTTACTTGAATTGTGGCTTTGTACTACTTTGATTCTGTTCATTAATTATTTTTTAAAGTATTTTATTTATAAATATGTTAGAATAATATTTTTTAACCTTTTAAAATTTATTTTTGATAACATTAATTATATTAAAATGATAAAAAAAATTTGAAATTAAAAAATCAATTTTTTTTAAATACTCTTAAAAGACAAAAATAAACAGGTAAAGCTACTATGAGCCGTAAATATTGAAATTAGACAGTCACATGTGAGATCTTCTTGTCACTGTCAAAGTCGAACAGTGAATATATATCTTAATTAATTTATCGTAAATTAACACAACAATTACTAATATTCAGCTGGATTCATGTCCAGACTCGGCAGTCCTATAATTTCACTGTAAAGACCAATATTATGGTATTGCCGTCAACTAAAACAACAGTAAACTAGGGATGTATAATTTATAACATTTTGTTAACAAGAGGCATGAATCTCAACATGAGAATGCTTGTAAATATATTCTGAGTGGCTGCTTCTGGGCATTCTGATGAAGCTCTATCATTCCCAGAAGGCCAAAACTGTAGACACGGAATGCTTGGGTTGAGCTTAGAAGTTAAATATCTAATTATCAAGTCAAGAAAAAACAATCACGCATGCATGCATATATGTACAAGAACTAACGCCGGGGAGTTTTAACGCAGATTTGAACTTTGAATTGTTTCTCTATCTGTCTTCTTTTCTTGAAGTTAGACGAACCTGGTCTAAATTAAGCCAGGTAAAGTGAGAGATTAACGTCCTTGAAGAATTTAACCAGTTGAAAGTTTCGAGAGGTGTCTTCAGTTTATGCAGCCAGCATCCTTTAATTGTGCATATCAGGCAACAAATTCAGACAATCTCGATTGGAAAAAAAGAATAAAAACAATGAGATTTGTGGCAGTGGATCTGTTAGGGAAGCGAGTGTAGCAATTAGGTTTTGAAGCGTAATGATCATTGTTTTTAAGATATTAATTTTTTTTATTATATTTGTTTTAGAGTTAAAGTTATACAATTCATGGTATAGCACTATAGCCAAGTCTTAAAACTCGTAGATAATAACTTTTATAATTTTTTTTAAAAAGTTTTATTTTATTTGCGATGAACGTAAATAAAAATTTTGTAAGGAAAAACAGGTTGAGAAGAATATTATTTTTTTAATTGATCATTTATGTCAATATCAAACTGATATTTATAAAAAAAAAATAATACATTTTCAAAACTAATATTTTTGTGTAGAAATTTAAAGGCATGAATAGTGTCTATAGAATTTAATTTAAATGGCACACTTAGACCAATATATATAAATAGAATTCAGGATGCAATTTTTTTAATTTAAATTAAAAAAAAAATAACTTGACAATAGGTATCATGCATGATTAATTAATTAATTTTAAAAATAAAAATTATTGATTCGGAATTTCTTTCCTTCCGTGTAGGATAGAATTCTTAATTTTATTCATCTAACATTCAAACTATTATAACAGTGGAGTTATGCTTGAGCCTACAGAATGAAATTATGGATCGGATTTTTGAATGAGCCTGGAATTTGCTAAGATCACATGCATGTTCATAATAGTTTGAATATTAGATAAATAAAAAGAATTCTAAGCCACAGTTATGACCATGCCAATTAAACTAGTAATTATGATAGAGCTTTGCCTGTGTTGAATTCAAAGCCATTCATTCCATGTGCCATTTATTTAATGTCAAGTGTTAATAAAAATATATTATGATTGTTGCTAAAATCAAGACAAATATCTCATAATATATATAACAATGACACTTAATATAAGAGTCGTTATAAAGTATATATATTAAAACATTTATTTTAGTAAGTTCTTAGACAAATTTCATTAAGAGTTAATTAATTTTATTGCAGTGGGGTCTTGTGTTGACAGTTTCAAACATGGCCAAATTAAGTGTATTTAAGAGAATTGAAGGGCAGGTCTTTCTGTTTTTTCAATATATTTTTTGAATTATTTTTCATTTATATATTAATTAATATTTTTTAAAGTATTTTTAACATTACTATATTTGCATCAATATTAAAATAAAAATAAATTTTAATTTTAATTTTAATAAATTTTTAATTACAAAAATATTTTTTACATAAACACAGCTACATCACTTATAAAACATACACAACTTGAATGATATAGTAATGATTAGACTTTTATATGGGTTTATGTTGAGACTATTTGATATTGTGGTAATAATTTTTTTAAAAAATATTTTTTATTATGAATATATTAAAATATTATATTTTTAATGTTTTAAAATTTATTTTTAACATTACTATATTTGATCTAAAAATAATATAAAAATCTTTTTAAAAAAATATTTTTCAATCACAAAAACAAAAATGAAATTGGTCCTGAAGCTTCAGATTTTCAATTGGAGTTCTCCTATTCCTGGATCTTGATAGACTTTATCAACGTTAGTTCACGGCTTTAACTCCATCATCTTCATTGTTGATTTCGAAAGATTCATGTGCCTACAGGTGTGCGTCTTTGTTTTCTGGGTTAACAACAAAAGTGCCTCTTGATATATATATATTCTCGCTAACAATGCTACTCTTAATTGCTAGATTGTTTAGATCAACTTTAACTTTAATCTTCTTATCTGATAGTTTTGATATTGTTGCTTTTTTCGTTCATTTTCTTTCGAGAATAGTTCCTAGATTCGATGGCATGCACAAGAAATTCTAGCATGAGATAATTACGACAAAATGAAATCAGTAAAAATAATAACAAGCACGAATAAGAGATATTCTAAAAATAATTAAGTATTGTTGATGATTATTTATTTATTTATTTATTTGTATATATTATTTTTTATTTATTTGATTATATATATATAAATTATTTTAACTTGAATTTTTTTATACTATAGAAATGCATTGAAAAATCCTATATTTATATATTTTTAATAAAAAATAAAAATAGTTAACCCTCAAAGAATCGTGAATCATATAATTAGTTAGATAACTTAACCTTGTGTCTATCTATGTGAAATATAATTATTTGAAATACTTTTAAATGTGATAATATTGAGTATAAAGCTAAAATATACGAGGTTTAAAGAAAAAAATAAAAAGAAATACCATGTCATAAAAAAATGTCATGTGATATTCATAACAAGCCAGACATGATTATTTCTTACATCATGCATTGCTAGCAAGAATTCAGTTTTTTTTTTTTCCCCCTAGACCAGAAGGCCAAGATGTAACATGTGGTCTACGACTACTACTACGAAGAAATAAACTTAGGAGGAGTCAAGGTAAAAAAATATCTGGAAAGAAGGTTTTTTTTTTTTTTTAAAGGGTTTGAAATCAACTCCTTAACAACAAGAAGCCCAAATAAATGATTCCACGAGAATCAAACCATTGCCCGGGTCGGAGGATTGCAAGATCAACAGAGGGTTATGGTGTGTAGTGTTTCCCATGAGTTTTCTTCAGCATTCATATTATTCAAGTACAAAATGAACTGGGGCTCCCAATTATTAACATGGCAGGCAACAGGACACGAATTTCCCATGAGTTTATTCGCATCAAAATTGGGCCTAATGGGTTTTTCAATTACCATGATTGGACTAGTAAGACAGGCCCAATAGTACAGGACTCCTAGAAGCTGAAGGCAATGGACATTTAAAGGATTCCAAGAACATTCCAAGTCCATTGAAATGAAGGCTTCCCTGTTTCAGTTAAATCTTTTTTAAAGAAATTATGCCCCCATCAAAACTTAAATTAATGGCTACCTGACGGTGGCGGACGGATTCCGATGATCCAACTCCACGTTAACAAATACAGTGTGAATATAACTGGCACTTGCAATCTTAATTTTGGCGTGAGTGCATTGTTCATCACACATTATTTCTCTCCTTCGCAAAAAGCCCATCCAAATGGATTTGTATTTTTACTCCTTCGTAGTTCGTGGAAGCTCACCAGCCTAGACGAACTAAAAGTTAGCACTCTGTTTTTTCATCCTCGTCTGGTAGCCTTGTCTGTTTGGAGATCAGGAAAGTTCCTTCAGCAAGATATCAAGGAAAGATCCAAAATCCTGACTAAACCACACAGCTAAAACATTTATTAATAAAGCCAGTCGCCAGAAAAAACTCAAAACCCAGAAAAAGTTTCTAGCAAAGCCCGCCCCACAAGACAAGATACAAATGTTTTGAGGAGCTGGCCGTCTATATATATATATATATATATATATATATATATATTAGTAAAGCTGTAGTCACTAGTAAGACACTGCCTCTCATGATTACTGTACCCGTGACTTTTCTTATGGTCGCTTGCAACTGCAAGAGCATCCCAAATTAAACAATTAAAGTCTTGAGTAGTTGGTCAACTAAACTTTTGTTTAATTCACAGTCTGACATTCAAGAAAGGTCTTAAAAGCCACAGGCCATCTTCTTAGTTTATACATAATTACTATAAAATTGCTTAACTTGGAGATTAAAATATATAAAACATGTGTAGCGGAGTACTCGCCACTATCTTCCACTGATTTTCTTTCCTGCTACGTGTGTCACTTAGGCGTTAATCTCAATGTTAGCAATACTGTCAGCGCAGAGTCTGATAACTACGTGAAAACAAAGCTGTTCTTTCCCGCAAGAACAATAGAACATGCTATAAACTATAAAGTACGCATGTTAGTCGACACTATGATTTTTGGCATGGAGTTCATATTCCAGAGAATGTGGGGAGTTGGGAAAGAACAAATAATTAATGCACTCCTATCCATATTTATCATTATCTCATGAGCTACTTGCTTTAATTTGCCTGAGCCTGTTAGGTCTGGGCTTTCATACAAGGATCGATGGGGTCTCACGTGAAACACCGATCTTCATCCTTGAGGGACCACAAGCACCCTCCCTCTTTAAGGACCCTCCCCCATTGTTACCGCTGCACACCCAACTCTGGGAAAGTGAAAGGCTTCTGTTAGATGAACTTAAGATCATAGAGGCTCAGGTACGTAGTTTACTGGCTTTTCAATGCGCAGCTTAACTCATCCACCATGTTGAAGGGGCGTAAATATGAGTAGGTGATCGAGAAACGAGGGTTTTAAAACTTTAATGAAGGGCCAACAAACACTATAACTAACGTCCTCTGTAGATGTTTTCTTGCTCCTAGCGCACAAACCATGAGTGATCAGGGTTCGTTGACTTCGTTCGGTTCGATTTGAAAATAAGAAGCAACATATATATATGATTGAATTGACGTTAATTTTTATTTTATTTTTCATGTCCGAATCCATATTACACTAAAACTATGATTAGAGTTTATGTTTTTTTTATTTTTTTTTTCTTTCAAAGAATATATGACTTCGAACCAAATTCATTTGGGACGAAGAAAATAGTAATGTTAATATAATTACAATGAATTATTAACCATCCATGCATTTTAAATTATAATAAAAAAGTTTTAACAGTTTCTTAAGAGTTATTTAGAAGTGTAGTACTAATTATTTTTTTAAATAATTTTTTTAAAAAAATATATTAAATTATTTTTATAAAATATTTTTGAAATTGACATATTAAAATACTTTAAAATATAAAAAAATATATATATTTTTTAAAAAAATACCATTTGGCAGCCCTTAATTGGAGAGGGTCCATTGACTGTTATCGGTAGAAAACTGGTTAAGGTCTATCACTACTTCTGGTGGACCAAAAACCTACCTGATAACCTACCTTTTGAAATGTTTGCGCGCCAAAGGCTAATATCCCTAGCTGTCACTATCGTCAGCCACAATTATCCTTTAATTTAACGGTGTTTATTGACCAGTAAGGCTACACCTTACAAGCATCTGGATTGATCTTCCTTATCTTAAATCGTTAAAAATATAGTACTGTCTGTAATTTAATTTTCACACGAACGACCTGGTAAATTTTAAATTTATATTTTAAAAATTATTTTATAAATTTCATAAAGTTATTAAAACTTATATAATTATTAATTTTAAAATTTATAAAATTAATTAAAATACATACAAACTAATTCAGACATTTACATTAATAATAATAATTAAAAAAAAAACAGTAACACTAGTAGATATTTTGCATTTGCAACATTGAAGTAAAAATCTAATGGTCACGGGAAGGATATGCTCACCCAGTTGACATTCAATGCCACCCATTTTTTCCCAGATCAATACGGCATCGTGACACTTTCATATAATACTTAGAACTATATACATTACCAGATTATGGCACATTGCTGGTAGCACCAGCATCAGGAGTATCACGAGCAACATGTTGACTCTGTAAATGATGAGCCAATGTGGCTTTGGCTCTGTAATAAAAAAAAAATTAGAGTTGAAGTGAACACAAATTAATCTGGAGACCTCCTATTTGTATATATTTTACTATAAATCATTATAAATCCTAACTGGTATTAATTAGTATTGTAAACACATCAATGTAGGATTGCATTCATAAATATTTTTATTTAAATATGAACAAATTCTAAAAACTAACTTTTTTTTTTATTTGTGTCTCAAATAATTAAGATGATTTAATTAAGAAATTATGGGCTAATTTAATATAAACTTTCATTAAGAAAAACACATGGATAAATTTTGAGGGAATTAGAATTTCAGAGGGCGGTTGGTTTTTTTAATGAAAATCGGTGTAGAATCAAATGAATGTACTTGAGAAATCAAAGCACGAGAGGGTTACTATATCTACTACAATTCATGGCAATATATAGTCTTGGTGCCCCACTAATCAACCCTCCTCCTGAATCTTTAAACATTTTGTGCTCGATCAATCTCTTCATCGTCACTATTAACATGGGGTTATGATGTTTGTATGAAATGTTTACACGAAATCATTGACACTATCATCTTGTCTTGTCAAAGAAACACATCAATTTAATAATAAATTAAACTATTGTTTCTACTGAAAACAACCTCCACCCAGCTCATCCTAGTCGCGATCCTCTCTCCAGCTCAAGAGTTTTCCTTTTTCGCACACTAAATACTACGCGATAGAAGCAGTGGAATCTAGGTTTTACAAATCATATGTCAATACTTACAAAAAAAAATAAAATATATATAATAACTACTGCTGCAACTCGGGATATTTAAAAGTGTAATAATGATTGTTTTTTAAAGTATCTTTTTATTTAAAAAATATATTAACATAAATTATTTTAAAAAAAATTTTTTTCACATTAATGTATCGAAAATAAAAATTTGACAATCAATCCAACAATATTTTATATTATTGAAATAATTAAATTATAAAAAACTGAAAATAAAACTATTTTAAACACATCTCCTAATAACAATCTTCAAAAAATGAGAATTTCAATTCGAATCATAGATTAAAAAACACAACAATTATTTGATTTTATTAATTCGATAATTAAAAAATAGCCATGGAAACTCCAATATCAGTACCATCACAGACATAAATGTCACGATCTTTTGTTTCAAACAGCTGTCATGAATTTTTATAATTTAATCTCTTTTGCGATGATCTTGGGATAAAGGTTTTTATGATCTCAATTATTGACGAATATCCGACCAATAATGGCATCGTAACGGGGTAATAAAAAGCTGTATCTGTACATAACTTGCTTCGTTTTAAATTCAAATATCACATTTTCTTTACGGTTTTTACGGTGACATAATTATTCTCTGAAAAGTTTTTTTAAAAAAGGACGATCCAAAGTTATATTTGATTATAGAGTTTTGCACGTAACTAGAAAATAGAAGTGGTCGAAGCATGCAGTCAACCGTGTCGGAATTATGCAAGCATGCACATAAGAAAAACATAATTTAGACAGCTGTTCATCATGTATTTACGAAGCTAGACATTTGTTCATACACATGTATAAATTAATGCTCTCGAAAAAATAAATCACTCTTCGGAAAGGCAAAGGATTCCTTAGAGCACTCGTCAATTAAATTCGGAGGTGTAGGTGTGTATTGTTTTTAAAAACCGACAGAAACATCAAGCCCTGAATGGCCTGACATTGTCCGAGAGACAGGCTTGCACCTCTTGGCATTCCGGGGAGCTTCCGTTTGGTGGCATTCCGGGGCTCTGTACAAGGATACGAGGCGGTTACTATCTATAATTGATGTCTGCCATTTTTATTTTATTTTTTTGGCTTCGAATAATTAGAGTCCTGATATTGTAGAATATTTCTGTACTTGACAATTTCGTCACCTTCATCAACACAGAACTATGTTTTTTATTTGGAATGTTTGCACGGGATGATTGGTATCACTAATTTATACGTTATCTTCAATATTTGTTATTGTTTTAACTAAAACCAATCTCCTACCACTCTCACTTGTCAAATGCGTTTGTTGTTATTTGTAGAGTGGGGAAGAATTTGGCTTTTTTCTCTGCTAGATTATGTATATTAAAAAGTGATGACTAAAGATTTTATCAGTATACCTAATATATCTAATGAGTTAATAATTTTTTTGTTATATGTTTTCACTAATAGAAAATATCTTAAGAATAAAATGAGTGTACCAAACATGCTAAATTTAAAGTATTTAGATTTAACACTTAACTTGTTAATATAAGCTTGGTATACATTTTAGTCTAGTTGATCTTTCATTTTAGAGGTAATGATTCCTTTATGTACATAGATGTGTTTAAGATCTTTTAAGGGATTCTTCACTCTTGTCATTTCATTAATGATATGTAAGAGATATTTATCTATCGTTAAAGTTATGAACAAAAAACTTTCTAATTCTTTTTTTTCCTGAAAATAACAAAGTTTGGGTGTCATGAGAATTGCCTGAACCATATAGAAAAAATATTCATAATCTTCATTCTCTATGATATACATACCTGAGACTATAATTTTGTATAATATTATTGTATATTTTTTCTTTACAAAGATACTTATCTGAGTATCTGAGAGTTCCAACACCCATCAATTAGAATTTTTTGCAAGTACTAGCTACAAGCCATTTTGACTTATTAAGTATCAAGTATAAGTTATCAATTATTTTGGCTATAAAAAATAAATAAAATTGCTATGACCAATTAATTAATCTAGAAGCCTTGTTTTTAAATTAGTTAGATTTTTTTTTATCATCATAAAAAAAAACAAGTTTAACCATTAACCTGTATCATCAAACATAAACCAAATAAATTGGACAACCCAACTATTTTTTTTCAACATCATTTACTACTGGGTTTTAAAAAATCCATAAAATAATTTACTTGTTAATTACTATTAAGTTTTATTTATGAAAAAATTGAAATGTATGTTTTTTTATGTTGAATTCATGTATTTAAGAAAATAAACTCTATTACATGATGAATTAAAGGTTAGAGTTATGATTATTTCCAAATTCTTATTTTAAAAAATTAGACAAGGCAGATACTCACAAATTCCAAAATCTAGGCCACATAAAAAAAAATGAGAAAAAAATATAATACCTAATGCAAAATTACTTTATGTTATTTAAATAATCAAGTAAAAAAATAAAATAAACGAGGCTGTTTTTAAATAGCAATATAAACAAAAAAGAGAGAATTCCAAGTTGAAATTAATAAAAACCAACTATATAAATGTCAATCGTGCAATTCGATAAGGATACACCGATATCAATATTACAGGCAATTTTCTTCTTTTTTCTTAATTATAAAATAACTGTCATGTATTAATTTATCATTTATTCTTTTCTTGGATGGTATTGGAAAAAATGTTTTTATCATCGCAGTCACCGATGAATCTGACTAGTAACGGCATCAGAACGGGGCTAATAAAAACCTTTAGCTGTACGTATCTTACCAATTATATATATATATATGCAGATTTCATGTTTTTTTTTTTTTTTTTTCTCGTTGTTGCTTAAAAAATGACCCAATTGTTGTTATTATTATTAGTATTAATAGGATCCTATACTTTATCTACATATCATTATAAAATAGAAATGACCTAAGACAATTAGCCATGGTTGCGATTTGATTTCTTACTATGTGTATCTGTTTTTACCGATATCACCACATTAATATTAATATGATATAAAAATATAAATAAAAATTAATTTTAAATTAAAAAGAATTTAATTTTAAAAAATATAATTTAGAATGCAATTCTATACCAGCTGAAAGCAAGCATGTACATGGAAAACAAAAATTAGACAACGATTCTTATATGGTTAAATTAACATTACTCACTCCTCACTTGTAAATTCAAGAAATTTCAATGTAAATTTTGAGGGAATATAATTTAACTAGTCAATTTTTAAATTTATTTTTTAAAAATCATCAGTTCAAATCTTACATATCTCATGAATATTGAAAGTTTATATGATCATTAATTTTAAAACCCGTTCAAAATTAGTTAAGATATGCTCAAACTGATATAAATATTTATGTTAATAATAAAAAAAAGAAAGAAGCCAAATGTAAATTCAAGAATGGGCAATCAATTTCATTATATTCGAAAAAGAATTACTCCGCAAAAACAGTATTAGTCAAGAGCAGTAGACCCCAAGTAAAAACAACTTTAATAATTTTCAATAGAAAAACGGAAAAAGAGAAATCTCTTACAACAGTAAAGAGAGAGGATACGTTACTTTTTTAAAAGTAAAAGGTAAATCACTCCTCCGTCAGATTCTAGAGGGATTTATTTATTTATTAAAAACAGAGACAGAGACAGTGACACACAGCCAAGTACCTGAAATAGGATAGGAAGACAGTTGTTGGCACTGTGGGGCTGGCTATTATCTATGGTGGTGGGTTGTGAGAGTTGAGAAGAGAGAGTGTGCTGGGTAGAGCCTAGAGGTGAGGTGAAGTGGGTCAATAAAAAGTTATCTCTACGAGAAAAATCCACTCTCTCCCGCTTTCCCGCTCCTTCTCTTGAATCTTTTTCTTTCTTTATCCCCTTCTTTCTAGACAAAAACAAGAGAAGAAAAGAAAACAAACGAAGTGATGGAGAGCCAATGGAGAGAACCGAAACCAAAACAAAACGGTAGTTGTTGCCTGTCAGTGTAAATTCTTCTCTTCTCTTCTCTCCTTAGCTATGCGGAGCAGCTTCTTCTCTGGCAATGGATACCCCAGAGAAGACCCAGATCACCTCTCCTCTTTCTAAGTTCGAGGTAATTCCTTGCCTCTCTTATTCTGATCTCTCTGACCCTTTTGCATTCGTGAATCGTGTTTTTGGTCGTTTTGATTCAATGCATGTGCTTGGGTTTGCTGTCTTAGTGGGTTGACTTGCCTGTGTTTTATCAGAAAAGACTCACCTGGTTTTTCTGGGACCAGAGTCCTGTCTTGTTAGTTTTCTCTGTCTGGATTTTGAGTTTCATGTGGTTTACATCTCTAATTTAGGTTCAATCTTTACAATTTGGTTCTTCCTCGTGTTACCTTCATGTCGCTTGAAATGCTATGAACTGCGAAGTAGCATTTCAATCTTGAGATCTTAATTTACTGTCATTTTCGTAAAAGAAATAAAAAATTTCTCCTGATTTATTGGGATCTATTTGGTGTTTATAACGACTTTTGAAAAATTCTCTCATTTTCTTTTTTATTTTTATGGTCAGTGTAAGAAGGATACTGTATTTTTTTTTTATCTATCAGTAATAGTAACCCTTCTGTCTGAACGAATTTACTTATTTGATTCTAGATCAGTAATTTGGGATCTTGTATTCGTTCCATCTGGTTGCTTCTTTGTTCAATGATTGACATGTATTTTTGCTTCTGGGTGCAGGATTCACCTGTTTTTAGCTATATCAATAGCCTTTCTCCTATCAAGCCAGTGAAGTCCATAAACATCGCCCATACATTCCACTCGCTTAGCTTTGCATCCCTTCCGTCCGTCTTTACTTCGCCCCATGTCAACTCTCACAAGGAAACTAGGTTCCTTAAGAGGTAAATGACTTGCTTTCTTGACCATCCTCATCGGTCTGGACTACAATAAAAGCATATTTACTTTTGTTCAACTTCACTCTTCTGTTTTCAGGCATAACTACGCTGATCTCTCAAAACCAGAGTTTTCTTCTGAAAATGGGAATGAGGCTTGTAATGATGAAAGGGTAGCTGTGGATGCGGCTCAGCTTTATGATAATTCGTCTGAGCTACAGGAGAGTTTTGATCCTGGGGTGTCCATTAGAGAGGCTTCAGTTGAACCTCCTGGTGAACATTTGAAGCTCGCAATTGAACTGCCACGGACGTTAAACTATGATTGTGGTACCCCTGATAGTGACCAAACACCTCGTTGTGGTACTCAGACAGATACTGTGTCCAAATCTGATGGCACAATAGCGTCACTTGTTCCATTTACTGATGTGGCTTCTCATAAAGATTCCTCTGAAGGTCAAGTGCATTTAGCAGGGTTATACAAGATTGAGAGTAAAAAAGAGGCTACAGAATGTGACTGGGAGAATTTTATATCAGATTCTGCTGATCTGTTAATTTTCAATTCTCCCATTGATGCAGAGGGTTTTAAGGAGCTTTTTCAGAAGTCACCAAACCCTGTTGTAGGATTTTGCACCTCTTTTAGTGAGGTGCAAAAAATGCAAACAGTCAATCCTATTGGTCCTGGTGAACAAAATGAGAAGGAAGACCCCTTCACTCAACCTGGGGAAACCATTGAGCTGACGCAAATGGACCCAACACAGGACAATCTTGCTGCTAATAAGGATCCAAATAAATACATAATCAGCAATCCTTCTAAGGTAAAAAGATGCAGCTCATATCTGTTGCCGAGATCTGCTGCATGATTTGCATCGTTCTAGTTGATGAAATAGTTTTGATTTATTTGTTTTACACTTAATTGTTAGTTGTGTCATGCGAGCGTGAACTCCCTTCTACTTACTAGTAATTGTTCGTGTTGATATACCCAGCAGGAAAAGAATCAAACTCTTATAAACATCTTGAAAGTGAGCACAGCAACCTTTTGTGCTTGCAACTCTCAGGGAAGCTAGGCAGGTGTAAAACAAATGGGTCATGCTGCACCAAGCACGGGCAGCCTGTCAGCTACTATTCCAACCACAACACTACTGTGGAACCTAAAAAGCATCTCCTGTTTTCTACCTTTAAACTTGTACTAAAAAAGGCCTTCCCAACCCATATTCAATTTTATGTTTACATGTTCCACTAATCAAAATTTTGTGGAACATAAAATATAACCATGCAGGATATAGAATTGGCAAACCAAAATTTTGTGCCATTAATCAATCTGCAATGGATAAACTTGTACCAAGATTTGATTTGTATTTCTTATGGTGGCATGATTTCCTTAATATGCAGCATCAATTCCGTTGCATTTTCAATTCCTAAATATAAGCACTCTGTTCAAAGTTTTCATGCTCTTTAAGATTGACCCCCTTGTAATTTTGAAGATTTGTATTTTACTTGACCAAAATTGTTTTCTTCTTGTTCTCCAATTCATAACTTTTGAGGAACGCAATGACTTTTCTGACAACAGTCCAATTATTTTATGATCCTGTAGGCTGTTTCTAATTTGCATCGTGGCATGCGAAGGCGCTGTCTTGACTTTGAAATGGTAGGAGCCCGTAGGAAGAACATAGAAGACGGTTCAAGCTCTAGTTCAGTGGGGGTGCAGTCAGATGAGAAAATTACTTACAAAAATACACAATTGGTGCCTTTTAAGCCCAGCAGTGATTCTTCAAGATGCATTTTACCTGGAATTGGTCTGCACCTAAATGCTTTGGCAATAAATTCCAGGGATAGTAAAAAAATCAAGCATGAAACCTTCTCTTCCTCCATTACTTTGCCGGGTTCTGCTGCCTCCTTTCACTCCCCAACAAGTGGTCAAGAGCTTGATGAATCATTGGCCTTAGCGTCTATGGAAAGAGACATGGATCCCAGTGACAATGTTGTTCCATTTGTGGAAGATTTCAGCCAGACTAGCCCAAAAAAGAAGAGGCATGTTATTTGACAATGTGTTTCCTGTACAGTTATTACCTAATAACTCTTACACTTATTGGCATGTTTATGCATCTCTCACGTTTGAATGTCATGGATATTAAATTTTATTTCCAGGCGTCGGTTGGAAGGAGAAGCCGAGGCCTGCAAGCGTTGCAACTGTAAGAAATCAAAGTGTTTGAAACTGTAAGTAGTTATCTTCTGAAATTTAATTCAATCAGGGATGTTGTTTCCAGCTAGTGACCCAAATAAATATAATCGGATGTGCTATTCAAAAATAGATCTCTGTGCTTTGGTGTCATCACAAGCTATTTTTTATCCCGTTTTGGGCAAGATTTAACAGTTAGACTGCTGTTATATCTCATATGACTTCTCTTATCTATGGAAGTATATGCAGAATTATTTAGGGAAAACGATCTTTATCAATGAAGATCCCTGTCCTCAAGGGCCCTTACCATGAACAGGGTCCTTACATGAACCAGGCTTCAAACTTGGATCTAATAGATCATCTTAGTTTTCAATTTGATTATATCCTCCTCTTGTTTAGTATGCTGGAGGTGAATGCTTAAGTTTTTTCTTCCCTTCCCTTTCCTCCCTCATTTATTTGACTCTTGGCATGTCTATACACATCCTTTATCTGGTATCATAATGATCATATATCAATATGCACACCATGCAGGTACTGTGAATGTTTTGCTGCTGGTGTCTACTGCATAGAGCCATGTGCATGTCAAGATTGCTTCAACAAGCCTATTCATGAAGATACTGTTCTTGCAACTCGCAAACAGATAGAGTCTCGCAACCCACTTGCATTCGCTCCCAAAGTGATTAGGACATCTGAACCTGCACCTGAAATTGGGGTTAGCTCAAATCTGATCTTACCTTTTGCTTAGGCAAAATAGCCAAACTTTTATTTTAACTTGAATGCTTCTTCGATCTAGGATGAGTCCAGCAAAACACCTGCTTCAGCTCGGCATAAAAGGGGATGCAACTGCAAGAAATCAAGTTGCCTAAAGAAATACTGTGAATGCTATCAGGTAGTTTCCTTGGCATATTCTGTGTGCTTTTAAAGTTTAATATAAACTGATTCATCAAATCATGGTTCTCTTGTGAAGGGTGGTGTTGGATGCTCCCTTAACTGCAGATGTGAAGGATGCAAGAATGCATTTGGAAGAAAGGATGGTAAGTTTTACCCAAAAGTTTGCTTTCACACAGATTAGCTACTTAGTACACAGGCAACCTTCCTCTAATCATGTAGTGGCTTTAAATGATCCAAGAAATAAATAAACTAACTTCTTATTTTGGTCTTATTAATTCTAAATAGTTTTGTGCCTTCAATGACTTTCCAAATCTAGGATCTGCTTCAGTGGAAATGGAAGATGAACAAGAAGATGAAACAGAGGCAAGTGAAAAGAATGGGGTTGATAAAACATTGCAGAAAGCTGAAATCCAGAATAATGATGAGCAGCATCCAAATTCTGCTCTTCCCAAAACACCATTACGGTTTTCCAGGTTTACTTTCTGAACTGTTTACTGCCTTAAAGGTTGAGTTTTTTTATTAGATCTTTAGTGATGTTTTTGAGATTTGATGCCAGACCACTGGTTCAGCTGCCATATTCATCGAAGGGCAAACCGCCAAGATGTTTTCTTGGCGTTGGATCATCTTCTGGATTGTATACTGGCCAAAGATATGGAAAACCAAATATTCTTCGACCTCAATGGAAGTTTGATAAGCAATTCCAAAATGTTCCAGAAGATGAAATTCCTGAGATCCTTCGAGAAAACCACTCTCCAAGCTCTGGCATCAAGACTTCTCCCAACAGCAAGAGGGTCTCTCCTCCACAAAGTAACTTAGGATCATCCCCTGGTCGGAGGAGTGGTCGGAAGTTGATACTACAATCCATACCCTCATTCCCTTCTCTCACTCCCCAGCATTGAAAGGAAATGTTTCCCATAAAAGCTCGGATGAAATTCTTTTAAACCTTTGTAGCGTTGAGAGGCATGTTAGTTTAGTTGTATGTAATTCGAGTTTTTACCGCTCTGCTTGTATAATAAGATGCAATCTAGTAGTCATAAAATCCAACTACTCTTGTATAATATTGTACTTCTACCTTTTCTTTTGTTCATCTTCCTCTAACAAGGTTGATTTTTCACACTTCATTAAGCTATCAAACACCACGAGTAATATATATATAATTAGATGCCATGCCATCACGATACTGTGGGCATGTGGCATGTTTGTATGTTGTCATGAATTTATATATATATATATATTATATGAAAAAAAACTATTGTAATTTATAATGTTTTTTTTTTAAATTAAAATTAAATTCTTAACTAACTTAATATTAAAAAAAAAAATCAACAAAGAAATTTTTTTAAAAAATCATAATAAAAAGAAAAAAAACCATGTAAGGAAACACTATAACAATTTATAATGGTTTCATGAGAAAATTTACAGTTGTAATTCTCAACTAGCTCAATATTAAAAATAATAAAATCGATAAAGATAATTTAAAAAAAAAAACATAACAAAAAAAATCATGTGAGGAACACAATAGCAATTCATAGTTTTGTTTTTTTTTTTTAAAAAAAAAAAAACGACGAAGTTAAATTCTTAATCAGCTTAATATGAAGAAAAAAAAAATCAACAAAGACAATTTTGGGAAAAAAAGAAAAAAATCATAGAAAAAAACTATGTGGGAAAACACTGTAGTAATATATAGTGTTTTAAAGAAAAAAAAACTACAAAACTAGATTCTCAATTAGCTCTATATGTAAAAAATAAAATCAACAAAAATAATTCTAAAAAAAACAAAAAAAACAAAATAAAAAAGACAATTTTGGGGAAAAAAAAGTGAAAAAAAAGGAAAAAAAACATGTGGGGAAACACTGTAGAAAAACAAAACCTATGTATGGAAATATTGTAACAATCCATGGTATTTTTTTAAAAAAACTACGAAGTAAAATTCTCAACCAACTCAATATGAAAAAAATAAAATCAATAAAGATCATTAAAAAAAAATTCATAAAAAAAAAAAAAAAACCCATGTAAGGAAACATTGTAGTAATCCATAATGTGTTAAAGAAAAAAAACTGAATAACTAAATTTTCAACCAGTTTAATATTAAAAAAAAATCGATAAAGATGATTTTGAGAAAAAAAAAAAAAAAAATCTTGGAAAAAATAGAAAAAAACAAATGTAAAACAAAAAAAAAACAAAAAAAAATATATAGAAAAAGCTACAATACTTTCCACTCGGGTTTTAGGATATTACAGGATGTTAGTTAATAAAGACTGCAATCTTCCAAGGAGATTATTCTCAAGCCTTGATGCGTCAGGGAATCAAAATACAAAGCTTAAATAGAATCCACTTCCGCAGCATTAGCCATTAAAGCCTGGTGGTTCTGGTCCTCAAATTTCTTTTGGGCTGGAATCACCTAGTCTCGCTGGTTGATCCAGTCAGGTCAGGTTGATAGATAATTTTCACGGGTTTCAAAGGACCATTCCATGTGTATAGACCTCTAGACAGGAGAGATGAACATATGCACACGGAGTTGGTCATTTTCTTTTTCGAATAAGACCATTTCTAGTGTTTTACCAAGGCTAGAACTTGAGCAGTTCTTCTACCCTTTAATGAATCAAATATTGCACCCCCTCCCCTGTTTTATCTTCGAGGTTTTTTTTATTTTTTTTGGGGGCGGGGGGAGGCTCCCAAGACCTGGAAAGCTAAGCGAAGAAAACAGGAAGAAAACGAGGGCACGAAGCAGTTACAGAAAGTAAAAAAGAGGTCCAATACAGGAAGCACATGGCAAACCTAGTCCACTTACAAAGAGAAGCAAAAATCAAAAGCACATAAAAACCGGTCTATGCATAGGAGGTTTTGAAGCCTTTGATAATTTTTCTCACCTTATAGTTGGGTTACACAACGGAAGTAGGAATGCTCTCCTTTGTTTATCTTTGCGTGGGCAGCATTGAGTCAGGGCCAAATGACTCGTCAACTAACCTAGCTGGTAAGTTGAAGATAGCAAGGATACCATTAAACAAAGACCGTGCAGATGAAATGAAGACTCGGAACACGCTGGTGCAGTATTAAATTCAGTACTGAATTTGTAAGCAATGTGGCGATGCCTATCTTGTAAACAAGGCAAGACCACGGTTAGACATTAACATCATGCTCTAGTCAAGTTTGAACTCTTTTACGATCAAAAAGCAGAGTAATTCATCAAGCTATGGAAGAATTAGTACATCCTTCCTATAGTTAGAGTTCTTGCGATCTCCTTTATTGAAAATTAAGTTGCAGGAAAAAAAAATCTGCCACCTTGACCGCTAACCCGCTTGGGATGGCTAAGGGGTACAAGGGTTGGATAAGAATCTACCAACTTCTACACCTAATAAACAATTCCCTTCTCCCCTGTTTATGGGTCACCATCGGAGCTCTTGAGTTCACAACTGCACCAAGCTGGTTATGCTCCCAATTGGGGTATATCTGATTTTCATCCAATAATTGTACGCCCGAGTTCCTTGTCTTAAAAAAAATGCCAAAATACCTGTATTCATATCTAAACCTTCACAAATACCACCTCGATGGTTTTAGTTTTGGATCTGTAAGGAATTAGATGACTGTTGACCATGCTTACTAACCATTTGCGGATTTAGGGAAGAGTGGAATTCGAAACAGGAGCTTTCCTGTCAAAGCAAAGAAAAAAAATAGTTTTTAAAAACTTCTCAATTCCAACTCGCTAGGATGATATTGGTGGCCATTTTGCACGGTGAGACCTTTTATATATGGAAATTAGATTGCATTGGCATCGTTCAGTTGAAATTACAAGGGTAAGAAGGCTGGTGAAACAAGTACTACTTTCTAGATCAGCCTATTCTCAGGTTATATACTAAGCTAACATGAATAGCTTCGGTCTAACTTAATCTCTTAAAATACATGAAAATCTGGAATACTTCAAGAACTGTAGCTAGAAATAACAACGAGCTTTACTTACAGTGGTTACCTCATTCTTCATTAGTTGAAGGTCTTGCACACCCACAAAAGCAACCCTTCTTCTGCCTTCTGCTGCTTTTCCTGCCACCGCTGTATATGAAGTCTCTCAAGAGGATGCCTGTTTTACTTCCAGAAAATTTGTGCTTTCTTTTGCTTTTCTTTTCATCCTCCAGTTTTAGCAGAATGTAATGGATACTCTGCACCTCAAACTGTAACCTTCCTATCTTTTCAGACCTTTTCCGTGCTTGTTCTGCCACTCTTTTTCTGTGCATGGTGCCTGTCTCTTCCATCTCTACTGAAGTGTTCCCCTCCAAATACGGGGGACTCTCTTCAACATCCTTGGTCAGCTGATCATTAGTATCAACCAACTGCAGAACAGCCTCCTCAACTTCTTGTAACTGTCTTTTCACTCTTTCAAATTCAAGATCATTGGCCCTCTTGCCTCTCTTCCTCAACTCCATTTTCTTTTTCAAATCTTGCACTGTTATTTGAAGAGAAATTAATTTCTGAGCATCAGAAGCAAGCCTCTCCAAGATCTTTCCTTTGTTTCCTTCTTCATTGGGTTCTCTAGTGATGCTTGTTGATACCTCAAGCTTGTCGATGCCCACTTCCTTCTCAATCTGCAATTCCAAAGAGGGATCCTGACTCTTCCGTTTGGCATTTTTGAACTGACAACACGCAGCAACATTCTCAATAGGGGCTGTCGGCTTCTGTTTGTCAGCAAGTGGATCAAGGCAGTCTTGCTCAGCAGATTCCCATAATTCAAGCATCCGATCATCTTTCCCAGCATGCTCTCTCTTGCTTCTCCTGTATAATGAACATTCCGAGACCTGATCAAGTGGGATATCTTTCATCAAAATCTCATTCCTCACTTCAGAAATTTCAGATTTGTTGTTCTGTGGCTTAGCTGCATCAGTGGACTTATTTGCAAGTTCCATCTCATCCTTCTGGACATCCTTTTCTGCAGCTGATCGGCCTCTCAACTCTAACTGTTCAGCCCCTTTCATTAAGGGCTCCTCAGTGTTCTCCATTTCCTGCATTTTAAGCCTATCTATTTCTTTCAACATTGCCTTTTCAGCTGCAAGCCTATCCATTTCTTTAACCAATGCCTCACCCACTGCGTTAATTCTAGACTTCATCTTCAGCAAATCTGAAATTCCATCTGTTACTGCAACGCTTTCATCATTTATGACTTCTTCAGGGCTCTTTTCATGATGTTGACTAGTCATTTCTACTCCCTGAAGACAAATGAAGAAGACCAACCATTAGAATGCACACCATCTGCATAAAACAGCTGAATAGAAAAAGACTAGGAGACAGCTTAAATGATTGGCCCAGCATGCTTGAATTCTAATTAACACACACGTGCGCGCGCATCACTATAATGAATTTGCTATGAACAAAGGGAATAAGCCTATAGTTTAAAATTTGACATCTGAAAAGTTAAAAATGATATGTCAAGTAAGATGATAAAGTTTCTACAAGTAGAAGATAAATCTATCTTGGTTGAACTTAAAAGGGAATATTAAAGTGTAGAAACTCTTCATCTTGTTAAGCCACATAAAAAGGAAAATAAAACCAGTCATATCTAGCTTGGAGTAAATATGCTGAATTGCTCCAATAGTTAGCATTTTCTAAAAAAAGAAAGAACAGTACCTTTTGTCCTCGACTTGTCTGAAGAAGCACATTGTGCTCAAGATATTCTATATTCTCTCTCAGTGAAGTTATGACCGGAACATATGCAGACAAATGAGCCTTCATTCTTTGAATTTCGCTTTCCAGGTTGCCAAACCTTTCTTTCATTTTTTCAATCTCAATATCTTTTTTACCATTTTCTTCTTCAAGACTCCCACAAACTACAGTCAGCTCACGAACCTTGTTTTGAAGCAGAACTTCGTGGATAGAAGATATTTGAAGATCAAAAAAGAATGATGAAGCCTCAGCTTCCCAGAGTTCAGTCTCGTTGCTTCTTTCTTGCAGCTCCAAACTCAAGTTCTCTTCCCTAGTCTGTCTTTCCTTGATTTCCTTGAGTAATGTAGCCATTTCTGACTCCAGATCATCTTTTGCTTCATTAAGGCATTCAATCTCTATTTTCTGATCTGTGCAAACTTGGGACAGTTCAATAATCCGCTTATCTATGTTCTCTCTTGCAACTTTTGATGCTTCACATTGCCTCTTAAGCTCCTCAATAGTGGTGTGAAATTCTGCATTTAAGTTGTTGGTAGCTGTGATATTTTGTTCCGCTAGGAAAAGCTCTGTTGCTTTCTCTCGAAGAAAATCTTTTTCAACTACAATTTGACAGTTTAATTGATCTGTTAAGTCTTTTTCTTCCTGCAGTTCCTGCTGCAACTCTTCAATTCTTTTATTAAGATGTAGATTTTCTGATTCTTTTGATAACAGTTTATCCCCCAATATTTCAACCTTCTGCTTGAGATCACTGTTCATCAAGTTTAGAAAGCTGATATCTTCAGAAAGGGATTCGAGTTCCTCAACTTTCTCTGCCACAAAGCTCTCAAACACCGCTGAGAGGTTACTGGCAATTACAGCTTCCTGGAGAATGCTACTGTTTTCCTCTTCAAGTACATGCATTTCCTCTTTGAGGTCCAAAACTTTCCGAAGCAAAGACCTGTTTTCTCCAAGCGCCTTCAGATTTTCTTCTTTCAATTGCACGGACGAACCCTGCAAGCTTGCCAGATTCAAATGCTGGGTTTCAAGTTGAGCTTTCAATTCCTCATCCTGCTGCTCTCCCTTGCTCACTTCCAATCTCAATTGCCTGTTCATCTCTAGCAGTTCGTGGTTACTTTTTTCCAGCATAGTATGTTGCTCTACCATTATCTTGAACTCCTGCTCTATGATGCTTTTCTCTGTCTCAAGCTCAACACCATCTAATCTCAGTTGTTCGAGTAAAGTTAACAACACCAAATTCTCGACCACCAACTGCTGTTTCTCATCCTCCTTTAAAAGGAGCAAACTTTTTAGGTCACCGATATTGTCCAAAATACATGCAAGACTCCCATCTTCATGCTCATTAACTGGATCAAATTGAAGAGCCCTCAAAACTTGATGAACACCCATTCTAAGCTTTTCAATTTCATCTAACAAGAATTCTACTTCAGCCTGCTGCTCAAGATTTTCAGTCTCTAATTCTGATATCAGTTTATCTGAGAATTTGGATGCTTCGACATGTTTCTGACAGTCAATCAACAGGGACAAATTCTTCTCTTCTAAATCTTTAATAAACTTCTGCAAGATGAAGATTTCAACCTGAGCATTTACAGCTTTATCCAGTTCTTCTTCGAATTCTTTCTTGCTCGACCTACTTTCTTCATGTAGTTGATGGACCTGGCTTTCCAGATCTGCAAGTCGGGATTCACTTGACTGTATATAACATGAATGCTCTTGTTTTTCTACACCAAGAAAACCCCACAGGTCCTTTACTTGAGAAAGTGTAGAATCATTTTCCTTCTCCAGATCAGTGTATTTTTCTTCTAATCTTGTAAATCTCCTTTCTAGGTTTCCCAGTCTCTCTTCAACATTTTTCAGCTGTAAGACCAGGGAGCTTCTTTCATCTTCA
This sequence comes from Populus alba, assembly GCF_005239225.2. Taxonomy (NCBI): domain Eukaryota; kingdom Viridiplantae; phylum Streptophyta; class Magnoliopsida; order Malpighiales; family Salicaceae; genus Populus; species Populus alba. The sequence continues at coordinate 10,924,879 of NC_133291.1, forward strand.
AGATTGGATTTCTCATTTTTTAGCGTCTGGCAGAATTCTTCTAAGCTTCTTGACCTTGTCCTCAGACCTTCGAGCTCAATAGTTGCACCAGAGAGAGAATTCTCCAGCAAGGCATTTTTCTCCGAGAGCTTCTGAAAATTCTCTGTCATCATCTGTAACTGAGAAAGCAGGATGGATTTTTCAGCAACAAGATTGCATTTTTCTCCCTGGAGAAACTGGGAGGACTCCTGCAACTCTTTAACCTTCTCTCTTGACCCTTCCAGCATGCGATTCAAATCTGAGAGGGACCTCTCCAGTGCGACATTGTTCTCCTTAATGTTATTCATTGCACTCAACTTTTCATGGAGAACTTCCTTTTCTTCTGTGTCCTTTTTGCAGACCTCTTTTAGTTTCAAGTTTTCATCTTGCAAGTTCTTCACAGATGAACCAAGGCACTCTGGATTTAAACCTACCGAGTCCACTTGCTCCATTAAAACCCAATATCTTGTATTCAAGTCCTCAATTTCCTCCTTCAAATGGAAAATCTCTTGCTGTAGGGAATTGCTCTGTGCCGCTTGTAGGGAAACATCCTCTTCAAGTTTCTCTTTCATTTCCTTCAAGCTAAAAATTTCATTTTTCAAATCTGTTATTGAAATAGCAGAATTACTGTTCAATTCATGGAGGTTCTGGTTCTCTTCCTTAACCTGTTGAAGGTTCTCCTGCAGATCATGGTTGGATATCTCTAAACCCTTCAACATTTGGAAGTGATTCTGAAGCTCAATTGCCAAAGCTCTCTGCTCCTCTTGAGATTGAGAATGCAGTTTCTGCAATGAGTGCAGAGTGGCTTCAACTTGAAGAAACTGTGACTTCTCATCTTGCAGTGAAGCCTGAAGCTTCTCCAACTCATTTACCTTCTCTGAAAGTTCTTGATCCTTTGTTTCTATCTTCTGTACTAGAGTATCTGCCTCTGACTGCAGAGATTGATTTGATCTCTGTAACAGGAAACACTGTTCTTCTACGGTTTTCAATTTTGCAGTCCCTGTCAGAATTTCACTGTTTAGTCGATCGACGTCCTCCTGAGCATGAGAAATTTCACTCTCCATCATAGCTATTTTCTCCAAACACAGCTCATACTGAAGTTCTGCAGCTTCTTTCTCTTTGCTCAATTTAGCGAGGGCCTCCTTCAATGCTTTAGCTTCAGTTTCTGCTGTTTCGGTTAATGCATTAAGCATTCTAGCATTTTCCTCTGCAATCAAGATTTTCTTCTGCAAATTGGATATCAGTTCAAGGCATTGGTTGTACTGAAGAAGACTAGCTTCCTTGTCAGCCTCTAATCCTGAAAGTTCTTGCTTGAGATTTTGAGCTTCTATTTCAGCTTTAATAGCTCGTTCATTGAGACCTTTTGCGTCCTCTTCCATTTTAGAGATCACATTCTCTAAAGCAGATATTCTTTCCAAGCATTTGTTGTACTGAAGAAGACCAGCATCCCTTTCAGCTTCTAATTTAACAAGTTTTTCCTTCAGGATCTTAATTTCAATTTCTGCTTTGCCTGCTCTTTCATCAATCCCTCTGAAATCATTTAGTTCTCTCTCCAAGCTGGATAACTTCTGCAAGCTCTGCTGGTATTGAAGAAGAACAGCTTCCTTCTCAGTTTGAATCTCTGAAAGAGCTTTCTTTATGATTTGAACTTCAGTTTCAGCTTGCTTTCCGGTGTCAACCTCTGCTGCTTCATGAATCTTCAGGCCTTTTTTCAATTTTCCATCTGCAACTTTTGAAACTTGAGATACAGCATCTCGTGAGCCAAACAACTCATTGAGCTGCTTTAAACCTGTTTTGTTAATAGAGAGTCCCAATGAATCCATACACAAGTCATCTGGGTCAAGAAATGCACGAATGGAATGTGGCATTTCTAGAGAATGCGGCTCACCCTCAGGGCCAGAAGATCCTGAAGGTGAATCATCACCCAGTACATATGGTACTTGGTTGGGAAATGCTTCTGCCATTGTTCGATGAGCCTGGCGGAGCTCCACGGTTGCATGATCATATCTCTCTGCTAATGCACGGTAAGCTCTGTAGAATTCCTCCACCAGTTTCATCAGTTCAGGACGCTTCTTATAGTACATTTCTGCCCTCCTTGCAAAAGAATCAGCATCTTCTTCAATGACCTTGATCATTGCTTTGACTTTGGCATCCATATCTGTTGAAACAAATCCGTGCTCATTGAGAATGCGGGCCATAAATCACATCAATATATATATGTTATGCAGCAGCTTGGTTTATTGTTATCGAGGCCACATAACCTTATATAAATTATGGCTATTAGAATATGAGGCTATGCATTTGTCAAGATTCAAACCAGATATGCATTCAGTAGACGACAAGGCTTTTAACTAACAAGGAAGAAAGTAATTACAATCTGCCCATAAATGAGATTTATGATAATTGGATTCTTTTTTTCTAGAATCAGAAAAAGTTTTCGTTGACTTAATATCTACAATCAAAAGCAGAGAAAAGAACATCCAAGTATAACTTCCTATGCATCAAGCATATATATTAAGCAAATAGAGTTCATAATATTTGACAAAGATCCAAGAACAGAATGAAGACCTGTGAGATTTTCTTGAAGCCATTTCGAATTCTTTGGGCTAATGTGGCTGTCCCACCACCAAGAATATAATCTTCTGGACTCGGAATGTAATAGTGTTGCCATGACTCCAGCCAAGAACAATAAAGCAACTGGCTTGGACTTTGCAAAAGCCTGGTCCTTGTACCAGTAATAAAAACCCAAGTAGTGGATCCAGGCCAGAATAATAATTTAAGTTATTCTAGCTAGTCAATATTGCTCCAAAGGACCCTTCAAGATCTTCACTTCATATGTCACTTATACCTAAACAGACCAAGATCATTGAGATACAAAAGAATTTAATATTTTCATTATGTGTTCTGAAAATTTATAAACAGTTCATATGCAGACTACCTGTTTGTTGTTTGTGCAAATGGAACTTCTTGATCAAGTCCACTGTTTGTGTTGCAAATGGAACTCCTCACTTCAATAACTTCAAATCTATGAATTGAAATAAAAGTAAAATCAGATCTTACAAATTCATAATCTGCAAAGACGGCGCAGGATAGAGCCAAGCAGTTCGAATGAATGAAAAGAAAATCAAACAGGAGAAAGCAAGGAGTCAAATACTCAAAATTTCATGATTGCATTGTTTGATTCTCCAAATTCAGGATGCAAGTAGTACTACTATGCAGCATTACAAATAATTGACCAATACTGGCCCAACATTAGTCCTAACGTAAACAACTTTACAAGAAGTAACGCACAACTGAGCAGCCAACAGTGATCCCAAACCCAGGAGGAGTTCATGAAACTCGATCTACCATTGAAAGGAAAAGAAAAGCACAATCTTGAACTAGACTGATCTCAACTTGAACTCGAAAGATACCTATGAGACTTGGAACTTGCCAAGAGAAAGCAAAACTACATTTACACAAACACAGAAAAGATACTCTATGTTCAGTGATAAAATCTTATGACGGGATTTGATAAGCAACCAGAAAACTACCAACTACCATAAAAAAGAACACAAAAAACGCAAACTTGAAGCAAGTGGGAACCTAAAAAAATTGGAAATAATGATCCTTTATTAACATCACAGATCGAGAACATACCAAACGAATGAAACCCAGTTAAATAACGGGGCTGTGATCAGCAGCACCATGATACTAACCCCCCCAGCTGCATATCTTCCTAGTTCACCCCATTTTCTCTATCAAACTCACAAGCACTCTCTCTCTCTCTCTCTGAAAAGAGACTTCAGCATGACATTCTTTTAGATTGATAAGCTCACACTGTCAAAAACAGTTAAAAGATAAGGTAAACTGGTAAACAGAGAATAAAACAGCAGGTGGGGTGAGTGAAGTAAAAACCTTTTTGTCTTTATTTTTTTATATTTACATGAGAAAAGATTTTATGTCATACTCAAATCTAAGTGTAGTTTAAAGAGCCAGATATACCTTTTTCATACGAGAATTAAGGGTGGGATTATCTTTGTTAATTTGTGGTTAAGATTTGATTTAATTGAGGATACTGTTGAACGGTCATATTCAGCAGTTTTTGCTGTCTTTTGTCGTTACCTTTTTTATAGATTTTCAGATGGAGAAAGCACCTTGAAAAAGAAAAGAAAACTATAATGACTAATCTGCCCTCTCTTGAGATTACAGTAATGTTCTTTCTTGGGTTCCTCGACCTGTCTCCTTTCTTGCGATTATTTTTCTATTTGACACTAAGGAAACCTTAATTAACCAATCTCCCGGTTTCACTAATCTCTTGATCATGGAAGTTTTCAGGTTTCAATTTGAATTTTGTGAGGAGAGATGTTATCGAGATATCCATTCGAGGTAAATTTCTTTTAAATAACACCCTATTATTTACCTATTGGTGTGAAATGGTTACCATACTCAAGAAAATAATAATAATAATTGAAGCATATGAATTGAGATATATTATTTCCTTTGTTTCAATGATTTAATTTTTTTTCGTTATTTAGCTTAAGGTTGAACGAAGGATTCCGATAAAACAAAAAATAAAACTCTCTACTTGAAAGATAATATTAGTTTAGAAACTACGCAAAGGACTCCGAGGAACCATGTCCTGCCATTTGGAAGAATTCAAGTATTTACATTCGAGATTTGCTAGTAATTTTTCGAGATTTGCACAGCACGATACGGTCATAAAATGCGGTCATGGTAATTTTATGTCGATCAAATGACTCGTAATCTGTTACCTTTGCTATGTCTTTTTCTTGAAACTGTTCCCCTGCAAGTCTCGAGAGGTGCCAGTACCTGGTTTGTTTTTATATTTAAACAAAAAATTTTAAATTTAAAAATTTTAAAAAAAATTACTTAAAATTAATATTTTTTAAAATATTTTTATAACAATATGCTAATATCAAAAACTAATTTTTTAAAAAAATAAAAAAATTGTTTTAAAAATTAATAATAACTATATTCTCAAACACAGATAGGTATTCAAAAGTGGGGTTGCTGATCGTTGGCTTATTGGCACAGTAGATCAGAAAATCAACCAATCATTGCAGGATATTAATTGAATCTCAAGCCCCACGCCGGCCTTTATAAAATAATGTTGTCGAAAGGTTGCTTTCCCTGTTTGTCATTTATAGATTTTTTTTTTTTCCCTTTCAGCAATAAACTAACGTTGACATAATTGCTTCTGTTAGCAGTTTCACATGGGACATTATAATAATAGAGCAAGTACTCTATTTAATTTTATGTTTTAAAAATATTTTAAAATAATTTTTTTTAATTTGAATTAATATTTTTTTAATATTTTTAAATTATTTTGATGCGCTAATATCAAAAATAATTTTTAAAACATAAAAAAAATATTTTAATATATTTTTAAATAAAAAATACTTTAAAAAATAACTATAATTATAATTTCAAAGAAACTAGAAAAATAAGGCAACCAAGCAGCCTAGCTAAACGAACAATAAATACAGAATTGTTTGTGTTTAAAGGGGGTGCTTGGGAGTCCATGCAGTTATTTTTAAAAGTTTGAAATGTATTAAAAAATATATATTTTTTTATTTTTAAAAAATTATTTTTAATATCAATATATTAAAATAATTTTAAAATATAAAAAAATAATATTAAACAAGAATAAAAAATCAATTTTATAAAAATATGATTTCAACCGTGATTTTCGTTCCATTTGAATTTCTTTTTTTATAAAAAAATAAAAATAAAAAAGAACATAGCCATCAACATCTGTCGAGCAAAGCTGTTATTGCGTCGAGTATGAAATTAGAAGACAAACGCAGTTTCATTCATAAGATAAATAAATATCCAGTTTTCAAACAGGGAATTTGGCTAAATTCATGTTTTCCTAATTGAAAGATTTTTTCTAAAAATAAAAATCAGTTTGTTGGGAGATCAGAGCCTTAATTAAAAATGGAAACAATCCCCTTAATTATCTCTCCCTTGATTCCTTTTATTCATTTTTCCTGGTAACATGCATGTAAAACACCTTGCAAGCTGCATATCATATGATCATCCTTATTTTTTTTTTCTCACATATGAGATGTCTCTGTTCATTTTCATGGCAATCACATAATGCGCCGTGACTCTTAATTCCATTCCCTGCTTGGACGAAAATACGGTGATGAAGTGATTGTTTTTTAAAATATTTTTTTATTTATAAATATATTAAAATAATATTTTTTTTATTTTTTAAATTTTATTTTTAATATTAACCTATAAAGATCTTGTTAAGATGATTCAAATTCCACTACAAAAAAGATACATGACAACATTTAAAGATGTTGCATAGTTCGCTAAAACAATATCATGTAAAAGCAAACTAAACAAAACATGGTGAAATGAGTATTCGTTTATATTCAATCGATCAATTATATTTAATAAAAAAAATATATTTTGAGAAAATATATCTAACAAAGAACAAAAATATAAAAAGATCCCAGATAAACCAACCAATTAAAAAACAAAGGACGTAGAAAGAATATATATTGAAAAGACCATCATGCTCTCAACCTTTAGCCAAAAAGGGGTTTTTTTTTTAAAAAAGGTAAAGTGGTAAATTCATTGATTGGCATTGAAATGTGTTTAGAGAAATAGTGAATTCACCACCCTTTTTAGTTTTTTTTTTTTAATTCATATTAGTAATCATTTATTTTTATCAAAAACATTCCAAATAAATATCACATTAAATATATTTAGTTATTGTTTGGTTATTGTCACATGACACACGAAAGAGACAGATAACAGAGATAAAATTATGTTTAGTAATGATATACAAGACAAAGTGTTGTCTCCATATCCTGTTTAATTATGGTGGAAAAGACAAATAAAATATGAAAAAATCTATTTTATCCTTAATATATATTGCTGTAAAATATACATATTTTAAAAAATAATTAGATATATTTTATTTTATATTAATTTTTAAAATTTGTAATATTATAATAATCCTAGTTATAAAACCGGGACTAACTTGACGGGTTGATTCGGGACCTGAATTAGTTCGAGTTTAAGAAAAAATAATGGAAGAATTGACTCAACTTGACCCGATCAAAAACTCATGTCAACCCTAAAAAAACACAAGTAAAAAACCCATTAATTTTTTTTAAAAAAAATTTGGTCAAAACAAGGTTACTTTGATTATTTTTCTTAAAAAAAACTTTGGGTCAGCCGGAGTGACCTTCTCGACTTATTACTTGAACCTTGTCTCGAGTTGACTCTCGAATCAGGTTTTAAAAATATGATAATAATTATTTTTATCCATGTATTAACTCGCGTCAACCCATGACCTAGTCCATTCCTTGGTCGAATCTTGAGTTGGATTTTAAAACTATGATGATAATAATTTTTATCCTTACATTGAACCCGGACAACACAAGTTGACTCTCTTGATTCGTGACTCGGACCCTGTTTTAGGTTGACTCTTAAATCAAGTTTTAAAACTATGATAATAATTATTTTAATTTTATGTTGACTTGGGTCAGCCCGGGTTTATCCTTTTGATATGTGACTTAGGCCTTACTCTGGATTGATCCCTAAGTTGGGTTTAAATACTATGATAATAATTAATTTTATTCTTAATTACATTGATCTAGATCAATAGTTAACACCACTCATAACCTAGACCTTGTCTTGGATCGACTCCCGAATTGAGTTTTTAAAAAATAATAATAACTACCTTTATTTTTATGCTGACTTAGGTCTACCTGACCCATGATCTGGGCTTTTTCACGGATCGACTTCTAAATTAAGTTTTAAAACCATGATAATAATATTTTTATACTTACATGTCTTAGTTAGATAATTTTAAAATTGAAAGTTTTTTTACAATGATATTTTATAAATAAAACATAACAAATATTGTCTTGAGAGACAAGTTTTTTTTTCTTGTATCTCTTATTTAGAATACAAAAATTAACTTCAAAATTGTTCTAGAAATAAATTTATTTTTATTTTTATGTTCATGTTTCTTCAACCAAACATATTTTTTCTCCATTATTTTTATTTATTATGTCTTATAAATATTAATGTTTGCTAAAAATATTTAATAATTAGTTTAGTTTGAAAACAAATCATATCATATTAAATTCAACACTTGTATTAGATTCAATTCATCTAAAATAAATTTAATGTCATGTTTGGAACATGATTGTTTTATGATAGCATCTTGAATCCGAATATGATTAAAGCATCATTCTCAAAAGTTCAAAAAAAAAAAAAAAAAAAGCAGAGACATGAGTTGTCTTTTCCAGTAATGCCACATAGTTTCGAATAACGCTATAATCAGCCAAATTTACGAAGGCAGTGCCTGGTGTTAGAGATTTGAAAAGAAAAACCTAATTAAACCATAATTTAATTTTAAAGTGTGAACCCTATTTTATCGAGCTGAAGCAATTCATCCTGCCATGGACAAAACATGTAAATTTATGTATAGTTCAACTGTATAGCCATTCTCTTTTACACGTCGAAGTTACATTGACGCTACAACCCACCAAAGCTACCATGCTTTCAAGGCACTAGAGAGCAAGAAATCACCAACCAAAGTGATGTGATCTGTCTGCCTCTCTCTCCTGAATTATTGTGTAAGAAAAGTAGATACTAGCATATATGTGAATGGATATCGTGGAAAACCTTCGGTTCATATATACCAACACAACAGTACCAGCGGCCCCCACCAGCTACAGCTACAAATCAGTCTTCAAAATCTTGAAAAAAGAAAAAAAGCAATGCAAAGAGATAGAATGCAATGGACCCCAAACAAAATATAAATCCAGATTGTGTTTCTGTTCTTTTGTGGAATAGCCAGCTATGCCACCCCATGTTTCCCTTCAAAGATTCTGAAAAGTTGATGAAAAGTGTTGCAAAATGCTTGCTGGGTCTAGCAATGGAGTTTACCACAAAATTCATCGCCCCACATGATTCTGTCATATTGTAAAGGAAAAGACATGGATTTCCATGTCTCGCCCATGCGCACCTATTTAGTATTTACCATTTAGTTTCACATGCAGGGGTAGGGAAAACAATAGTAATCACTGTATCTTTTTAGGCAATTGTCCTACAGGCTTCGTTAGTCAGCGCTAACTCTTGATTACCTGCAATTTGTCTTGATATATGTTTCTTGTTGTTCCAAAAATTTAATCAGTAAATCTTGATTATAATCTGCAAACGATATCTCAATATAACATGATTCATTACCAGAAAACTTTCCATCATCAACGCATTATTGACGGAAATCTTTCTATCAGTTATTGTTGTTGGAATCTCCGTTTAAGATCAGGAGTTACGAAGTGACTTTCCTCGTTAGGACCGCTTTGAAGCTATTCCAGAGATCATAAGAACAACCGGGTGGCGGGCGGGACAGCAGCTTGGTCTACGCGGATCAGGGGGCCAGCTAACGCGTGAAACACTCCGCCCGGGGAGTACGGTCGCAAGACCGTCCGAAACTCAAAGGATTTGACGGGGGCTGTACAAGCGGTGGTCAGGAAAGAATTCTGTCAGTAATGACAGATGAAATTCCCATAAAAATAATTTTGTTAGTGATCCTTGACGTCGGTGATTACTGATGAAATTACTGATAATTATTTTTTATATATACTACTGATGGAATTTTCTTCATGATTACGTGGAAAAAGACATATTCGATTCAATGGATAAAAGTAACCAACAACTTGTGAGTCAAGAACCAAGCAAAATTGGTCCCCCCCCGCGGTTGTCTTCCTTTCAATTTTAGTTTGTCTCCATTTTAGATTAAAACGAGGATTCGAGGAGCATTGAATCAACTTTTTCATTTCATTTTTGCTAAAGTTTTAGTTTTTTTTTCAACATGTTCGGTCCCTGGTATTGTTTTGTTTCTTTTGAAATTAATTTTAAGAGTTTTTATTTTTATTTTGATTTTTTCAAATTTTAGTTCACCGTTTGTCATTAATGGGTTATGGGTACTTCGGCACTTTCCTAATAGATACCATTAAAAAGAAGGAACTATTGAGATTTGAGCAAAGCACCTTGTTTTATTGGAACCCAAATGGTGTTTTAGCGGCAGATCAGCTAGGGATGATCTCATGTTTGAACCCTCGTACCGACAAAAATTCTCAGGGTCACAGGCCACACCGTGTAAGACTGGTTTCGTACTACAAGGGTGCCGGACCACAAGGATTATCTGGTGGGCAAAAGCTGGTCTAGAATACCAGTTAATTTTTATTTTTTTTTGGAATTTTCTTATTTAGAGACTTAATGGAAATTACCTACATGCTCATCAATTTCCCATTACATATATATGATAATCAATGCTTCTAATAACAAGCGCAGAATCGAATTAGATATCCTCAGGATTGGAAGTTGAGAATTCATGAAACCACATCAAAGCCATGCACTTTTATGTTTATATGGAAGATATCGGTTTGATAAATCGTATTTTCTTAGCCCCGTTCAACTTTATCAAGCACCAACTCTGTCTAACATCGAGGGTTATTGACAAAATAAGTGAAGTATTAAGACAGCATGGTCACCAGCATTGCAGAACACCAATCTGCTTTATTTGGTCAACAACCTCAACATTAAAACACGCATGACATTGATCACGAGCCTGTCGGCATGGATCATTAACATTGATCTTCTCCACCCATCCTGAACTGCCATTGTAACGCAATACACAATGCTTGTCCTGATTGAGACCTGCTATCTGCCAGTTCAGTTTTTTTTATTTTAAATTGTCAAGGATCAGATTTATGGTAGCAAATTAAACAATCTCCTCCGTCGTACAATTGCATAATCAAGGCAGAAACAGGATAAAGCATTTACCGTCAGAACAATGAGGTAAAAAATGAAATCTTTATACGGAGTTGAGAACAATATCATTGTTCGTCTATCCATCTTTAAATCAACACATTCGATATTTCCACTAAACAATGTTTGTCATAGTTTTAAGACTACCAAATGCCAACTGAGTTTAAACTGCGTTAAATTTGACACCCCCCTCAGGCACGAGTTGTCTGGATCTTCTCACAAAACCGTTTCATCTCAATCAGCTCCTAAGTTTAAATAAAGTCCATACAGCCACTTTACAAGGCTTGTTCATCATATCCCACATTAAGCAAATCCTAAAATGCAAAGCTGTTGCAAGAGACCATTTCCATATCACAAATCAATGAGCAAACAATAAGAGATCCAAGTTAAATGAAGCATAAATATCTGCCACGTAAAAAGTAAGTCTACATAGTTAAAGCACAAAATTCATCCTCGATAAAAAACATTCTAAATCTCAGATAACATGCAACACTTTAACATTCAAGAAATTTCAACAGACCAAAATGATGTAAGAAAATAAACGAAAATTTCCATTCAGGTTCAAGCAGTTTCAGCAGGGGCCTCGGCCATGGTCTCTTCTGCAGGCCTATCCAACTTCACACCAACATCTTCAGAGTAGTCCCCATGAACCTGAGAATTGAATAGCAAAAGTTATTAGGATTACACACAATAGCATCCATTCAGATCCAAAATTACAATTGCTCAAGGAGTTGATGAAATTCAATAGTTCAAAAAGAACCATGAGAAGAAGCGTGCCAATGGTTGTTGGATATATACATAAAAAAGTCTCAAGATTCTAGATGCAGATATAAAGATGGTATGAAAAAACCCTTTGTAGTAATTTAAAGACCAAAACATCAAACACATAATCAGAAGCATGTAGAGCAAGAGACATGCCTCCATCAATTTTCCAAGATCAAACTTTGGAGCCTTTAAGATCTTCACTTTCCTAATGAACACATTTTGAAGCGGGTAGATGCTAGAAGTTGCCTTCTCAATTTCCTTGCCAATGCTTTCAGGAATGAACTTGCGGACCAATTCCTTGAGATCACAAGAAGCTGCTTGGGCTGTCATGATTTCCCTCATTTTACGGCGGATCTAAAAGAAAGCAAAAGCAGAGTTTTGTCACAAGCAGTTACATTACAACAAAAAAAAACATTTGGGAAGAGAACATTAAACTCAACTCAATATGAACACATGGCAAGTTAGCTCATCAAAATTTTCAATCAAGCACTATTTCAAAATAATAGAACTCTGTATTTCATCACTTCAAAAGTTACAACTCTCTACAACTTTGATGAAATAACTTTATTTTGGTTGCCACTTAGTATAGATTTCAAAACAGTGGTGGAATACACAGCCCAAAATATATATCAGAAAAGGGCTCATACAAAAGAAAATAAGGTTATTAAAGATATCCTTCAGATAATCTAGATCTTTTTGAAGCAAAGACTTTACTAGAAAAAATAAATATATTGAGACTAGGAAAAAAAAATTAGGTCCTATTGCTATCTCAACACAAGTTCAGCAAACAATGAGATATTAAGATATGATTTGCATACTTGTCGTATTTGGCTGGACTGCGCATAAGTAGTCCTCTTGACTTGGTTGGGACGCCTTTTAGTGAACCCAATGCAAAACATTCTTAAAGTGTAGTTATCAGTGGTTTTCACATCAACATGAGCTTCAATCAAAGTTTGCCATTTCCTCACCAAAGACCTCAACTTGTCAGTGGTAAAATTCATTCCCTGCAATGTTTAAGGAGAGAAATAAAAAAAGTACTATTAAATTCTCATCAGAGTAAAAATATAATCAGTATAAATGGTAAAGCTTCCATTATCATACCCAGAAGTTTGTCAAAACATTCCTCCCTTGAACATCTTCAGCTCTCAATCGGATCTTTCTGTAAGCATTATCTTCATCACCTTGAAGGTCCGCAAGTGAGACCTCGAACACACGATGTTTGAGTCCTTCTGAAGCAATCTGTTACACACCATAGAGCACGTTATAAATGAATTACCAAGAAAACATTATTTACATCAGTGCATGAGCAACACATGGATACTTCTCAATTAGCATGCATGCATGTAAAAGAGACAAGACCTTAACACAGATCATGAAATGAAACTACAACAAAAAAACTTCTGTTCATTAAAACGCAAAGCAAATGCTATCAAAACTAAATATGAGCAACACAAGGGCATCAAGTGTAGAAAAAAGATAGGGATGTATTAAATTAAATTGATAATATAAATTTGTGGAAAAGAGCAATGAGCACAACTTGGTCTTCAAGAGAGGGGATGGGCTAAAAAGTTCACAAATTTCAAATTTTCACAAGTAAATTCAAAATATTTAATTTTTTTTCTCTACAAATAGGAGTATATTGTATGATTAAAAACACATTTCACTGTGACCATACACAACTCCAGTTGTCCTGAAGAAATTTGAAGGAAAAGAAGAGCCAGCCACAATCATCTTCCATCATTCACCATATTTTATACACATCCTTTATTTCCATGGTAACAAGGTTTAATACCTTAAACACCCCACCACACACAGCCAAAGTTATTAAGCAAAATTGCCTCCAGCCAACCTAACCTCATTCAGGATGTTAAAAGAATATCAAATTGCTAGAATCTCGTTTCCCTATCATGAAAATCATCACCACCTGTTCTATACGTTAAAGTTATTTAAACATACACTTGAGTCTATGATTCTATATAAAAACCTTGTCCCAATTTTAGCAGTACAGTTTTCTTATACAATCCAACAACAAGGCATAAAAGCAAACCATTATGAACACCATTCAGGATGTTAAAAGAATATCAAAATTGCTAGAATTTCGTTTCCCTATCATGATCATCACCACCTGTTCTGTAGGTTAAAGTTATTTAAACATACATTTGAATCTATGATTCTATATAAAAACCTTGTCCCAATTTTAGCACTACAATTTTCTTATACAACCCAACAACAAAGCATAAAAGCAAACCATTATTTTTAAGACAATGAAGAAAAGAGAAGTATTCATGAAATCAAAAGTATACACACATACCTTGGTACCCTGAGTACGAGTAACAAGAGTCTTGCCAACATTTTTCACAGAGAAAACTGAAGGAGCCTTGATATCATACCAATCCTTCTTTGAAAATGGATCAGCTCTACAAAAAACAAATACACAACAATAACAAATCAAAATACAATACAGATCTAGATACCAGATGTTAAAAGACATTAAATTTTCTTTGCAATACTCACGCTTTCTTCTTTCCTCCCTTCTTTCCCTTGGAAATTCTCTTGTTCTTCCTGTTAACAAATACATGATTAAATCATATCAATAAAACATCTTCCATACACCTATACTTATAAACGCATACGAAAATGTAGAGAGATAGAGATTGAAAGCGTACCCAACGGCCATGATTGGAGTTTGTAGTGGTGGTGGGGGTGATGGGCTGCGAGCTGCAGTGTGGTAGTGAAAAAACGAGAGATGGCAGGGGAAGTGAAAACTCAAAAACCCTACTTGCTGCTGCGTACTTCATATATCTATTTTGGTGAGGATGGTTTGGTCATTTAACTAGGAGTCGTTGTGGGCTTGGAATTGCAGAAAGCCCATCTATGAATACGCCCATAGGATTTGGAACGGCTATAAAGTTATGGGCCCATTACCTAAGAAACTAAACAGCATGAGTATTTTCTGTGGCCCAAATTTCAGTAAAATATATATTGTGCTACAGAAAAATTATATTTGTCTCTTTGAAAAAATGTGTTGATGTCTTCTTCTTCTTCTTCTTTTTTTTTTTTATGGTAAAAATAATTTTTTTTCCCAGATTCAATAAAAAATAGAATTGTGGACTAAGATTTTCGTAACATAAACTTCTTAATAATAATAATACATATTTGCCTCCATAGTCAATAAGAATTTGTGTTGCTGGATAACAGTACTTTGGAGTTTTCAAATTTGAATATACAGTGAAATTACATCTTTAATATTAAAAGAGACAAAACATAAACTTAGCATTTGGAGGGATTTTTGTACTTTCATATGGGTATTTTGTATAATTGTCGATGTTATGAGGGGGCATTTTAGTATTTTTTGTAATTTTTTAATGCTTAAAGTTGTTGGTATATGCTTGGTATATTCAAACATGTGGGTGGCTTTCACGCCTTTCAGGCGATGCGTGTGATGTCACTCAATAGACATAACTGGCCTTCCACCGTGTAAAACCCCAGAATAAATTAAGAATAATGAAGTATAAATTATAATATAATAAAACAAGGTAAGAAAAGAAAAATAATAGAAAGGAGGGAAAAAGGAAAAGTTTATGGTTGAAAATGAGTATTTTTTTAATAACCAAAATTGATAAAAACATTTTGGCTACTATCAATAAAATCCAATGGTGCAGTTAAGAAAGAGAGAGATCATTTTTTTTTTCTTTCTTGCCACTTTTATGGGTTAGATAAATGATGTTTAAGAATGAAAATAGAGGGTTGAGAAAAAACACACCCACATTCATATTTTTTTAAAAAATCAAAGTCAGGGTTTTGGAGAAAATTGAAGGAGAAGAAGAAAGGTGAAGGGATCTAGCATTATACTTGCATTTTTACACTTGGATTATCAATTAACTAGGTAACAAACTTGTCTCAAGTGATCAATTTGATTTATGAAATATTGAGAATGATAATGAGGTTTGAATTATGAAATTTGGTAAGTTGCATTGTTGTTTTTATGCTTTGATCTATGTTTATTAACATGAAAAATGGACAGGTATCAACCCAATTAAAAGGATTAGTGCTTAAATCATGAATTTTGTGTTGGGTTTGAAATTAAAATTAGAGGAAATACAAATGGAGGGTGGATTGAACTAAATGAGTTAGGTTATTTTGTGATGGTTGTTAAATCATAAAGGAATAGTGAAGAAAATTATGGTATTTATAAGGGCATATAGAGTCGGTGAAGATAGAGTAAGTAGCATATAATGAAATTTTGTTTGCTTAGAAAAAATTAATTATGAGAGAGAAAATGTATAATATTGCATGAGAAATGAATTTTTTGAATGAATATGGTTATATAATATATAGAATGTGTAAAACTTGCATATGCTAATGATTTGGAATAATGAGTGCAGGTCAAACTCATTTTTTTTAATAAGTAGTCACAAATGTTTTAAATTAGTTTAATAAAAAAGTGTAGAAATTGATTCTTGGTTATTGGAATTAGTATTGAGCATATTGAAGAAACTAATGTGTTTGGTTATGTGTAATACTGTTTTATTATGTAGGTTTATTTAGTTAGTTTTATTTGATTTTTTAATTCATGAGTTTTTTAAAGTATAAATTTATCTTTTATTTATTTAAATAAATAAGTTTAGTAAATATAATCTGCATATCTTATTTTATGTTATGAAATATATTGATTTTGCTTGCATAAACTTTTCAATATACATTTTGAATTTTTTACGTAAAACAAATATTGAAACAACATGCATAATTCGTATTTTTTTAAAAAAAATTGAATCTTGCCGTAAACAACCTCTTAGCAGCCCTGTATCTTGCCGCAAACAACCTGTTAAATCCATATCGGAGAGAACAATCTCATCAAGGGTCTCTGCCATGTTTGCCAAACTTGGAGGAATGCAGCCTCTGATGTCATTGTTGGCTACCACAAACACCGAGACTGGAGAGTTTCCTAGGTTATCAGGCAGGGTTGACTGGAATCTGTTACTGTTTATGGAAAGAGCATCTAGTTTCAGGTCAAAAAGCTGTGGTGGGATACTGCCTTCGAATTCACTGAACCTTACATCAAGACATTTGAGGGAATGCAAAAAGAAAACAACACAGGAAACGGACCCCTAAAGTGGTTGTTACTAATGTCTAGCTCATAAAGAAACTTGAGATGGATAAAGCTATCAGGATGATGCAGAAGAAGCGGTTGGAGTTTATACAAGTGAAAGAGAGCAAGGTCTTTAAGAAGGCCAAGCTCTTCAGGTAAACAGCCGGCTATGCTGGCGCGGCTTAGGTCTGTGCCGGCAACCGTTAAGATAAAAGGTCATATGTGTCTGAGGCGCAATACACACCAGTGTAGTTGCATGGCTGTAAATTGGTTGGCTTCAGAGGTCAGTGCATCTGTGCATGTTTCCAAGCCTGGAGAGCCATGCAAGCCTCTGTGAGTCGAGGGTCTGCGATGGGAACATCAGGTGGATAAAAAGTTTGTGGAGTGACCTGGAAGAAGGAGATCATCATACTGATGAAGCTCCAGAGGGTTAGATGGATGAGATGTGATCTCTTCATTTGGGAGAAGGATATGCCACCTATGATAATTGAGGACAGTCCATTAATAATAATTTCATAATTTTAATAGCATATGGAATTGAGTCCATCCGATCATTTTATTCGTAAAATTTAGCCTATGGTTACCCCCTGCAAATAATAAAAAGTGATGGGAGTTCAGAAGTTGTTCGATTGATCGAATCCGAATCATGTCCTTAATTGCGACTGTATTTTATTTTATTTATTTGTTCGAGGAAAATGCCCTTGTAATAATATAAGAACCTATAAAAGGAAAAACCAGCTTAGAAATTATTGCTTTAAGCCTTCAAGGGTCTGACCTTGATCATATCTGAGCATTGCTACAGTATCTCACAAACGTTGCCTTGTATATCTTAAAGCGACGTTTGTGAAAATTGTCGTTACAAAAACGTTGCTATAACTCAGTTTTGTTGTAGTGTACGTAAATATGACTGAGCTGGCAGGGATGCTTGTGCTTTTCTCAGTGCAAATTAAGCGGTAAATTAGGAAATTAACATGTAAAATAAAATAAAAATAGCGAATTAACATAGAATCAACAAATTTTGATGTTATAATATATTTTTTGTTGTCACTGTTTTGAATTGCAATATTTAAATAATGTCATAGATTATAAACATTACATATAATTTATGTCTTATTTTTTAATCAAGATTTTGCGTTTTAAAACCAAAACATTATTTTTTATTTTCTTGTTTTTGTGACAGGCACCCTCTAGTTCCGGGATCACCTTGTTTTGCCATTATTTATATATCAAAAAACCAACTTAACCCAATAACTTAAATTATTATTTGAGATTTCAAGATATGATATATATTATTTTCTAACACACCCTTTCAAGTGAAACTTTTTTTGAGCTTGAAACTTGCACAGATTTATATTAACTTGTGCTTAATTTTTATCAAATAAATAGGGATGATGAGATTCGAACTCATAATCACTAGGTCATTAAAGCTCTAATATCATATCAAATAATCAATTTAACCTAATAATTTAAGTTATTAAATAAAATTTCAAGATATGATTTATATTATTTTCTAACACCGTATAATTCTAGGATGAGCAGCCCCACCAGTAGATCCACCAAGTTTCCTTTCTCAGGAGAAGCTTGGTCGCCTTTCGCCGGGAACTCATAGTGGATGAGCAGCCCCACCAGTGGATCCCAAGGCTGTGAAGAATGAGCAGCCCCACTAGTGGATCCCAAGGTTGTGAATTGAATTACTTGCCAAATCTATCAAGAAAAAAAAAAATGTAATTTTGGCTGGTGCGGTTTTTATATATATATATATCAAAAATATGTTTTGTTTAAATCTTGATTATTTTTTTTTAATTTTGTTGAAAAAGCTATAAACAAAGAGGTGGGGTGGGTTCTAACGGGTTTGTTTTTGTTGGTAATAGCCAGCGAAAATGGTTTCAAAGGAGACGAGTGAAATGAACGTGCAAGGGAAGAAGCTGGAGAGCAGGGTGTTGAGAAGGAGCAAGGGAAGGATGATAATGCTGAGCCTCCATCCATCTATGGAGGTATTGGAAACAACTGATAAATAAGAAACAGATGCAGATAATCCGGAGACTGACAATACCGCCGACCAAGCTATTGTTGATGGTTCCAAGGCTGAGGATGCTGAGAAACCATCTTTGGAGACAGATTTATTTACTAATTCATATTAAGATATTGCTATTGAAAAGCGTAATGTGTTTAATTATTGCGTTTGATAATATCAATATTTAGTATATATTATGTTTTTAAAGTGTGAAAGGATAAAAGTGTTCTATCTTATTAATTTCTTTTGAATAATATTTTTTTGCTAAATTTTTTAAATTATCAAAAAAATATTATTTAAAAACTAATTGCTGATATTTTTAAAAAAACTAATTTTAAAAAGACTCTATATTTTGAATTGCAGTGGCCCAAGAACGATGACATTATCTATCATATTTGAGGTTTATTTGTTTTTATATTTCTGAAAAAAAATTAAATTTTTTTTATTTTTAAATTATTTTGATGTGTTGATGTTGAAAATAATTTTTTAAAAATAAAAAAAATATTATTTTAATACATTTAAAATAAAAAAATATTTTTAAAAAAAAATTACTATTACACTCTCAAATATTTTTTTTTAAATCATTAAATACATGAAATTAGAATGGGTTCATAAAAATTGTTCAAATGATTCTTAGAAAAATACAAAATAATAAAAAATAAAACATGCTTTTAAAAAATATTTTTCCATGCAATACAATTCAACATAAACATTTACCCTACACTTCATATCTAGCTAATGGGCTTGGGCCCTTCAATCAATTAATGGATATTAATGTTAAAATTGTAATTAACGGCCCGGATTTTTCTACGTCGAGTCTCCAGTAGATAGGAACCGCTCTGCTAGCTTGCTTCACTTGACTTGTACACCCCCTGAGCTAGTACAAGTGTGCAAACTTAAAAAAGAAGAAGAAATCAAAGTCACTCTCGTAAACTCTAGCGAGAACCCAGTTACAATGGCCGAAGCAGAGAAAGGATCAGCTACGACAGACTCCAACGAAGGTAATGGTAAGGAGGAGATATCATTGAAAGACAAAGGCAATGAATTCTTTAAAGCAGGGAACTATCTCAAAGCTGCTGCTCTTTATACTCAGGCTATCAAGCTTGACCCTTCAAATCCCACTCTTTATAGGTAAAAGAAAACATGACCCCCAAATTAGGGTTTGTTCTTTTGGTTAATCGTTGAATGTTTATCAAAATGCAATTTTGTTTTATTTTTAGTAAAATTTGATTCATTTTTTCAGTTGGGTTTTTGACTGGATTTGGTTGGTTTGTGGTTGTTGTGGCTTAAGTTTCTTTAGGAATTCCAGTTTGATGCTTTGCCATTTTTGAGAACTAGTTGAAGTTAATTGTTTTGAATTGTTTTGTTGCCTTCATTCATCATATTAATGATGATTATATGCGAGCTGAACAGTATTTTATTGCTCTCATCATTCTATATGCAGTTGCTTAATATTTGGAATATAGGGACTTTATGCCGTACAGCTATGTTTAATCGTAGAGTGTTGGAACTGTGCCTTGTTACTTTCCAACTAATTGCTTGAGGCCTGCTTTATCGTGTTAAGACAGGAGGCGTGCTATTGGATTTTCTTTCTTCTTGCTTAATGGCATTGCTATTCCAATAAGATTTATGCGTTTTATGAATACATGACAGCATCGTAGAGCACATTTGTACTACCCAAAGTAAGAACCCATGTAGTTTCCTTAATGCTGTCATCATAATTCTTTCATTTTCATTATAATTGTGCTTGTTTCATCTGTCTACAAGAAATTTAGTTTTTGCACTCAATGCATTTGAATCAAGATAGTCTTTTAATCCTGTTATGATAATTGACTGGCTTCTTTACACCTATTCATCTACTGCAATTGTCTGTTAGAGGTTTAGCTGTTATGCTCAATGATCTTTCAAACACTGAAATTCCTAAATGGAAGATTTTTCATGAGAATTAGCATGGTGAGTTATAATAATCATCTATTTTCAGAGTTTGCTTGGCCATCTACGTACAGCTACATTCTCTTTTTCTATGAATCAGTTTGTGAATAATTATGCAAGTAATGTATGTTGAACTCATGCATCTTCTCTTTTATGATTCTATCATTGGCCAGCAATCGTGCTGCAGCATTTTTGCAATTGTTCAAGCTTAATAAAGCACTTGCTGATGCCGAGACAACTATCACATTGAATCCTCAATGGGAAAAGGTGCACAAATATGCATAACCATTTTTGGGTTGGTTTACTTTATATCCCAAGATTTTTCTTTAACTTTTGCGGTTTGTTGATATTCCAGGGATATTTCAGGAAAGGGTGTGTATTAGAGGCCATGGAACAGTATGATAATGTATGTCTGAACTCTGAAGGAACATTTTCACGTTTAATGTTATCTGGTAGCTTTTTAGACAAGGTTGCTTGGTTTCTGATTTGCTGCTGATACATGTTTACTGCTCATGTATTGTAGGCATTGGCTACTTTTCAAATAGCTTTACAATACAATCCACGGAGCACTGAAGTATCAAGAAAGATTAAGAGGATATCCCAGTTGGCCAAAGAAAAAAAACGAGCTCAAGAGGTTGAGAGCATGAGATCCAATGTTAACATGGAAAAGCACTTGGAAACATTGAAATCTGAAATGGTGAGTGTAGTTTATCAAGAAAAGAGTCACTATGTCCAAATTTTTCACCTCATATTTGAAATTCGTATGTGGGAGTAAGATGCATTTTGGAGGTGGTTGTTTCCTATTAACCATATTTGCTCTTTAGTGGAAGATTAAATCTGGATAACTTCATTTGTAACCTTTTCTTCACAGGAGAAGATCAATTATTTAAGCTTTGTTTTGCATGTGAGAACTAAGTTAGCCTTTCTTTTGTAGTCTGAAATGCTTGGATCCGAAGAATGTTTTAAAGAAATGTTCTCCTTTCTTGTTGAGACCATGGAGACAGCTGTAAAATCATGGCATGAAACTTCTAAAGTGGATCCTAGAGTCTATTTTCTTCTTGACAAGGAAAAGACACTAACTGATAAATATGCTCCAGTTGTCAATATTGATAAGGTATTCGCTTTTGAAACTGTATTATCTTCTTTGGCACATCATTCTTGTGATGTATGGTATACATACCTGTAAAAAGAGGATATAAAAGAATAAAATTCCTCATGATTTTAACAATTACCTTTATCTTACTTCTTTTTGCAGGCCTTTGAATCACCCCATACACATGGCACTTGTTTCTCATTTCTTAGGCAATATGCGGAGGATTCTTTCTCCAAGGCAGCTTGCATAGTGGTGCCAAAGAATATCATATCTTATCCACAGGTAATGATTTGCTTCTTCGCACATGTGGTAATGATTTTTTGAGAAGCAAGCCCTTCTTTTTCTGGAACACCATATTCACACATAATAAATGTGATGGAGAATGAAGGCAACAATGGGAATCGGTTTTTATTGTTTAGGAATTTCAATATTGTATTAGGATTTATTATGTAGTAATTAAATTAGGATTTTAGTTTCCTTATTGAATTAAGACTTATTAGGTTTTCCTATTTTATTTGGTTTGGTGCATATAAATAAGCATCTAAACATTCAGTTATGTTAGTTTTTTGAATTATTGATTGAAATTAAAACTGAGTTTCTACATGATTGAGTGTGCCTCTCTTGATTTGGTCCCTTCAAGATCAAGGATGTCTCTCTTGTTGGGGATTTTAGTTTTTATTGTACATCAACTCACTCGGTTTGGTGACTTTGTTCATCTTGTCCTACATCAAGATGTATTCACACCTAGGTATTGCGGCAGATACATGGCTATGTAAATTATAACAGATTAATTGGCAAAACGTTTGCTGGAAGTCTTGTTGCATGGATGGGTCTAACTGCTTCCTGAACCTTGAGTCTATCTTCAGATTCTTCATTTGCTAAATTTATTGTGTATTGCTGTTTTCTGGTTTAGGATTTATGAAAAGCAGTCTCCAATATCTTGCACTTTGGAAATTGATGAGAGTGACCATAGGCATAGTATCTACTTTGGGGCTTTGGATGATGTGGCTTTGAAGAGGAAGTTGTTGGGGACTTCAAATATTTGGGTTTCCCTTTTTGTTTTCCCCAAGTAATGTATTTGATGCTAGATTACTTCCTCATTTCCTGTTATAGGATGTGATTTGTAAAATAACCTTGATTTCATAAAAATCAGCTTATTGAGTTGCAGCTGAATTAGAGTTGATGAGCTTGTCTAGTAAGGTGTTGTTTGCAGCTTGCTTGAGTTTAACCTTTAATGGTAAAATTGGAGAAGTGGTGATGTATATTGCGGCTGCTAATTAATTAGCAAGTTTTGTTTTTTCTAATTATATCAAATCTATAGAAGATGCACCACCAATGACTTGATGGCTTTATGGCTGTAAGACAGAGATGGATCTGACTTGCTTATAATCAAGTTATATATAATTCATAAATCTTTCAAATCTAAAACTGTATATATCCCTTCTATCAAGTTTTAGTTGTCCTAGCTGATTTGTTCTTTGGTGGGATGGAACACTGTACTCAACAACTAGATCTTATTTTATCGCATACCATTTTTGCAGGTTTGGAAAGGTCAAGGATCAAGAAAGTGGAGGCATGGGCAGCATGATGGCTTCTTTGTTCAATATGAGTCACATTTAATGCGAAAAATATGGTTTATTGCTAGCAGCAATGAAAAGGGGCAAACACTGTGCAGGTTTCTCTCTTCAGCCAGCCACCCACTTCTGTCATATATACTCTTAATTCGCTGTGAAAGTTTTTATTCTAGTATATATAGATCCTTCTATAGATGGTTTAGTAATGTATAAATGATATAAGCTCTCAACTCTAACACGTATCATGTTTCATGACCATCATTGCATATAAAGTCATATACTCTCTCCCTGACGACTTGCATTAGAATGGTCATCTAGTATTTTATTGCACACCCACCAATTGCAGTCAATCATCTGGACAGACGGGCCTCCATATGCTTTATCCATAAATTTGTGATATTTGACAATTCCAGTTCTTAGCTGCATAAACTTGCTAAATTAGGATATTTGTGGACATGAAGAAGGAAACTAAAGAGTAGATCAACTAGAACACGGTATGTTAAAATTTCAACATGATCATTCTTCATGAGATGGGTGCAAGCTTTGACTTTTAGTTTTTAGGACTGTGCTAGATATCAAAAAACTGGACATGAAGCAGCTCACGAAATAAATCATCTCCTTTGGGGCTCATCATTTCAATGGAGATGATTTATTCTGTACCCTCTTTTTCATTGAAAAGGAAATTTCCCTATTTTTACCAAGTCATCGTCAGAGAAAAAGAAAACAAGTGCAATTTGCTTAGTCATCTGGTATCTTTTTAATGTTAGCTTAATACATGACATAGTAATTAGTTCAAACTGGTCATCTCATGAGACAATAGTGATGCTTCTTCGTACCTTTTTTGCCAGGGATCCAGAGATTCTAGATATTAGTGCTCATGAAGTGCTGCCACGCCTTTTCAAAGAAAAGATGCCAAATCCTTAATTCCCTGTATTTTCTTGGCAATCTACTAGAGGATAACACAATGCACTCATCAATGGGGAATTTACATGTGAAATGAGAACAGACAGCCGCAAGCCTTTCTGGCTTGCCTTGATGTGGCGCAGAAGTTCCTGGTTAGATGTGGTAACTGATAAGCACATGCGAGAAGGTTATTTTTGTTAGCCATATCGATCAATTGTTCAGTTTTGATCACTTACTGATAACTTGTGAGCTTCTTTGAGTTGTTGCATTTCTAGATGCCTTTTCTTGTATGGTTTGCTTTTCTTGCATTGCTCGTAAATTGAGCGAGTTATTTCATATCCCGGGTATAAAATGCTAGCGTTGATGTCTTGAAAATTTGCAAAAGGGTAGCACAACTCAGTCCTGATTCCTAGGCTATTTTATCTTTTTTTGGCTTTGGTGAATGATGCAAGTCGCCCCATCTTTATCTCTGTAATTGTTTTGGATTTTTTTTATTGATTGTTGAAGTTCTGGAGCATTTTAGCTCTTTTATCTTCTATCCTTTTGGTAAAATAATGAATAGTAATGGATTCAAACCTCTTCGGCCTTTGCTTCCCAGATTATATTAGCTCTTGTGTCATATCGGTTAGCATCAATAAATGAAGTGAAAATTTAAATATAGTAAAAAGCCCAGTAAACACGAATGTGGGTCGTTCCTGTCTTGCTAGTCACCACTGCAAAGCCGACTTGACAAATTATTCTCCATCACCTTGCTCTCGGAAGCTATGTTCCAATCTATGTATGCCTGTAAAGGCTCTGGCGTTGGTTCACTGGTTTGCATAAATTCCATTTTATTAGTTTACGGTGGACACCAAGCTATAATTGCCAGAGGTTTCAAGGCCCAAGATGATTGAAAACAAGCAATCTAGATGGATAACATGAAATTAGTGGACTGAAATTGAGGATATCCATTCATGGTAATGTTTTAATTTTTTCTCCCGGCCAATACATTCTCATCATCCATCTGATGTGATGGCTTTAGCAAGCCAGCACTTCAGTATCTACAGGACATGAGACAGAACACTTCAGCATCGAACCGTTGACCCCTTCAACTAAAATCACTCTACAGAATCGAAGTACTCAGACCACTATTCCATGGTGTATGGCTGCTGCTACGGCTTTTTATGGGGGGTGTAGATATCTCTCCTGTGTCCCAGCCTTTTAGGGATGGTGGTCTTGGCCTTGGCCTGTCATCTCTGCCATTAGCTCCTGGGGACTCTTCCTTCAGGCTGGCCCTGTAAGCACTATTCACGTCTTGTTCAGTATTTCATCCGCTATTATGGAAATCTGCACATGCACGATAACTATGGTTCATGGGAAGCAAGTACCTGCCCTGAGTAACTTAAGTTGTTTATTAAGAAGATGGACTTTCTGCTATTCAACATCTAATCCTTCTGCGGTAATATTTATTGTTAGTATATATTTGGTCAGTCAAAATCATCTGTTGAATAGCAAATAATCTAAAATCAAAAGATTAGTTAGAAATTTTTGATCCTATTGTTTTCTTACCCTGCTAGTGCCATAACCATGCTACTTTGGTAGAACTTCCAACCAAATACGATGCCATGATTTAATTGTTGATGCATGGGCATGGGAGGCCCCCATCTCTTTAGTATGGATTTGAAACGTTGATTCTAGTCTGAAATGTCAAATGTGAAGGGAATAGAGAGGCTACCGAGATATGAACCAACCTTCTATAATTTCTAGAAAGAACTACATACTACTATGTTTGATATACGGGGATACAAAATATGCTTTTAGACCTTAAGTTATATATCACAGCAAAATCATCAGTTTTTTCCACTTCAGGATCAATAAGATTAAGTGGGGTTCTTCTTCGGCGGTGAACATTCACACCACATAGTTGTGGTTGGATCCAATTCCTCCCCTCTCACATCAGGCATTATTGTGCGCGTCAAACTCATCTGCGACCTGATTATTTGATTTGCTTGCATGTAGCATAAAATTGCATGCTGCTACAGCCTCTCCTACTGTCAGATAGATCCATTCCTGACCAATGCTTTCGATGAACTTCGACTTTACTAGCTTCTTAATCACCTCACTTCTTGGATTGGCCAGTACGAGCTAGATCAACAACAAAATATGACATTCATAACGTAGGACTACGTTTGCAAAGAAGCAAGCTTAAATATGGAAAAAATGATAACTGTTTATACGTACCTTGAGACCTCTTCTATATATGTTTTTCTTTACTTCTTCGAACATGCTGATTCCACTTGTATCTGTGCTGCCAACAGCTGTGGATTGAATGGATGGAAACATTAGGGTTTGATTAAGCTAGAATGTGCAAAAGATAAGCCTGATGGCTAGGATGATTGTGATTATTTAAAACGCTTACCACTGAGATCTAGTATCACATACTGTAAGCTTGATCCTCCTGTGGATTTTAGCTTTTCTTCCTCCTCGTAGATCCATCTTGAAATCCTGAACAAAATTTAATTGGAAAAGAATACTTGAGTGATAATACACACTGTTTAACATTTTACCGTTTAGCGTCTATCTTTATTATTTTGCATACCTTTCTCTTAAGTAGTTTGCGTTGGCAAAGTTGACTGGTGCATCAATCTGGAGAATGAGAACTCCTGGAATATTGTTTGCAACCGGGTATTGGTCTATGCTCCTGAAGATCGTGGAGTTGGGAATGTTGCCTAAAAGAAATGTCCTTGGCCTTGCAACAGACAGGAGCGTCCTTAGCAAAGAAATTGTGACCTGTATAGGCAGTTGCTGTTCACATCAGCAATATTCATTCTGACACTTACTTTTTGAGATGAATTAGTGGCTTGTCTAAGTTACTTACAGGGATGACCAAGCCAATTTCCACACTGCCAAAGACAACTCCAATGTATGCACTCATGCAAACAATGAAGTCGCCCTTGTCAACTTTCCAGAGGCCAATTGCAGCTTCATAATCAATTAGGCCAAGCATCGCAGCAATGATAATGGAGGAGAGAACCACTATGGGGGTGTAATGGAACAACGGTGTCAGAAATAGCAACGTGGCCATTACAGCAGTTGCCATGACTATGTTAGATCCTGCTGTTTTGCATCCTGCATTAAAATTCACCGCAGTTCGCGAAAATGGTCCTGCAATCCAAACCAAAATATATAATTTGTTTTTAAGAGGATTATTTGCTGCATATATATGCATCTAACCATAAACTCAACTAATGAAAGGATTTGCCTGGTTAACATAGGACCGCAATAAAGATTTTATCAAAAGGAAATTAAAGACACCAAGAGTCAAGAGTATTGGATGTAATATTCCCGCAGTGGCCTAAAATCAAGTCAAGCAACTTAGACCAAATTAACCAGACTCCAATAATGGATCCTTGATTCATTCCAGTCGGGCCTTAACTTGCTATATATAGTACACACACAGAATTAGTACCTGTGGTCAGATAACAAGAGGCGCAAGAGCCTGCCATATTCATCATCCCAAATGCGATCATCTCTTTGTTTCCATCAATATGATAATTCTTGAACATGGCAAAGCTCCTCCCAACAGCTACTCCTTCCTGTACATTCATCAAGCCAGTCTTTTTGTTATTTATTTTACTTCTGTTCTTAATTTTGGGCCGCAGGTTCAGTTTATTGCCCAAGAATAAACGAACACCATTGAGCCTTTTCAGTTCTAGAACAACAAGTTTTAGACCTTCACCCCTTCAGTCTTCACTGTAAGAGTTTTAACATGTTCCATAATTTTGCTTTATTTGCAAGGAAAATCTGAACCACAATTTTTTAGTCATCGAGGAATACATTATACAAATTGAGCTACAACCCACTTGTTTATGGTTTCGTTATCTCTTTGATTTCGTATGTACCACAACTCCTTTTTTTTTTTTTTTTTACGTGTAGAAACGTAGAGAAATAGTCACTACTACCTCTTACCCAAAAAGAAAAAAAACACTATTGTCTGCGTATATTTTCTCTGTTTTTCTCACTTGCATGGATATGAAAGAGTATATCAACCCTGGACACAGCATGGTGATGTGTCAATAGACTATGGCCAGTTTTGTCACTGACGTATGCCGGAGCTTGTGATTAACGGGGAGCTTATGAGTGAGTGGAGTTTGATGTATATATTCGAGGATGGAGAGATGCAGTACTACTTACAGCAAGAGATATGCCACCAGTTATGATCCCTGTTTTAATAGCTGCCACCATATACGGTGACCCAAAAGCCAACTCAGATACAGATAGTGGATTCAAGCCCTTCTTTAGGTGACCAATCTGGACAAAACAAACAAATCCAACAGTGCATCATATATATATATATTGCTCGTGTATACAATATAATAACATACTTGCTTAAATAACTAGAATCCTTCCACTAAAACTGTGTTTAAAAATATGATTGAAATTATATTTTTAAAAAATTAAAAAAAAAAATTATTTAAAATTAATTTTTTTTATATTTTTATATTGTTTTGATGTGTTAATGTTAAAAATAATTTTTAAAAAATAAAAAATTATATATTATTTTAATATATTTCTAAAATAAAATTACAATTTTTACCATTATTATACTCACAGACACCCCTAAATATGGTTACAAAATAACTTAAACCAATTTTTTGAATTTGTCATAACAACATATCATTTTGAGTATATTTTCTTAAGAATAAAATTATTATTATTATTATTTATAACAAAATCAGGATTTTAATTGGACTCCTTTCCTTTTACCGAGTAGGTGATGTCTTGACCATCGTGCCCATAATTGACAATCCATCCATCAAAATGATTGCTGTGAGTCGGTACAGAAAGCTATTTATATTTTTGGTGAGATATTGAAAGTCTTCGGGCATGTCATAACTCATAATTAAGTTGTGATTAACCAATGCCCGCTAAGATTATATACCCCTCTCTCTCTCTCTAAAAAAAATATTTTTTATATGATCAGAGCGGCTTTTTTCTCAAATTTTGTAAAGAATAAGGGGCACTTTTCTTTTTTTTTCATTGGATAATTGAGGACACCCAATTTTTAAATGTGCACAAGAATTTATCGCTTTGCATTGATGAGAGTAGAAGACAGAACTCACCACTTGAACTCCATGTTTCTCAGCGTTTGTCAAATAAACAAGAACACTTCCAACAATAACACACATCATGGGTGCCATCGCATTTATCCAAAAGAAGCATGGCTTTCTCTTGCTCTACTTGCAATCAAATTATGAAATCACAAGGGGCAACACCAAGATTAGTTCATATATATCCTGGGATCGTAGATAGGACCGCTTCACAAATAAAAAGGAAAAATCACAGTATAGACATTTGCTTAATTTCTTTGTTAGATTAATTAATGATCCAGATATATCAGGTATGCTTTTGCATTATTGAGATTAAAAATATAAAAATTAAATATTTTTCGAAATTAAAAAGCATCCTTATTGTTAAAGAAAAATCTTTCCATAATGTGTTCTATAATTATTGCTGTTGGTAGAGGAGTTCAAATTTCTTAAACTTGTTGGACAATAACAAGTAAGTAGGTAGAGAATAGAGATGATGATGATATGAAAGTTTTCCTAAATAGAAGTGACAAATGATTTGGATTATTACTTACAACGTATCTTGTGAGAACGAGGAAGAAGAGAAAACAACAACCCAAGAGACCACTTGCCCATCTCCACTGCAACCACCACCACCATAACAATGATAATTATTTTTAAAAAAACTAAAAGAAAACATTGAGAAGTGGATTAATCTATTCCATGCATGAAGTTTCTAGACAAAACCAGCTAGGGTTAGGAAAATTATGTACCTGGTGTGTTTGGCTAAAGACTGAACGCAGAACCGATACAAGATCTGTCCCATGAGTGAAATGAACTAAACCAAGAATGCCTTTTAGCTGCTGAAGGCAAACAACCGTGGCAGCCCCACCCATGAAACCCACTATTGCTGCATGGGACAAAAAGTCCACAATAAAACCAAGCCTGCAATTTAACAAATTAAATCACGGTTAAATTAAAAATAAATTAGAAAACATAACGTAAAGAAACACAGTGCAGGAATCAGATGCTATATACGTTAAATTAAGCAGCATGGAGGACTATCAATGGTCTATTTCTATCTTTAACCTTAAACTTGCACCGTTTGCTATGCTTTTAGAGATGTTTCTAAACATTGGTGCAACAAGACAAAATCCAAGTACCAAGGGAGTAGACTAGAGAGAGCAGTTTTAGATTGGTCACATGCATGTTGTGTTAAAAAAAAAAAAAAAAACTGACCTTAATAAGCCAAGAGCAACTTGGAAAACTCCAGCAAAAAAGGTAGCAGTGAAAACTAACTGAACATAGAGCTTAGCGTTCTCATTAGGGTTAACTTCCTTCCCTAACATGGAAGATATGAGAAGCGATACCACAGCTACAGTACCCACGGCCAAATCTTTTGAACTCCCCAACATGGCATACACCAAAGGTGGCACAAAGCTTGAATCTACACGTTAAGCAAATTGTGAGGTCCGATTTTCAAAAAGCAAACAATATTTATTAGCATATATAGTTATATCCCAATATCTGTAACTTCGAAAAGGAAATGAACAAACTCACTGACTCACATAGTCCAATGATTGGAGGTAAGCTAGCAAGACTTGCATAACTTATCCCTTGAGGAACTGCTAGACTGGCAATAGTAATTCCAGCTACAAGATCAGCTTTGAAAAACTCGAAAGTGTAACGAGGAGCCCATTCCAGGATAGGTACAAAGTACTGCATTCCCAAAATGAATTTCCTAGACGCTGGCTGGTTCTTGAATTGCCTAAAGGGGTCATCAGGGAAGAGAGTCTCCTTGATACCTAATTTTATGGACTCAAGAAGTGGTTTTGCTGGAGGAATTGCGACAGGAAGTGGGCATTCATAGTAGGGGTTACCCATGGTTTGTCAGATTCAGATTGCTTCCCTAGCTTTACTGGAAATGGCTGATGTGTTGGAGATTTTGGGTATGATATGACGATTTATAGAGAGAGAGAGAGAGAGAGAGAGACGGTACCTAGTACAGATTTGATTTTGTGTCGGAGCCAGGGGCGATACTGCTAGATGGCTAATTTTGGTGACATAAAACAAGTTTTGCTTGCTATTGAAGGACGCACGTAAGTTGCTTCGATGGTTGTGGTGAGCTAGGAAGCAAGCTTTGCCTATATAAAGAGGTTGAGGGGTGATGTGCCAGATGGGCCCCACGGAAACGTGTCATGCCCTCAAGACTTTGACCCATGGCTGGCTATTAATTTATCATTGACCAATCTCGTTTTTTTTATCTTAATCTTATTAGAAAAGAAAACGTCTAATTTGAGATTTCTATATTTCGTTGATATACAAAACGACTCATTTGATGTTGCGGCATCTTTTATTTTAAGATATTTTTTTAAAAAAAATATTAAATTAATATTTTTTTAGTTTTTTTAATAATTCTAATATGTTAAAATAAAAAATAAAAAAAATAATTATTTTTATATAATTTCAAAAATTACTATACATTATAGTACTAAATATAAAAAAATTATTATATTGGTTGAGTTATTTTTTTTTTATGAAAAAAAGTTTCGAATACAAAAATTCATTTGAAACTAGCTTCCTAGCTAGCAGTAATCAGCGCTTAAACATTAAGGGAGGTTTATGAAGAAAAGATATATTATATTTGGCTATATATGTACTATCTAGCTTTGCCAGAATCTATGAACATGGCGTTCGCAAATGTGCTTCTCACAAAGTTGGCTGAGGACATCAGGCATTGCACGTGGTGGTACGTTGATTGCGTGGGACCCGGTCAATCGTAAGATTTTCAAGAAGATGCCACGAATAAGTTTGTGCTGTTTCGGGTGATTTTTTTTTTAATTTGAATTTTTATTAAAAAGAAATAATTAATTTTTTTTTTTTTGGTAAAAATTGAACCAAAATCGGTTCAAACCGACCTGTTTTTGATTTGATTTGGATTTTAAGGATAAAAACCGATTCAAATCAGTTTGACTTAATTTTTTTAATTTGGATCAATTTTTTTATTTTGGTTTAGTTTTTTTATTTTGGCTCTGTTTTTTTTGTTTGGCTCTGTTTTTTTTATAGACTTAACTTATTTTCTTTTAGATTTTTTATTTGGATCAGTATTATTTTATTTTTTTATTTTAAGTTTATAAATCTAAAATTAAATTGAATTGATTGATTTATTTTATTGTTTTTTTTTTTATGAAAAAAATATCGAATACGAAACTTCATTTGAAACTAGCTTCCTAGCTAGCTGTAATCAACGCTTAAACATTAAGGGAGGTTTATGAAGAAAAAAAAAATATTATATTTGGCTATATATGTATTATCTAGCTTTGCCGGAATCTATGAACATGGCGTTTGCAAATGTGCTTCTCACTAGTTGGCTTAGGACATCAGGCAATGCACGCGGTGGTACGTTGATTGCGTGGGACCCGGTCAATCGTAAGATTTTCAAGAAGATGCCACGAATAAGTTTGTGCTGTGCGCTTTAAGTACTTAATTTTAATACATACATTGCACTTTCAGTATTAAAAAATTATAGCGAAAAGACAAAATTTGGGCTCCAAACTTCTCGTAATTTTAAGTGGAAAAACTAGCTAGCTGTTCGCATATTCATTTTATATTTTTTAATCAGCTGTTTAATTCGATTGTTTAGAATCTGTACCATACAATATTATCAAAATAATATTGATAACAGTATTTTGTTTATATAATAATTGATACGAATATTTGCATCGAGAATTAACATAATTGCATCCTGCGAAAAATGGTAATGACAACACATTCCTCCTCCGGTCTCGCGGCCCCCTTTCTCATAAATCTCATTGGTGAGTAGTGCCCCAATTCCCCAAATAAATCATGGAAATTTTGCTGTCTTTTCTTTTCAGTGTAGTTCATTAAGTGATTCAGTTCTTGAGGATTGACATCAGATTCTCCATTGATTCTATTTCTGGATTTATTTAGGGTGGCATGGAGGGTGGTTAAAATTTATTTTTTTAATGTTTTTAAATTGCTTTGATGTATTGATATTAAAAATAATTTTTAAAAAACAAAACACCCTCCTAGCCCCTAATTCATCCTTATCTTGCTGGAATAGAGCTTCCGATAATTTCTGGTGCTGATTTCGGAAGACGACAACCACATCCAAATATACATTAAAATGGCCTTGTTGTGAAATCTAAAATGGTGCTACCGTGGATGACGAAGTTAATTCCATCAGCTTGTATGTCATCATTCATGAATAATCTTAGTATTTGTTCCATTCATAGCGCTGCGTAAACCTAGCTAGTTGTCTACAACAGTACCGAAAAGAAAAAAAAGAGAAAGAAACCTAGCTAGTTGTCTACGGGAAGAAAATCAAGGTCGTAAAAAATTGCCACATTAGTGGAAAGAAGCTCAAAACAGGATTGAAAATACCCTTAAAGTAGCAGTGGCCAGGGAAAGTGCACTGCAACACTCACTCTTGCATTGAATATAAGAGAAATAAGTGCCGGGAAAGAGGTGGTGGTAATGATGAAACAGGCAGATGGGATTTCTAGTTCCTGGAAGACGACAAAATTCCCAACCCAACAAAAAACAGCCAACGATTGGAAGTAATTAGTGGTAATGATGAATCTGTAAGTTGGAATCTGGATTATTAGATAAGCATTCCACCAGATAAAACTGCTTCGTCTTTAGTTGATATGCTCCGAGAAACCCTAGCACAAGACGCCTAGTCTTATTTAGGAATAAGATGCACGTGTATCCCAAAGCCACCCATGCCTCCTTTCTCATTACTTGGAAAGGATTGGTTTCTCCCTCTACCTCAAATACACACACATTATCATCGAATCATCCTATTTATTCCTAAATAAAGTATTCAAATCCTTGCCTTAGTTTTGATGTGCAAGAGAGAAGTTCCGGTCTTTGGGAATATATGCTTGGATAGGCAAAGGAGAGTGCTCAATTGGATGTGTGGACTGATCAAATTCTCCTGTGTCTGACGTCCAATATTTGATCGGCAATAGAGGTTTCATCAAACTGTCATGCCCCACTTACTGATTACTTGGTAGTCAAATTCACCTGATATATATGATCTTGGTGATCGATCGACAAAGTCAAATGGTACACCTAAAAGGAATATTCTCTTCCTTGAGCTAGATATACGTACTTCCATGTGGAGCAGGGTATAGAGTACTGTAGCTGCCTTTTAGACCACTAAGTTAAAGCTATAAATTCACTAGCCTCCATCATGCACTATCAGGTGGGCTTCCCGCACCTGGGATATATGTGGTGCGTGCCTGCAGGCTGTAATTTATAAAGGATTTTCTTTCTTGTCTCACAGGATTATCATTGATTATATGAGATGGCGTCTTCTATTGTTTTCGTCCACAAAGAATACACTCTCAAGTGGAGTTTGAGAAAACTCTATCTTTCAAATTTTTAAAAAAGAAGTTTTCGGTCACTTTAACAACCTGCACCAGGCATTCTGCTGTACACTGACGTGACAAATCTGGATCGCATATGCTCTGCTGCAGCTGTTTCTTCATGTCCGTTCCTTTGAGTTTTATTCTCAATCACCGATCATAATCACATATATATATATATTGCGCGCACATCATTTTAATGTTTAGAAATGTTTTAAAACATTCGGTATTCAAAGGAAGATAGCAACATAGCATGGGCAAACTCACATGCTACTGCTATAACTTTCTTCAATTTCTGGTTCCTCTAAAGTGGAAACCATCTCGTGTCTTGCTCTCCATAGAGACAAGTTTACAAACATTGGCCTTTTCATCAAGTCGGAACAAAAAAAATCAAGAGCGCGAGCCACATTCTTGGTCCGAACCAAAAACCTTTAGCATTTCAATTATTATTGCAGCTAGAGAACTACTGCACTTTGAAACGTGGGCTCTGGATATATAATATCATCCCTGAGTACCATATCCATGCTGCACTTTCTGGCAATATCAATGTCAATAGTATTAAACGCTTAATTGATTCACAGGTCTTGTAGCAAGCAAAGATACGCTATGCGAATTTAGAACTGCCCTTCCGCGGACCTGCACAAGCAAACGTCATAGTATGATTTATATGGTATATTCATGATTTAAATGAGTATTTTCACTTACAAGATATTTTAAATTTTATAGAAATATTGTTATTTTTCAAACAGTATCATGTGGGTCAAGTGAAAGAATATTAAAAAAATGTCTTTTAGACGACCCATATGTTATATAGCTTTTAAATTAAATAACAATTAAAGTTTAGAGTCTATAATCTAGTAACGGGCCAAGCATATGCATTGATGGATAAAGATAAAAAAAAAAAGTTAGGTTATCTTTAATTTAATAAATAAATAAAACAATCTTGTTTCATCTAGGTATAGATTAGAAGATTTTTTTTATTTTTAATAGCAGAATATATATGAATAATTATTTCAATACTTGATCAATGGAAGTATATATCCTATTAATTTTTCATTACTAAACTATCTTACAGTTAAATCATATGTTTAGTTGCTGTTAGTGCATATTCAATCTCAGCACTTGTAAATAAATAAATAAATTGCATCAGGTTTCATGTGTTTTTTAGAGATTCCCATACTCAATGACGTCTCGATCTTTTTTGCTCACCAAAGAAGTGCGGGGGCATGCACGTGTGTCAAGATTTTCAATTAAAGTTTGCCACTCAGTTCATCCTTTTTCTTGTTTTCTAAAAAGGGAATGGATTTGGAATGTATTATATAACAAAGGATTTTTATTTTCAATTACCGCTTATAGAGAAATTGAGATAAATGGGGAGAGAATTGGCATGCGTAAAAACAACAGAGTTCAGATATCATATTAATCCTGGGTATGTAGAGTTTAGTTTTTCTAATTTTAGTATATAGAATAAAATATTTTAAGATAAGATAAGATATTTCGTATTTATTAATA
This sequence comes from Populus alba, assembly GCF_005239225.2. Lineage (NCBI taxonomy): Eukaryota > Viridiplantae > Streptophyta > Magnoliopsida > Malpighiales > Salicaceae > Populus > Populus alba. The sequence goes on from NC_133291.1 coordinate 10,961,029, forward strand.
AATTCCTCAATAACACTAATTCAATAGTATATTTGTCAAGCGAATATAGTGTTCGTGCTTTTTAGTTATTTGGTAGTCATGGAGAGTTCCAACTTCCATGCAGTGGTGGCTGCAACTTCTGTGATCTGTATTGGGTTGGGCTCGGAGAGCAAGCAGCCCTGAATAGGTACTGTTTTGGTGGTCTAAGTTTGAACTGCGCAAGAGGTTGGACTTCATCGCCGAAATCCTTGTAATGTTCTTGAGCCTAGAACCATTTCTTTGTAGAATCAAGATCTGTTTTATGAAACGTAAAAGCATGCTTATATTCATTGATTACAAAGGTTATATATATACAGCAGAGGCAATGCTGCAGAGTTTCAATCAAATACAGCTACTAGAGTTCTATACTATAACAACCTTATCACTTGTATAAATCCTATTCTTCAGGTGATTAGTTAGTGTTTGATTCAGACTTTGACACTTGCTTACATGCCCCCTCAAGATGGACGGGGTCAATGAGTCCAATCATGTCTTTAAGAATCCAGAATTGTGAGCGGGGAAGGGACTTCGTCAGTGCATCAGCTAGTTGGTCGTTTGAAGAGACATGAGATACTCGTAGAGCACCGGATTGAACCTTTTATCGAATGAAGTGAAAATCAATAGCAACGTGTTTCATTCTTGAGTGAAACACATGATTAGAACTCAGCTGGGTGGCACCAATATTGTCACAATAAATGACTGGAGTGTGACTCACTGGAAAGTGTAGTTCGGAAAGTAAAGAGGAGATCCAACTTATTTCAGCTGCTGTGTCTGCAACTGCTCTATATTCAGCTTCAGTGGATGAGCGTGCCGTGGTGTGCTGCTTTTTGGAGGACCAGGAGATGCGATTCCGACCTAGATAGATTACATAGGCACTGGTGGAGGATAAATCTTCATTGTTTCCCCCCCAGTCTGCATTAGAAAAGGCATAGATTGAACATGGAGAATGACGATGAAGAAGCAGACAGTGGTGGACAGTGCCAAGTAAATAACGAAGGAGACGTTTCACTAATTTCCAGTGGACATCAGTGGGTTGGTGCATATATTGAGAAAGTTTGTTTACAACGAAACAAACATCAGGTCGAGTGAGAGAGAGGTACTGAAGACTGCCTAATGTTGCACGGTAAGGTATAGGATCAACTAGAGGAGCACCCATGTCCAAGCTCAGCTTACAGCCTGGAGGCAGCGGAGTAGACGTTGGTTTTGCATGAGCCATATTGGTTCGGTGGAGAAGATCCAGAATGTACCTTTGTTGCGAGAGAAGTATACCACCAGTGGGATGAGATTGAACTTCAACCCCCAGAAAATAGTGCAAAGGACCCAGGTCTTTTAAGGAGAACCATGTTGTTAAACATTGAATGAATGTATTAACTGCATTTTCATTGTCCCCTGTAACAATGATGTCGTCCACATAAATGAGTAAATAAATGATGTGAGAGTGCTGATGGAAGATGAAAAGAGATGTATCTGCCAGGGAGTTAGAAAAGTCCAAAGCATGCAGGAAGTTGCGTAGTTCATGATACCACGCATGAGGCACTTGCTTCAAGCCATAGATGGCTTTTCGAAGTTTACAGACAAACTCAGGTTTTTCTGGATCATGAAACCCTGGAGGTTGGGCCATGTAGACATCTTCATCCAGGGTGCCTTGAAGAAATGCATTGTTAATGTCGAGTTGGCGAAGTTTCCATCCATTGCTGACAGCAATGCTGAGAATTATACGGATGGTCGTAGGTTTCACCACGGGACTGAATGTGTTATGATAGTCCAAGACAGGGCGCTGATGAAACCCTTTGGCCACGAGTCTGGCTTTGTAATGAGCCACTTTGTCATCTGAGCTACGCTTGATCCTGAAAATCCACTTGCAGCCAACCAAGTTAGAAGCACAATCAGGTGGGACTAAAGTTCAAGTTCCATTGCGTAGCAAAGCACTAAACTCCTCATGCATGGCAGATCTCCAATTTGGATCTTTGGTGGCTTGTGCAAGGGTAGTGGGTTCTTGAGGGTGAGTGTTTAGTGTGGTAGTGAATGTGAGTTTTTGAATGGGTTTGTGAATGTTGTTTTTGGACTGGGTTGTCATAGGGTGGCAAGGGAGAGGGTTTAACGGTGTGGGTATTGATGGTGCTGGAGTTGGGGTGGTCGGGTTAGGAATAAGAGTGGTGGAAGAAGGCAGGGAAGAGTTGTTTGAAGGGTTGGGTGAAGGAAAAAGATCCACTAGCGAGGAAGAGGTGGGAGTGAGAGTTCGCGCATCAGGTGCAGCCACAGAAGAGTGTGTACATGGTGCAAAGGTGGGCTGTGGGATGGCAATAGCTGGTGGAATCCACATGTCAATTGTGGTTGATTGGCTTTGTGACTCCTGTTTATTTAAAGAATGATATGGAAAAATATTCTTGACGAAAGACACATGCCTATACACAATGATTTTAGTGGATTTGGGTTCAAAACATAAATATGCACTTTGGGATAGAGAATATCCGAGAAAAATGCATGGTTTGGATTGGGGGTCTAATTTATGAGCAGTTTATAGGCGAAGCCACGGATAACATAAACATCCAAAACTACGAAGTTTTTCATAATTCAGGGAATGTTGAAAAATAACTGCATAAGGTGAAAGATTGTGTAATGCAGTAGTAAGCATGCGATTAATGAGATAGACTGTTGTAGCAAAAGCATAAGACCAAAAAATGAGTGGTAAAGATGCATGAGTTAAAAGTGAGAGACCTGTGTCCACAATATGTCTATGGCGGCGTTCATCAAAGCCATTATGTTCAGGAGTGTGTGGGGGGGTTGTCAGATGAGATATGCCATGCATAGAAAAGAATTCTATTAATGCAATATATTCACCCCCATTGTCAGAATATAGGGTCACAATTTTCTCTTTGAAATAATTTTCCACAATTGCTTTAAAGCGAATGAAGGTGTTTTTGACATCTGATTTTTTCTTTAGCGGATAAAACCATATGTATTTAGTGAAGTGGTCCACAAAAATAACATAGTATTTAAAACCATCAATAGAAAAAAGAGGTGAGGTCCATACATCAGAGAATATTATTTTAAGAGGTTTATGAGAATTCAAAGTGGAGACAGAAAATGGAAGTTTGTGACTCTTATTACAGGGACACGCATTGCAAACAAAATCTTTGGATATTGAAGATGAATTTAAATTATGCATAGTTAAAATTGTTTTTAAAACAAAAAGAGCTGGATGACCTAATCGAAAATGCCAATTTATTGGAGCGAGTCTTTGACTTGAAAAAGCATGAGGGGTGACAACGCACGGTCATTCGTACACACCTTCTTTGGTTTTACCCTTTGCGCGAATTTCCCCTGTCAACAAATCCTTCACAAGAAAACACCAGGGTAAGAATTCAACAGAGACATTATTATCAACGCAAAATTGATATATGGAGAGTAAATTGCGTTTAATATCAGGCACACATAAAAATTGGTAAGTTTAAAGGGGTGAGTGGATGATTGAATTTCAGAGGAACCCAAGTGTGTAATTCTTAAACTTTTACCGTCCCCTATCATAACATCATTTGTGCCAGTGTAGGGTAAGTGTTGAGCCAAGTTTTGGAGATCTGCCGTGATGTGGTGGGAAGCCCCACTGTCTAGGAGCCATGGAGAACAATTTGAGGAATGAGTCTCAGCAAAATTAGCCTGCGATTGCCATGGAGAGGGGCGGGAAGTTGGGTTGTTGTTGAGGGGAACAAGACGAAATGAGGGATACTTTTTTGTTGTGTGACCTTGAATGCCACAGATTTGACAATACCCCAGATATGGCCTCGACTGAAATCAGTTGTTGTTGGTTGTGTTGTGAGTGGCTACATTCTGACCTGTGTAATGATTTTGTTGGTTAGCAGAGGAGCGCCAATGACCACCCAAGATGTTGGATGTGGATCGACCAATGTTGGTGGGGGGATACCGGCCGTTGGTGCAATTGGAGGGATGCGCAGTGGGAGGAAAATGAACAACTTTGGTGGTTGTCTGGAGTGAGGCTTCAAACATCAATAGTTTTTTATGAAGTACATCAAAGCTAATGGCGTTCTCCCTAGCTTGCACCGCTCTTACCAATTCTTTGTAATCATCACCTAGTTCTTCTAGGATTTTGTCCATCAAATCTTCATTGTCGACAGGTGCCCCTAGGACTGCAAGTTCTTCAGCTTTACCTTTAATTGATTGCAGGAATTCTATAATGCTGAGGGTGCTTTTGGTCAGTGATTTCAGATTGGCTTTTACCTGTTTGATGCGACCCCGTAACGGAGTGGCATATGTGGCTGCAAGGATATTCCATGCTTCGCGAGTTGTTGTGGCTCGAGCAATAAATGGAATAATGGTTGGTGTAATGGATCCTATGATTGCATTCAAAAGTAGCTGGTCTTGACATATCCAGGTGTGATACTATCGATTTAATGTTGGAGTGGTGGTGCTGTCTGCACTGGTGATAAGATATTGTGATGGGCATGGTTTGGTGCCGTCTATGTAGCCTTGTAGGTCATACCCAATGAAGAGTGTCTGAAACTGAAGTCGCCATGATAGGTAGTTGGTGCTGTTGAGTTTCAACGGAGCTTGAGCTGTAACATTAATGGTTACGAGGGTGGTGTTTAAGGAATCACTCATGGTGATTAAATGGGAGCTAGACGGAGAGAAGAAAATTTATTTCACCTGCTCTGATACCATGTAGAATCAAGATCTGTTTTATGAAACGTAAAAGCATGCTTATATTCATTAATTGCAAAGGTTATATATATACAGCAGAGGCAATGCTACAGAGTTTCAATCAAATACAGCTACTAGAGTTCTATACTATAACAACCTTATCACTTGTATAAATCCTATTATTCAGGTGATTAGTTAGTGTTTGATTCAGACTTTGACACTTGCTTACATTCTTCTGCTGTCAGCTCATGCCTCAGGAGTCAGGTCCTTTTTTTTTGGCACTGCTTATTTGAGAAGAGATTTGGAACAATCGCAATCCAATCCCAGGCAGCTTTTAAAAATCAGCACGCACGTAACGTTCGATCTTGCTTTGATCTAAGTCTTCAATTTGTGCAGTTCAGTTAGGTAAGAAAAAAATAGCTAAGTACATAAAGTTGGACAGCAAAACAAAAGCGTGTAACAAAATCTTGATTATTTCGATCAACCAATTCCCTTTCCGTATTGATGAAGAAGGATAAATCTTCCACATCAACTTTTCCGGAAATTACAAATGACAGAAGTTTATCCATCAATGTCAATACGCAGATGATCAAAGTAATTTTCATCAGTTATTGTTCCATGCCGCGCTTTGGGCAATATTTGCTGTTAGATTAAGTAAATCATTACGTTGATGGCTATATAAGATTATTTCTGTTATTCCTTTCAAAGAAATGAATGGTTTTTGCAGGATTAATATGAAATCATAAGCACAAAACAAGAGACAATCTGGGAAAAACAATTCACTCTCAAATAAATTTTTTATGGACACGTTATAATTTAAACAGTTAATTAAACTGCGTTCCTGCATTTACTCACACGTTAGTTGTCTTTGCATCTGTGCTTCTGCTAAGGAACACGTTAGTCCATATAATGGAAAAATGAAAAAAGATGACGACTCTACATGGGGGTTTCCGACACTTCACTCCACAATGACACTAGAACGAAGAAGAATGAAAAGTTGTACAATGTTCCAGGAGCTTTCTGCGTTGAAGATTTAAATTTCTTCAGTTTCTTTCTTGCTTAAACTTGCAATGTGAAAAGTTTCACAACATTCCAGCAGCTTTCCGCGTATGTCATTTTATTGGGGCACACAACATACTGAGTTGCAAAGGCTGGCTAGTGTACTGTTAGTACCTATTTCCACGAACCTGCAGATTAAAAAAGCAATGATTTAACTGATTAGATTTGGAGTAACTCGCAAGTTTGATATATTTAATCTGTTTAGTGGTTTGTCCTCTAATTCATAATTTATTGTAGTGATATAATCAAGGATGGCTGATGCTTACTTCAAATCCAACAAGAGAACTGCAGTAATTGGTGTTTGTGAGCACTGTACTTGTAGATCCACACTCACTATCTATAAGGGATACTGTTGTTCTGTCAAGCTTAAGTGACCATGGATATATACAGCCTTGAGCTGTGGCTCCAACATTGGAAGACGACCGCTGCATCCGCATAGGCCTTGGGACATTCCTTCCCTCTATTGATGCCCTCCTCCTACTTGGTTGCCTCTCGAATGCGTCTGGCCTTTGTTTTGGTGCACTGTGTGACCGAACTTTGGCCCTGAAAGATTCTGTTTTTGCCATGTAATTTGGAAATAACTGGTAGTCAGAGGACAGAGATTCTGCGTACTCTGGCCTCGGTGAGGCGAATGGAATTCTTGATGGATCAGGTTTTGATTCTGCAGAGTTGTACGGAGGGCTGCTATGTGCTGTGCTGAAGGAATTTTCGTCGAAATGCCCACTGCAAGCTCTGGGGCTCATATCTGTTAGAGCTGATGGAGCTGGAGAGATCTGGTGGTTCTCTTTCTTCGAGTATGCATGATTTGAGGCATAATGCGTGGAAAATCTATGCTCTGTTAGATCTGTTTGTGGACGATGAGAGTAGCCATTTCTGCTCTTTATACTTCCCTTCGATTCTCCAACATCCACCTCTACAATCTTGATGTTCTCCTGATCCATGCCTCTATCATTCTCCTACGTGTACCGAAACAGAATGGCAGATCGCTCATGGTGGATTCGAAGTACTAATTTTATCTACGTGAATAATGTTATATATGCTTGCCATTGACAGTGTCAGAAATTCCAGAAAATAATTTTCCCAGAAAAAAAAGGAAAAATTTAGATAGTTGCATCTTGATGTGATGTTAGCAATGAACTAAGAATAAAGGAAAGATTCTGTTCTGCTACTTTTAGATGAGAATACTAAATATATTCATTAAAACCACGTATATAGAACTACTTTTTCTTAATTAAAGTTCTGACAGTGTCCTTATTCTTCGTTAATAATTACTGTCGAATAAAATGGAAAGAAAATAGTTAAGAAACATGTTTTTAAGCATGAAATACAATCTTATGTTTTTCCATTTATGAATGAATCTGACTCATTCCTTGTCGAATGAAAGCATACCTCCACTGTTTGATAACAGAAAACAAGGTCATGAAATGGGTAAGTTCAAAAGAAGAAAAGAATCCTTACATCATTTGTGTGCCTGATCCTATTCTCTTGTGTCGATTTTCTGTGGATTGAATTCCTCTGGATGGGATTTACGTCTTCAGCCATCCAGATCCTCTGAGCCCGAGCTCTATTCTGTACATTCACCAATGCCTGCATGCACCTGAGTGTAGCGGTTGCCTGTTTCCTCACCAGGTGACCCCTCACGAGTGCCTGCAACTTCACCAAGCCTTTCAATGCACATAATGCTTTTCTTGCCTGTTAAAAATACCAAAACCAATCACGCAATTCGTCATTTTCATCTCTGAAGCTTTGGTTTTTATAATTTCAGTCTTGAGACTGATGCGTTCACTAGACAAGAACCGATGGAAATTCAAGAATTGCTTACCAAATGAGATCGAAAGACTGACTGAATTTTTACGGCAGCATACTCTTCGATTGTACTGTTTCTCCTGGAGGTGTCAGCAGTTAGATGGATCACAGCAGCTGCAGCCTGTGCAGCGTCCATAGCTGCATCCGCAGCAACTGCCATAGCCATCGCGTGCATTAATTTTCTGTTCATTATCTGTATCCAACGTTCCCTGCACCGCAGCTGTTTGTGTGGTGGCAATTGGTTCTGTAGAATTCGAGTCCTTGGGAGCAGCTGCAGTGGCTGATGATCTGCGAAAACTCCACCTTCTTTTTTCTTTTGGAGTAGCTGGTGGGATCGAGATTGGGGTCACTGGATTCTCAATGATAGGTGTTGAATTCTGTTGAGTTGTACCCTTCTTCTTCTTCTCCTTGTCTTTCTTCCCTGTCAAGAAACTTTTAAGCCATTTGCCTGACTTCCCCATCTCTGTCAATTCCTCTTAAGATACCAACTTATCTCAGCAAGAACATACAAGTAAGCACCAAATGAGATTCAGATCTCTCTTCTGTCTCTACGTATCAAGTTTGGCTTTCAACACCATAACAGCCCGACTAATTAGAACAGAATTTAATCACACCCTTATTTCGACAGCCTAACTCTTACTGTTTTATTATTTTTCTCCTGTCAGCACCTTTTTCAGAGGTTGATATGATTTTTGTGCTATGTTTTTTAGCAAAAAAGTCTGAGAGTGAGAATAGAAGCAGAGAGGAAGTTCCCGGTTTGCCCGCTTACCATCCTCTGGGAAAATTACAGGGAGAGATGCCTTCGATGGAATCGGGGCTCATTCTTGTATAGCCATTATGGACTGAAAGGTTGTATTGTTAACTAAAATCATGTCACACTGGCAATTAAGAAATGGGGGAGTTGCAGCATACCATGTGAAAAGCGATCAAGAACATGCAGACTCCTTGTAAAATACTCGTGTCTCAGGGTGGGGGGACTTGTCCTCTTTGGGTCATGGAACCTAGAACTTGTGGGATGGTGGGGTCCTTACAGTAGTGTAGTAACCAGTAAGGGCCAGGGTGCACGTGCTTATCCTATCCCTGCTGGTTGATTCTTTAACTGTCTTTTCTGTCAAGTTTTTTTTTTTTTTTTTTTTTTATCTGTCCTTGGAGTAGCGTAGTAAGTCTTATATTTTTCTACTTGAAAAGAATTTTTTTTAATTTAATAATTTAAATTTTTAAATAAATTTTTAGAATATAATTTATATTATTTTTTAATATAAAAATTTTTTTAGCTTGAAACTTGTAAAAATCTATATTACTTTGTACTTAATTTTTATTAAATAAATAAATATTGTACTATTCGAATTCATAACTATTAAGTTATCAAGATTCTGATACCATAAATAAAATGATATATTTTAACTATGTTTCAGAGTAAGCAGGGGTTACTATTTATACTAATGATTTAATACCAAGATTCTATATTATTGTCTATGATCAAGCCTAATTATATTATCTATGAACGAGAAAACAAATAATTAAAAGATTCAATTACAGTATTTGACTAAACTCAAGTAAAGATAAAAAGATAGCGATAAACCAAACAAGTAGATTGTCACCATGCCTGCATCCTTTTCTCTCTTGACATTCATTTTATGTTCCGATTGCCTCTTCCATGCACTAAAGACAAATGCGGAAAAATAAAATCGTGTTTTATAGTCTCGAACTTATAGATAATCGGAAAAGACACTGAAGCCTCATTAAAAATAAAAAAGCAATTAGTGGTTAGTGCATTTAAGATGCTATATATTACATAGAAGAATAAATATGTCTTGATGATGAAAAGATCAGTTGGCGCTCACATGGTGTGTTTATTATATACTTCCGAGAAGTTGATTGTTTCGGGAAAGACCATCGTCGTGTCGAGGCTTGTTCATTCTTCCTATCTAACCACTTTGAACCTTGGCAGGAACACAAGTAACATGATGACAAGACATGCGGAACTCTTACCAGGTGTACAGGAGTTTGATACATTCGCTCTCATACTCCTCCACGTGTAAAAGGTACGTGTTTATGTTTATAGATGAAAACACCCAAGGTTGTTAAAATCACGATTTTAGAACGAAACGGAAAACCCTTCACAAAATCGGATCGTAAAAACGGATCGTAAAATCGTAAAATCATAAGAAATTTTGAAATACATTAAAAAAAATTCATGTTTCAAATTCATTATGGGACTAGTCAACAGCACAAGTGTGCTACTCAGGAGAGACAAATTGCAACAACGAATTATTCAAAACAAAGAAAAAGCTTTAGCAAGAACATGGTGGCTTCTCTATTATTACACAGCACATATGCGGCATACAAGGTCCAGTTTTTGTAATATGAACAAATACTCAATTAGTTTCAGGAGGCCTATAAATTAGGCAGATCACACCATTTTTGTGCCAGAAAGGAAACAAACAAGATAAATGACATTGCAGTTAGTTTGTAACTCACGAAGCACATTCAGAAACGTTTCCCTTGTTCTGATTCTCCAGTATAGCCATGAACAATTCCCTCATTTTATTTTCAAAAGAACACCAAAAATCAGAGAACATGAACAATTCCCAACAGGCCAGCAATATACCCAGAAACACAACAAGCAAAAAAAATTCAATAAAACCAAGGTTTAAAGCACGAATCGACTAGTCTGATCCCAAGCCTTTTGTTAATTTTATTTCTATTACACCCTCGAATTCAATTCTCTTCCCTCATGTTGTTGATTGATTTTAGAACATCTCCATCCAGTATTCTCCACTTAGCAGTGAGCTGAAGAAAGAAAAATCCCCCCATTTCCTTCCAACAGGACACCATGCTAGCAAAGCTGCAACACTACGAATATAGCTCAAGCATTGGGGAGAGACCCTCACCCAAACTGATGGAATCCATACGATCAACAACAGACTTGTAAGATAATTAATATGGAACTAGAGGCATAGAGTCTGGAATATAGGGGAAAACCCTCACCCAGCCAGACATAGCCTCATCTGGTAAAGAACCTTCACCCAGACCAGTCCCATAACTCACCCACAGCTGAAACAGAGTGACATGCAGACACAACATCCACTACCAACAAGGAGATTCAGGCTAATCCGGCCAGAACTAGCAACTGAAGTTGTGAACAAGCCAGCAAAGAACCAAAGTACCAAATATCAAAGAATCGTGAGGTGAACAACCCCACGCTGTGCAAAGCCAGTTTGCCACTAATTACCCATGGAAAAAGCATCACAGAGGAGGAAATAGGAGGAAACCTACCATGGCCAGAAGCTCTATGGTGAAGAACGCCATCAGTCCATCCACGGTGAAGAGCCCACAGATACATCATCAAAATTCCTAAAAAGCCTAGTTTCGAAGTCTGAGCAGAGAGACAAATTACTTTCCCCATGATCAGCGTAGAAGCTCAAAGAAGGGGAAAGATTACAGCCGGACCACCAATTAGAGTTTGGAGACTTGCCACGTGTTTGTTCTGATTCTTTGATTTTTGAATATGAACGGTGAATCTGAAGAGAAGAGAGAAGACTGATTGTTTCGGTGAAATGAGAAATGCTTGTGATCTGGTAAAGCCAATAGGCAGGCGACACCTGGCAGATGATATGTTTCTTTATTTCCTGCGAGCAAAATCGTGCAATCGGGTATAAAATCGCGATTCAACCCGATTTTACCTGATTTTACCGATTTTACCCGATTTTGACCCGATTTTATCTGATTCCGAGTTTTATAAACGATTTAGCACGTAAAGCCTACATTAACTCGTAAAATCGTACGATTTTACGAGTTGAATCGCGATTTTAACAACCTTGACAACACCCTCTCTCCACTCCAATTTTTTAAGAGTAATAAAGTATAGCACTATCTATACATCTTACAAATCCTCCCCGAAGTTTGATGGAAAATTAACTGTGTGCGCAATTAGTTGAATAGAAAGAAAATTAAAATTTTTAAATTTTGAAAATAATTTTTTTTATATAAAACCATTATTTTAATAAATTTTTAAATAAAAAATATTTTTAAATTATCACTGATATCATAATTTTAAACAAGTCTAAATCTAAGATACTAAACCCGAAATTCTCAAACAACCCTCCAAAAGCCCGACCTGGCTGCTAAGAGTAATGTTCAGTAATCAGTATATTTCATTTAAAACATAGAAGTGTGAGTAAGCCCATACGTGATCTATTTCTAAAACTAACCTTTTTAAAATATTTTTTATCCATTATTATACTCTTAACTAATTAATATATTTATTACATTATCATACTCTTAATAAATCCCATCATGTGACTGCTCTCAAAGTTAAGCATTATGAGTTCATAAATTTTTTTTAATTGGAATAAGTTTTAACATTCTTCGTCTAGTCTTTTCTTTGAAAAAAAGAAATTATGTACAATATTTCCAAATTAGTTTATTAAATAATGCATATTTTTTGTTTCTCTTAAATTATATAATAAAACACTCCCATTATTTTATTTTAACAAAGAAAAATATATATTCCGTAAAAAATAAATGTCAAGGTTTTATAGATGTTAAAGGGAATGTCATTATTCTATTATTTTTGGCTGGAAATTGTCTATTAGCCATATATTCTAACAATAAATTTTTCAAAGAGACTATTTATTATTAGAAACATTGTTATTCATCAATGTTATACAGTATACTCGCTTAAAAATATTTCGCCCGGACTAAAACATGAATTTGGGAAGTAAAATGAGTAAAGCCCAAGATTAGAAAGGCTAAACAAGCCCTAAGAGGGTTAATTAACCAGGCCCAAATAATGAGCACCAGCCCAAATCCAGCCCTCACCGGGAGTGTGCACTGTGCTATTTAAGTATTCCTGCCAAAAGCAGTGCTACCAAATCAGCTAAGCGGCTTGTGAGTCAAAGCCCGGCTCGCTCAAGAGTTTATTCGAACTCGTAGTTTATGCGAATTTATTTAATATATAAATGAGTTGGAATTAACTAAAATTCGCAGGCTCATAACCCAACTTAATTAGGTTCCTAAGCCGTCTTATAGAGAGACTTATTTAAGAAATTATCTATAAACTCATAAAAACTTAAAGGGATAAGCAATTTGTGTAACACTTCATAAATTAAATAAACTAATTTAATATATCAATAAAAACATTTTTTATAGAATAAAATTTAATAAGAAATCTAAAAGTTATACATGTGTGCTAATGAAACACTTAAAAGATGTAATTTTTAAAAATCAGATACATTATAAACATATTTAAAGATATTGAATGAGATTTTCACACATTAGATTTTCAGTCTATCTAGTTTATATATTTACTAAACAAATAATCTAGCCAGGTAAATCCTAGCCTAACAATTTTTAAATCACCCAAGTTTACTATTCGTGAGTGTGACCAACACAATAAACTATGATAATTACATATCAATTATATTTTTGAAGATATTTTAATTTTTTTTTTAGCTTGAAGTTTTTTTTATATTTTTTAATAGTTTTGATATGCTGATATAAAAAAAAATTTAAAAAAAATAAAATAATTATTTTAAAACATTTCAAAATAAAAATTACTTTAAAAAATAATAATCAAAACAATAATCACCCCTCTCTTCTGACGCATTAAGTATTATACTCTAATTTTGCCATGAACACAAGCATAGTTTGAACTTTGAGCACGTTGAAGCTTGATTCTATTCACTTGAAGCCCTACCTGCCAAGTTTGGCAGCTGTGAACATGTTAATTATATAGCTAGGATTTCCTACTGTCTGACTTCTAGTCACTTGTTTCCATTTGCACCGGCCATTACAAAGACATGATCTGGCCAACTTCACATGCTTCATTAGGGTTTCCACATGAAGTTAACCCCGGACTCGTGATCTATGGTTTAGACGACAGCGTATAAGGTTCATTAATCTTGGAATGTTGGTGACACGTACACGATCAAAACTCCAATTTTGGCCGGCCATCATATTAACATTCCAACATCAATCACCCATCTGTATTAGTCAGCTTTCAATTGTTATGGTTGCAAAAGTGTTGACTTTTTGCATAAGTTTTCGTGCACCGTTGCGATTATGCAAAAGTCACTATGCTAGTCTCTGTCTGAGCAATCTACATTTCAGTCACTGAACTTTCAATGTAAGAAAACAAGCATACGCTCGTGTAAGAGAAATCAACATTTTGCTCATGAATAGATTAATTTGGACCGCATTGATCTCTCTCTTTGTTAGAATTTGAATCGCAACAATGGATACGTGCCGCACGGGAACCAGGAACATGCATGTGGTGACATCTGAGTGGCCGCAAAACCATAACTGCCCTGGATCCTCCCAACTGCCCAGTTTAAGTGAGCATCAACATTTATTAGGGTCCTTCGGGAAGCCACGTTCTCACGTAGCTTTTGGCAAACAAGATTTAAAAAAGTCTCGTGTGGGATCCAGCGGATGTCACTTCCATTTTTAAAGATCCTCGATCCTAGTTTTAAACTACAGAAATTCAAGTACAGCTCTCACCTCACCATATCTGTGTCTGATTCTCTGCTGTTTCCAGAGATGGCTTATGCTAGTACCAGTATCGCCTGGATTGTTATCCTTATTCTTTCGCAACCTTTGATTGCCAGTAGTGACCTTTTATCTCCCCTACTGTCCCCTATCTCTGGTACTTGTTCTTCGATCCCTGATCACCATCTCTTACTCTTGACTTGTTGATAATTAATTAGCTTCTTCTTTATTCATTTTTCTTTAACTAGTTTGCGCAGCTGTCGATTTTCTTTCATGGGTTTCGATCGATTTTATTAACGTTTATCAACAGAGTTTTCTTGGCTTTTCATTTTCACTGTGATTTTGGCTATAACATCATCGTATTGTGATTTTAATCTGGTTTTTGATTACTAGATGATGTGTGCAAAAAAGTGGAATGTGGGAAAGGAACTTGCAAGCCTTCTGACAATAGCACTTGGTTTTATGAATGTGAATGTGATCCTGGGTGGACGCAGACTCGCTTTGATCAAGATGATCATCTCCAGTTTCTTCCTTGCGTAGTTCCCAATTGTGAGTTCTCTGTTTCTTCTTTTGTCGCCTGCCCTTAATCATGGTAATACGTACACACCTGTTCAACTACCAGTCCTCTGTGTTCATTTTGATGATTTAGCTAGCTCTGGTTTGTCCATGCTGGGTAAAACATGGTAGATTGTTACATTTACAAATTGTTTGAAATCCAAGATCACTACGAGTAAGAACAGAGTAAAATCTGTGTTCATTTTTTTTTTACGAGGGAATGGAATTAACTAAAACAAATCAAACAAAATCTGAATTTGGAAACCAAATATTATTTTATTTGAGTTGGTAACGTATGCCAATCACAACCTTTCAAGGACGTGCTGAGATGTCTAAATCACTTGAGAGAGAAAACCAAATACTTGTCAAGGGTTTACGGTGATATTTACCAACATCGTCGAGTCAAAGATTAGCTTGTTGTTTAATTATCTTCAAAAAATGTTGGATAAATAGACTGAAAGATTAATGTGACACGTAACATTTTCTTGTGATTCAATTTCGAGAACAACTTTTTTGCAGCTTTGACACTTGAGAATTCTGATCGATTACTTGATTCTGATTTTCTCAGGTACCGTGAACTTCTCGTGCACAGCAGCACCATCACCTGTTCAAGAGAAAGCAAGCAGGGATAATCAGTCGATTTTCGATCGTAAGCCCGGTTACAACCAAAACTCCATACTGTCGTTTGTTGTTTTCTTAATACATTCTTAGGCTTTTTGGTAAATTTGTTTTTGTAGCCTGCTTTTGGGCTGATTGTGGAGGTGGCTCCTGCAACAAGACATCTCAGCTCACTTACAGTTGCGCATGTGCAGAGGGTTACAGTAACCTTCTGAATGTCTCTACCTTTCCTTGTTACAAAGATTGTAAGAGACCATACTATGACTCGCTAAATATAAGACCTCTCTACATAAGAGTTTTCAGTTTGATTACATATTTCTGGGATTAATATTTTGCTTTAAAAATATGTACGTGTTTCTGATTCTTGATTTAAACCAGGTGCAATTGGAATGGATTGTACAAACCTTGGTATTATGATGTCAAACAAATCAGCTGCTCCAACTCCTGTTATGGCCGGCAATAGTATGAGCCAAGGTGAGGCTGTCAATTGAGGACTGTATCGGTCTGCCTATAATCTTACCGTTCTTCGCAATTTCTCTTGGCAAGGAAAAGGGGAAGGGAAATTACATGTGCTTGCCTCCCTTTAGTGCTTAATTGTTATTCTTTATCATCAAAAGTTCTTAGCCATCTGACTCTAATTTAGCTTTGTTTACAATCCTTTTATGTTTTAGAGTTTAAATATCTGAGAAACACCCATATAATTAAGCACATCTCCATATTTTTCTTGAAGACTCATGGCCATACTGCCCTGGAAGAATCCCCTAGGTCCCTCTCAATCCAAGCACTTAAAATCCCTAGAAAACTTGAAAAATCTGCGTAGACCATCTTAGTTTTGAATCTTCATCTATTTCTAAATGGAAACTCGTTCTCTGACCATGTAATACCCGAGCCATGATACAACTCATGAGCTTTTCTTTGGGATCTACAGGTCTATTTAATGCGATCAGAGCACCAGCTTAAGTAAACGATTCCTTTTTTCTTGGCTTATTTAAGGAGAAGCATGCTTTCTAGTTTTGAGGCTGCTGGGTGACCAGAAAGCCTGTCAAAAAGTTATTAGTTTTGAGAGCATGTTATTCCAATTTCATTCGTATATCTGTATTTGATACAGCAATCAGTTTTGTGCTTACATAGCCTGAGGCTAGTGCTCCTATACTTAACAATCGTGGGTTGCCTCATCTCTTTTGCAGCTTCTTCAATCCTGCAAGAAAAATTCCTTTGGCTGATGGCATTGATAATGTTGCTACCTGTGATTGAGTGATGTAGAACCAACAGGCAGATGCTCGACGGTTGTGGCTTGTTATCATATGGTGTAATTACCGTGTCTCACGCCTGATTTGCTTGGCTATATTTTTCTATAATTTTTGCAGCTATGTATCCATTAGGAGACGAGGGCAGATAGCTTTGTATTCACATATACGATGGAGAAGGAGCTAGATTTGGTATGGAGGTATGTCAGAGTTAGTGGTTACTGAATTCATGAGGTGAGGATATTCCATTGTGGTATATGCTACAGTAGTGTCTTCGTTGATTTGATGTACAGAACATGCTGCCACAGTTTGATTGCGTTATACTCGTCGGTTTATAGCAATTGCATTCTCTCCTTAAGCCTTTTCTGCTACATCAAAAAGCAAGTGCTGGTCTTAAACTTAGACTCCGTTTGTCTATGCGGCTGCGGCTGCGTTTTATTTAAAACGCAGCACGCAGCCGTTTGGTAATATAAAAAAGCAGTTTACTGTTCATGAGACACAATTTTTGCGTTCAAAACGCTGAAAAGGAAAAGCAACGAAAACATGCTTTTCACTTGAACAGGAATTCTCTGCACGTTATAAAAAAATAGGAACAGTGCAATTCACTGCACTGTTCACCAGTGAATTGCACTGTTCACGTGAACAGTGCAATTCACTTGTACTGTTCACGGTTTGTTTTTTTTTTTTTGAAAGTTTTAATTGTATTAATTTTTTTTAAAAAAAAAAAAATAGTTTAAAGAGTTAAATTCATTGACAAAATAATATTTTTTTCTCGAAAAACTAGTATAAAGTGAATTAAATTCACTCGCACAGTAATATCAATTTTTATAGTTTTTGTCGAATAAATTTTGTACATAATGGAATTATAAATAGTTTAATGGAATAATAAAAAATATTTTATATAAAGTATTATTTTTTTCATGATGTAATAGGAGTAATTAATTTTATAATATTTAAATTTAAAACCATCAATATTAATATATATATTTTTTAAATTATTTTATAATCTCAATTTCAAAAGCATTCTTAACCAAACACCTATTTTTTTTTTCAACCTCAATTTTAACCACAGTTTTAACCAAACACCTATTTTTTTCAAACCAACCTCAACTAAAAGTATTTTTTATAAAATAATTTTTTTTAAACCATAACCACAACAGCTACCGCAATACCACACACACTCTTAATGAAGTTACACATTCAAGCAAGATCAACATCTCTGCCAGTAAATGCCTGTCTTTACATCAAATTCTGTGAAAAAAACACAAATCATTGAATCAAGGCCAAGTCTAGATGTTAGGTTGATCCAAAGTGCATTTAATTATCTCGGAAAAAATGGGAAAGAAAATTACGGCTACATCGACGTTAGGTGGCATACCTAACTCCATTCACGCATGCCACTGAGAATCCAACCACATTTTGGTACCACAGACGTTCAAAAAGGGAGGAAAACTAATGGTCTGCTTTTGTCAGACTCGATTAGGAATTGGACGACCTCTCTTGCATGTCTTCAGATTTGAATCTTAGTGATGAGAGGATCATATAATCCGGACGATCCCCTTCTGTGTCGTTAATCTGTTCTTGCTTCCCGCAAGTACTTGCTGTGCAAATAGCTTCATGAATTATGGTGGTTGTTTTTTTCCTTTCATGGCATGCCCTCTCTCCATAGGATTTTTTTGCCATGTTTCATCGAGTTAGAATTAGAATGAATTCATATGAAGAATCGTTCTTCCGAATAATCAACATCTATTGCTCTGCATCCACGTTTATTTATTTGTTGAACCATATTATCTAGAAGATAATGCCTTGTTATCGTTTAGAAAGTTTTTTTTAAAATGTTTTTATTTAAAAATGTATTAAATAATATAAATAATTAAATTAAAAACAGACAGACTACAAACCACATGCTCAGCATTTCTTGATAACCTTTTCACACTGTCGTAGAAAATTCCAGTTGTTGGGTTTGTCGATGTCACAAAATAAATTCCAGTTCTTGCAAAGCCCATTCTCTCGGATATAAATGAAAACCGTTCGCTAAGGCCCAGAACGTTCTGTCTTTCTCCTGGTTACTATCTTCGTTTAGAATCCCTTCTCTCTCTCTTTTTTTTAATTTACTTTCCTGCAAACTTTATAACCAATTAAGGGCTATTTTTCTTATTTATATTTTTAAGAAAATACTAGTGAAATAATATAATTAAATAATGAAATAACAATATTTTTAATATTATTATTGTTTGCGATAAACTATAAATATTTTAGTTTTCAAAGACACGTGAATAAATTTTGTCATTTTATTTTATTTTTTTAATTATATTATTTAACCAATATTATTAATTTAGTGCGCTATTTTTTTTGTAAAAAAAAATCCTAATAAGCTGATAAAATCCCGTCTGCTGAGAGATCTTATTCCTCCCGACAAACGCCTAAAACGCCAACCTAATCTATAGCCGCTACAATGTCCCATCGTATGAAGTTCACCTAGATAATAATCATTCCACAGCCTCCAGCTATTGTTATAAGCAATTTATTACGGCGCCTCTCTACCGGCGGCGTACGGCCCCCATTTAGCAAATACAGCCACCTTTAGCCACCGAGATCGATTAGACCCTTCACTGTGTATAGCAGTGATTTTTTTGAATTGAATCGATTGCCTGAAATTGAAAGTATAAGAGAGGAAGATCGTGTCATGTTCTCGCTCTATGTTTTTTTCTTTTGGCACAATGCCATGTGCTCTTCAATATTTATCTCAACTTGGGTACCAGAAGTGTTTTTAGAGTACAGGCAGTACACTACCTGACTCGGATCTTCGGTTTTTGTGTGAGTGAATTAAGGCTGCTTTTTCATTTCTTGGTCTTCGTTTCGGAGAAAAAGCTTCACTTCCTGACATTCTTGTTCCAAAGTTCCGAAAATGGAGGTGGCATCTCCTTCAAACTAGCAAAGGGCCCTTCTCTTTCTTGCTCGTCTTCTCTCTCACTTTCGTCTCTCCTTTGTAATATTTTTATTGGGTGTTCCCGTTATTACCCTTGTGCGCGATTGGATTGGATACCACAGCCACCCATCCAGGCGGTGTGGACACATTTGTACGGCTCCTGACGCATTTTAATCATTGTTGATTATTTTATATTTATATATTATTGAATTTATTTTATTTATTTTTTTAATAATTTTTTATTGTAAATTATATAACCATATTGCTTGAGAGAGTCACTTGTAATAATTATAACTCGCAAATCATAAATATTATTTATAACTCTTTAAATTGTATTACTTTACTTAATGTTTTTTTATTATCTTATTTTATCTAATTTTTTTAAGTGCTAAGATAAAAAAAAATGGTCGCAAGAGAAGTCGCATTCTTGATTGTTGTTTCAATCACATTAGCAGTCCTGCTAATTGCACTATTGTGTTTTTGGGTTTTTTTTTAATATATATATTAACCAAAAATAAATTGTAAACTACCATGAACTGATAAAAAAAATTAATAAATTACAGTTTTGTTGCTTTTGCTATTTTTATGGTATTTTTATTTTTACATTTAAATTTGTTCTTCAAGGTATTTTTATGTGACATTATCATACACATTCTTTATAACACATCATGCTATTTGAATAAAAAAAACTTCAAAAAAAAGAAGAAAGAAGTGCACTTAATTATCCAGTCATTACAACTCTTTTAAGGAAAAAAAGGTTAAGCTGATTCAAAACGAGTACCATTTAAATGGTATTCAATTTTAAAGGCGATAAGCTCAATAAAGAAGGTTTAAACGGATACTATGATTCTAATCTTTTTTTCCTCTGGCCCGTAAAGCAACAAGTATAATCATGGGTGAAGCCTAGGATAAGCTTGACAAAGAAGAAGAAGAAGAAGAAGAAGAAGGGTATGGTCAGTAGGTGGGTTATGCGCCATTAATTATCAAGAAATTAACAAAACTCTAGAAAGCGGCAGGGTTTTTTTAAGTGAGAAAACATTTAGCCCGTGAAGTGCAAGTAAAATAGCTTCTAAGCCGCTAGCGTTGCATTGATTTTTATTTCTTATTTTTAAAAAAGTATGATATATTTTTTTTTCTAAGAAAGAAAAAGAATAAAATGAAAAGAGAACCCTAGCAAGCGAGGTAGTGGACTAGAAATAGGTGCCGTGATAGATACCTGATTGAATTGGATCATCTGTAGATATCGTAAACAACGACAGTCACGATTCAACATGCACGCATGGACTAGAAACAGGCACTTCCATTCATTCATAGGATGCGAGGTTTGACAGCAAGGGAATATATTGCCGACCAATACTCTCCGAAACCTAATCAAGAGGGTTCTGATTCAGATCTAACTGTTCCATGGATCATAACTCGATCCTGTTAAGCGCTTGTATACATACACGTTATAGATTCATTTGCTTCGGGGTAAGTTAAAGTGTGCTCGATTCTGGGGTTGAACGGTTCGAACAAATGGCATGTCATCTCACACGAGTGCTGTCATCTGAGAATGGTTGCTGACCACCATTTTGGTGGGAGCTAATCAAAGATTCCCCTGATGTCGAGGTTGAAATTAAACAAGTGCGGGATCTAAAGGGTTGGATGCTTACAACTTCACTTTCTCCATGTTAAAACAGTAGGGACTTCCTGTCATCCACGCAAAAAAGTAGCCTCTCGACATTGTATTCTGTGAGGCTCATGTCACCCTCTAGCGCTGCTTGACTAAGAATGGTATGGCCCAGGTTGCTAAGAACATATTTTTTACACGACGTGAAAAGAACGCTAGATGGTAAAAATAGATTATAAAATCATAAGATTATATGATTCAAGTAAAGATTCAGTAGTTTAAGAACAGGTATAATTATTCATATCTATAAAAAACAAAAAAAGATGGTTAAAAGACTAGAAGGGAAGAAATTTAAGAATACCATGTTATATAATGGATACAACTGTGCATTTTCATCATACAGAAAAGAAGCAGCCAAATTGTCGACTTAGCACAGTTTCTCTCTGTCCCACTTTTTTTTTTCCAAGAATTTTACAATTAAAAAGTCTTGTATAATGAAACTAAAATTGATAGTAGACTTTGCTATTATTCCTACTTCTCATCAACCAAACGGAGAAATAAAACTAGGAAAAACCATATTTTCTTAACCCTCGTGTACATTTTCCATAATTTATCAGCGACCAGACAAAGAAATAACATGGAAAAAAATCCAAAGTTTACAAGCTCATCTACAGAAAATCTCAGTTCCAGGCAATACAACATTAAAGAAACCATTTTGAAACCAGAGCTGAGCACCGGAAAAAAAAAAAAAAAAAAAAAACACGATAACAACAAAAAGAAGCAAACAAAGGCTAATGTTTGCATGTAATCGAGGTCCACGAATCAGATTAGAAATAAGAAAAGTATCAGCAAGCGAAGTGGGCAGATCTTAAAGAGATTTGTTTGTTGAAATCACATGGGTTTCCATCTTTCTTCCTTTTTCTTTCCACAGAGAGATGGGGAAACTGGAAGATGAGGAGATTGAAAAGCATCTAGACTAGAGAGATG
This sequence comes from Populus alba, assembly GCF_005239225.2. NCBI lineage: Eukaryota > Viridiplantae > Streptophyta > Magnoliopsida > Malpighiales > Salicaceae > Populus > Populus alba. Next base: position 10,983,005 of record NC_133291.1, read on the forward strand.
TTTTCTAGAATGAAACGATAAGTGAAAGGAGAGAATGCGAGTGAAGAAAACAACCGGTAAATTACCATAATAGAATTAGTCATAGGAAGAAGATAAGGAAATCATACTTAATGCTTTCACTTTCACTTTCACGAAAACATAAACTTGGTATTAAAATCGTGAGTGTACTGATTTTATCAAGTTAAATCACGATCTCAGTCAATTTTTTCAGTTTTTGAGTTTTAAAATAATTCTACACAAATAATATTAACTTGTAAAATCATTTAATTTTATTAATCAATTTTTAATTTTAATAATCATTATTATGATACTCATTAGTTTAATTTTTTTATATTTATTATTTATCAAGAAAGAAGTTAAAATATTTATGGAATTTTAGATATTTAGATAAGAGTTCAGATTTACTATTATTTATTATTAAATAAAAAATAAAATAACTAATATATAAATTTAAAGTATGTGTATTAATGCTAAATAATATATATATATATATATATCAAGTTAATTTTTTTTTTTACATATTTCTTAATATTTATATTTTATTTATTATTCATAAAATAAAATAATTATTCAAAAAATATCTCCAGCTAAAGTCAATGGGCATCATGTTCAGAGATTAAATTGCAATGACTATTCTTGACACTTGATAGTTGTTAGTGGGTTTTTAATCTATATTTATAGATTGTCTGGTGATTGTTTTTATATATATATAATATATTAAAAGATTTTTTTTTATTTTTTTTAACATCAAATCAAAATAATAATAAAATTATTTAATTTTTTTGAAAACTAAAATATTTTATACTTCATCTGAAACAATAACAATATTTAAAAAAACATTACTAAGTAGAAGAATATAAAAACAAAAAAATATATATATATCATAAATATATTGAAGTTCCAAACATCTTTAATATTATTACAATGATCATGAATCTAACAATATTAAAAAACGTTAACAACAATTACCAAGTGAATTATACTTAAAACAAATAACAAGCAAGCCATCTATTATTTTTTAGCAGCAAGTTTTTTTCTTCTCTCTCCTATCTTTAATTTATTTGTCATTTTCTTTTTTGAAGTTGCTATTCTGAGTAACTAAAAATTATAAATATCTTGTTTTCTAATCACGTAATATATATATATATATATATATATATATATTTTTATTTCATTATTTAATTATATTATTTCACTAGTATTTTCTTAAAAATATTAATAAGAAAAATAGCCCTTAATTGGTTATAAAGTTTGCGGGGAAGGGATTCTAAACGAAGATGATAACCAGGAGAAAGACAGAACGTCGTGGGCCTTAGCAAACGGTTTTCATTTATATCCGAGAGAATGGGCTAACACCGCATACACTCTCTATCATCTCTCCACCGCCTCTCCCAGTTCTCCAGTCCTTCTATCTGACTCTGCACTGACCCACATCTCATCATATCTGCTTTAATTCCCTGCCATTCGTTGATAATAAACTAGCAATTAATAGGTAGCCTACAACTTGACATACACACAAGTGCCGTCGCCAAAAGCGACCTGGGCGTAGTTTAAAGTTCCTTTTCGTTCTGTTCTATAAATTTTACCTAAGAAATTCCAACTCAATCTATTTATACTTGCACGAATTCGTTTGTGTGGTTAACTTTGGCGTAATAAATCTGCAGATATATACCAATTATAAACTATAGTTTCCTGTATGAATGAAACTATAAATTATTCTAATCATTTTAGCAATATGGTTCCAGTTTTATGGTATCAATAAGCTAATGGAGGCGAAATGTTGGGAAAAGGTCATTTTAAGGCTATTTTGACTCAAAGTCTCATAGAACATGGTAAGAACCCTAGCTACTCGTTTTGAACATTAAAATTATTAATTTTGATATTAATTAGTTTTATTTTATGAAAATAAATTTATTTTTAAATCTCATACCAAAAAGGTTTTTATTACAGATTGCTTTCAAGTTTTTTGATCGATTTTTAAGTTATTTAAAAACATGCATGAGTGTTTTAAAATATTTTTTAAATATTTGAAGTCTAAAACCAGTTGAAAATTAATTTTTTTTTAAGAAAACTTGACATAATTATTAAGTGAGCCTCCATCATTAGAAATTATATCAATAAACGAGGAGCTATCTACCATAAAGACTGCATGTTGTATATATTATTAATTTCTTATAAAACAAAACTAACTAGGAAAAAAATTACCTGTCTTTAATGCTTTCCTTCCTCAAATGAGGATTTCATTAATTGATTTAATGTATATTTCAAGAGCTTACAATGAAGACGTCATTGAAAAATCGTGCAACCACTACTGAGATGGTACAAAACTATCCTCTTGAATTATTTTTTTGTTTCGCCCATGTCCCTGTAAGTTTCCCATCTTTTTGTTTGCATGACCGGTGCTTTTATTTTTTGTATTAATTATTTTTATAAGCAAAACTTTACTCTTAATCTGGATGAGACAATAAGCAACTTTTGGCACAAGGAAGCAGCTTTCATTAGCGGATTAGCGCACTGGAAGCCACCTTATACATCGAGTGATAGAAACATGTTGAACGACACTTTTTTGCACGATGAGAGACAATAAATGTTTGAGTTATTTTAAAATTAAGATAAATCATATTCTCCCAGTACACGGAAACAATTATATTAATAAACCTTAGTACATGGAACCATACCCATCGAAAGATGTTCTTAGCTCGACACAGACCTCCATGTTCTTGTTCAGCCTCGGGACAAAGTCTCTCGCTCGCATCTATTCATTCTAGCCGCAGCCAACAAATTGTTAGGATTCTGACGAGCAAGACTGCAAACATTCTTGAGTGATTCGTTACATGGACCCAATTATCTGACCATCGTGAGACTTTCCGTGGCTTGTCTACGTCAAATTAGTGCAGATAACAGTGTGGTGGAATAACGAGAGAGTGGAGAACCCTCTTGCTCGGGCTCTTAATAGTGGAGTTCAGCTTCGGTTATAATATTTGATTTCAAAAAATTATCTGGTCTGTTTTATTATGCACTATTGGCGACGTTAAGACGTGATTTAACTTGTCTTTTTAGAGTATTCTGTTGAAAATATATTAAATTGAAAAGAATATTTCGTCAACCTGGCAATATTAAAATCGTAAAACGAGAAGAGCATACATTCGTGTCTCTTCTGCTTGTTCGGTTGTTCTCTTTCACGGGGAAGAAACAAAAACTCAAGAGACTCGAAGAGAAAAGGAGAAAAAGGCTGTATGTTTTTTTTTCCTCTCTCTCGCTGACACAACTTTTGGTCTTGTTAAATACAAGAGAGAATACGCAAGAAATAAAGAAAAGGAAACGATGACATAGCCAGGCATGCCAGTAATAATAATAACACACAGGAGGTACTTAGATCTCTGCAAATTATTAATTATTATTGTTAATAAAAACCAAAAAACAAGCTCTACAGCCTCTTTGGGGTGCGGTGACTTCGCCGGGATTTTCCTGGAGATGCAAGGCTAAGTGCATCATTTTGTTTTTTAAAACTGTTTTTTAATTTAAAAAATATTATATTGATATTTTTTAGATATATTTTTTAAAAATTTTGAAATATTAGTGTAAAAATTGAATATATATATATATATATATATATATATAATTAAAAAATACCTTACACTGTGTTATATGTAATTAATTCCTTTTCCGGGCTGAGGTTGTGTTTCCTAACAATGGTTTTTTTAATGCTACTAGTATATAGATTAGTTTATGTGTATTTCAATTAATTTTATAAATTTTAAAATTAATAATTATATATTTTAAGATTTATAAAAATCAAATTAATAATCTTTATAAAAAAAATTTAAGATCAGACAATTAAACTATGAGAGAGTTTTGTAGTTTTGTGTATCCTAACAAGTTAAAAACTAAAAAAGATGGTTTTGAATTCTTTACCGCGTATGCATGACATTTACAGAGAGGGATGAAAAATCATTAAAGTATTTCTATTTACCGCGTATGCTTCCTTGTTCGTAATGCATACAACGTCAATTACCATCGTATCATCGCATGATATGAGTAATTTCTTATACCTTGTTTTTTTTATGTTATGAAAGTGTTGTAGAAATTTTTTTATTTTAAATTAATATTTTTTTAGTGTTTTTAAATTATTTTAATATATTGATATTAAAAATAATTTTTAAAAAATAAAAAAATATTATTTTGATATATTTAAATAAAAAACACTTTAAAAAATAACCTTAACAATATTTTCAAACAGATTTATATTTTAAATTTTTATCTAACCATGTTTTTTTTTCATTCATTTGTTTTGGTTTTACATGCAAAACAACGTTTACATGTAGCCAAATTAGTGTATGATAATTATATTTTTAAAGTTTTTATTTTTATTTTTAATATTAACATATCAAAATAATAATTTGAAATAAAAAAAAAAAACTCAAAATTTTAAAATCATTTTTTTCAGGAAAAAAAAAAAAAAACACTCGAAACCATTGTCATCCTTGTGCTCAAGATTTTTTTCAGCAAAACTGGAGATTAACTCGCTTCCAATAAAAAGCCCCGCATTTTTTATCGTTGAAGTTAAGGGAGAAGACGTGTTTGGAATATATTCTGGAGGCTGTGATTGAATGAATCAGCCCTCCCCTCATGTAATATATATATATATATATATATATATATATATATATATATATATAGGTTTAGGGTTGTACATGGTACTAACCATGTAGTATACTACACATGATCAGAATCCTATATAAAGTAAATACATTATAAATATAAATATACATAATCCTATATAAATATTCTGGGTCCGGTTTTCAGCAAGGTTCTCGCGAGTCTGGGACTAGTTGGCAGCAACACTCTCGTGGATCCAACAATAGTTTTCGAAATGTCAAATGTCAATTGTGTTATGGTTTTGGGCATTCAGCAGAATATCGCTCTCAATTCACTTCACAACATCTACAGGCTACCGCTAACTTGGCATTTCAAAATTCTCAGCTCACCTCTGCAGGTTGGTTTCTTGATACGGGTGCTAATCAACATGTGACACCGGACCTTTCCAGTATGACGAGTTCAGAGCCCTTTACTGGTAGTGATCAATTGCATGTCGGGGATGGTAAGGGACTTGTTATATCACATATTGCTCATTCTAAACTTTATACTCTCAAACGCACTTTTACCCTATCAAATGTTCTGCATGTCTCATATATTAAAAAACCATTATTGTCTGTTCAGAAATTTTACATTGAGAATAATGTATTTTTTGAATTTCATTCATCTGTGTTTTATGTTAAGGATCTAATAAACAAGGAGGTGCTCCTTTCCGGTCAGAGTAGAGATGGTCTATATGTCTTATCCGAGTCTTCTGCAACGTCCATACCTGAAGCTTTCCTATCTACATCTGTGTCCTCCACTACTGATGTTTGGCATCGTCGCCTTGGGCATACGTGTTTATTACATATTTATATTTATAATGTATTTACTTTATATAGGATTCTGATCATGTGTAGTATACTACATGGTTAGTACCATGTACAACCCTAAACCTCTCTCTCTCTCTCTCTCTATATATATATATTATATATATATATATATATTTACATGAGGGGAGGGTTGATTCATTCAATCACAACCTCTATAATATATTCCAAACACGTCTTCTCCCTTAACTTCAACTTGGTATGAGAGCATGATAAAGGGTCTGCCTGTATAGACAAACTGGTTACTAATCTTTGAAATCACTGCGTAAGCCCCGAAATACATAAAGATTAAAATCTTCTAAGGAAAGAGGCCGACCAGCGGCAGCCAACTCATCAAATAGGACCTTAGCTCGCTGCAGATAAATGCTAGCTGAAAATCATCCCCCTGACGCAAATCCTGAAAGGAACCATGTAATTGCATAATCCTTGAATGTGACGGGGAGGCAAAAGATTTTTCAAATGTCTGCCAGATGCTATAAGATGTGTCACAGTCAACCACAAGATGTAGAATTTCAGTAGATAAAGAAGAGAAGAGAGCACTCATAATTAATTGGTCTTGTTGCTTCCATGAAAGGAAGAATGAATTGTAGCAGGAGCTGCTGTCTCGGTGGTAGCAACATAGAGTGCAGGACAAGGATAAGACCCGTCAACATAGGCATACACACCCTGACCCAACAAATATGGTTTCATTTGCATTCTCCAGTATAGGTAGTTATTGTTGGTCAGTTTCAAGGAGATAACCTGATGGGTATTTGAGAGAGGGACTACTACAGCACCATGAAAATGTGTGTTGGGAACAATTGACGCAGCAGAAGGGAGTCCAGAATGTGTCAAAATAGTCGGTGCAAAGGAAGGTATTGCTGCCATTGGTAGAGGAAAACTACATCCAAGTGAATGAACAGATGATGGCGCAAAAAATCCAGGTGTAAGTGCCATTGAAAAACCTGACGCAGATTGCAATATTGGAGAATTTGCAGGAAGAGCAGATTACGTGTTTGCTGTGAGAGTAGCAGCAGATTGGAAAGGAGTAGATTGAAGTGCAGTAGGATCCATGATTGAGGAGTGCTGGTTGTAAATACTGCAGAAAAAAACAGAACACTAGAAACAGAATACTGGAAGGAGAAGGGGAGGCGCTGGTTATAGATGAAAAATATATTGCTCTGATACCAAATTGAAGTTAAGGGAGAAGACGTGTTTGGAATATATTCTGGAGGCTGTGATTGAATGAATCAGCCCTCCCCTCATGTAATATATATATATATATATATATATATATATATATATATATATATATATATATATATATATAGGTTTAGGGTTGTACATGGTACTAACCATGTAGTATACTACACATGATCAAAATTCTATATAAAGTAAATACATGATAAATATAAATATACATAATAAACATTCCATAATATTTATGCTCTCACCAACTAATTCACATGTTAGATTGCAAAATAAAATACATGAGAAATTCTTATAATTTCAATCTTTTTTTCCTAATTTTGAACGCATAAATTTGACAGTACTATTTTTGAACCAGCGATACACTTTATATGATAAAATGTATGTTTTATACGGAGTATTTGACGCATATTGTGAGCAAGCGTGCCCTCCGGTCTAGTTAAAGACACACTATCTATATTTACTTAAGAGAATTCATGAGTATCTCTTGAGAATGTTTCAAACGAGGGTTATGCAAATGTACGTACGTACACCATAAAGGAGCAAAGGAGAGGCGGTGGAGGTGGACGATTTTATGAGAGATGATAGAGAGTGTATATTAATGCGGTGTTAGCTAAGAACTTTAATGAATCGATTGAGCATGCCCCTTTGTCTAGTCTCAATTTCTATTCTGCAACAGGAAAATAAATTCAGCCCTCCTGAGTCCTGACGTTGGCGAGCCCACACCGAAAATAAATTCTCTCTTATCTTGGTCTTTCACTGATTTAAGAGCTTGAACGGCTTATGTCCTTGCCGGCATCCAAGTTGATGCCTGTAAACACCACCATGCACCGCCCCAGACAATTGCTCTTTGAATGAGTGAGATGTGAAGATCCGTTACAGTTATCAGGCACCGGCTGCATGCAGGGCCGGTGCACTGTGCTTTTTAGGAGCCTAGTTTGCTCCTGTCAAGGGTGGTAAAATTTATTCTTGGAGGGCATAACACCCCCCTCCCAGGCTCCCGCCTCGTTAGTTGGTTCGTCTGCATCGCACGTGCAGCCTTGAACACGATCGATTGCGATGCCTCTTCCAGAAATGGCTGGTTACGGGGTATGGGTGAGGATGCCGACAATGGTTATCCACAACTTGATCTTCTTACTTTCATACTCTTGTACCATTATTTATTACGAAAGAAAATTAGATATTTAGCAGATTTAGGGTATTCATATATATAGGTATTTATTATTTAATTATTATTATTATTATCTTTTATTAAATATTTTTGAAATAAAAAAACAAACGAGAAAAATAGAGAATGATTGCCAGTAACAGTAAAGTTGACATGCATAGACATAATCAACATTAAAAAAAGTAGAGCGATGCTTCACAGGATAATTTTTAATCTTACCCTATGGATTTTGACATACTATATAATTTTTAATCTTACCCTATGAATTTTGACATACTATTATCCAACATTAAAATCACTTTCCTTTTTATGTGAGCGCTTCACCGTGACACTTAGGGGCGGAACTACTCGGGGAGGAGGGGTGACACCCCCGAGTTTTGAAAATTGCTCAATTTAATCCTCGTATTTAAGGGTTATGTACTTATTTCTATATACCCATGTCTTTGCCCCCGAAACTTGGGTTTATGGTCTTAATTCCTTTCTTGCTTTATTTATTTTCAAAATCATCCTCTGCTTTTGAGCATGTCGTCTAATTTAACTGGCAAAATCTTAGTTCTTTTAGTGGTTACTCTGGGTCGCTTATTGCCTAGCAAGGAAAACACAAGTGCACAAGCACGAGGATGAAACACGAACATGTGGAACAAATGTGGCTCCCGATGATTGATGGTCACCACTCAGTCACTATTGATTGGTGGTTCTTATGGTGCCTTACCTCATTCGCAGGTTACTCGTGGCCCGTTTCATTAATTGCTTCACATGGATACAGCACGCAGGTGCTCTTCAGGTCCCTTCGGGGTCTACCGCCCTGAATTGAATTTTTGCTGCTTCCGTGAGATCTCTCCGTAATCATTCTCCCTCTGTATACTCTTCAATTCCTCCATTGTCTTCGAGCTCGAGCGTGCATGGAAAGAGTGATGAGAGGGAGTTGCCTGTGGTGTTGCCGGGTTCTTTAATAAAAAATACAGAAAGAGGCTTAATAAAAGAAAAACAGATTTTACACCTGCTACTTTTTAGAGAGAGAACCATTTAATTTTTTTAACACCTTCTTTAAAAGCTTGTTTTTTTATGGTATTATTCTCGCTCCATTTCATGACCAATTTAATTCTCTTTCAGGTGCTTGTATATTATAATTAAAATCTGAAATGTTATGTTAATTTTAGAATTTGTAAAATTAGTCAAAATAAATATAAACTGAACTTAAGATTTATATTAATAAAAAAAAATTTGAAATATTAAATATCAAAATAACCCTTAAAACCTTTTTTATTTCACCGTCTTTAAAACCACTAGAAGTAAAATACTATTTATTTTATATAGCTATGCAGATGAAAAAAAAGACTTTATTTCCTTTTCTTCTTAAGAAAATGCTATTAATTCAATAGAAAGCAACGTATATGCTAATGTCAACAAACAAGTAATTACAGGCGTTGAGTTCTTAAGGTTTCAAGCCACTTTTTTCTCGTTATTTATTTATTTATTTAATAGTTTGATATTAACACTTAAATTTTAAGTGTTAATAGTTTGAAGGTTGATCTAATTATCTCTCCTTGTAGATTGATCTCGTTGTTACTGTTGTTGATCTTGTTCTCTTCACCAAATCTTAAAGCACGTAAAGGCTAGATTTCACTCGATTTTTTTTTTTAGGAAAAGGATTTTAAGTAGGATATATTTGGAAATATTTGTTTTTTCTTGGTTTCAAAATGTGTTTTCAGTGAAATATCCATTTTTTTTATGTTATTTTTACTAAAAATATTTATAATTTAACATAATTTTATCATGAATTACTTATGAAAATAATTATTATCTTGTGGGACATGGAATCTTGTATTTGAAAAGGAAAATATTTAAGTACTTGTTTATCTTTGTGGTGTGACCATGCTTTGAAAAAAAATATTTTTTTAAAAATAGTTTTTTTTATTGTTTTAATATATCAATATCAAAAATAAATTTAAAAATAAAAAAAATATTATTTTAATATATTAAAAAAAACATCATTAAAAACAATAACTAAAAATTATTTAAATTTAATACATGAAAGTGCAACTTTTACACTATTATATAGATAGACACGCAGCATTGGATGAGAAGTGGAAGCAATGTCCTTGTCGGGGAACCAAATCCTTCTGTATGATTCGAACACCAGAACGTTGTACCAATACCGCTGTACACCCACCTTGTCTGTAGCAAGCATTTCGCGTGACATCTTTTCCTCCTCCCGGCGGTTCTATTTCTGGCCACAACTCACCGCTACAAACCAAAAAAAAAAAAAACAAACTCCGTTCCTCCTTGGTTTCCCTTTCATGCCATTCTCGGGCATTGCTTTTCTCAAAGCTATCAAACACGCCTTGTAAATCCAAAATATTCTTGAGGGAGACTGGTTGAAGTCGTTTTAGCCAGCCAGATTTCATAGAGAGAGTTTCTCCAACGTGTCGTGAGTTGGATATCATATTAAGAGAATATTTCTCAATATAATAATATTTAAATAATTTTTTGTGTCGAAATACATATTAATAATTTTTTTTATTTTTTAAAAATTATTTTTAATATCAACGTATTAAAACGATCCAAAACATACAAATCGTATTAAATTTTAATAAAAAAAAAATTTAAATTTTATGGGAATGTGATTTCAACTATGTCCCAAAGTAATCTTAAATCTTACAAGAGAGAAAACAAACCAAGTTTATTTAAAATATTTTATAAAAATTTAAAATTAAAAATATCTCAACAATAAACTAAAGGTGGAAACTATATAATTTCTTACACGAAACAAATGGTAGACAACATTTATTATAAAATATTTATGAAAACTACAAAACGTCCTTTTCAAATGTCTCTCTTTTCACGTACACAGACAACGACAACGCACACGTTAATTTGATGGAAATTACAGTCGATGATTTTATACAGTATATTAAAATAATTAAAAAAAATATTAAATAAAAATATTAATTTGAGATTTTTTAAAAATAATTATAATACATCCCCTTTAAAAATCTACCTCAATTTCTTGATTTCTTGCATTTATTTTTTTCTCGTTCACAATTCTCTTCACATTTTTAATTTCTTTTTTACAGATTATTCACCCTCTTACAATTATACCTCATGTGGGCTGCCCATGGCTGGGGCCAGGGGTGACTTTGCCACGTTCTTGTGTTATGTCGTTTCCGGGTCTTCGGTCCTCCTTTATTTTCGAAAAAAAGACCAAAGCTCTCTTTCTCTTCATATCTCTCTCTAGAGAGAGAACTTCATAGCAAGACTCATGTTAAAATTGCGAGTTCACTTGAAAAATATCATTTTAAAAGTTAATATATATTTAACATGTAAAAAAATATAAAATCATATAAAACATTATTAAAATTACACATTTTTAATTTATAGCTCAACTAATTATAACATATACTAAAATTACTTTGTATTTCACTGTGCAGTCCACAGTGAAACGCTGAGTTGTATATTATTTTTTTTGTTGTTATTTATTTATTTCCATTTTTTTATGCCTTTATAGGTTTTTATTTCTTTTAATGATTTTTCTTTTAATTTGAGTTGTTAATGTTAATTTTTTTTATTTAGTTATTAGACTTTCATGATAGGGATCTTAAGTTTGACGAATTAACCTGGTTTAACGAGTTAACCCGAAATTTTTTTTTCTTTCTAATTGATTTTTGTTCATTTAGTTTAGTTTGTTAATATTAAATTTCTTTCTATTTAATAATCAGACTTTCATGACACGTATCTCGGGCTTAACGGGTTAACCTGATTTGACGAGTTAACCAAGTTAATTCAGATTTTTTTTCTTTTTCTTCATTAGTTTTTTTCTTTTTGTTGGTTTTTTTCTTTGTTTTTTTTTTCAATTAATCTAATTAATTATCACACTTTTATGACACGACCTTGCAGCCAGACCCCCATCCAAGGCTCTTGGGTCCAGTGTTGCGACCAAACTCACTTAAACTTGAGTCATGTAAGTTTAATATTATTATTAATATTATAAATATTACTCTTGAGTCAAATGTTGCAACTATACCAAAGGCTCTTGGTTTTATCTTTGTAGAAGGACCTAACACTCTTAGATCTTAACCTTTTTATATTTTTTATGCGAGAAAAAAAAATTAACCCAATGCGTATGCCTTTTTTTTTTTTCCTTTTTCTTTTTAAGCCTTTTGCTGTAGACTGCATAGTGCAGTCCATGCTGAAAAAACTGATGCGTTTAGTTTCTTTTTTTGTCTTTTGTCTTTTGTCTTTTTTCTTTCCTTTTTTAATTTAGTTTCTAAATATTAAATTTTTTCTGTTTAATTATTAGATTTTCATGATACGGATCCCATGTTTGACGGGTTAACCCAGTTGATTCAGATTTTTTTTTTCTTCATTGGTTTTTTTCTTCCTATAGGTTTTTTTTCTCATTGCTTTTTCCTTTTTAATTAATCTTTTTTTTAATTAGTTCATTAACATTAAATATTTTTTTTCTATTTAGTTATCACACTTTCATGACACGAATCTCATGTTTGAAGAGTTAACCTGATTTGGCGGATTAACCCAATTAATTCAGATTGTTGTTCTTTTTCCTCGCTACTTTTGTTCTTCCGATTTCATTTTTTAATATTGTATGCAGTCTATAGTAAAAAGGTTGATGCCTTTATTTTATTTTATTTTAATTTGCTTTTTTTTTTCCTTTTTATATCTTTCACTTTGGACTGTATGGTGAAAAGTTTGATGCATTTTTTTTTCCTTTTAATTATTTTTTTTAATTTTGTTGATATTAAATTTGTTTCTATTTAGTTATCAGACTTTCATGACATGGATCTCAGGTTTGACAGTGTAACCTGGTTAATTTAGATTTTTTTTCTTTTTCTTCGTTAGTTTTTTTCTTCTTATAAGTTTTTTTCTTTTATTTTTTCTTTTTATTTAATTTAGTTTATCAATATTAATTTTTTTTCATATTTAGTTATCGACTGATGCCTTTAGTTTTTCTTTTTTTATCTTTTTGCTTGTTTGCTGTTTTTATAACTTTGACTATGAACTGCACAATGCAGTCCACGATGAAAAAGCATTTTTTTTTTTGTCTTTTTTGCTTTTCTAATTAATTTTTTTTGTTTAATTTATTTTGTTAATGTTTAATTTTTTTTATTTAGTTATCAAATTTTTATGATATGGATCTCGAGTTTGAGGAGTTAATCAGGTTAATTCTGGGTTAACCCGTCAATTTTTTTTTTCTATTTAGTTATCAAACTTTCACGACACAAATCTATGGTTTGACGGGTTGACCTGGTTTGAAGGGTTAACCCAAATAATTCAGGTTTTTTTCTCTTGCTTCATTAGTTTTTTTTTTTTTGTTGATTTTTTTTCTTTGTTTTTTTAATTAATATATTTAATTGTCACACTTTTATGACATGACCTTACATCCAAACCCACATCCAAGACTATTAGGTTTGCTATTGCAATCAAACCCACTTAAACTTGGGTCATGCAAATTTAATATTATTATTAATGTTATAAATATTACTCTTGGGTTACGCATTGCAGCCAGACCCAAGACTCTTGGGTATAACTTTGCAAAAAGACATAACACTTTTAGATCTTAGCTTTTTTTAATATTTTTTAAGCAAAACAAATTGACACGCGGTATCGTGCGAGTCATGTAACCAGTCAAGTTCTAATTTTGCTCCCTAAGATCACCAGTTCGAGTGCTATTAATCTTAGAGTTACTGAAGGCTTACATAATCGTTAACTTCAGGGTCTCAAGAAATTAGTCAAAGTACATGGAAGCTGACTCAGACACCTATAGTTAACAAAAAAAAATAGCACATTTCGACAAATAATTGATTAAGTAATAACTATTTATGTACATTGGAGTAATTCTCACATCATTAAATGAATTATCTTATCTTTAGTAATTTAATAATTTCATAAATTCTTTTCCAAATAAAAAGATAAAATTTATAAAAACAATACAAAGAGGGTCTCCAACAATCCCAAATATTTAACTTTAATATAAATTGATTTAATTTTATAATTTATCTATTACACCGAATAATTATCCTATTAATCCGGAAGTTAATTCTCTTAACATGTCCATTCATCAGAACATTATTTCCAGTAACCAGGAAATTATCTTCTCGACTTACCCATTCAACATGACATTATTTCCATTAAATAAGAAATAAACTTATTGACTTGGCCATTTAACATAACATTATTCCTAGAAACCAGGAAATAATCTTCTTGACTCTGCCTTTCAACAGGGCATTATTTCCGATAATCAGGAAATAGTCTTCCCGACTCGCCCATTCAACAAGGCATTATTTTGTCCTATCTTTTTTAAAAAACTTTATACTAGAATTACAATATACAAAAATTTCTCTTACAATAATTTAAATAAGATATTTAATTACTTCAAGGTTTCGAATACGTACTCGGTGTCTGTGCGCGTGAAGAGATCTGTTGTTACAGATTAGATCTTGTGACATCCTCTATACCAACATAATTGACTGCATCATTGTTTATTTATTTGAACCGGTAAAATTCTAATACCAATTAAATATTTATTGATTAAATCCAACACTTTTAATTAAGCTTAATTAAACTTTTAATTTGAGGATGATAAAAAACCCCTTTCGAATTATTTATTTATTTTTATATAAGTCATTATTCAATTTAACCTATCAACATCAATTATCTTCAATTTGGCATGATATCTTAATAATATTATAAAAACTCATTTTTCTAATTTTCTTCTTCTTCTAGCCGAAATTAACCTACGGAAAAAAGTGAAGATTTTTTTTCTCTTCTCTTTGAAAAATTCTTACTCCTTTCATATACTAACACTTATAAACCTATTTCTTCCCACATTTTTCAAATAATTGTTTTAAAACCTCAAATTCCCTAAATTTTTCCTCTTTTGGCCAAAAGTTCAATAAAAAAGGGTTGAAATAATTTTGTTTCTTTTATTTAAAATTAAACACTTACCCAATCATAATTCATGCTTTCCAACATGGTTCAATCATAATTTGTATTATTCCCATAATTTATAACATAAACTCACAATTTCACATAGTCATAATTTTATATAATCCTTCTTCAAACATAAAATTAGAGGAATTAGTCGTTCGAAACATGTTATTTACCTTACTTTGATAAGGATTTAAGAGAAGAATACAAGAAAAAAAATTAAGTTTTCTTCTCTTTTGTTTTCAAACACTAGCTTGAGTTTCTTCTTTAAAAGCACTCGCCACCTTAAAATCACCATCTCTTATTGTTTGTGTCGCACGTGTGCGGCGTCGCGGCGAAAAAAAAAAAAATGTATTGTTTGTTCCATTTTCTTATCTACAATGTAAATCTACCTATATCTATGGGGATACAAGAAAATATTGTCTTTTATGGGTGGAAAATGGAAAGGGAGTCGCCACCTAGTATTTTGGTCACTAGGAACCCTAACTGGTCTCAAAGATCGGGTACGGGGACTGGTTGCGTAAAGGGAAGGTATTAGCACCCCAAATACGCCCTACCTAAGGTAAGCTGCATTGTTTTATTGTCTGATAAAATCTAAGGTATTTTTCGTGTTTTTCTAGTTGTTGGTCTGTCTATGGTTCAAGAAAAATCCTCCTCGGTAAGAAGGTCTTTATCTTATCGGGTAAAATCCTAACCGTTCTAATGTCTATACCAGAATTTCATTAATAATATTTAGGAATACGTTTTACGTATAAATTCGTAATCCCAAATACTAAAAGAAAACAAAAAAAAAAAGATTTTTTGATTTTTTTTGAAAATATTGGCCTAGTTCTCATGGCTTAAATAAACTGGTTATTAAAGCCAAAATGCATGCTAATACATATATTGTTTTGAAAATTTTCTTTGTTGTGTGAAAATATGATGTTATAATATTTATATATATATATATTGGAGAGACTAGGCCGTATGCATGCAAACAAAACCTTTTTTGGAAAATATTTATTTTTTTGATGTTTTAACAAAAATCAGGTATTTTAATATTGGGTTTGTATTCTTACGATATAAAAATACAACCCAATATTAATCCACTTTGATAAAAATATGCAGAAAAATCAACAACATTTTTAGGGACTTTTTAGAAATTCTTTTTGAAAGCAAAAACATTTTTTATTTCGAAAGTCTTTGATGTTTTGACGAAAACCAGGTATTTTAATACCGGATTTGTATCTTTACAGTATAAAAATACAAACCAGTATTGATCAAAATACAGTAACAAAATTATGGAAATCACATATTTTTTCAAAATAATTTTTTTGAAGAATTTTTATTTTTAATAAAAAAGGTTTTTAGGTTGGGTCCCGTTCGGCCCATATGGCTGGGCTTGACCCAGCAGGCCTAACCAGGTCACTGGCCCGAGCCAGTGTCTTGGGTGGAAGCCCACGCGTGCATCCTTAATACCATATACAAATATACAAATGATACTGTTCAAGTGAATTATAATTCACTATGAACAGTAAAGATGCAAAACGAAACCACGCACAGTAACATGCAAAAGAAAACACACATAGTAACATATGGTATATAATTCACTTGAACAGTAACATTGCATTTCACTGTTCAATTGAATTATAATTCACTTGCACAGTGAAAATGCTAAAGGAAATCACCTGCACAGAGACGCAAAACGCTTACCTGGACGTGGAACCGAAAGGAGCGAAGACGATGTCGAACACTCACAGTGATGCTGGTGGCGGTGGAGAGGAAGCCAATGAGGGCTCACGGTGGTTCTGACGG
Source organism: Populus alba (assembly GCF_005239225.2). Taxonomy (NCBI): domain Eukaryota; kingdom Viridiplantae; phylum Streptophyta; class Magnoliopsida; order Malpighiales; family Salicaceae; genus Populus; species Populus alba. The sequence goes on from NC_133291.1 coordinate 10,999,565, forward strand.
TGGCAGTGGCTGGTTTGGCAGTGGCGTTGCTGCAGCTCCTCTTCCTCTTCCTTGCTGTTTTGGCGCTGTTCTTCTCTTTATTTCCTTTGCTCCCTCTGTCAACAATGTTCTTCCCTCTCTGCAGCTGCTTCGTGGAGGTGCTGGTGGTGGCGATGCGGTTGGTCAAACGTCCGTGTTGATGGTGCTGCAGCGGAGGTTGGTGGCTCCAAACGACGGTTCTCAACGGTCCGGTGACTTCTCGGGTCGTGCTCGGTCTTGGTTTTCTCTAAGCTCTCCCACGGTTTCTGTAATCTTCCCCTCCCCCTGGTTCTGTTTCTTTGAGTTTTAAGTATTTATTCCTTTAGTTCAACGGTTTCTCTCTCCTTCAGTTTCTTTCTCTCTTTTGGTCTCGGTTTTTTTTCCTTCTTTTTCCCCCCCCCCGTGCTTCAAGTCTCTCCCCTTCTTTTATAGGCGGGCAAAGGGAGCGGGGCTGCATGGGCTGAGCAGGGCAGCGTGGGGAGCATGACAGCGGGTTGAGCAGGGCATCGTGGGGGGACAGCGCTGGTCGGCGAGCGTGGTTGATCAAGGCGTGGCCCTCTTGGCTTCGCGTCGTCCGAGGTGTATGGGCTCCGGGTGTTGTCAGTGCACGCTTGCTGCATGAAGATTTCTTCCCATGCTTGATTAAACAAGCTTTTTGTCCATGCTCGCTGCACGTTCGGGGAGGAAGAAGAAAGGGGAACAGTGCCGTTCAAAACGGCACTGTTCGGTCCTTCTTTTTTTTTTTTTTTTTATATATGAAACGGCGTCGTTTTGGGGAAAACGCGCCGTTTCATTTAAAAATGGCGTCAGAACGCGCCCAATTTCGAATTTAGCCCTCAATCATCTTTGTTCATTTCAATTGAGTCCCTGCCAATTTCGGTCCCCGCCCCCATAGTTGGCCGCGTTTTTCACTTTGGTCCTTGGCCTCTGATTTATGCAATTTAGCCCTTAATTGATCAATAACTTCCAATTTCTTCAATTAGGCCCCTGAATCAATTCAAAACAGCCCCCTATATTTACCCGTTTTTTTCCAAATTGGTCCCTGGTTTTGGATTTTCACAATTAAACCCCTAATTGGCCATTAAACTTCAATATCTATGCAATTAAGCCCCTGATTTGACCCAATAAATTCCTAAAAAATATATTTTGGCCCCAGAACTTAAATTTCTTCTAATTAAAGCCCAAATTGACTTAAAAATCAATTTTTCTTGCAATCAAATCCTCTATAAATTCAAATAAAAATCCAATTAAGTCCATAAACATCCAAATTTGGGCTTTTCTCCTCAAAATTCAAATTTTCCTTCTCAACAGGGCTCTCATCCTTCAAGAATATATTGTCAAAAATCCATCTTTGTATTTTTAACCTCCTTGACCGATTTTTCTGACCATTTGCTGAGCGCTTCTGCCTCCTGTTATTTTTCTAACCTCCTTTGGCTATTTATTTTATTTCAATTATGGGGACCCAAAAATGGGTTACAACAGTTTGATTAAGTTAATTATTTTAATTACTCATTTTAATTGGTGAAATCAACAAGAATTTAAGTAAAAAAATCACACAGTTTCTTCCCCTCTCTCTGTTTCAAACTCTCGGAAAAGGGAGAAAAAGATGAAGCATTTATAGTCTAGCTTTTATATCTTCATATTCATCCCGCTACTTCTTATTTTTATTTTTGTCACTCAATACATCTTTTTACTTAATTTACACCACATCACCTTATCTTTTATTTTATTATATCCATTAACAATACATGAAATTCTTTTATTTAATCTATTTCATATTTTATTTATTTTGTTTAGATTATAATTTATCGAGTTTTCACAAATATATTATTCATTAAAACAAAATATATCATATAAGTTAAAACATTATAGATAATCATGTATTTAGAGAAAGCATTGGAGCTCGTGTTAGCCAATAAAAATATATAATTTTATATTACAAAAATAAATAGGTGAAATTGTTTATGGTTTAAATGAACCATGCATAAAAAAAAAAATTTACAATTTTATTTTTTCGTTTACATTATACTTTTCATATCTCATGAGCAAAAAGGTCTTTGACAACCCTGCTCCATGTAAACTTATTGGACTCTAGCTACCATGGAAGTTATCTCATATATTTAGAAAATCCTAGAATTCATTCTCCTCTCCTTCTCTTTAACGACGCCACATATTTTATCTAGTTTCTGCTAGAGTTTCTTCATTAATACTTTACAACAACTTAAATACCAAGAGAGTCTTAGAATAGTCTTCCATGCAGGAACTTCACTCAGTGTTACTCGACGTGACCAACGAATTCCAGCTCCCGCCGAGAGTTTGACCATCATAGTGCTGAATTTAATCACACATGTATCACCTTTTCAACATCACGTGACACGTAATAGCTACTCAACTCAAACTCTTCATAGCGTGGTAATAATTATTATTTTTATTTTTTTTTAAATTATCTGTGATATAAATATATTAAAATAATTAAAAAAAATATATATAAATTAATTTAAAATAAAAAATTAATTTGTATAAAAATTATTTTTATAATAAAAAACAAACAATTTATCCATGCAGAGGTAAAGTTAGCGAATCACTTTTTTCCCTTCACAGCATAATAATAATATTAGAAGAAGGTATCTAAATTAGCAATTGAGAGGAAGACTGTCATTTGCAATGACTAGAATTTATTTGGCCATATAATTCTAATTATTTTTAAAAAATATATTAAAATAATATATTTTTTTATTTTTAAAAAATTATTATTATTATTAGCCTATTAAAATAATCTAAAAACACTAAAAATTTATTAAATTAAAATAAAAAAATTATTTTTTAAATTTTTTTAAAAATAATTTTAAAATATAAAAATAAACAGGGCCTGAAAAGGCCTGACAAATTATGCTTAAATAACACATGTTGTGGGATTTATATCATTATTTAAAATTTAAATTTTACCTTAGCAACTAAAAAAATTACAATAAGTGGTTTTTTTTCAAAAAAAATTATAAATCTAAACTTTTCTTTTCTCCATCCTTTAAGTATTTTTAATTTAATTTATCTTTTTATCATTATCTCTGATCCAATACTCTAAGAATAAAAAAGATTAGTTTTGTAACCGGTTAATTTTAATTTTAGGTTTATTTTTTTATAGTTTATCGGTTCGATTTTTATAAATTTAAAAAGTTGTTAAAAGTTTATATTATATTAACTTTATAAGCATAAAATTAGTTAAGGTATGGAAATGCTGACCAAGCACCTAGATTAAAATAATAATAATAAAAAAGACAATCATAAAAACCTGACATCTCGCTCCACCATCGGCTATAAAACACCCACACCCAACCACATTCCTCAGTAAGAACCCCACTAAACAAACCACCAACACCTCGACACTGAACACACGTCCACCCTCTTCTCTCTCCAATGGACAAACCCGTAACAGAGCTATGGCGACCCGACCCGGTCCATTTCCGGCCACCGGAAACACCACGTGAGCCCATGGAATTTCTTTCACGTTCATGGAGTGTGTCAGCTTTAGAGGTATCAAAAGTCTTGGCCCCACAAATGGTCTTCTCTAGCAAGACCATCCCATGCGGTGGTGGTGGTATGATACAGGAGGATATCATTGGAGAGCTAGAAGAGGGTTGTGCTACCGTTTCTGGAAACCCTTTTTCTTTTGCTTCCTCCGAGACATCCCAGATGGTCTTGGAGAGAATCATGTCACAGTCGGTGAGTTTAATTTTATATATTTTAGAGAGAGAGATGGAAAGAATAAAGACAGTTACTGAGATTTCTTCCTTTTTCTTTTTGGCTTTCTTTGAGTCCTTGTTTTGTTCTTCTCTTTTTAATAATATACGAAGCAATTCTCTGTCTTTGTCCTTTTTGACGCTTCGGTTTAGTTCTCTTTTGCCAAAAAAAAAAAAAAAAACTTGTTTCTTCTTCGGTGTTTGTTTGCTTCTCTCTGTTTTCTGATCGAACCAATTTGTAAAATTTATCTGTATTGCCCTGCTTGCTTCTCTTTTATAAGTGAAATCTAAGACTGGCCTTGTTTTGATCCCTACCCGCTCCATTTTCACTCTTCTTTTATCTTTTTGGTTTTATCTTTAATTCAAAATCCATATCAACCACACTAACAGTTGATCCATCGTTTCTTTTCCCACTCTATAATCTCTTGAAACACAAACAAAGACTCTGTCTCTTTCACAGTCACTAGTCTATTCCCTACTGTTATTACTTTTAATTCTCTTAATAAAGTTAGTAACTGCCCATTTTTTTACTTCATTTCTTGATTTGTGGGGTCTATTCATGCAGCAGGAGGTATCTCCACGCACTTCAGGCCGACTCTCTCACAGCAGTGGACCTCTCAATGGGTCATTAACGGACAGCCCTCCTGTCTCTCCATCTGAGATGGACGATGTCAAGGTAATTCCTTGAAGTTGGCCAAAGCTGATTAATGTTATGAAATTTGTTGCTATTGTTAGGGTAATTTTAGGCAAGTTTGAATAAAGTTGGTCTCGTCGATTCTGTGTGTTAGTGTTTATTTTTTATCTGTTTTGGTGCAAAACACGATTTCTGATCCACTGACTCTAGGCCCCCCACGAAACATGTCTCAGGCTTTCTCTGTAACCAATGATACTTTTTCACACCAGAGATGGAGGGAGAGAGAGAGTATCTATCATCTACTGTTCTGTTTCTCTTTTTAAAATAAGAAAAGCAATAACTTTTTTTGAGAATGAAAATCAATAATACTATTGTTTTCATGTCTCCTGTAGTATTCTTTGCTTTGTTCCAAAGAAAACTACTGTGGCTTTTCTTCTTTCTCCTTGTATTTTTCTGTAAAAATCAACAGGGTTAACAACATTTTGAGTAAGATGGTGATTGCTTTTCTGTTTTTTTAGCAAAATTATCGGAACTGCTATTGTTTGCGACGTGCGTGAATTGCATAATGACGATATACGTGCCCTTGTCTGTTTGGATCTAATCACCTTCTTCGTTTGTAGTTTTTAGAAGACGCGGGTACAAGCTGCTGGTCCCGTAGAGAGTGAATTAGATTAGTTACAATGCATAACCACAGCAACACATTTATGGCGTCTGGACCCACTTTTTTTTTAGAACATCGTACCAACCCACCACCATAATTTTAGATAATCTCTGATGTGTCTCTATGATGGTTAATTATTGGACAATCAATTTTACTTGCTGGTTAAATAATTCAGAAAATACTAAAATCTCGAACCCAATTTTTAGGATAAAGTATCTCATGAGAAAGGAAACCGATGTTTTTTTAATGAAACTAATGAGTTAAAGATCCATGTGCTTTCTTCTCCTCAGTTTTGCCGACCCAACAATCCGCCTAATATACAGTTCCGTCCACCTGTGGTCACTCCTAGTGGTAATGCCCTCACAGTAACAGCTGCCGGGGGTGGTGGTAAGACTGTTGGTAGGTGGTTGAAGGACAGGAGAGAGAAGAAAAAAGGAGGAGGTGCGGACCCACAACGCGCAGCTTCATGCTGCAATATCTGTGGCAGGGGTTGCTGCTGCTGTCGCTGCAAGTGCTGCTGCAACAGCTGCCTCTTCGGGGGCTGGGAAAGATGAGCAAATGGCAAAGACTGACATGGCGGTGGCATCCGCTGCTACATTGGTGGCCGCACAATGTGTGGAGGCTGCAGAGGCCATGGGGGCAGAGCGTGAGCATCTTGCATCTGTTGTGAATTCCGCTGTGAATGTGCGTTCTGCAGGTGATATCATGACATTAACTGCTGCTGCTGCAACTGGTATGTTTGTTGTCCTTTATTTAATAGTAATAAATCATGTTTATCATAATGGATAAATGCAGATTATACGTGATCTATTTACATTTTTGGAATACAATTTAAATGAAATAATTCTCGACTTTTGGTGCGAGGGGTGCAGCATTACGTGGTGCAGCAACGTTGAAAGCAAGGGCATTGAAGGAAGTCTGGAATATTGCAGCGGTCATTCCAGTGGATAAAGGAGTAGGGGCGGTTGTTGGAAATGGCAGTAATGGTAGTTCTAATGGTAGTTTCAGTGGTGAACTTGTGCCTGAAGAGAATTTCCTGGGCATCTGCAGCAGGGAATTGCTTGCCAGAGGTTGTGAGCTCCTCAAGCGCACTCGCAAAGGTGATTATTTCCATGTTTCAAATTAATCAAGCTGACAATGTTTTTTGCATATTTAGTTATCTAGCTCTGTAATCTTTTTTATCCCAAGATTGAATGGAAGTTGGAACATGTCTAAACAATGATTATGTCAATTAGCTGGTATTTTACGAAGACATTTTGTATTATGATTTATGAGGTTTATGTTGATGGTAACAAGCAACTCCTTGTCAAGGTTGTTTATTGGCTAATATTTTCCTATATCAGTTAATTTAGAATTTGATTTCTTTGTAATATTGGCTCTTTAATCTTCTTGTCACTCGGATTGTGGTAGAGTTGGGAAAACTCTAAAATTATGTGACTGAAATTTTGGAACAAGATTTGATGCTTGATGTGGGAGGAGAATCTTGATTAGGTTGCTGTGATCAATGCAGGTGACCTTCACTGGAAGATAGTTTCTGTTTATGTCAACAAAATGAATCAGGTAATTATAGCTTCCATTCAAACCAAATTTCGTGCTTTTACTGTTTTGGAATATCAAATCGTTGAATTATTCGGGCATGATGAGTGTGGATCTAATCTAATGAGGTAAAAAGGGATCAGTGTCAAAGTTAAAGATATGATCAAATGATGAAATAAATGGAACCACTTTCTTTATTCTGGTCTTGCGACCTTTAACTTTTGAAACTTCTTTTTGTGCAGGTTATGTTGAAGATGAAGAGCAAACATGTCGCTGGGACCATTACAAAAAAGAAAAAGAGTGAGTATCATTGCATTTGTCTTTCTCTAATAATGTGTAAAACAGAACAGGATGTAGGGCTTCTTCCGTTCTGGGGATTTGAGAAAAAGTTAAAGTGGCACTAACACCCTTTTGATTTTTCTTTTTACAGACGTGGTGGTGGAGGTCATCAAAGATATGCCCTCCTGGCCAGGCCGCCACTTGCTAGAGAGAGGTGAGCAAAGGCGGTATTTCGGTTTGAAGACTTTGCAACGGGGAGTTATCGAATTTGAATGCTCGAACCAGAAGGAATATGACGTGTGGACTCAAGGCGTCGCAAGACTTCTCTCCATTGCAGCAGAAAAGGGCAACAGGCATCGAATGTGAGTGTGACTATCTTCTTGGGGGGTAGTTTTGCAAATGAAATGTAAAACTGGGGATATACAGGTTATTATATATATGTGTAGATGGGCCATGTGAACATTTTAAAGCTTTTTCAGATTTGGTTGGGCTATATTTTTGGTGTACCTAAATTGTAAAGAACGAGGAATTTGCCTCTCCTTGTGGGTCTCTCTTCGGTCAACGGGGAATATAGTTTGGGTTCTTGATTTTCGTATCTGAACAGGAAAAGGCAAGAGCCGCAAATAGATAGTATGCAAAACCATGTGATCCAAGTCTCTTGTGATTTACTGTCGAGGGAAATGAAAGGAGCATCTCGGACCGGTGGTGGTAAAACGAGAAGGAATCTAATTCTGATTATGGAATGATAATGGAAGATAAAGGTTCGGCTTGATTCAATGTGCTTCTATGTCACGTCGGCCTTTTGTTCTTGTCACCCTGGTTTGTTTAATTAATGTAGTGGTGGAGTCAATGATTGTCTTGATGAGTGCAGCCTCCACTTTATCCAACGATCTTGTTCGGAACAAGTGAATCAAGAATCTTAACATTTACTTACGTGAAGTTGGATTATTAGGTCTCGACTGGCGGAAGCCGGCTTCTGTAAGGGGTGGCGGTCCTGCTCTGGAACCGCCTTGGTCAATTGCCTGTCTAGCATGGAAAATTAATGTCTAATGCCTGTTTGCAAAATTTTCATATCCCAAGTGCGCAATTTGTTCTTCGGAATGCAAATGGAAGACAAGTTTTAATGTGATGAAAGAGTATTATTGTTCTATCTTTAGATAAAAAAAATCTGAAAAGATTGAACATTTTAACACGTTAAAACGTCACATTAAAATTATTATAAAATATAAAAAAATATTAATTCAATATTTTTTAAAACTAAAAATATAAACAGAAACTGTGAGAAACATGCTCTTTGCCGACGTGTGCCCTAACAGCCATTATATTACAGATTAAATCCAGCCCATAGCAAATTATATGAAGAGTGATTCTTTTTTTCCCTGATAAAAACCTGACAATAGTTGCTGTCCTTTATTTGCTTTTTCCTTTTTAGACACGAAGAAGATTATGGCTAAGCTTTTTTAATTGTTGTTGTTTCTTGTTCCACGTTTTTTAGGCACGTGGTCGTAATTTGAAATCCGAATGATGGACAAATAAATTCTGATTCGTGAGGGGATAATGAAAATGTTTTTAAGAAGGTAAGAAGGGATGTTTTAGCTTTCTATATTTTATATATTTATGCACTAACAATCTTAGAAACGTTTCTCTTACCGAAGAAGCTTCCTCAACTTTTGAATCATGAAGTTGTTCAATTGCACACAGAAAGCGGGATTATTGACAATAGAGGTCATGTTTTCTGTAAATTCTATGTTTTGTTCGAGGCATATACAGGATGAAATTGCGTGCGCGATGCTTCGATCCTTATTTTGCATGAACAACTATTCAATATACTCGGAAATGTTAGTTCTCTCTCCGGGGTTCACTTAAATTGAGATTAATATAAAGAAATAAGAAATGTTTATCATCTGTGGGTTAATTACTTTACTAATTACATGTCAGGTAGCAGTTACTTTTAACCTAGCAATTTCCTTGTCAATTTCTCAACCACCCCGTTGTAACATAGAAAAAGAAGAGGAAGAGGAAGAAGATCGCCCTTTCTTCAACTAAACCTGGCTCTTCTTTGACTTGCCCGCATTCTGACTTCAATCTCCACAGTAATCTCACCCAAAAAGCCAAGCACGCACATAAAGGGAAGCATAGAGAAAAACAAGAATAGAGAACAAATCGCGGTTGATACCAAACAAGTCTGGTCAATTCTACAATACTATCAGAAAACTGCAGACAGGCTATACGTGAAGGGGGTTCAAGAAAGGCATGGAGGAATGCTTCTCGTTAGTGTTAGAAGACTGAAGTCATATGTAGGCTATAACAGCAAGATTTGTGTTTCATAACTTCATGTACCAGCTATCCAATTGAGGAACTAAAGATATTATCAGTAAAAGGTATAGGAGGAGTCTAACTGTCAACTGCATTGAAGATGTTGAGGAGAGCGAGTAATAGATTGATGATATCCAGATAGAGGTTGATTGCTGCTGAGATGTACTCGTCATAGCTGAAACGCTTGATCAAGTTGTCAGTGTCATAAACGATGAAACCAGAGAATACGATCGCTCCCAAGCAACCATATATCATCAGGGACCACTTTCCAAGAGGGAAAAGGAACTGCATTGCAACGTATTCGTTTAAAGGCAAACAAAAGAGACAGAGGAGATCAAGGTTATAAATGCAAAAGCCCTGAATGCATACCTGAATCAACCCAAAAGCAATAAGGACTAGGACAGCACTAAATAAGAAGGGTCCGAGGAAGCTGAAATCCTGGCCTCTTTTCGCAGCCCAGAAGGTATAGAGAGTTAGACCAACAACCACAACACATGTCAGAATTGCTGCCTCCAAAACGATCCTCCCTGTTAATAACAAACTCATGAAAAACCATTAATTACTTGCTTTTTAACTTAATATATTTGTTATTAAGCGCCTTGACCAGACACTTGGCATGGACCATCAAATATAAAAAGTAGGGGCAACAATTGTTCGCAATTTTCAGAATTTTTTCCGGAGTAGCAATTCTATATCTGACCGTTTTGGAGTCAAAATTTAAGGCCATGAGAAATTAACAATCCTGAATGATCTAATGCTTTCAATGTGACAGACAGAGAGGCCAGTCAGCACTCAGATAACAGATATCAAAGTTTTTAAGCAATTACCATTATTTATGTCGGGAGACATTGGTGTCCAGCCTGTACACTTTTAGACTACTCTTCGTCATCGTCTCTTATATTTTGGCAAATAGCTAGCTACGTATTTGATATATATATCTCACATTGCCGCAAGAATACAAGGGGAAAAAATTAACACGACAAAGCAACTATTTTCAAAGATAACCTGTTGCCTGGCAAAATCATCTTGACCTAAACAATCAGTCGGTCCTGGGATAGAGGTTGCTACTACTTATACATGCACTCATGCTCACTAGATATGTCAAACTCCTTTCAACCATGCATTGCTTCAATATTACCGTGAATTAACAAACTTTCTAAAAATCCAACATACACAAATACAATGCCCTTAAACATCCATTTAATCTTCCATTGATAAATAGGGGAAATCATGAAAAAAATAATAATTAATAAGCAAGCACACAAATATTCTGAATATAGCATGACTAACACATTCGACTGTGGCAATTGTAATACATGCAGCATCCTGATTCTACATTTATGATTCTCTGATTCTTGCCACAAACAGCAGGAGCAGACACACCCTGAACGTCCAATAGCTTGTAAAAATAAAATATAGGACCAAAATCAAAGCATAAGATCTAATTAAGATAATAACTCCTACGAGCACAGAAACAAAATCACAGACCCCTATGTTGGGGATCGAAATGGAAATGGAAAAGGATCAAAGAAAATCAATAACAACAATGTGAAAAAGTCGAAAAAACCTCCTAACTTCCAATGTGCCTTACCTGTATCGACGAGACACTCAGAGGTAATTAAATAAATCACCAATGAGCTAGCTATCATGTCCTCATTTACAATATGCCTTTCCTAAACAGTGAAATCAGATCACTAATTTCTGTATTTCACGTGTCCTTCGCTTGATTTCTTCACTGAGCTAGCTATCATTTTCTCTAGATAAAACGTTACAATGAAACTGGTGCAGTCATAAACTTCTGTTCGGTTGCAAAATAAAACTTTTTTTTGCAATTTACTTGCTCAATTAAAGTGGAGAGATTAATTACGGGTTTCGAATTTTCAGTCACACAAACAAATTAAAACCCACGCAAATACCCAAAAAATAACTCTATAATATAATGGGGGTACTGAAATTATACCTTTTGTGAGAGCACAAGAAAGACCAACGGCGAACGCAATGCAAATGGTGAACAGCGCCATAAAAAAATAGTTCCATGGGTGACGCTTGGAATAAACATGCAATGGCCAAAGCACTGCATTAATAGCAACAAAAACCATTCACAAAAAATAACCCACAGTTTTCATTAGTAAAAAATCACAGAAATAATTCTGCAAAAAAAAACCCAAATAAATAAAACCCATAAAGACAAAATATAGAAAGAAGAACGAGAAGGAAAAAGGACATACGTATGATGGTAAGGATGAGGAAGACGATGTAGATGGCAAGGCCAGGTGTGGTATGGAGAATGAAGCGAGGGATTGGACGGACAAAGACGACGGTGGCGGCAACACCAACCGTGAGAAGCAATTGCATGGCAAGTATTATGTAAACTTTCCTGATAAAGGCCCAGCGTAACTGCGGTGGCTCTTGCATCATTGGATACAGTTGATTACTTATTCCAGCCTCCATGTCAAATCCTTTCTTATTGTTAGATTCCATTTTGCGTTATTGTTTAGGGTTGGTTTCTAAGTAATGCAGAAGGTGGTGAAGGAACAGGGATTTGGTTTATTAGGGTTTTTTCATGTATTTATTTGTGAACTTTGGATTTTATGGAGGGGAGTTGTTTGCTTGTTAGTTGAAATTCATTCTCTCGGTCGCTTCACGCGTTGCGATTTTGACGGATAGGATGAGAAGGGAGAGGCGGTTTTTCAGTTGAGTTTGCACGCGGAGGAAAATATTTATTTTTGGTGTTAATTATTATTGTTATAATTACCATTTTATTTTGCCAAGTGATGTAAAGTAAAGTATTTGGTACACAATTATTAGGTTAAGTCTGCTTATTTTTAAAGGGGAGAGAATTTCAAAGTTAATTTTATTAAGCTTTTATTCTATTTTCGTGCGTTGGAGAGGTTTTTTTCAGAATAAGAGGCTATTTTTTTAATATCTTAGAAAATCAGAGGCTCGAGTTATGTATTACAACTAATTAAATCTCATTTGTGTAAGGGGCAAGGACCTTATTATATATTTTAAAGTCCAAATAAAGAATTAAAAATAAAATATTTATTGATACCAAAATTAACTTAAGGTGAATAGAGGCATTGAATAAAATTATAAATAAGATCTTTGAAGATATTTTAGAAAGATTTTTTTATTAATTTTTATATATATCTAACAAGTGGAGCTTTGATCTATCTTTATTTTATATTTGAGGTTTTTTGTTAGGTAAAGATTATTTTATATTATAAAATATAGTTGATAAATAAATTTTATTTGTTCTTAAAGGTTTTTTAATTTATTAAATGAAAATCTTGGATTATTGCTAAAGTTTTCCACACACTCCGGTCAGCTCAGCCGTGGATGATAATACACAAGTCCTGACGAGAAGATCTGCTTAAGGTCCAATCCAGTGGATTTAGTTTACATATGTAAAAGTTGACTTGAAAATAATGTTTCTCCTGAAAAAAAAAAGAGTAAAGAATCATGATTTTTTGTTTTATAAAATTTTGGGGAGAGCTCAGAGTGTTCATGAAATTACATTCTCGTTCCTTTCCAAGCTATATATATATATATATAGAATATTCCATATTTTGACAACTAGTACAGGTCAGAATTTCATTAAATTTTATCGAATAATAAGATTTGAATCAAGGGCTTTTTTTCCCTTGCAGCAGGTCAAGTTTTACGCAGCTTTGCCCGTCATGGTGGTGATTATCCTCACAGCACGGTGGCCCATGACATTCTCAGCCCAACACAGAAAAACAAGGAGGGCCTTAAGCCCATTATGAAAAAGACTCGACCCCCAAGTCGAGTGTCCAATAGCAGGTGACAGACAGGACTCTTTTCTCAATTCTCATAGAACGAAGGCCATAAAAAGGCAACACAGACAGCTTATCTCTTGATACTCGAAACTACATGCAAAAGGTTCTGAGAGATAAGCTGCAACTGTTACTACTAATGTGTTTGAGGTTGGGCAGTGCCCCAAATACTTCACCTCTACTTCCGGTTACACCTCCAAGCCACTCTCTTCAACAAGTTTTTAGTTTTTCTTTTCATTGTTCTGAAAATTGATTTTATACTATGCTATATGCTAGAGAAGTAATATAAAATTATTTTTGAAATTTTATCTAATTTTTAAATTGAGATGATTTTTTGACATGATATCAAAATCTTATTGGTTAAGTGAACATGTGTAAATAATACGAGTTTCTAAAAGTTTCAAGTTCAAAAAGGTTTAATTAAAGTAAATATTTTAAAGAATAATATTAGAATTTTACTTGAAAGGATATGTTAAATAATATAGGTGTATATAAATTTTAAACTTAGAAGTCTTTAACTTAAATGGGTGTCTTAAAAAACTAATATAAAACTTTAAATTTTTAAATCAATTAGTCCTTTATAAAACAAAAATTATTAGTTTTGACTGTATATATATTTTTTGTATTTTATTTGCCTTGATTTTTAGAAATTTCCAATTAAGTATTTTTATCCATATTTTATTATGAATTCCATCCAAATCATACTTATTGTAAGAAAACTACGTTGGTTCGCAGAGAATGTTTATGCTAAGAAATTTTATCGCAATGATCCGAGAGAGAAAAAATTATTTGGAGGCAAAATTGAAGCTGCCCCAATAATTGAATGATTTGAATTTCGATAAAATTTTGTATCATAATGATATTGGATTATCTGTTTTAGATCCCCGTACCTGCGTGACTCATGTTTTGCTTTCTTTCTCTTGGATGGGTTGGTTCCGGCGCATGGTTCAGAGAAAGGTACAATCCAATTTCCTAAAGTACCTTGTCATAACGTTTTATATTTTGCCCCACAATCTCTCATAAAATGAAAACCATAATATATATATATATATATATATATATATATATATATATCAAGGTTTGGTCATTTCTGTTCATGACCAGAGACCAGAAGCAACAAGAGCGGCGAAAGGAAGTGAAAACGATTTAATTTTAACAATTACTACTTGGTTGCTCATTGCATCTTTCTTCTCTATACTTGACAGTTATATCTTGTGGCTGCAGCCACAAACTGGCGATGTCAAACCAGATTGTAAGCAGGCTAGGTCCTGTAGGCCATAGGCGAGGTGGCAAGACAGCTTTTGAGTTAGCACTTGACAAAGCAGACCCAGTTGATGGAAATGATAAAGGGAAACAAACCCCACCACCAGTACTCGCATATGTTCCTCGTTCGTTTGATCTTGACATGGCAATTATGGTCATTGGTTCTGGCTTGGGCGAGCTGAAGAGGAGCCCTTTGGTTCCCTCCTGGTGCGCCCAGGGGCGCTAACCATGAGGATTTCTTTGAAGAAAGTGGAGGACCGGGCGGCTAGTTACTTTGTTGTTCAGGATTATGGGCATCTGGATATGCTTGATGACGATACGAAAGGACTTGGAGGAGAAGCTACGAGGAAGTCCAGGGACCCAATGATCGAGGAGATTCATTGGAGGGGCTGTTGTTGCATTTATGAAAGCATACTTGGGAGCTTCAAACTGTTGAATTATTTCTCTGAATTTATGAATGTTGACAAGCTGTTCTGTAAGGATAATGATGATGTTGACATTTTTTTGCTTATCATATGGAATTTACTATGAATTTTTAATTTTAGCATGTGTCGGCCTTCAATTTTGTGCTATTTAGGTCAGAAACAAATTAATTTCAGGGAGTCCAAGCTAGTACCAATCGCACCGGTGCTTTTACTATATAAAAATAATATTTTTTATTTAAAAAAAATATATTTTTTAAAAAAAATTATTTTTAACATTACTACATAAAACAACAATTTAAAAATATAATAATTTAAAAAAAAAAATTCAATTTTTAAAAACAAAGTTTCAATCTCGCTTTCCAAATACTCATGTTAATAAATTTTTTAAATTGGATTTATAAAATCTACAATTCCATTTTCAACTTCATACATAGCTTCGACAGGAAAAATGTTTTCAAATCTGGTTACTTTCGCCGCAACATCGTCCAATTCACTGAACGTTCCTGTGGATCCAAGCTAGAAGTAATTCGTCGATAAGAGAAATACTCATGGGGTAGGTGGGTTGTTTCACTCATATTGACCTGTATAAGAACTTGTATTTTATCACCATTCACACACAATTTTCAGAATAAAATTTTATATTCACTAGAACAAGCTTACAGCTTTCTAACTGTAAAACATAATAAATGTAGAGGCGCCGGTGCAACTAAAATACAAAAATCATCAATTATAAAGTTTTTTCTTTTAAAATATCGAGCAATTATGGAGTCCAGTCTTGCTGCTACACCATCACCTAAGTCTACCGGCAACCCCAGCAACTATGTCAAATCAAATATCACTTCAAAATCATCTCTCTTTATCTCGCTTTGATCTCTCGCAGAGAACCCGAAGTTAAGCGAAGGTGCTGAAGGAAATGGACATGCTGTGCTGACCAGACATCCCTGAACACGTTCTGGAGCCACTAGCCCAACCCTCTCCCGTCCTATTCTTTAGCTACCTCACCCAATACGCCAAGGAAACCTACTTTTTATATGGAAACATGAGTTTTTTTTTTTCTTTTTCTTTTTTAATATCGTAGGTGAAAAAATAACAAAATACTATATAGTTAAAGAAACATTTTGAAAAATAGCATGTTTTTAAAATTGATTGCATTTTTAGTTGTATCGCAATCGATAAAAATGTTTACAATTAAGCTCCTTCGTGTTTGTTACAATGAACTTTAAGAAAAACTGCCTAACAAGTCAAGAAAAACACGGTACATTACAAATATAATATTAGCAGATGGGATTTTTTAAGAAAAGAAAAGCAAAGAAAAAAATATTGTTACGGTGCTAAGGGGACAACAACTTTTTTATATTTACGATAATTTTAAGTAAATATAGATTTTAAACAAACATTTTTTAAAACCATGACCTAAAAATATATTATTTTATTTTTTTAATAATAATTATAAAAACTATGACAATACAAAACAAATTATTTTTTTAATATGCACGTATACATTTTAGAGTAGTAACTAAATTGATGGCCTACAACATCCGCGATCAGGCCAAAATATTTTTCAGCACAAAAAAAAATGAAGGAGACAACAGCATTTCGAAGCAGAGAAATCCGTGAGTTAGGTTATTTATTTTATGGGATTTAATAACTTAGTTAATTTAAATAATATAATTTAAAAAATAGGTAACAACGGATAAACAAAAAAAAAAATAGCCCCTAGTTGAAGCTAACTTCTTCACGGAAACTCATAACTTACCAAATGAAATCATGATAACCATATAAAAAATGTAATAAGAAAAAAATCAATTGTAAAAAAAAAACCTAAAAAAACTCAAGCCAACTTAGACTAGTATTTCAAACCATGATCCGAGTCATGAGAGTGGAATTATCCTATAAAAAACTCAAAATAATCATTAAGTCAAATCTATATTATCAAAACTTTAATCAGTAAAATTATAAAGGGATAAATAAAAAAAAGTTTTAATTAAAATAAAATAAAATAGCAGTTAAAAAAATAAAATCGAACATGATATAAATAAAATAGAAATGAAGATGTAATTGAAAAAATAGTTCAATTTAGAGAAAATATAAAATATCGAAGAAATGTGATAATTTAACTAAAAAATGATTAAAAACAATAAAATAACAATAAAAAAGATTTGGGATCAAATCTGAAAGGTGAAAATGTGAAAAAAAAGGTTAAATTGAAAAAATAAAATTAATTACATTTATTGTTTAAAAAAACAGAATTAAAAAAAAAAATCAAACCACTACTTTAGAAAAAGGAGAGAGAAAGAAGTAAATAAAAAAAAAACAAAAAAAACCATTAAAGTACAATTATGTTATATTTACAAAGGTAAAATTCTGATTTTACTATTGGAATGAATCATTTCAATGAGTTTAGAGGCATAGTAAAAAAACTCTACAGTGCCCTTGTGGTTTCTTTTAATTATATAATGTCAGGTGTCGTGATCAGAGTCATCAGGCAGAGGAACAAGACATCGTGTCGAAACTTTAGTGGAATTCCGTGATAACTTCTGAAAAACAATATCATCCATCTGATTGATTGATTGATTTAAAGGGGGCCTATTAAAGCAAGAGCAGGAGAGGCTTTTCTTTCCCCCCTTCCCTCTTTTTCCTCGTTTCTTACCGTCTTTAACAGACGACACTGCCACGTGCAACGAAACGGAAGAGGGCTCCCGTTCCTCTCTCTTGGTTTCGAATTAACGATACTTCTCCTCAGTTTTAAATTCCAACAACATTCCACCTCTCCAGAGGTCGATCTGATGCAGAAATTTAAAAGTTCTATTCATTTCAAATTTAAAATCTCAGTATAATCTCAGGAATTTATACATTATTCTTAACAAATATATGCACGTGACATTGATACCGGTAGTCATGTCAGGTTAAATATTGTAAAACCTGAAGTCGACTTGTTTGGCCGCTTATATGAACGTGCCCAGAATTATCACCGGAAGTATGTAAACAGCAATGCTAGAACAGAAGAAAATTACGGGAGGAGACGGTGGTCGTCCTCGTGAATTTTAGACTTTGATTCCCTCATACAGAGAGTGAAAAACTTTAAAAATCAGATGGGAACTATTTCTATGCATGTCATCTAAACGAAGTGCGTACAATCTGGGAAGAACCTGTGCCAATATTCTTTTGCTGCAAATGAAGAAGCAAAAGCAGATGGTGTGTGGTGGGGTCTTCCATCTACTATTTACACCATAGCCAAACGTGAAAACGAAGCTTGGCTGGGTTGATATTTCGAAACAGGAAATGTCCTCTGGTTAATGAACATTCCACGCGCAAAATGTGGTAATTAATAAATTTTTTTTATTCAAAAATGTATTAAATAATATTTTATTTATTTATAGTATTACGCTATTGAAAATACAATTTCAAATAGACTCTTCCTCACGGACAAGTTTTGTTTTCTCATTGCATACAATTTTGTAATATTAAGAGTACATATTAAAAATTATTAATACTATTCCCTTAGGTGTGTGATATATTGCATCTAAGCATTTAAAAAGAATGAAATGAGTTTTGAAAGCCTGGCTGTGATTATTAACTGGTATTTGTGTAGTAAAATAAACACAAGGGTTAGTTAGTCATTAGCTTTACATTTTATATTTATTAAAAAATAATATAAATTATATTTTAAAATCTTGTTCAACAATTTAAATTAGGAGACTAAAATTTTTTTGACATTATACATAGATCTTGTTAACTTAAAAAATTATTAATTCAAATCTAATTAATAAAATTTATATTAGAAAATAATAAAAATTATTTTTAGGTAATTAATTGGAGCCATCCTAATTAGAATGAGGAATCTCAGGCACTGTTTTGTAATCCAATATATAACGCACGAGCCTTTCATAAATGAACAAAACAGGAATGAGTGAATTCTTTTCCAGTCCCTGGTGTTTGAATTAAATTATAATAAGCTAATTCATTTTTTGAAACTTATAATTCAATCCTTTAACTCGCATGATAATATCAACAAATTAATTATTAATTTAGAAGCTGCATCAGCTGTCAAGTAAAACAGATGGAATCTGATTGATTTCCTAGAAATCATCATTCACGAGTCACTTCAATTCGCACCGTTTTAAGCAAATCCCAGTACATCATCCCTTTCACTTCACTGAACATCGATCCACGCCAGAGGAATGATATATACTGACCAGTTCAATTAATCCCTTAATGGATCAAACATCTATCAAACACAAAGAACGACATCTGACATCAGTTGATGTAAGTAATTTGATTAGCTTAATTCCTTGGTGAAAAATTAATGAAAGATCTCTGTCACCATCCTCGATCGTCCCAAGGTGAGAGAATTTGGAGATTCAGAAAGGGTGGTTTTCAAGGACAAATCAGGAAATTACCAAACAAAATAAAAAACAATTGCGCAATTAACATAGCAAAAAGTTTCATTAAAATAACATGTGTTTATCTTATTTATCTTAAAAAACACATATATATCTACTAAAAGATTTTATTTCCCATGCCTGGTGTTTTATCTTCTCGTGTTTTAAAATATTAATATTTAATAAATATCATCTTCGTAAATGTGGTTCATAATAATAAGTAAAATTGATTGATTATTTCTGAAAATAATAAAAAAAATCTCAAAACTACTAAAATTAGAAGGTCTTTAATAAGATTTTTGTTGTCAAAAGATCTGACAATCTGTATAGCAACGCAGTGGCTACCACAAGAAAAAAAAACTTAAAAAAATTGCTATAAATATTTAAACGCGATTCAAAAGTCATGATTTTTTTAAGTTATTATTCTAATATAGCATGATCATCCCTTCTCTTGAGCTTTAATCATGTCCAATTGGTACATAAATATATTTGTTCACCTATTCACAAAATCTATTTGAGAAAAATTATCATTTAATTATGACAAATCCATATTAAGCTACTTAGAAATCATCAATTTTACTGCAAATCCAACTATATCATTGATATTGAAAAACATAGAACAATATTATGTAAATAGTAATTTTTTGAAGATTTTAATTAGAGTATATTTTTAAGCCTACAAGTTGGATAAAAAAAATATATTTTTTGACTCATAAAACATAATTAAAAAAAAATTATTTATTAAAATATTATTTTTATAAAAGATAGTTAACCGGTTCATACAACTAGATGAAACTAGGTTCATACAACTAGATGAAACTAGTCAACTAGTTGAGCTGAATATTGGAGTTGTCTTAAAAACTCTTTAGAAGAACAAGATTTACTAAATATCATTATTTCAAGGTGTGAAAGCCATCTTGTCATGCTTAGAAATAATAATAACTTAATAAATATCACTTGTCAAAAGCACAATAAAATAAAAATATACTAATTTACCAAATCTTTCTCAAATGTGTTATTCAACCAAAATTTTTAAGAAATTATGCTAATTTTTAAAAAATACCCGGATTAATTTAAAACATGAATTGAACTTTCAGGTACAGAACCATACGAATTGAGAAGAAAGAAAGAAAAGATAATTCTTGGAGAGAAATTAATGTTGTTGCATCTCTCCAAAGCAAAAGAGATCATGTTTTTTTTTTTTTTTTTTTTTTTTTTTAAATTAGCACATAGTATTCGCAATTATTAAGTTTTGAACCGTGTTGTTGTTGTTGTTTCACGGTGCTACTCTGCACCGAAAAACACGAGATCATAGAAGAGAGAGGCAAGAGGGGCCGTAAGATTGCAGAGAAATTAATGAAAATAAACAAACAAGCGGGTGCCCTATATTTTCTCTTGCATGTTCCCTCATTGCTTCCCATTCTTCTAGCTAGCCTCGTAATTATCTACATCCTATAATTTTGTTGTTTTCATTTCCACACACATGCCCCTTCCTCCAATCCCCACATGACACTGTGTTCATATATTTACTGTCTACTTCCTAGCTAGAAGAAACACTACAATGAGATGCAAATATATACTGTAAGTACACAGAAGCTTGGTTAGCTTGCTAAGAAATATTAAATGCAAATCCTTCATAGTGTGCTCAAGTATAGCCTTCTCAGACATGGCAGTAAAATATCACGATGTATCAGTACAAGTATAGCTTTTCTACTTGAATATTCCAAAATGTCTAATAATTAATAAGCATCTTAATTACAGCTCTTCTACATAATTCCAATATGTCTGATAATTAATAAGCTTGCATCAATGCAAGTTAAAAGAAGATAAAAACAAAGAAAAGATCATTAACAAGAGAGAGAGAGGGAGAGCAAGAGTTAAAGATCCCTCTTGGCAATCTCAACTCCACAACAACTTTCATTCCCAAAGCTCCCTGTCCAATGGCAAAATCATAATATAAACACATAAAAACACCCACCTCCATAGCCAGCCAATGGGAGCTACGTTACTAAGATAGTAACATAACAAAAGAGAGTCATTTCTTCGTTGTATTTGCTTTTTGTACTTTCTTGCTTTTATCTTTAAGGCATAAAAAGCTCGTTGCCACACTTACATCTCCAAGCCTCTGGATAATACTCTAATGGCATACTCAAACCAGGTTGAATTGCCACGTGAACTGCTTTACATGGCGAGCACTTTCCACACTTGGATCTACATGAAGGTGGTGAAGAACCTGGTCCAACGAGTCGCTTCTGAGTCAGAACTCGCTGAAAAGCCCTTAACCCACCTCCCTTTCCCCTCCCCTCCCCTCCCTGCTGAAGTACTCCACTACCTGTATATCAAAGAAAAAGGGTACCCAGTTATACCAAGTTATCACTAAGTTTTCAAAGTCTAGTACTTGATTTTAGGGAGTGATACTTACCTAGTTGGGAGAGTGTGGTAGCTGGGGCAGATAAAAATAAAAGAAAAGTGAAGAATGTGAGTGTTGATAAGAAGTGGTGACGGTGGCGTAGTAGGGTCATCGCCGAGGTGGAGGTGCTGCAACTTAGAAACCAAGCGTGTGTGTCGGTTTAGATGTTGTAGGTGTGGAGTCTTGATGCTAAGAAAGGGCTCCTGCAATTATTGCAGAAGATTTGCGTGTGGGAACGATCGATTAGTCCAAGTCAAAGACATATACCGAAAAGATTAGAGAAAGTGAGAGACATGAGAGAGATTTGTTTCATTGCTTGGCCAAGGGGTGGGAGTGGGTGTGATCTGTTAGTCTCTGAATGGTCGTGACATAGTATTAGAATCCATGTTACGTTGTTTTATTTACATAAAATGCCACTTATTTGGGATAGGGTAAATTCAAAATGTATGGCGACACTCTGCATTATTTTTTTACTGCCCAGTGCCGAGTTTAGCCGAAAAGTCGAATTTAGGTGTTTTTAAGATTTCAAATCACACTTAGCCGAGTTTTGTTTCGAATTTAGCCGTAAATGTATTTCGATATTTTCATGGAAAATTGAGAAAAAAAAGAAAGAAGGTCATAGGTTCGAGCTTGAATACAAGTTTTTTCTAAATTGAAAAGGGGGGAATCACTGATTATAACCGTGATTTGAAAACATTGAAAATGGAAGGATTAAGCTTGGCTTGTTTATTTCATTTGCGGACTAAATTAAATTCAATTAAATCTGGGTCTCTTCGTAAAAGTGGAGTGCGAGAACTAAGTTTAATCCGGAAAATAAGTATAAAAGGTAATATTAAAATTTCCATAAGAAGGGGATGTTGAGGTTGATGGCAACAGCACCCGTGTGGTTGCGTAAGTGTGTGAGTAGAGGGAGTGCTGTCTCGTACGGGGACGGGACAAACAACTCAGTCAAGCCTCAAGCCTCTCCCCTCCCTACTCATTATTAAACCATCTCTCTCGCTCTCCTCTCCCCGTCTCAGAAACCCTACTGGGGAGAGGGAGAGTATATTACAGTACAGATGGCTAATAAATATGGGATGGGGCCCAGGAAGCAGAGTGTGGGATCCCCACAAGGCCCAACAACATACCACAACGGTGTTCTGATTTTTGATGACATTATTGTCGGGGTAAAATTATTGAGAAGGTAAGGCGAGACCAGTTTTGATTAAATGAACCCACCCCCATGAACTCTCTGTAAGTGCGGGCCTAAACCTTGCAGTGGAGTTTTGGTATTACCAGTGTCACTCTCAGCTCGCTGATCAGTCATCAATGGCCGGGGGGGGGGGGCTTCAGGTTCGGTAGCATTTAACGCTCAAGGTCAAGGCAGGTTCAGGACTTCTACAAATGACTGGCTACAAGTCAGGTTTCTGGTTAGGGTCTCATCAAGCAAGCTTACAAGGTCAACATACCAGATGGTAACTTGGAAAAGCGTTGAACAAAATAGTAAAACCAGGGAACTGTATCAAAACATGTGGGCTCTGTTTTATAATTTTATTTTAAATCTGCTTGTTCTAGTCGTGGAACGAAGAATAAGACATTTTAATATATAGAATCTATAGGCTAAATCATAGGCCTGAAGGCAACTGGGAGTGGGCGGGCGCTCTTTAATGACCCTGTGAAGGCTCTCGCGGATCATAGCTTGAGAGCAGCTTGGTGATGAACAGTGGACCTACCACCTGGACAAGCATGGCAGCAAGCAACCATTAGCTTTTTAGACATTAGATTTGATACATCGGGTTTAGAAAGTGGAAAGGGACATTTCATGATCGGGTACTATATAGTATCCATGCTACCATATAAGCAAAGGGATTCTGCAAATCCTTTTGGCCTGTTTATTTATCTGTGTATTGGTACAATTTTGGGCAAGAATTTGAAGGAATTTTGTAGCTTGTGCTTTTCCTTTTCGTTTTGGGCTTATGGATGATCGAGAGCCCACCATACTACTTTTTGAATTGCGGGCCTCGTATGAAGGCCAGAATTTGTTCAAGATCAACTCACCAGCTATCACTGCTCTCCCATATTCTAGAGTGGCAGAGCCCAATAAATTGCACCATGCACATCCACGTATTTGGGGGCATCGCAATCACCAATGGTAGTTCTCTCTCACACACACACACACACGCTACGTGACAATAACAAGTTGGTTGAGCGTGTGGCTAAGATAGTTCATTGCTACTGGAAAGCATGTCTTGGTTCCGATAACGTTATGTCGTTGTTCCGATAAGTTTAGCTTATTTGTTTAAAATATTATTTTTTATTGTTTTTATAATTTCATAATACCTCAATAAGATTTTGTAATTTATCTTGAAATGTCTCTCTCTTATATTTTAAATAAATAAATTGTACTTGCATGTTGAATTAAAAAAAACAAAAATCATTTGTACTTGAACAAAAATAATCTTCAAGAATAAATAAAAGCAGATGTATAGAATAGCAAGGATAGTCAAAGTAAAATATTCACATATAAATATATTAATAATTATTTTGTAATTTATTTTATTAAATGTAAATATCAGTTTTTTGTTTCTCAACAAAAAATATTCATAATATTAAAAAATACATTCGTATTTTCAACGCCTTTTTTTCACTGGAAATTAAATCAAAATCTTACCTGTAAAATATCACGATTACATTGGCTAAATTTGACCTAAATTCCCGAATCCTCTCCCGTCCTCCTTTTCTATATAGCTTGTCAATTATAATATGAATCGTTTAAATGGTTTTTATAAAGGATCGTATCGGTGAGACAACTTGCAGCCATGTCAGATGGGAGCCAGCGGGGGATCCAAAACAAGCAAACAAATTGTGTGAGAAATCGTTTCCTCTTCTATTTCTAATATGATTTTTGTTTAAAATACCAGAAACGAGAAAGAAAAATTAACATTGAAAGGCATATATATATATATATATATATATATATATATATATATATATATTATATATATATATAAAAGTAGTGTCACTGAAGAAGACATAAACTGCTGGGATGCTTTGGTTGATCATGATGGAAGAAGCCAAACAAGAAGTTATTGGGGGGTTACAACGTACGTACAAAATCTGTGGGACGACGACGACCACAAAATAAACAAGAGGAAATGGAATTCTACAAATGGCTTTGGCAACCACCAAATAATGGAAAAAACCAGAATCAATCAACAAATCACGACACAACTCCCTCACCTTATCATCTCTCTCTTTTTATAAAGCTTCATACAAGAAGCTACGCGATTTTCTCATAGAATCTAAGGAAGGTCGCAGAGAGAGAGAGAGTTCAAGTTCGATATTCTAGACAATTACCCAAATGGCTATCGAGGTAAGTTCTTCTAAAAATCAATGTCAAATTCGAAGATTATACTTATAGTCAATGTTTTATATGCACATGCAGGCATGGTTCATGGATGAAACTAGTGGAGAAGACCAAAGATCCCCGCGTCACTGTAACCCAAAAGAGTTCGTTTCCCTTGACTACTTGGCTGGTCAGATCTCGATCTCTCTCTATCTCTGTTTCCTTCTTCTGGGTTCTTTTCTCTCTTTCTCCCACACTAACTCAGGATTGTGTTTGTGTTTAAATACAGAGTTGGGAGTGTTATACTGGCGCTTGAACCCAGCGAACTACGAGAGCGATGAAGAATTGAAGAAGATTAGGGAAGACAGGGGATACAATTACATGGTATGCCTGATTTGTTTAATTGTTTACCTTACTTTTGTCTTCTTTTATTATATTTGCACAATTGAATCAAAACAGCTAAAAATTTTCTTACCGGTTGGTTACGTTTGTTAAATGGTTGATAATGTTGTGTAAACAATAAAAAAAATACCAGGTTCAATATGTTTAGCCGGTTTCTTTACTGGGAAAATTAGCCATGTTTATTTTTGGATACACATACCAAAATTGAAGATGTTTAAGAATAAGGATGACGTGTTAAATAATTAGTTGATTTTTTAGTTCAAACGATTTGATCTATTATCCATAGTCAAGGTATCTGGTGAGTTGATATGAAAAACCCAAATAGTTGATATTTGATAGCATGTGATATTTGGTAATCCAGGTGATCACTAGTTAGTATCTATGAAAGGTCTTTTTTGATAGACGTGAGGACCCTCTGATAATAAAGTTAATAATTTTATAGAGAGAAAAAAATATAATAATACTTTAAAAAAAGATGCTTTGAAAATATATGTGCATTAGAGAATGAAAAGATTGTGAATCTTTGTGTTGAAGGTCTCATAGTGTATTTATAACTCATGAATCTTGTTATTTTGTGAAGAGGAGGGTCTGAAGAGTAATTTCACTCTTGCAATATTTTGAGTTGTATTTTATTCAAAATAATATATATTGGATCAATATAAAATACTGAGGGACTTGTATGGAGTTTTGAAAAAATTATCTTGCTAGTATTGGGCTCGGTCAAGGAGCTCGAGCCTACGAGAGGTGAAAGTGGGTCCGAGCGCATGCTGAGATCCAAACACGCTGAGCTTTGGAGTCACTACTCGAGCCCACGAGGAGTGAAACTGGGTTTGGGCGCGTTGTTTGGGCCCAAACATGCTGGACTCTGGTTTGATAGCCCATGCCCACGAGGGGTGAAAGTAGATTTGAGCATGCTACTTGGACTCAAACACACTGAGCTCTGACGTGACAACCCAGGCTCAAGAAGTGTGAAAGTGGATATGAGCGCACTACTTGGACCCAAACACGCTGAGCTCTGGCGTGACAACCCAAGCCCATGAGAGGTGAATGTGGGTCTAGACGCATTGTCTTGACTCAAACACGCTGGGCTCAAGTGTGATAGCTTGAGCTCACAAGGAGTGAAAGTGGGTTTGGACGTGTTGTTTGTACCTAAACATGTTGGGATCGAGCGTGACAGCCTGAGCTCAAAAGGAGTGAAAATAGATTCGGATATGCTGCTTGGACACAAAGACACTAGGATCTTGGGTGACAACTTGAGCCCAAGAAGGTTGAAATGGGTTTGAGAGCACTGCCTAGACCCAAACATGCCTAGCTTAGGTGTATTAGAAATAAGAAATGGGTTCAGGTGTGTTGTTGATACCAAAGCATGTTAGGCTCAGAGCATGCTCTATAGCCCATGAGGGTGCTGGGGTGCACACTCACGTCGGGTGTGCACCTTGCATGGGCTTGGGCTTCTTGCTAGAGCCCATGTCCTCCACGAATGTGGGCTCAAGTAATAGGCCGAGCCTAAGCTTCTTGGGTGCTGGGCTTGGGCTACCACTCCCAAGTGCACTTTTCTTGAACCACCTACTATACTGTGAGCTTAGGGTATTAAGCATGATTTGAGAAGTGTTTTTACTGGAATTATTTTTGGGGAAATTTTTGAGTCCATTTTGGGAGGTTTTTTTGGGTATATTTTATATGGATCTGTCACGTTGAAATCACTTAACTAAGGACTGGATTCTTGCACCAGTAATCTCATGGAACCTTATTTGAAGATTGTTTGCTTGCCCTTCTTATTGTTTTTCTTTCTCTGCCAAGCTCTACCATTCTTTGTTATGCCAGCATTCGACATTCAACAAATGCCGACTAAACTCGACTTCCATTCTATTCGGGATTAGCTATTACGCCTATAATTAATCTTCCTATGCTCCCTTTTTGCAGGACTTGCTTGATATTTGTCCAGAGAAAGTTGCTGATTTCAAGGAGAAGCTTAAGAACTTCTATACGGAGCACATACATGCTGATGAAGAGATACGTTACTGCTTAGAAGGAAGTGCATATTTCGATGTTCGTGACAAAGATGATCGTTGGATCCGGATCTGGATCAAGGTGGGTGATCTTATCATCCTGCCCGCAGGGATCTACCATCGGTTCACTCTCGACACTGGTGACTATGTTAAGGTAAGGCAGCTTAAGATATACTTGGCAATAGCATGATAAAATAGTGACTTAAGAGCATTGGCTGATAGATTCTTCTCTTGGCAATAATAAATAGTTGATGAGGTTGTTCGTGGGAGAGCCAGTGTGGACAGCTTATAATCGCCCACAGGAAGATCATCCAGCAAGGAAGGAGTATATTAAGAGTATGGTGACCGAGAAGGTTGGCGTGGCACTTGAAGCTTATAAAGGTGCTTGAGCACCTATCGGTTTAGCATGTATGATGCAGTATCCCTATTTATGAGATGGTTTAGACAAGTTAAATATATATCATGAAAGCATGCATGTGGCTATCGCGGTGGAAAACGTCTAGTGTATTTAACAGAAGAGGTGACAAATTGCATGTCAGTAATTACTTATCCTGTCTTTAGTGTTGTATGCTGTTCTACTACATGTCTCTGCATATGCTTCATTTGCATGGTGCGACAGATGCCCTCTGGTGATATTAAATTATCAGAAAGTTGAGATGCTTATTCTGGTAAAGTTCAGTATAAGGTATGGTTTTTTAACATGTAGAGATTTTTAGGAGGACAAATCGGTTCTTACTTGTTGCATGTGGGGCATCCGAATCTGAGGTGCAGCTTCAAATTCTGGCGTTCCACTACTGTTGTGACTTCAGAGCACCGGTCAAGGATTGAGCTGGTAGTTCTTTTCTTCAAGTTTCGGGATGAATTTAATTCACCATTGTGTTCCTATAGACTGTAGTGAGCAACCGAGCAGAGTAGATATTGAAGATTTGAGCTTGTTAGAATTTAAAAATCTTAGATAAAATGGACACTCTGAATCTGCTTAAAGTATAGAGTCTGCTTCAGTGCTGGATTTGGATATTGTGAGTCGCATCCTTTTACCTCCATGGAATAACGTTGGTTACGAGAAACACACAGTAACTACTTACAGATCTCCTTCTGAATTGCCTGTCCAATTTGAATCAGAACATGCACGGAGAGCAAGAGTAACAATATAGCCATAGAAGTCCTTGACATAGGCAGGATAGTGTTAATTAGAGTGCTCTTTTTGTAGGAGAGAGTTTGAGCTCTGGAAATTGATTCACTGTAAAATGGCATTTACTGGTTCGATGAGACTCCAATGCTGTCAGTTTTAACACAATCAGAATCTTATTATTCCAATTTTGTTTCCATTAGCTCCACAATCTACAACGTCCTTGGTACGTTCCAAGAAACCACCCGAGACAATGATAACGAAATGATTCTGAAATGTTGCAAACTTAGTTCCTGGACAAATTGTCTTCATCTTCTGAATAAATTGGAGCTGGAGCAAACTTCCTCCACCCTGCAAGCTCTACGAAGATCCCATTATAGGACATAAGAAACCCCAGTATAGCTGTAAGTAATATCGCCATGGCATCACGGGATGTCCTCACCCTGTTCCTGCAGCTGCTTGCTAGTTTTCGGCACTCTAGCAATTGATAAGAGAGATAAACCAAAGCCAACGAGATGACACAAACAAGTGAGCAACTGCTCACAAAAACTTCACTTTTCTCTGTTTCATCATCCGCTGAGCAGAACATAGAAAAACTAATCAATGACTTTGAATTCAGTTACGATGGTGGAATTAGATTGTTCTGGTTTCCCTTCCCATGTGCCTCCTCCGGACAGGAACCGAAAGGTATTCTAATAATGATCCAAGTCGATAAACAAGCCCAAAGCAAGTTTAGTTAAAAAGGGCTGGGCACTTGGCAGAATTGACCCACTCCAAGAAATGAAGCATATACCCAATGGACGCAAGAGCCCAGTTTCTGGATAAGCTTACGCAAGACATGATGACATTGAAATTAATTGAGTTGAAGATCTCTTTCATAAATAAAAATCAAATCAAAAACTTTTCAGGTTGGGCATGGGATTTTCCATTTTTCTGTTCCGCCTCACCGGCACCAGTAAGGCCTCCACTATTTATAATGACTAAAATGCCCCTACATTGACAGTTCGCAGATTCAATTAACCTGGACCGATAAAATCATAAACGCAAGCGATATTTTCTCTTCCTCGCGTAAATTCCAGCTGCCAAACCCACCCCTTGTAGATAAGGTCAATTATGTCTTTCACCAATTCATGAATCAGACCCCACGTTTAAAATAACCCCCCCCCCCCCCCGGGTTTTTTTTTTTTTTTTTATATCAAAGCAATCACTTGCGTTTTAGCGTGACCTCAAAGCGTCGGGAAACAAACAAACAGCCAAAACAGACGAGGGACAGAGAAAGAGAGCACAGAAAAGAAACATGGTTGCACCGGAAAAGGTAAGCTGCCTCCTATTCTTACATCTTATTCTTCTTCTTTCGAGACTGTACATAGCTAAGAAGAATTTTTAAAGGTTTACGAAATTGTTTAGATTTTGTGGTTGGGCTATGTGGAAATCCAGCGTTTTTTTTTGTTTCGAATTTTGTTGTTAATGGGTGATGCGATGCGATCAATTTAGGTTGAAGGAGTAGTATTCACGTTAAGTTTGATAGGGTGATTAAATGTAGCGTTGGTAGCGTTGGTGGAGACGGGTAATCGAGGGAGTTATTGGGAAATATTATAAATTGATCTTTTTAAAATATTTAAAAAAAAAAAATTAATTTAATTTTTTATCTGTTTAACGTCTTGAATAAGTGAGGAGAATTTTCATTTCATAAAAAATAATTAATAAATATATTTTATTTATTCTTGAAGTTTTGTTTTTTTATTAAGTAGAGTTCTTAAGCCATTGCCCGTATGCTCTGGTCGGCTCTGGTGGTGCCTGTTTTCGTTAGTAGAGATTTATACGGGAAACTGTTTCCCTTCCCATATGAGAGCATGGCGATGTAGGATTAAGTGCTTGTCCGTACATAAGCTATATTTTGAGAGATTCACACTTTTCTAATCCTGCCATCAGTATTTAGATTGATTGGGACCAAATTCACATGCAGAGTAAACCTTGTATGGTTTGATTTTAATTGTTCATTGACTCAGTCTTATTGGCTGTTCACGGCAGCAATATTATACTAGGAATTGTTCCCCACTTTTTGGAAGATGATTTTTGAACTTGAATTTTAATTCAAAAGTTATTTTCATCAATAATGTGTGGCAAAAATGAGTTAAGTTAGAATTATGTTGGCAAATCAAGTCTTTTGATGATGGGAGGTAGTATAAGTTAGAATCGATAATCTTAACTCTTTATTAAAGACAAGTTTTGACTCAATTTTGTAACAAATTTTTATTGAAGTCTAAACTTATTTATGACCTTGGTATCTGTGTATATGGGTGCTTCCTTGTTTTTTAATCTAGCATGGAACGGAGACTCATAGATAGTTAGAGTTTGTACTTTCACTGCCTGGTCTAATACCAGAGTCTTATTGAGGTTGGTCTACACAATGAGGTCCCTCTCCTCACTGACAACCCTAGTTCCAACCTCACCACCCTCCTCTTCCAGTACTTTTTACTCCATTAAAATTGAGAACAATAAATTGTCTATTTATAATCTTGTCAAATTGCTTCACCTTGTTGTCATTGACAAATAGGTTCTCTCATTTATTTTTGGATTTTTACTTTCAAGAATGAGTGCAAAAAAGGCTTGTTTTCATACAGCTCTTATGGAGCTATATTATTCTTTTTTTGACTAATGCATTATCTTTTTTCATGCTATTATGGTTAATAGGTTGTATGCAGATTTTTGGATGTTTTGTCTGCATGAAGTTATTCTATTGATTTTTAGCTTCAGCGCTTTGTGACCTTATATTATTTGGACATGTGGCTTGGGTTCCGTTAGGGGGATGACTGGTTGCCCTACAATATGAGAAATGCTGATAGCTGAAATAATGAGTTCCCATATTTTCCCCTTGTTTTCTTGAAATGAACATGTGTGATATTGCATCTTCTTCACCCAGGATCCCAGAGAAGAAGTCATTCAAGCATGGTACATGGATGATAGTGATGAAGACCAGAGACTGCCTCATCACAGGGAGCCCAAGGAATTTGTGTCTTTGGACCAACTTGCTGGTAGGAATCGTTTAAAGTTAAAATTGAATGGGCTTATCAAATTGTTAAAAGTCTGTAACTTGCATATCATTTGCAATTATGCCTTGCCTTGCAGAGCTTGGTGTACTTAGTTGGAAGCTTGATGCTGACAACCATGAAACAGATGCAGAGTTGAAGAAGATACGTGAAGAGCGTGGATATTCCTATGTGGTTTGTCATCTTAACTCAGCAAGCTTGAATAAATGTGCTGCTATCATCATGACTGCCGTGTCATGTTATTCCTTATATTCGAAGTCTGAAGTTTATCCATTACTTTAGAAACAACTGGGAATCAGTTCTTTTCAATCAAAAGTCAGATATTGTAAACATGACACTTAGTAATATGCACAAAAGGAACAAGTTTAACTAAATAAGACCTTTTCTTCAGGACTTGATTGAAGTTTGCCCAGAGAAACTGCCTAATTATGAGGAGAAGATCAAGAATTTTTTTGAAGAACATCTTCACACTGACGAGGAGATCCGCTACTGTTTGGGTGGAAGTGGTAAGATTGGTTTTGGCTCTACCTCCCCACACTCACACACAAACATTCATTTTGGCTACCAATTGAAGCCCTCTTACTTTCTGTACACGGTGAAGGTTATTTTGATGTCAGGGATCATAATGACCACTGGATTCGTGTTTGGGTGAAGAAAGGTGGAATGATCGTCTTACCTGCAGGAATTTACCACCGTTTCACATTGGACACAGATAACTATATCAAGGTATAGAACAAAACATATGCAAGAGAGCTCTTTGCTTGTGGAAGAATGGAGAAGGGAATAATTGAAAAAATTCTTCTGTTTCCCTATCCCATTTCACTGGGAACTAGGATTTAGTCATAAAATCGTTCTCCTTGCCCAGCGATCAACTCTGATTATTTGTGGTGAAAATTATAACTTTTAGTGTCATGATTGGCACTAACCTCAATATTGATAACCAATGCTCCTATAATTTAGTAGTTACTACCTGTTTGCAAAGTATGTGTTAAGGAATGATTTTTCACATGGGGGCTTGTGGCTTTAGATCAAATTCTAGGTGTGGGATTCTGGTTCAGAGTCCCATCTCTAAAAAAAATTGACATGTTGTATAGTTAGGATGTATCTCCAATACATTTTTACCACTGCACCTTTTTTAGACTTCTTGTTTAAGGCATGCATGTCCACTGATGGCATCCTTGCTATGCTACGCCCATAAGATGATATTTATGCTATCTTCATTGCTATTTGGTGCATTAAGAGCTTGCAAAATGATTTATTTGAGAGGCAATTAGAGTGAAGTTGTGTGAACATCATTGAGACATCAAATCAGCAATACCTGTTCCACTTCAATGATTGAGGCTATAGTACATGATCCCTCATTAGAATTTTGGTATTTGAATATTTTCCCACAAGGAGAACGCTGGAGTATCCTGATATGTGACCTCATTTGACTGATTCCACCATGATTCCTGGCGTGAATGTTATTATGCTCAACGAGTTTTACGTTTACATAGCGTGTACCAGTTTAGATTTATATGGTATTTGTGCAACTGTGCCTGATATTTAACCAACGCATAAAAATGATATTCTAACAAGACATATTTCTTCAGGCAATGAGGCTGTTTGTGGGTGATCCAGTTTGGACTCCTTTTAATCGGCCACATGATCATCTACCTGCAAGGTTTGTTTCTTCCTCATTTATATTTTTGACATCTCTTGTTGTACATGTCTAGGCAATAAGAGATATTCAGAAGTTCCCTTGAGTCTAAGAAAAGGTTGTATTGCAGGAAAGAGTATGTGCAAGCTTTTGTTAACAAGGACCCCAGTGCTCGTGCTGTTGATGCTGCTGCGTGAAATCTGCTTTCACAGGTGTAAATCAAACTGAAATATTAGCATGATCATATTTTTAAAATAAAATACCCGGTCTTGGAAAACAGAATTTAAAACCTTCCTAACTGTGATAACTATGCGAGGCATGTTACCCTTTGGTTATCTATAACCTATATGGCTGCTTGTGCTTGTGTTGTATAATTTCTTCTTACTTGCCTGCAACTCTATCAACTTCACACTTTGTCTTTTCCCGTCATGATTTCCCCCCCCCCCCTCGCATCTGTTTTTTTCTGCTCGTGGAAGATGGCCGTGGTTGTGATTAGTGATTACAGGATGTATTGAATCGGTCATCCCTTTCGTTTTGGCTATCGTTACTCGGTTAAATTGATTGTTTCTTTAAAAGTATTGACGTGTACTGTTCCGATAAGGATGCTGAATGTATTTCGACAGATTAAAAAATCAGGCCCTTAAATAATTTCACTTTAATTTATTGCTTTGATTGAATTTGATAGTGCAGTGTGTGATGTACTTTTTTAAAAAAATACATGAAAATAATTGTTTTTTAGATTTTTATTTTATTTTTAACATAAATATATTAAAAAATAAAAAATCATTAAAAAATATATTAATATAATATTTTTTAGTAAAAAGAACACTTTTTAAAAACAATTAAAAATAGAAGTAATTTTATTCTCAAACACTTTCCATATTATTATTATTATTATTATTATACAATAAACTAAAACATGGTTTTCAAGCAAAAAAATCTCACATTAACTTTGTTTGTTAAAGTTTTTTTTTCTTTGTTTTTTATCAGTAGTGTTTTTTTTTTAAAAAAAACTTATCCTTTGATATTATATTTATTTTTTAATTGATTATCTCATCCTTATAACATAGATAATGAGTTTGACATGGTAATCCGGTTGGCTGAAATTTTTTTAATTTTTATTTCATCATTTAATATGAGTTAATTAATAATCAGGTTTTGTAATTTATTTTGTTTAATTTCTATTGCTTAATAGATTAACCTGAGTTTATTCAGTTTTTTTTTAATTGAAATTATTTTTGATTTTATCATTAAATATTGGATTGATTAGTAATTGAATTTTATAATTTATTTTGATTTATTTTCTATGGAAATATCTTGATCTCATAATTAGGGACGCGAATTTTGACATTGTAACCCTAGTTAAATCATTTTTTTTTAATTATTTATCATTGGACTTGCTTTTTAATGAGTTGTTCTCATTTCATGATTTGGATCGTAGGTTTAGCGAGTTAACTCGATTGACTCGGTTTTTTTTTATTTAATTGATTTTCTTTTACTGGTTTCATCATTTAATATTATGTTTCATTAAGAATTAGGTTTTGTAATTTGTTTTAACTTACTTTTTATTAGGTTATCCTGGCCTCATGATTAGGAATAGTGCTCAACAAGTTACCTTGAGTTGACTTTGCTTATTTTTTATGTTATTTTTTTAATTAAAATTTGTACAAATTTCATTATTCAACATTAGGTTTTATAAGGTCGATTGGGAATTAAAATTTATAATTTATTTTAATTTGTTTTTTAAAAGGTTATCTCAATCTCATGATAAAAGTCACATATTTAATCGGTTAAATCATGTTGTTGTTTTTTTTTTTCTTTTTACAAGGTCATCTTTGTCTCATAACCACAATCATGAGTTTGATAGATTAATCTGAGTTATTTTTTATGTTTTTTTATTATATTTTTTCATCTTATCCTTCAATATTGAACTAATTAGGAATTAAACTTTTTAATTTGTTTCAATTTATTTTCTATGAGGTTACTTCAATTTGATGATTCCGGGTCATGGATTTGACAAGTTAACTTGGTTCATTTTTTAAGGTTTATTTTTATTGATTTTTTTTCATTTTTATTTTTCAACATCTGGTTAATTGGGAATTAAGCTTTATAATTTATTTTGATTTATATTCTATAAAGTTATTCCAGTCTCATAACTCGAGTCATGAATTTAAAATGTTAACTTGGCTTGGTTCAAGTCAATCTAATATATTATTATATTAATATTTAAAAAATATATTATCTTGATTTTTTTTTAAAATCAAATTATAATTTTACAGAATTTCTTTTGAATTTACAGAATCATCTGTATCTCCATGCAAATTAAAATCTAACAAAATTAAAAACATTAGCATATATAAATATTTGTTTTACTTTTATAATAAAAATTAATTTAACCTGAAGCGTATCAACAGTGAATTATGTAATCAGGAATTGATTCGGAGTGCGCAATAATTCGTTTCAAAAGTTACATCTGATCGGCCCCAGTCATCCTCTCTCCAGATTTGGTTGTGTCGGGTATATTCCACGCGTTTCTACACTCATCCTGAAGCCTTTTTATTAAACTATTTGCTCCAATAATTTATTCCACAGTCTTTGCATTTGTTTAATATTTTTGCTATGATGCGGTGGATAGCCACCTACCCTACACCTGTCATTGTCGATTAAGGGCAAAGTGCAAACAGAGTATTACCCTTGTGCTTGTAGAATGACAATTAAACCCAAAAATATCTGAAATATTCTCCTGATAGATAAGAAACTGCAGGGATGGATCGCAAACGGAAAGTGGCCTGGAGTGTATTAATTATTTGGAAGTCGGTGGAGGATTTTTTTTTAAATTGTTTTTTATTTGATAATATATTAAAATTTTATTATTTAAAATTTTATCTTGAAATCATTACATTAAAACTATTAAAACTATGCAAGAATATAAAAAATAATTTAAAACTAAAAAAAATTAATTTTTTTTAAGAAACAAGACACAACTACAACTCTAATTATAACCGCATAATTGAACTTTTTTTTTTTTTAATTTTTTTCCTAACCTATTTAGATATTTAAGGTAAAATGAAAGGATTCCATAACTTAGTAATAGTGATATCTCTCTCATTTCAAGACAAATTCAATCTATGAAGAAAATGAAATATAATTAGCTTTTTAGTTTGAGAGTGTAGTTGTGATTATTTTTTAAAATATTTTTTGGTTAAAAATATATCAAAATAATATTTTTTTTATTTTTTAAAAATTATTTTTAATATTAGCTTATTAAAATTATCTAAAAATACTAAAAAATATTAATTTAAAACAAAAAAAAAATTAATTTTTTTTTAAAATACCTTTAAAATGCAAAAACAAATAAGACACCACAACCTCCTTACCGTGCCTCGTAATTGAGTGTTTTTTTTTATGATATTGTAACTTATTTTTTGCTAAATAAAAATGAATTTTTTTTTGTTCTAATCAAATTTTAAACAAAAAGTTCAAATCTGAACTTTCAATGCCTCTTAAAACTCGAGTGTTTCATGATAGTATTACGATAATTTTAAATAAAAAATTAAAATTTTATAAAATTATTTTTTTAACCACAAAAAATAAAATGAGTCGGGAATTTTTGTTAAATTTTTTTTTCCTTCAAAGGGTCACTGTCAGTTTGGCCCTGAATAGTTTAATTGTTAGACTATTGTTGCTGCTGTTTCTTCTGCTGCTGCTATTATTATTATTATTATTATTATAATATATGTTTAGATTAATTTATTTATATTTTAATTAATTTTATGAGTTATAAAATTAAAAATAGTATATAAAAAAAATACAAGAACGGGTCTCATATCTCCTTTTCTTTTTGGCAATTTTCATTTTATTCATCCATTTTTATGACCTAAAAAAACATCAATGTATGCCACTGTCCTGAAAACGAAAGCTAGTTGCAAACTCACACTTCATCCAGACTGGGTTCCATTCTCAGGCACCACCATTACATCTCCATTACTCCAGACCGTTCCAGAACATTCCCATGGAGTCCCTATCTCATAATTACCGCGTCAAGAAAAAAAACCCCATTATTAATTGCTCCAGAATCTTCTATTGTTACAAAAACTTGTAGTAATAATAATATTACTATACTTTGAATTGCAAAGTTTGTTGTAAATTATTTAAACTTAAATCAATGAATATTTTATATCATAAGCTTTACTTTAAGATGCATATCAAATATCTCTAATTAAAACATAAAAACAAAGAAAACCATCTCATATGCTAGATATATATTGAACCCATATCAAAAAAATTTAAATTGCTCAAGAATCTCAACAGTATAGGAATTGAATTATATATTATTTGATTCTTTATTATTTTTTAATCAAGTATTTTCTTTTAATAAAACCATGAAATCAAGTTATATGGTAGTTTAGTTTAGTTTTTTTTTTTTTTTTTTTTAGAAATCGTTTGTGAGGAACTGTTCCCTTTGTTATATACGTTACTATTTAATGATCTGTCTGTTCAGGCAGGTGCCACAGAAATGACTACGGGATCAAAGATGGTGAGAATAATTAAGAAGTTAAAATCCATATGTATCAAAAATAAAATAATATATATATCCTGTAGAATTTTTATTTTACTTTTAGAATATAAATTTTCTAAATTCAATATCGATCAATAAAAGATATAAAAAATGATACCAAGTTAGAAAAAAATATTTAAAAAACTGTACAAAATCTGGGCTAGTTATTTTTCATAAACATATGATCTATTACTATTTATGTGCAAACACAATATAAATAATACGAGTTTTATATAGTAGCAATGACTATGAAAACATATAAACAAAACTATAATAATACAATTAAATTATTAAACAATTAATTATATATTAATAATAAAATAATTAATATTATATCACCACAACTAGTTATTTTTTGTAAATAAATATAATTCTAAATTAAGGTATGTAACTTAATTGGTCAGGTTTTAAATTTATTCTTTAAAGGTTATCAATTCGAGTTTTATAAATTTTAAAGTCATTAAAAACAGCTTATATAATTATTAATTTTTAATTAAGATACATATAAATTTTTCCAAACATCTAAATTAATTAAAAAAATCAATATTATCCCAACTAAAATTATACATCAGGAATGAACTTCCTTAGGTCTAGGTATTGAGAAAACAAAAGTGTGCCACGAGAGTACTTTCTCAGAGGAAAAATAAGTGATGTGGAGGCAAAGTATCTCACTCTGTCATTGTTTGCTTCCTTTATGTCTTCGTCACCCGCTCAGGCTACTGGCTGTCGTGCTCTCAAGCTTTGAAAAGAAGGAAAAGGCCAAAAAACAAATCTCATCAGCTTATTTAAAGGCTAACCGATCCATATAGCCTCAATTTCACACCTCTCTGATTCCCCAGCTCCTTTCACCTCCTTTGAGTTTTTGCATCAGTGTCATTCCTGCCTAGCACAAAGCTCCTACTAACTCCTAATCAGTCTCTCCTCCTCTCTTTTCTGATTCTTTCAAGAGTGATAGTTCCTATTTTCAATAGCTTTCTCAAATTTAGTTTACGTATCCCAAACTGTATTCTTCTCAAGATCGGGCCTTTATACCAACTCAGCCTGCACATCTACCTGAAAAAAGAGAAACTAACTCAAATCTTGTCTTTATTTCTCAGCGAGGTCAGTTTCCAAACCAGGAATCATCGCGGCCGAGAGATCAAAGGGGAGTTTACAGGATCTAGGTCAAGTACATGCTCATCAGGCATGGCATCTACAGCTATTCCACAACCAATGGAGGGACTCCGTGACCCGGTTGCTCCACCATTTCTCACCAAAACTTACGATATAATTGAAGATGCAAGCACAAACCATATTGTTTCTTGGAGTAGAGGTAACAACAGCTTTATTATTTGGGATCCCCAAGCCTTTTCCACGAGTCTCCTCCCTAGATACTTCAAGCACAACAATTTCTCTAGCTTTGTTAGGCAGCTTAACACCTATGTAAGTACTTTTTCCTTATAACCTTCAGATTTATCAACTTCGTTTAAGTAGGAAAACAATTAAGGGAGTGATG
Organism: Populus alba; assembly: GCF_005239225.2. Lineage (NCBI taxonomy): Eukaryota > Viridiplantae > Streptophyta > Magnoliopsida > Malpighiales > Salicaceae > Populus > Populus alba. Next base: position 11,038,630 of record NC_133291.1, read on the forward strand.
GATATTGGTGTTTTTGGATTGGTATCTTCCTGTAATTTTAAGTGGGCTCTCTTTCTAGATGTGACTCCTTGGTTTGTTCAAGAACATGCTAGATTTTAAAAAAATATTATTCTTTTCAGAAAAGTTCTAATTGGTCCCTTTTTTGTCCAATTTATTTAATGTGGACATTTTGCTTGTTTGATATATAGTTTGAAAAGGGTCACTGCTGAGATCAAATACATAAAATAATATTCAAAGCTATTATTAGGTTGTTAATCATTTGTAGTGTTTCCACATTTGGTTTGTTCAAAAAATTATATATGACTGTTTGATGAATGGAATGGAAGTTCATTAAAAACTCAACCTCTCTAAACCCCTAATAATTGCTCATAAATTTTAGTTCATCCCTTGTACCTCTTGAAAACTCTTGAAACCCCCGATACACCAAGTTGATAGTACTAGCTTACAATTCATTTTTTGGTTATCTTAGCCTTTTTTTGGGATTGATCAAAGAGGATGGGATTTGGATTGTGTAGGGGTTTAGAAAGGTTGATCCAGATAGATGGGAGTTTGCTAATGAAGGGTTTCTCAGAGGGAAAAAACATCTTCTCAAGAGTATTAGGAGGAGAAAAGCTCCTCAAACACAAACTTCTCAGCAAGCTCTAGAGGCTTGTGTTGAAGTTGGAACATTTGGACTAGATGGGGAAGTGAATCGATTAAGGCGAGACAAGCAAGTACTAATGGTGGAACTGGTGAAGCTTAGACAACAACAACAGACTACTAAAGCTTGCCTTCAACTTATTGAACAAAAACTTAAAAGGACTGAGAATAAACAGCAACAGATGATGAGTTTCTTGGCTAGAGCAATGCAAAATCCCAACTTTGTGCAGCAACTAGCCCAACAAAAGGAAATGAGGAAAGAACTTGAAGAGGCGATTAGTAAAAAGAGAAGGCGACCGATTGATCAAGGGCGTAGTAATTTTGAGGTTTCAGAATTCGGCCATGGCGAGGGAGTAGGAACATTTGTTAAGATTGAACATCAGGAGTTTGGTGATCTTTCTGAGTTTGACGTTCCAGAATTTCACAATCCGGCAATGAACATGCAAGGACTAAGTGAAAACCAACTGATCAACTTGGTGGAAGAACGTATTGAGAAAGCAGAAGAACATGGAAATAAAGGTAACGAAATTGATGAGGGTTTCTGGGAAGATTTATTGAACGAGGATATTGACGAAGAAGTAGCAGGATTGGGTAGCGAAGGTGAAGATGAGGAAGATGTAAACGTGTTGGTTGAGCAGCTTGGTTACTTTGGTTCCAGCACAGAGTAGGGGACTTGAGATTGACTGCTGCTTGTTCCTTGTTGCTTCGCTGGAGTAGGAAACTATTATACCTATCTAACTTTTTGGTTCTTGTGGGTTGGAGTCAGATAGCCTGGCTGACAAAAGCCGACTGTGTATCTTCTGATGGATTTGATTTGGTATTATTGACCGGAGACTGCCAGTAATTTTAAAACAGGAAGAATGTATTCCAAGCAATACACACACACACACACACACACACACACACACACACACCAGTTACATGGCCCGTCCGAAGTCGTGGGTCAATTATTTTTTGCATTTTAAAAATAGTCAAGGTTTAAAAATGTTAGGTTTTTTTATAAAGTTATACCCAAAAGTCTCAGTTTTGGTTGCATCGTCTGATCCAAGAGTAATGTTTATAATATTAATAATAAAATTAAACTTGGGTTAACCCTTAGCATAAAAGTGTCTAGACTATAATACCAGATCCAATAGCATTGGATGTGGGTCTGGCTGCAAGGTCGTGTCATAAAAGTGTGATAATTAAATAGATTAGTTAAAAAAAAACTAACATAAAGAAAAAAAACTAATGAAAAAAAAGAAAAAAAAATATAAATTAATTGGGTTAACCCTTCAAACCAGGTTAACCCGTCATACCTTGAATTCGCATCATGAAAGTTTGATAATTAAAAAAAAAACAAATTAATGGGTTAACCCAGAATTAACTGGGCTAACTCGTCAAACCAGGTTAACCTGTCAAACCCGGAATCTATGTAATGAAAGTTTGATATCTAAATAGAAAAAAATTTAACATTAACAATTTAAATTAAATGAAAAAAACTTAATTAAAAAAAAAACAAAAGGCATCAGCCTTTTCACTATGAACTGCACTGTGCAGTCCATAGTTAAAGGCATAAAAAAAAAAACTAAAGGTATCAGCCAAAAACTACTTAGAAAAAAAATTAATATTAATAAACTAAATTAATTAAATAAAATTAATTAAAAAAAACCTCTAAGAAGAAAAAAAATACTAAATAGAAAGAAATTTAACATTAATAAACTAAACGAAACGAAAAAAATAAAAAAAAAATTCAGGTTAACTCGTCAAACCAAGTTAACCCGTTAAACCCGGGATCCGTGTCATGAATGTCTGGTAACTAAATAAAAAAAAAGTGAACATTAACAAACTAAACTAAACAAAAAAAAATAATTAAAAAGAAAAAAAAATCTGGGTTAACTCGTCAAACCATGCTAACCCGTTAAACTCAGGATCTGTGTCATGAAAGTTTGATAACTAAATAAAAAAAAATAATATTAACAAACTAAATTAAACAAAAACATTTATGAAAATAAAAAAAAAAAAAATTGACGGGTCAACCCGGAATTAACTGGGTTCACCCGTGAAACTCGGGATATATGTCATAAAAGTCTAATAACTAAATAGAAAGAAATTTAACATTAACAAACTAAACTAAACGAAAAAAATTAATTAAAAAGAATAAAAAGAAAAAAAAATTTATTTTAACTTGTCAAACCAAGTTAACCTGTTAAATCCGGTAAACGTGTCATGAAAGTCTGACAACTAAATAAAAAAATTAAACATTAATAAACTAAATTAAACAAAAAAAATTTGTTAAAAAAAAAAGAAGGAAGAAGCAAAAAAAAATCCCAAAAAACATTAAAAAAAAACAGCTAAAAAAACTAAGACAACTTTAAAAAAAAAACGCTTAAGGAATCGGTGTTTTATTGTAGAAATGACAAAATTAATTAGAAAGAAAAACCAGAAAAAAAAAATTCGAGTTAACCCATTAAACCAGGAATGCGTGTTATAAAAGTTTGAGATAGAAAAAAAATTTAACATTAATAAAATTTTTTATTTTTAAAATATCCATTAAAAAAATCAAAGAAAAAATGAAAAAAAGAAAAGCAAAAAGTAAAAAAAAAATCTGAATTAATTGGGTTAACTCTCAAATCAAGTTAACCCGTCAAACCAGGGATACGTGTCATGAAAATTTGATAACTGCATAGAAAAAAAAAATTGACGGGTTAACCCATAATTAATTTGGTTAACCCATGAAACCAAAAAAAAAAATTCTGGGTTAACCCGTTAAACCCGGAATGCGTGTTATAAAAGTTTGAGATACAAAAAAAATTAACATTAACAAAAGTTTTTTTTTTTAAAAATATCCATTAAACAAAACCAAAGAAAAAATAAAAACAAAAAACAAAAAGTAAAAAAGAAAAACAAAAAAAAAAATCGTGAAAACAGCATTCAACAGTGTTTTACTGTGGACTGCACAGTGCAATCCACGTACACTGATTCGTTATAGAATATTTTATAATATAGCAGTCTTTTCTTCAGAAACAGATGCAGACAGCTTTCATTCTGGGATATTTTACAAATGATCATTTTCTTTTCTAGGTTTCATTGAATATTAACTGATTTAATTTATTCAATGATTATAATCACTTGTTCATCTCATCTCTTTAATTCGCCACTTAACTATGTGATCAATATTGACACCCAATTAGCTTGGAAAACCATAGTACAGCTTCATGATCATCTTATTTTATTTTTATTTTTATCACTAGTCTTATATACACATGAAATCACCGGTGAGCATGCAAGTTACCTACAAGCTACCTAAAGAGCACAGGCTTGGAATAGTATCGAACTTGTTTACTAAAAGAGAAAAGGAATGAAAGCGTCAGAGTATTTTAATGTATACAGTTGGGTTGAGTTTGGATATATGCGTGTATTCTATTTAATTTTTTTATATTTTATAAACCGTAAATTTGATTTATTTAGACATTTTTGGATTTAAACGGCTCAATAGATCATGTTTGATTAATTTTTATATGATTATTATAGATATTTAGATCTTGGATTTATATTGTTAATTTTCATGAGTTTATATTTAGAGGTAGACTTACAATATGATAAGTATTATAAATATCATGACATGTTAATATTAGATATAATTTTCATACTTGACACCCTTTTTGAATTCTAGTTACTTCATTCTCTCCTCCAACAAAGACAAATATTTTTTATTATGTTAAATAAATCTAAATAGAATCTCACTAACAAAAATTTTAGAGTCAACACATTTCTAAATAAAATAAAAATATATAATATTTAATTTACAAACTATCAAATATAAAGATAAAAAAGTACATGCTACATGAGCTTGGATCATATTGACCAGGTTTAAAAAACCTTGATCGGTTATCCTACCTATAATATCTATCTTTTATCTAACAAAGAAAAATATTTTTATTATGTTAAATAAATTTAATTAGAACCCCACTAACAAAAAATTTAAAGCCAAAACATTTCTAAATAAATTAAAAATAATATTCAATTTATAAGCTATTAAATATGAAGATAAAAGAAATACATGTTATTCGAGTTGGGTTACATTGACTGCCTTGATAGTTACCCAACCTATAATATGTAATTTTTTAGGTTTCTTGAACTTTTATAATTTATAAATTCTCATTATCCGATTTTAATGCTAGGTCGAATCACACCATGCAAGTATTACAGATATGGTAGTTTTTTAAAACATCCCTAATTATCACTGCTCTTAATTAATTTCTTGAGTTGGTTGTGATTGTTCCATTTGGTTGTGCGCATATTGAAACGTGAAAATTAACACTCACACACACGTGTGTGTGTGAATTATAGATGTTCGCTGATGTCTTAAATGTCAAGTTTACTAAGGATGCCCTATGTTAAATTGGCGTAGCACTTTTTTTATTAGGTAAATTTTACGATCAAAAGTCAACCATTTCCACTTCTAAGTCCACAATTAGAAACTCTCTCTCTTTTTTTTTTCTTTTTTTTTTTAAATAATAATAATAATTCGAAAACCTTAATTAAACAGCTGTAATCTTCTTCTTCTCCTCTTTTTTTTTTTTTTTTCTATATATATATATCAAAATAGTGTTTTTTTTTTGGCGTAAGCTAAGCATGTGGATCCCTTCAATACATAATTATATTAGTTTATTGAAATCTTAGTTCCAAGTTAGGAGACAACGAAGTTGATAACAAGCAAATTGATCACTGTAGTAGCTCGTATAGTAGATCACACAGGAAATTGGTTGAATATGGTCATCAACAGCTGGCTTTTGAAGCCGTTCAATCCCCCGCCGTTTAACATTATTTTTTTAGCGTCTTCAGATTAATTTGTTTGTATTTTGATTAATTTTATAAATTTTAAAATTAATAAATATATAATTTTTATTAACTTTAAAATTTATAAAATTTAAATTAATTATTTTTAAAAAATAAATATAAAATTTAACTAGTTAAACTAAATTTATAAGTCTGGGCACTCGTCAAACGATATTTACCGCACTATGAATTTGTTCGTGGAGGTAAGCGTCCTGAACACTTGGAATTTTCTGGAAATGAAGGAGACCACGCAACAACCAGCAAGTTCTAAGAAATTACAAAAGACAGAATTATTAACTTCGGTGTCCATTAGCGAGCGTTTTTAACTTGAAAGTTGAAACCTTATTAAATTTTGGATAAAGTGCTTTGGCCAGTAATTGAAAATAATAAAACATAAATTTAATTTTCGCAGATGACCCAGTTATTGTCAATATGAGAAAAAAAATTACTATGATCTTTCTTTTCGATAGCTTCTGAAGACTCTAGACAATTAAATTATACATATAAAAAAATCTAAATACTAATATGGTATATTTACAAAAAAAAATTATTTTTTATTATAATTTCAAACACTATTTTAATCATACTATTTATTTATGAGCATGTTTGATACTAGATCCAAAACATTATTTTCTAGAATTAATTTTTTGATTTAAAATTATTTTTCAAATAATTTTAAATCGATTTTATGTCCTCACGTAAATAATAAATTTTTTTAAAATAATTTTTTTTAATAGATATTTTTTAAAATAATTTTAATAACAACCATTAATTATCATCTTCCTAAGTACGGGTATAATTCATGAAATTAAGGTCAGTCAATCTTAAACTCTTTAAACTCCAAGTCAACGGTGATGGCATTAATTTGGTGGCATGCAAGTCCAAGGAGGATCAAATTTCCACAATTAAGATCATTGGCTGCTTAATTAAAGAGAATAGTAACTGAAAAACCAGACAGAAAGTGACTGACGAGGATTAACGTGGAAATACCAGAAAATACAGATAGAGTGGTATTTAGCAAATTCCAGGGACTGCTGCCGACGAAGCAAAACTGTGCGCAAATGACAACAAAAAAAAATTGCAATAAATTGAGCTTGTTTATTTTAGCAATAAATTTTTTTTATTATTTAATTTTTTTATATAATTTTAAATTGTTTTGATGCTTTAATATATAAAAATATTTTTTATTAAAATAAATATTATTTTAATATATTTTTAAATAAAAAATACATTAAAAACAACAAATACCATATATAAATGAATAAATATATAAACCATCAATTCTTTGCTTTCGTACGTAATAAGGTAAAGACACTTGTTTTTTTTTTATTTCCTCATTCTTTTTTAGAGTAAGGAAGACGATCTTGAATTGCAGGAAAAATTAAAGAGTTAAAAATTCAAATTAATCGCACTGGAAAGAAATTTTATATTAGAGTGCATTTAAGAATATAATTGTGGTTAATACTTTTCATTTAGAAATATATTTAAATAATATTTTTTATTTTTAAAAATTATTCTTACATTAGCATATTAAAATGATTTAAAAACTCAAAAAATATTAATTTTTAAAAAAATTAAATCTTTTAAAAATACTTTTTAAAAATAAAAAAAAGCGATATATCGTAACTCCACTCCACTGCAACTAACTATAATTAAATCATTAAACTTACAGCCAATATCCCAATACTCCCACGCTGCCTAATTTTTTGTATTATTTAAAGAGAAGCCACTTGTAAAACACAGTTTAAATCCATTTCTTGAGAGTCCAAATATTCCTTTGAATCATCGCAAGTGACTTTATGAAAACTCTAACCCATCAACGTTCTAAAAAATCCAATATGTAATTCAGTTAAAGCTCTACTAAAAGAATTAATTATTAAATCCTGTAGTTAATATCATCAATAAACAAAAAAGGAGAATAAAATTATCAAACATGACATGGCATCCTATGCGCTGGCACTGCAACGAGAAAGTATCACATGAGTTGTCCGGAAAAGTTGGATTAGCCCTTTTTTAAAGTATTTTTTATTTAAAAAAATATATTTTATATTTTAAAATATATTTTTTGATGTTAATATATAAATTTTTTTTAAAAAAATTATTAATTTTGAAAAATCATTCAAGTTTTAATAAAAAACATGTTGAAATTTTCTCCAAAACAATGAAAAAAAAAGAAAAAAAAAAAAGTTGACCCCGCTCCCGAAAAACAGATAAAAAAACACAGCAACAGTCTCTCGCTCTACGCCTTTACCTCTGCGATGCCAATTGAGTCGCCGGACTCGCCTTTTAACCAAAGTTGAACCCGCTCTCTAAAAACAACCGACTGAAATATTCCAATGGGAGCAGTGCCTTCAACGCCGCGCCTCTCCGGCGCTTGCCCTCAGTACACGGCCGAATATTTAATCGGTTCATTTGTCGGTGAGAAGACGTTTCCTATAGGTTCTCTCCATGAAGCCTGCATGTTTTTCGGTCAGTTTATCACGAAACCTCCTCCTCCTTTCTCTCTATGATGTTCTACACCTTGTATGATGTTTTTATTAGAGCTTCTTTTTATTTAAATAGACTTTAACTAGTCAGTTTTCTCATATAAAAAAGACTTGAACCACATAGGACTGCTATGTGGAATTTTATAATATCAATTTACTCTCTCATTTTTGTCTCATTTGCATTGCCTGCCTTATGCTTTCAAGTGTGGGTCTTGTTGTCAATGCATTGTGATTTTCTCCTTCATCTAAAGCGGAGCTTTTTTTTTTTTTTTTGAGAAGCATAATATTGCATTAGAAGACGCCAATAGATGACGGGAACACAGAGATTCTGCTTACAGCTCACCTAAACAGAACTATGCAATAAAAAGAACACAAATCAAGAAACGAAAAGAACAAATTGCAGCAAAAATATACATAGATGATGCCAAGAAATCAAAGAAGCAGCTAAAGGATGCAAATTTGGAGTCACACCAGGAGCACCATCAGAATCTGCTACCAAGAAGTTTCACAAAATACAAAGGATGCAAATAAAGCGGAGCATATATTTCTCCACAATTTCTTTCTTAATTCGATTCATATATTTTTGTTAGCCTTCATATATTATTTTTCTTAACCCATGGATTCCCTTTCAAAGATACTATTTGAAACACAGTGACCTTTTTAGCTTTTCTTTACCCTCAATGCTTTTGTTGACATTATATATTTGCTTTGCAGCCATTTTTGTTTTATTGCCATTCAATTATTTGGTCAGTTCAACTGGTGAAGGCTCAAGAAATCCATTGGCAGACTGCCGTCTTCATGGGTTGCTTATACTTAATTATTATCTTAAGTGTGTTGTTGGTGATGAGTCCATGACAGACCGAAGCAATGAAAATGCAACTGCAGATTCTCTTTCTAAAGGAAAAACACACTTCTCTGATTTTCCTTACTGCAAAGCCTTAGAAAATGCAATGTGAGTTCTTTTTGCAACTTTTTTTCTCAAATTGCTTTGATATGTTATATGTTTTCGCGCTATTACTGAGTAGTGCCATGCTTTCAGTTGATCGTGTAGATATCGAGGCGAAGGCGCACAGTGGGTCACATGTGAGATTGCCATTTGCATCTCTGTTTGATACTCTTGGCATGCGAATGTCTTGATCTTTTACCTCCGTGACCAACTACGCTTATGCATGCAGAGTTCTTTCCTAATCAAATAATAAAACTGAAAACAACACAAGGAGGTTTATGGAGACAGCTAACTGCTGACATGCTTGTTTGCTTGTGTGTCTGGTTTTTGTAATTACACTGTTATTAGAGGCTGCTCTTGATGCTTCGAAGGAAGTGAAAATTTTAGACTTTATTTTGATCTCTTCCTCCTAAATATTTCTCTCTTTGTTGGCTTCGAAGAAAGAGTTCCGCTTGACCTGTAGCGGGTGCGGTATAATATATCTCCCAAATAAACTTTTTTTGTAAAAAAAAGAAAAAAAACGATTTTAAATGGCATACACTGGATGGGCATTGCATTTCAATCTACCATTTTCATCAAGCGTAGTTGGTCAAATATTTGTAATCGGTCGCTGCAACAAAGATCCGTGATTCATTAAAAGTCCGAAATATCTTCCTATTGATGCACCGACGGCTTACAAACTTCGCATGTTCCTAGCTAGCATAACATGAAGGAGGAGAAGCAAAATCTACAGAAGTATTATTTGTGATTTATACATATGATCGAAAATTTACATATGTTTACTGACATTACAATTATTCAAGTATCCATGTTAACATCCATGGCTTGAATTACACAAAACAGAAACTACAGAAGGGTTCCACCCGAGACATACTCGGTGCAGGCCAACGCAACCAAACCCAACATGGCAAATCTACCGTTCCACATCTCAGCATCAGATGTCATGACGCCCTCTGACCTGGATTCCGCGCTGACCCCTTTGAATAGTGGGATCAAAGACGCGACAGAGAGCAGAATACTTGTCCCGACGAACCACGAGACTCCACCGTTAGATATCTGAGAAAAAAGGTCTTGGCCCTTGGACAGTTCCACTGCCATCGCAGCGACAAATCCTATCATGGCAAGCCTGCCATTGATCCTCTCTGGTGCGGGTCCGCTAAATGCGAACAAATCGAGGAATTTTGGGCTGACCTGTTAATCACAGTCATACGGGCGTTTACATTAGAAGTGGAAGCATAAATGCAATCACAAAGTCCATGCTCTACTTAAATTGTTAAAACTAAACATTTCCGAAACAAATCGTGCCGTATAATTAATCCTGTACCTTTGGCTCAGGAGTAGAACCTGACTCTGCTATCTTCTTGATCTGGTCATCCTGCAAATTGATTCAAATGTTAACACAATCCTAAGAACCATGCATCACCTAAAGCATACACAAAGGAAGTCGAAATAGATTCCAAACTCACCAGCTTGGCCTTGCACTGCACCAGTTTGCCAGCACTGCCACGTAGTCGTGGCACATACGTAGCAGAAAACAAGTTGCTCACTCGAGACCGGTTTTTCACCAGACTACTGGCTACTGGAGTTGCAAGGACGGTCTGCATGACTGCTGATGAGGCCATCACTTAGAACAATGTTTATCACTCGAGCTGTGATTAAGAAACTTAATCAATATCTAATCTGTGAAAGCTATTCTAATGCTAGAGGCAACGTTCGTAAGGGATATCACTACCAGAGAGCTGAAGCTCGAGCTGTTTGCTTTGTAATGATAATTAATGTATCTGACAATGGTTTGGTAAGGGCGTTATATAGCTGATGGGGCATGGGAGGAGAGGGTATTTTGCTTCCACGTCATCTATATCTAATTAAAAAGCTGATTGGATCACGTGGGTTCGGTTGTCCTCGCATGGTCAAGTGGGTTACGTGGCCTCCTTACAGTCACTAGTGGATCCCCACCCCATTTAAGAACCTGAGGCCAATGTTGTTCTAGGTTTTCCAGCTGAGCAGCGACCACGGCATAGTAATCGAACTGGGCTCAGCCACGATTTTACCGCATTAATTTGACACGTTCAAAATAACACAGCTAAAGTAAATCGTACTAATGTATAAAAGTTTTGCAATTGGCCGACATGTTTTTTTTCTTAAATATCTTTTTTTAACATGTGGTTGATGATAGATTGTGTACTTTTATTGAATTCTTATTAATATTTATTGTATATTGATATTTCACGTCAAGTTTATTACAACTAGATGTTTTTTTAGATGCTATATATTTTGTAATTCAAAAATAAGGTAAATAATTTCTATAATTAAAATCTCAAATATTTACATCACATTGTAATTTAATCAGAAACTCGATAAAAATCATGTACAAACCCTCAACTTTATTTTTTTTTTTGTATTGATTCCTTTATTTTTTTAGACAAATCAACTTATTTAATTCACTATTTTTTTTAAAAAAAATTCTTTTAAATTTTAACAAGCTATTTAACATTAATTTCTTTATTGTCTAATGTCAATTTATAACTTGTATTCTATAGATTTGCAAACAGAGAAATATCAATTTTTTATTCACATCTCTCTCCATGTATTTGAATTGATTATAGATTTATTTCCCAATAAAACTTCCAATAAGAGAAAAAAAAACACAAAATAATGCATCTTATGTTTAATCAAGACACAAAACTCAACAACAAGAACAAAGAGAGAAATGACATTAATATTTAAAATAAATAGATAAATATTTTGAAGGCATTTTATTGTCATTGCACGGGAGGACCCGGTTTTTTCAGAAGGCTACAAGATAGCATTTTCATAACGTTGCATTAAAGAAAATTATTCAATTATTAATTAGTTACATGTTTCAAATTTAAGATGATAACTTTGAATCTAATTGCATTTTTATGTGACCTTCCACCTAATTTCTTTCCCCTTATGGATTCCGAATCTAAGAAAAGCCTAGACTATTAGTTGTAATCGATTGACCACTTCACAAAGTTGCGACAAAATCCAAAACAATTTATGCTTTCCATTGGTCATGGTTATGGCTCTCGGTAGGAGTTGCTTCTAAATTAGATTTCCACAAGTCCATTTATTAAAAAAAGATCTTTATAGTTTTTTGCACTGATTTCATTGAACAAGAAGATATATTTTACTTTGTGGAGAACAATTTAAAAGTATCGTTTTCGGCCAGTAAATTAAACAAATAGATGGTGACTATAAAGCTGGGGAGAAAATGATAGGAATGGAAAATCAAACCCAATTAATTTGCTAATATAGAAGGGAATTTTGTTCGATCTAATATGACATTATCAATATTATTCAAACGATAATCAAAGGATCATGCTTGCAATCGTTGCTAATAAAGAAGGAGAAAGATAGAATGTTATAACAAGACGTTTAATAAAACTAATATGATTTATGTCAAAACAGAGAGCACAAAAGAAGGAGACAATAAAATGCAGACGAAGTAAAGGAAAAAAAAAAGGTGTTTTGAGAGACAGAGAGTGGAAGCATGGGTTGGTGCTAGTGTTGAGAAAGGGTAAATAGGAGTAAATTAATTTATACTTCTTTCAAACTTGTAAAATCAATCTGAATTTATTGATTTTAATTAAGTTTATCGAGTCAAATTTAATTTTACAAGTTTTCAAGTTTTTTAAAAAATACTTTTACATAAAATACATACATTGTGTTATAAAGCACAAACTTACTTTTGCTTAAAATTTTATAAAACTTAACAAAATTACTTATGATTCTTTCATCTTTTATATTTGTTTTTTATGTTTTAAATACTTGATAATTAAAATTGTAAGTTTTATAAAATTTTAAACAAAAATAAGTTTGTGATTTATAGCACAATGTATGTATTTTATGTAAAAGCATTTTTTAAAGAGAAAATTATCCTCAGTATCCTATAATTTACTTAATTTAACACTTTGCTTTTATTATTTTATGAATTACATAAAATATCATCCATCAATTAAAAAGTTTAAATTGATTGAAATGATGAAATTAACCTTGTATATATTATTTCATAGAAACAGCTAAACAACAATGTGAACCTTCTTTTAGACTGGCTATAACAAACTCATTTAATTCAAGGTTAAACCTTATTTTAATTGTCTTCCATGCAACGTATCATGGGTTGGTGACTAAAATAACCATAATATTGCTTTGCTTTCTTCAAAAATTCTATGATGAACATCACAAACCGTATATTGCTTTGCTTTCTTCTCTTCTCTTTGAGCTTCTCCTTCCCATTCTCTTCTTTTTTTGCCTTCATCAACTCCCCTTTCACTTGCCTCCAATTCTTATAATTCCAATTCCATGGATTTCAATTCCATTAATTTCCCATGGAATTCTTTTACAAAGTATTTATCATTATTTTTTCTCTCAAGAAATCATCAATTCACTTTAATTTCTCTCTAATCCTAACATCCAAGAAACATAAAAGAACCCAATTATGAGAATAGGATACTAAGTCGACCCATAAAGACAAAGACAAAGGCCATAAACTCATAAATCAACTCAGTCAGTTGAACTAAGTTTCTTTTCATCTTGACCCTTTCAAAACCACCTGTAGACTAAGCTATTCAATGTTTGAATGATTGTTTAGCTTACTTTTTTATTTTTTTTGGTAACCCGGGGTGTCCGGGCCAGCTTGCGCGCACCACAACTAATCCCCAGGCTCACTGAACATCCTGTAAGTCCAATAAGCATGTAAGGCACCGCGAGGGTGACAGGTGTATACAAGTGGGGCTTGAACCCTGGTGTGGAGGAAGGGAACAAGTCCCTTCAACCACTAGGCCACAACCATATGTGTGACTGTTTAGCTTACTTGAACTATTACGAGAGTGTCATCACCTAAATGGAACATTGATAAATCTTTTAGCCGAGCTCAGGCTAAGCATAATTTTATATTGGTCGGGGTTAGTAAATCAGTGACTTAGTTTTATACCAATCAACTGCGTTTTATTTTAAGCAATATTTTTTGCTTTTAGGTCGAGTTCCCTTTTTCTACCGAGCTTGAATTTATGTCCAATGATATTGAGGTTTTTATTGAATTTCTAATTTATTATGGTATGATAGATCGTTCAGAATCAAAATACTCTCTTTAAAATTAAAAATTTAGCTAGATAATGTGTGTGTGTGTTTTTTTTTTTTTGCATGTTTATTTCCAACTTTTAGCAACTATTTGATTGTTAGGTTTTTGTTGATTGTGATTAAAGTTGGTTTTGATTTTGAAATAATTTTAGCTTATGTTGTCCTTGGAAGGACAACAATAATGAAGCATGAAAGTGAATAAAACCTAAATTTCCAAAATGTTTATGGTTTGTTTGGGGCTCCAAGAGTTGCATTGTGAATTTTATGGAATGGAAGTGCTTGATAATAATTTGGCAAAATAAAAATGAATTGATTGGATTTTGTAGGCAAGCTAATGTAATCTCCTCATATCTTTCTTATAATGGCTATTAAGTAGTTAAAGAATTTATGACAGTAACTTTTAGTGACATTTTTATTCATTTGATATATTACGGATTCTTTAGTTATTAATTAAAATATAATAGTAAACTTGTAAATACTTAATTTTTTTTTTGTTGATTTTTTCTTAATGCCATATAAAGTATAGTGAACTTGTAAAGTTCACAAAGTTTTCTGTAATTTTCAAAAAAATAAAGGCATAATATAAAATTGAGTAAACTTCTAGATGATTAGGTGATTTCTCTTTTTTAAATCAAATAACATCAAATTTTTAAAATTTTTAATTATTGTTTTAGTTTTTTATATTTTCATATTAAAAAACTTAATATTATTTGAAATGTCATCAATTAATGATTTTACCCATAGTTATTAAACCTAGAGCGGTGCGTCAAGTTGACTTGGGACCCGATCGACCTGGTGGTTGGACCAATCCGGGTAAGTTAAAAGATCAGACTAAGCAAAAACCTGGCAAAACCGGGTAGAGATCATTTTTTTTCTTCAAATGTGTTTTTTCATCTGATCAAAGACCTCTTTTTTTATATACATTTTTAGTTGGATATTAACTTTTTTCAAAGTTCACTATATAAATATTAGAAAGATTTTTTTATTTTATCAATGTGGAATTTGAAGTCTTTTAATATATATACTTTATGTTCACAAGAAAAAAAATTATTTTTCAATGTGGGGTCAAAAAAACCTTTTGAAGTGATCTTTTAAACTTTATTATTTATAACATGTATAGCCTATATTTATATCGATTGTTTTTTAATTTTTTCATATGAAATATTAAAACTTCAAATATTTTTTTTTATTATTTTTCCGGGTTGACCTGAGTCGACCCGTGTAATTCGGGTCAACCCGCGTAACCCAGGACTAGGATCCATGGTTAGGTCAATTTTCGAGTTAAGTTTGGTAACTATGATTTTACCTCTTCGATAATATTTTAAAAATAATTTTCAAATGCAATGTAATCATATTATCAAAAGGAAAATAAATGTATAATTGAAATAGTGACCTTATAATTCAGACGAAAAATGGTTAAATCTAGTAATTATTTAAATTGTACTACCACCACTTATTCTATACAACTGGGATGATTTAAAAAATTTGTAAAACCACTCTTATATTGGCATACATTTATGTTCATAGAGATGAACTTAGAATTTGTTGACAGAAAAGACCAAAATGCACAGCCTTGTTGTCGGTTGGCTATTACATAAAAATAACTTAAAAAATAATATAAGTTCAAGGATGATTTTGTAAACATCTCAAACTTTGAGGGGCCAGTGCCACCCTTAGCCGCCCTCTAGATTTATCTCTACACGTTCAAGTGTTTATTAGGCCTTTTGGCACATTATATAACATGCATTTTATAGGATGTCTTGGTATGACATCTGATGTCTCATTATTTCAACATCAAATGCATGTACAATGTTAATTTTAATTTTTTTCTCTTTTTAATTAATTAATTTAATTAAGTACCTAGTCTTTAAATTATACAGTGTCAACAAAATTGAATCTCGTATCTTCAGTGAAATCCACTAAGGTGAATCAAAATGCAAAAAGGAAAAAGAAAAGGAAAAAAAAAGAGGTTTTAATTTGGCTGCTTTCGTTCTTACCACGCTTATGCATGCAGAGTTCTTTCGTAATCAAATAATAAAACTGAAAACAACACAAGGAGGTTTATGGAGACAGCTACCTGCTGACGTGCTTGTTTGCTGCGGTTATTCTTGATGCTTCGAAGGAAGTGATAATTTTAGACTTTATTTTGATTTCTCTTCCTCCTAAATATCTCTATCTTTGTTGACCTGTAGCGGGTGCGGTATAATATATCTCCTAAATAAACTTTTTTTGTAAATGGCCTAAACTGGATGGGAATTGCATTTCAATCTACCATTTTCATAAAGCGTAGTTGGTCGAACATTTGTAATCGGTCGCTGCAACAAAGATCCGTGATTCTTTAGAAGTCCGAAAGATCCGTGATTCTTTAGAAGTCCGAAATATCTTCCTATTGATGCACCAACGGCTTTCAAACTTGGCATGTTCCTAGCTAGCATAACATAAAGAAGGAGAAGCAAAACCTACAGAAGTATTATTTGTATTTTATATATATGATTGGAAACATATTTGGCTTCTGAAATTACATTGATTCAAGTATCCATGTTAACATCTATGGCTTGAATAATACACAAAACAGAAACTACAGAAGGGTTCCACCCGAGACGTACTCGGTGCAGGCCAACGCAACCAAACCCAACATGGCAAATCTACCGTTCCACATCTCCGCATCAGATGTCATGACGCCCTCTGACTTGGATTCCGCGCTGACCCCTTTGAATAGTGGGATCAAAGACGCTACAGAGAGCAGAATACTTGTTCCTACGAACCACGAGACTCCACCGTTAGATATCTGAGAAAAAAGGTCTTGGCCCTTGGACAGTTCCACTGCCATCGCAGCGACAAATCCTATCATGGCAAGCCTGCCATTGATCCTCTCTGGTGCGGGTCCGCTAAATGCGAACAAATCGAGGAATTTTGGGCTGACCTGTTAATCACAGTCATGCGGGCGTTTACATTAGAAGTGTAAGCATAAATGCAATAAAAAAGTCCTTGCTCTACTTAAATTGTTAAAACTAAACATTTCCGAAACAAATCGTGCCGTATAATTAATCCTGTACCTTTGAACCTGACTCTGCTATCTTCTTGATCTGGTCATCCTGCAAATTGATTCAAATGTTAACACAATCCTAAGAACCATCACCCAAAGTATACACAAAGGAAGTCGAAATAGAATCCAAACTCACCAGCTTGGCCTTGCACCGCACCCGTTTGCCAGCACTGCCACGTAGTCGTGGCACATACGTAGCAGAAAACAAGTTGCTCACTCGAGACCGGTTTTTCACCAGGCTACTGGCTACTGGAGTTGCAAGGACGGTCTGCATGACAGTTGATGTGGCCATCACTTAGAACAATGTTTATCACTCGAGCTGTGATTAAGAAACTTAATCAATATCTAACCTGTGAAAGCTATTCTAATGCTAGAGGCAACGTTCGTAAGGGATATCACTACCAGAGAGCTGAAGCTCGAGCTGTTTGCTTTGTAATGATAATTAATGTATCTGACAATGGTTTGGTAAGGACGTTATATAGCTGATGGGGCATGGGAGGAGAGGGTATTTTGCTTCCACGTCATCTATATCTAATTAAAAAACTGATTGGATCACGTGGGTTCGGTTGTCCTCGCATGGTCAAGTGGGTTACGTGGCCTCCTTACAGACACTAGTGGATCCCCACCCCTTTTAAGAACCTGAGGCCAATGTTGTTCTAGGTTTTCCAGCTGAGCAGCGACCACGGCATAGTAATCGAACTGGGCTCAGCCACGATTTTACCGCATTAATTTGACACGTTCAAAATAACACAGCTAAAGTAAATCGTACTAATGTATAAAATTTTTGCAATTGGCCGACATGTTTTCTTTCTTAAATATCTTTTTTTAACATGTGGTTGATGATGGATTGATGATAGATTGTTTACTTTCCATGTTGCTCTCTTTCTTTTGCTCACTAAGCTAATTAATTTTATTCCCTTTATTTTCATCTTCATCTTTTAACAACTTTTCTTTTTATTTTTATCTTTATATTTTCTAATATATTAGAAAACTTTATTCTTCTTCTCATTTCTTACCAAAACATTCAAAAGCATCCCCCTTATATTTTCTAATATTTACTAGCATGACTCAATATAATTTTGAATGCAAGCCAAATAATATTTGTAATAGTAAATATTATAATTAAAAAATTTCTGATAATACGTACTAAACTTTTCTTGAATTCTTATAAATATTTATATTATCTTGCAATTTCACGTCAAGTCTATTTCCACTAATAATTTTTTTTATATGTTATATATCTTACAATTCAATATAATTAATTCAAATCAACCATATAATTAAAATCCTGAACTTTTACTTGACATTGCAACTCACACACATATACCAGAGTCTAAGTGTCATCACCTAAATAAAACATAGATAAATCTCTTAGCCGAGCTAAGGCTAGGCATAATTTTAGATTAGCCATTAGGTCAAATTACATTAAAATTGTTGATAGATTTATGGTTAGTAAGTCAGAGGCTTGATTTTATATAAAGCAACTGTGTTGTATTTTATGCAACAGTTTTTTGGTTTTAGGTAGGGTTTCTTTTTTCTATCGAGCTTGAATTTGTATCCAATGATATGGAGGCTTTTATTGGATTTTCAAATTGTTATGATATGATAGATTGTTCCGAATCAAAATTAGCCCTTTAAAATTAAAAATTTAGCTAGATATTGTGTTTTTTTTAGCATGTTTTTTTTTTTAAAATAAAAAAATTAGACACTATATGGTTGTGAGGTTTCTTTTGATTGTGATTAAAGTTGGTTTTGATTTAGAAATAATTTTAGCTTATGTTGTCCATGAAAGGTCAACAATGATGCAGCTTATGGTTGTGAGGTTTCTTTTAACAAAAAAAAAAAGCATTAAAGTGAATAAAACCCAAATTTCCAAAATGTTAGTGGTTTGTTCGGGGCTCCAAGATTTGCACTGTGAATTTTATGGAATGGAAGTGCTTGATAATAATTTGGCAAAATAAAAATGAACTGATTAGATTTTGTAGGCAAGCTAATGCGATCTCCTCACATCTTTCTTATAATGGCTATTAAGTAGTTAAAGAATTTATGACAATAACTTTTAGTGACATTTTTATTCATTTGATACATTAGGGATTCTTTAATTATTAATTAAAATATAGTGATGAACTTGTAAATACTTTAGATTTTTTTTTGTTGATTTTTTCTTAATGCCATATAAACTATCATGAACTTATGCGAAGTTTTTTATAATTTTCAGAAAAATAAAGGCATAAAATAAAATTAAGTAAGCTTTTGGATGAATAGGTGATTTTTTCTTTTTTAAATCAAATAACATCAAATTGAAATTTTTTAATTATTGTTTTATACTTTCATATTAAAGAACTTAATATTATTTGAAATGTCATCAATTAATGATTTTACCAATAGTTATTAAACCTGAAGTGGTGTGGTAGGTCAACTCGGGACCCAATCGATCTAGTGGCTGGACCGGTTCGGGTAAGGTAAAATACCAGACTAAGCAAAAACCTGGCAAAACCCGGTCAACTCGTGACCCAAGCAACCCGGCAAAACTAGGTAGAGACCCTTTTTTTTTTTCAAATGTGTTTTATCTCCTAACCAAAAACCTTTATTATATATATATATATATATAGTTGATTATTAACCTTTTTAAAGTTCACTATATAAATATTAGAAAGATATTTTGTTTTTTAAATTTGGGATTTGAAGCCCTTTAACATATATACTTTATGATTACAATAAAAAAATTTATTTTTCAATGTGGGATATAAAAAAACTTTTTTGGTTTAAATACTTCAACTTAAAAGAATAACATTGTATCTTTTCAATATGTAATAAAAAATCTTTTAAAGTAATTTTTTTAAATTTTATTATTTAAAACATCTATGGCACATTATATAAGATGCATTTTATAGGATGCCTCGGTATAATTGCTTTTATCCTTGCCCTCTGATTATCATTAGTAACCCTGAAAACCATTGCTATATTGGTATGATATCTATTTTGATTCTAGTCAAATACATAATGTTTTTTTTCCCGTGGATGCCCTTCTTGATAGAATATTACATATGTTGTCTCATTATTTCATCATCAAATGTGGTTGTCAATATAATGCAATGTCAATTTTAACTTTTCTCCCTGTTTAACTAATTTAATTAAGTCTATAATCTTTAAATTATATAGTGTCAATAAAATTGAAGCTCGCCAGACAACATTAAATCATAATTGTTAAATTCTACAAAACAAAACCTATGTCTTATGATCCATATCATTCATTATAGATTATGATATATTTATGTATCGAATTGGTGTGATATGAGACTTGGATTTAAAAAGAAATGATCTAATTTTTGTTAAAATAAGAAAGAGTCATACAGGAGGGAAAAAAATTAAATAAAAGATTAAGAATAATAATAACAATGATAATAGTAATAATAATAGTATTAGTATTAATATTAGTGATAGGAGTAATAATAACAAGCATGAAAGAACGAGAATGAGACACAGCATAAAAGAGTTGGTGACAGGTAAAAGTTAGAGAGTTGAGGCTACTGGTGTTAGAAGAGAAAGCTAGACAATATCCTAAGTGAGAGACTTTGTATGTTGAAATTTAAAATCGGGCTATATGTTTTCCGGACCAATACTTTATAATTATACCTCCTTCATGTTTTAAGGCGAATCAAAATGCAAAAAAGAAAAAGAAACAGAGGTTTTAATTTGGCTGCTTTCGTTCTTACTACGCTTATGCATGCAGAGTTCTTTCGTAATCAAATAATAAAACTGAAAACAACACAAGGAGGTTTATGGAGACAGCTACCTGCTGACATGCTTGTTTGCTTGTGTGTCTAGGTTTTGTAAGTACAGTCTTTAGCGGTTACTCTTGATGCTTCGAAGGAAGTGATAATTTTAGACTTTATTTTGATTTCTCTTCCTCCTAAATATCTCTTTGTTTGACCTGTAGCGGGTGTGGTATAATATATCTCCTAAATAAACTCTTTTTTTTAAAGAAAAAAAGCGATTTTAAATGGCCTAAACTGGATGGGAATTGCATTTCAATCTACCATTTTCATAAAGCGTAGTTGGTCAAACATTTGTAATCGGTCGCTGCAACAAAGATCCGTGATTCGTTAGAAGTCCGAAATATCTTCCTATTGATGCACCGACGGCTTTCAAACTTGGCATGTTCCTAGCTAGCATAACATAAAGAAGGAGAAGCAAAATCTACACAAGTATTATTTGTATTTTATATATATGATTGAAAACATATTTTGCTACTGAAATTACATTGATTCAAGCATCCATGTTAACATCCATGGCTTGAATAATACACAAAACAGGAACTACAGAAGCGTTCTACCCGAGACATACTCGGTGTAGGCCAACGCAACCAAACCCAACATGGCAAATCTACCGTTCCACATCTCAGCATCGGATGTCATGACGCCCTCGGACCTGGATTCCGCGCTGACCCCTTTGAATAGTGGGATCAAAGACGCGACAGAGAGCAGAATACTTGTTCCGAGGAACCACGAGACTCCACCGTTAGATATCTGATAGGAAAGGTCTTGGCCCTTGGACAGTTCCACTGCCATTGCAGCGACAAAGCCTATCATGGCAAGCCTGCCATTGATCCTCTCTGGTGCGGGTCCGCTAAATGCGAACAAATCGAGGAATTTTGGGCTGACCTGTTAATCACAGTCATACGGGCGTTTACATTAGAAGTGGAAGCATAAATGCAATCACAAAGTCCTTGCTCTACTTAAATTGTTCAAACTAAACATTTCCGAAACAAATCGTGCCGTATAAATTAATCCTGTACCTTTGGCTCAGGAGTAGAACCTGACTCTGCTATCTTCTTGATCTGGTCATCCTGCAAATTGAATCAAATGTTAACACAATCCTAAGAACCATGCATCACCTAAAGCATACACAAAGGAAGTCGAAATAGATTCCAAACTTACCAGCTTGGCCTTGCACTGCACCCGTTTGCTAGCACTGCCACGTAGTCGTGGCACATACGTAGCAGAAAACAAGTTGCTCACTCGAGACCGGTTCTTCACCAGACCACTGGCTACTGGAGTTGCAAGGACGGTCTGCATGACTGTTGATGTGGCCATCACTTAGAACAATGTTTATCTGTGAAAGCTATTCTAATGCTAGAGGCAACCTTCGTAAGGGATATCACTACCAGTGATAATTAATGTATATGACAATGGTTTGGTAGGATGTTATATAGCCGAGGGGCAAGAGAGGAGAGGGCATTTTGTTTCCACGTCATCTATATCTAATTAAAAAGCTGATTGGATCACGTGGGTTCGGTTGTCCTCACATGGTCAATTGGGTTACGTGGCCTCCTCACAGTCACTAGTGGATCCCCACCCCGTTTAAGAACCTGAGGCCAATGTTGTTCTAGGTTTTCCAGCTGAGCAGCGACCGCGGCATAGTAATCGAACTGGGCTCAGCCACGATTTTACCGCATTAAATGGAATATATAATTTGTCGACATGGTTCTTCTCTAATATCTTTTTTAGAAGGTGATTGATGACAGTTTTTGTCTTTTCACTCCTATTTCTTATCCTAATCTTTTCTTTGTCAACTGAGCTAATTTCATTCTCATATATTTATCTTTGTCTCTTTCAATATATTGAAAAGCTTTTCTTTTTCTTCTCAATTACTTAATATATTAAAAAGCCTTTCTTTTCTTCTAGTTGCCTATTAATTTCTCTCAAAAACATTTAAAGGCATCTTCTGATATTTGCAAGGATGACTCAACATCATCCCAATATCCTTTCGAATGCAAACTAAATAATATTTAAAATGGTAAATATTTCAATTGAAAATTTTCAAATAATAATTGTATTGAAATTTTCTTGAATTCTTATTAATATCTATACCATGTTGCCATCTTACATCAAGTCTATTACCATTAATAATTTTTTTAGATGCCTTATATCTTACAATTCAATAATCAATTCAAATCAATTCTAAAATTAAAATCTCAAACATTTACTTCACATTGCAACTAAATAAGAAACTTGATAAAAAGCATGTGCAACCCTCAACTTTTTTATTATTTTTATTTTGATTCGTCTATTTTTTGGATAGATCAACTCATTTACTTTACCATTTACAAGAAATGAATCCCTTCAAATTTTAACAGGTCATTTAACATTAATTACTCAATTATCTAATGCTTATTTACAACTTGTATTCTATAGATTTGTCAGCTAAAACAGAGAAATACCAAATTTTTATTCACATATTTCTCCAAGTATTTGAATTGATTATAGATTTATTTCCCATTGAAACTTCAAAAAGAGAAAAAAAATTAGAGAACACAAAAGAATGCATCTCATGTTTAATCAAAACACAAAACTCAACAAAGCAAGAACAAAGAGAGTGACATTAACATTTAAAATAAATAAATAAATAAATATTTTGATTGTTATTTTGAAGGCATTTCATTGTCGTTGCAAGGGAGGACCCGATTTCTTCAGAAGGCTACAAGATAGCATCTTTATAATGATGCATTAAAGAAAATTATTCAATTATTAATTAATTATATGTTTCAAATTTAAGATGATAACTTTGAATCTAATTACATTTTTATGCTTTCTATTATTTTAGTTTTTTTATACTTTCATATTAAAAAAACTTAATATTATTTGAAATGTCATCAATGGATGATGATTTTACTCAATAATTTTTAAATGCAATGTAATCACATTACCAAAAGGAAGATAAATGTGTAATTGGGATAATGAACTTATAATTCAGATGAAAAATTGTTATATCTAGTAATTATTTAAATTTTTAAAATATTTTTAAAACATTATTACTTCAGGATGATCAGGGTGATTTCCCCCTTTTTAAATCAAATAACAACAAATTAAAAAATTTTAATTATTATTTTAATTTTTTTATATTTTCATATTAAAAAACTTAATATTATTTGAAATGTCATCAATTGATGATTTTACGTCTTCGATAATATTTTAAAAATAATTTTTAAATGCAATGTAATCACATTATCAAAAGGAAGATAAATGAGTAATTGGGATAATGAACTTATAAGTCAGATGAAAATTTATTATATCTAATAATTATTTAAATTGGTTGGATGATTTAAAAAATTTGTAAAACCATTGTTGTATTGGCATATAATTATGTTCATAGAGACAAATTTAGAATTTGTTAACAAAAAGAATCAAAATGCACAGTCTTGTTGTCGGGTGGCTATTACATAAAAATAACTTTAAAAATAAAGTACATTCAAGGATGATTTTGTAAACATCTCAGACTTTGAGGGGCCAGTGCCACCCTTAGCCTCCCTCTAGAATCATCTCTACATGTGCAAGTGTTTGTTAGGCCTTTTGGCACATTATATAACATGTATTTTATAGGATGCCTTGGTATAATTGCTTTTATCCTTGCCCTGTGATTATCATTTGGAAACCTGAAAACCATTGCTATATTGGTATGCTATCTATTTTGATTCTAGCCAAATACATGAATTTTTTTTCTTGTAGATACCCTTTTCTTGGTAGAATATTACATTTGCTGCCTCATTATTTCATCATCAAATGCAATATCAATTTTAACTTTTCTCCCTTTTAAACTAATTTGATTAAGTCTCTAGTCTTTAAATTATATAGTGTCAACAAAATTGAATGTCGTATCTCGCTAAACAACATTGAATCATGATTGCCAAATTCTTTAAAAAGACCGCATGTTTTATGATCCAAATCACCCATTATAGATTATGGTATATTTATGTATCGAATCGTTGTATGATATGGGATCGGGATCTAGAAAGACAATGACCTATATCACCCATTATAGATTATGATATATTTATGTATTGAATCGTTGTGATATGAAACCTGGATCTAGAAAGACAATGACCCATATTTTTCAAAATAAGAAAACAAGTGAAAAAAAAATTTAAAAAAGAAAATAGTAGTGGTAGTATTAAACATTAAATATCGAGAATGATACAAAGCACAAAATTAAGTGATGGTGATAGCTAAAAGTTAAACCCCGTTTGGGAACACGGTGCAAACCGCGTTCCCTTAAATTTTAAATTTTTTATTTTGCCTAAAATAATTTTTTTATATATATATATTTAAATCATTTTGATGTACTAATATCAAAAATAATTTTTTAAAAATAAAAAACTTTATTTAGATGTATTTCTAAGCGAAAAGTACTTTGAACCGTCATTAATATCATAATCTCAAATATACCCTTAAAGAGTTGAGGCAGTATACTAATGTTAGAAAAGAAAGCTAGACAATATACTAAGTTAGAGACTTGCTATGTTGAAATTTAATGTTGGGCTATATGTTTTCTAGACCAATACATTATAATTATACCTACTTCATGTTTTAAAAATTTAGGTCACATGCTCTTTTTAGTGGTGTCACACCTGGATATCGTGACGACCGATTAAAAATCATCGCTTGATTGATAAAAAAAAAACACATATGAAGCATCTTGTTTTTTTTTAGGGAAAAATGTATTGTTCTAGAAGATGCCACCTAGCATTATGGTCATTAGAAACCCTAACTGGTCAACAGAGATTCTATAGTACGGGACTGATTATCAAAAAAAAAAAAGACGTTATCACCCCTTAAGCGTCTTATCTAAAGCAAGTTGCATTGCTGGTTTTGTTTAAAATTGCTAAGAGTTTGTTCTCTTTTTCCTCTTTTATTCTTCCTTTCATGTTCCTGACCCTGGCATCAGTGAATAATTCCTACGAATATTTCCAACTCTGGTGTTGGTAAATATCGTGCAAATCCAAAAAATATGATACTCCTGACTTTAGCCTCAATAAATAATTTCACAAAAAATAAACTTGAAGAAGAAATTTTCTATGTCATTTTTTTCTTGTTTATCCTTTACTATTATCCACCCTTTTTAGATGAAAAAATAAAACTGTACGACATATTTGCCTTTAACAATAATAATCCACAGATTGAGCACATAGCTAAAAAAATACAAATACAAAGGAAAACAAATAAAACAAGGTGTGAGGGGTCTGCAAATAAATCAACGAATACCTCCAAATATTTTTGAAATTTTATGTTATCGAAAAAGGGTTCGTTTGGTCAAATATCAAATTAGAAAGGGCATAAAAATTATGGTCAAGGCATAAGAGTGTGTTTGGCAAAACATACCCTTAGCAAATACAATTTGAGCCAGTTGGGTCACAAGCCCAGACCCGGCCAACTTTTCCTTTTTAACTTTTTTTTTCTTTTTGTTTTGGGCTGGGTCTAGCCCAACCATCGAGGTTGATCTAAACCCAGCGGCCCGGCCCAGTTACTAGTTCAGACCAGTAACCCGACTGGTTTAATCTTTAGCTGCAAGCGTGCGAGAGCTATTCACGCCTCACGCACGCTACAGATCCTAGGTAATTAAATAGCAAAATGAACAGTCTTATGAATTAAAATGATAGCGGGGAAAGACAGAAGACTTACCTGGTTTTGCAGAGAATTCGCGTGAGATTGCAGATGCTGGACGAAGCTCCCGTCTTCAAGTTCTCTCCCGTTTCTTCTTCTTTCCTGATCTCACTCTCTCGTCTCTTCTGTTTCTTTTTTGTTTCTTTTTTCTCTTCTGGATACTCTCCTTTTCTTTTCTTTCCCCTGTTCTCTCCCGTTTTTCTCCCACTGTTTTCTGCGTTTTTTCATCTCTGTTTCCCTCCTCCCCTTCTGGCTTCTCCTTTCCCCTTTTTATAGAGCCAGACCTTGAGAGGGATTATTATCCTTATCTTCTCTAGGATCGTCATCCTGTGTAGAGTGAATCGGCTCGTTGTTTGGATGGAACGGAAACACCAACAGTCCTGCCATTGTTGGACTGTTGGTGGTGCTTATCCTTGCGTCAGGGGAGAATTATGAGGGTGAGGGAGACCAAAACAAACCCTACGGGTTCCGTGGGTAGCTAATGCAACCTTGAACTTAGCTTGTGTGCGGCGATTTTTTCTTTGCAGGGGGTGTTCTCTGTTTCCAAAGGAAGAAGACAGTGAACAACAATGACGAACGACATCGTTTTGGACTGGAAATGGCCATTTCTCAACTTGGTCCTCCAAGTTTCAACAGTTTTTAATCGGGCCCTGGACAAAATTTCGGTGCCTTTTACATAAAGGTCCCTGGAACTTAATCACTTGTAATTTTATTCTTATTCTTAATTAACTCAAAATTTAATATCTGTTCAACTATATCTTCTAATTTTATTAATTAAACTAATTCTAAACTTAATTAAATCCTCAAACTTATTTTTAATTAAATTCTTGATATCATTAATTAAACCCAATCAAAGTTTTATTGAACTCTATACCAGCTAATTTTTTCAATTTTTTAAAAAATTAACTTCTAAAATCATAAATTAAACATGATTAAACCCATCAGAGCTTTTTATTTATGTTGTCTTGATCACAACCTTAATTTTTCATTCATTTTCTTATTTTGAATTTTATATTGTTTAAAATTGAGTTATGATAAGTGTGCCGAGCTTTTTGGTCTCAAATCCATAAATTTGTTACCAATTGACCTACCTAATTTGGCAAGTGTGAGATCTATCTTCAGTGAAATCTACTAGGTGAATCAAAATCCATAAAAAAGAAGAAGAAAAAAAAAGAGAAAGAGTGATAAAACTAACTACCACACCAAACAAATAAAGAGGTTATGCAGGCAGTCTTTCGTAATCAAATAATAAAACTGAAAACAACACAAGGAGGTTTGTGGAGACAGCTACCTGCTGATATGCTTGTTTGCTTGCGTGTCTGGTTTTGTAATTACACTGTTATGAGCAGTTAACTCCTCTTTGGTGGCTTCGAAGGAATTGATAATTTTTAGGGCTGAGCATTTCCGGTTCGGTCCGGTTTTTACATAAAAAAATTAACCAAACCGACATTATTAATTTTAAAATTTTAAAACCGAAACCGGTACGAACCGACCGGTTTCAGTTCGGTTCGGTTCGGTTTTTGTTGTTCAAAAACCAGTAAAACCGAAAGCAAATCTCAGTGCCCGGTGCACACAAACTACAAGTAAATCTCGATGTCCAGTGCCCACAAATTACAAACAAATCTCGGTTTCTGTTGTTCAAGAAAACAGATATGCCCACAAACTCCAAGCAAATTATAACATAATAATAAAAAAAACAACAATCCACAAGATGCAGAGATAAACTTGAAATGGAGTTAGAATATTAATCTTCAAAAAGTTATCTCTTTTTATCTGACCATCTATGTAGTTTGATTAAATAAAATGAGGGGTGAACTTAAAGAGATGAAAGAGAAAGAGAAAGGGAGGGGGGGCTACGGGGAGAGATGAGAAGCAAAGAGAAAAGGAGAGAAGAAAGGGAGGGGGGGCCTACGGGGAGAGATGAGAAGATGATGAGAGGCAGAGAAAAGAGGAGGGGATGATGAGATGGAGAGAAAGGGGGGCTGTTATGAGAGGGGGGAGGGAGGGGGATGATGAGAGGGAGAGACAGAGGGGTAGCGAAAAGATGATTAGAGGGGGGAGGGGGGGCGTCTGCTGAAAGTTAGTTTAGGTGTAGGGTTTTTTCTATTTATACTTGTTTTTTTTTTTTAAGTGCTTGTATGGTTGAACCGGTTCGGTTTAATCGGTTTCGGACTTTAGAAACCGATTAAACCGAACCGAACCGGAATTTTTTTGTGATTTTTTAATCGGTTAATTCGGTTTTTTTTTGTTCAGTTTTTTTGGTTATATTTTTTCTGGTTTTTCCGGTTTAATCGGTTTATCAGTTTTTTTGCTCACCCCTAATAATTTTAGACTTTATTTTGATTTATCATCCTTCTACATATTTCTCTCTTTGTTGGCTTCGAAGAAAGAGTTCTGCTTGGCCTGTAGCGGGTGCGGTTAATATATCCTCCTAAATAAACTCTTTTTATATATATATATATATATATATATATATATATATATATATATATAAAAAGCGATTTAAATGCCCTAAACTGGATGGGTATTGGATTTCAATCTACCATTTTCATAAAGCATAGTTGGTCAAACATTTGTAATCGGTCGCTGCAAGAAAGACCCGTGATTCGTTAAAAGACCGAAATATCTTCCTATTGATGCACCGACGGCTTTCAAACTTGGCATGTTCCTAGCTAGCATAACATAAAGAAGGAGAAGCAAAATCTACACATGTATTATTTGTAACTTATATAAATGATTGAAAATTGATCTTACATATTTCGCTACTGAAATTACATTAATTCAAGTATCCATGTTAACATCTATGGCTTGAATAATACACAACACAGAAACTACAGAAGGGTTCCACCGGAGACATACTCGGTGCAGGCCAACGCAACCAAACCCAACATCGCAAATCTACCGTTCCACATCTCAGCATCAGATGTCATTACGCCATCTGACTTGGACTCCGCGCTGACCCCTTTGAATAGTGGGATCAAAGACGCGACAGAGAGCAGAATGCTTGTTCCGACGAACCACGAGACTCCACCGTTAGATATCTGAGAGAAAAGGTCTTGGCCCTTGGACAGTTCCACTGCCATTGCAGCGACAAAGCCTATCATGGCAAGCCTGCCATTGATCCTCTCTGGTGCGGGTCCGCTAAATGCCAACACATCTGCGAATTTTGTGCTGACCTGTCAATCATCATCATGCGTGCGTTTACATTAGAAGTGTAAGCATAAATGCAATCAAAAAGTCCAGGCTCTACTTAAATTGTTAAAATTAAACATTTCCGAAATAACTTATGACATATAATTAATCCTGTACCTTTGGCTTAGGAGGAGGACTTGGCTCTGCTGACATATTCCGGTCATCCTGCAAATTGAATCAAATGTTAACACAATCCTATGAACCATCACCTAAACTACACTCAAAGGAAGTCGAAATAGATTCCAAACTCACCAGCTCGGCCTTGCACTGCACCCGTTTGCTAGCACTGCCACGTAGTGGCACATACGTAGCAGAAAACAAGTTGGTCACTCGAGACCGGTTTTTCACCAGACTACTGGCTACTGGAGAAGCAAGGACGGTCTGCATTACTGTTGACGTGGCCATCACTTAGAACAATGTTTATCACTCGATATGTGATTAAGAAACTTAATCAATATCTAAACTGTGAAAGCTATTCTAATGCTACAGGCAACGTTCAGTAAGCGATATCACTACCAGTGAGTTGAAGCTGGAGCTATTTGCTTTGTAATGATAAATAACTATTGTATCTGATAGTGGTTTGGTAGGCTGTTATATAGCCGATGGGGCAAGAGAGGAGAGGGCATTTTTCTTCCACGTCATCCATATCTAATGAAAAGGCCGATTGGATCACGTGGCTTCGGCTGTCTTCACATGGTCAAGTGGGTTACGTGGACTCCTCACAGTCACTAGTGGATCCCCACCCCATTTAAGAAGCTGTGGCCAATGTTGTTCTAGGTTTTTCAGCTGAGCAGCGACCACGGCATAGTAACCGAACTGGACTCAGCCACGATTTTACCGCATTAATTTGACACGTTCAATCACATAACCTGACAAACCAATATTAGTATATACAAAAAAACTTTTGATGTTTTCTCTAGGGAGGGTATTCTTATAAATTTTATAGTTACTGAAAATTTATTTGATAATTAATTTTAGAATTTTAAAAAATTGTTGAAGATACATGTAAATTGACCGGACATCTATAATTACCGAGATAAAAAATTTATGATGCTTATGAGTTTTTTCTTTTTTTTATATTTGTCTTTTATGTAATAAATACTCCATAATTAAATTTTTTTAGTTTTATAAAATTTTAAGCAAAAGTAAGTGTGTGATTTATAGAACAATGCAAATATTTTATGTAAAAGTATTTATTAAAGAGAAAATTATCTAAAGTATCATATAGTTTACTTAATTTTACATTTTGCTTTAATTATTTTAAGAATTACTGAAATTATTCTTGATCAACCAAAAATTTTAAATCGTTTGAAATGATCAAATTAACCTCTTTGTGTTGTAATCTCTTGAAAATTTGTTGTTGTGATATTATAACTATGGTAAAAAAATGTCGTAGATCAAGACATGGTCAAACGAGTAAGGAGGATCCTTCTTGGGAGAGAAACATCAAGAAGCTTGTCATAAAGGACATTCAAAGGTAGACACAAAGTTGACTCATAGGTTGGAGGATAAGGATTTATAAAACCAAAATTAGAAGAGTGATCATGTGTCCCTAGCTAATACTGAAAACCAAAGACATGATCATGAAATATAACCTCTTGATTAGGAAGAGATCAACTTTAGGAATTTTTGGTTTCACGTTAAAATCCATGAATTCACAGGAACTTTATAAGTAAAGGATTTCATAGAATAGATAAATAGGGTAAAATGGATTTTTTAGTATAAAGAGGTTCTCGAATATATGTGAGGGAAGTTGATTGTGATTAGAATAAAAGGTAGAGTTTCTACTTAGTGAGAATAGTTAAAAGGGAAAAGAGAGAGGCAAGAAAAGCTGAGAATAATGATTTAGAAAAGATGAAGAAGAAACTAAGAGAACACTTCCTTCCATTTGGCTATACCCAAACCCTGTACCTAAGGTTTCACATGTTAAAACAAATAGACATTAGGTCATGGTTTTGGTTTCGTTTTCAGGATTTGTTGTTATAGTTGTGGTGAGTTAAGGCATCAAGCTAGCTAATGAGAATGCATTAAAAAACCAGAAAGTTATATAGAAAAAAATATGTTGATAGAGGAACTTGCAAATAACATGGATGATCTTATTTAAAATAACTCTGACAACAATGAAGAGACTTTAAATGGGAATAGCAGTACTATACTAGTTGTCTAAAAAATCATTTTGTCACCCAATGGTGATTAAGGATAGAATTGGTTGTGTTCTAAAATCTTCCAAATAATGTGTACTGTTAACAACAAGATATGCAATCTAATCATCGTCGGTGGTAGTTATGAGAATATAAAGTTAGTTGAAGTGGTAGAAAAATTACAACTTAACATAGAAAAACTCTTTATCCCTTACAAACTAAAATAGCTAAATGAAAACAACAAGGTAATAACGAAAAAAGGCTATTTTATTTTGTTTTTCATAAGCAAGATTATATATTTTAATAATATTTGGTGTGATGTGTTGGCTATAGATGTGTATCATATGCTTTTGGATGACCGACCATAACAACATAAAAGAAATGTCGTGCATGATGGAAGCTGTAATACAAATACTTTTACTATAACAAGAAAAATATAATAATGACGATATATGTAGGTTTGCAAAGGTTTTGGGTTCTAAGCAGTTATATAAAGATTTTCCTAAAACAAATTATGTGGATGACCTAATATATTCTTTCATGAATTGATGGGACATGTCTTGGTTTAAGAAAAGGTTTGGTCACGCCAAACTGAGATAATAGCTTAAAATGATGATTATAGAAGATCTTATCATTGTATTGAATTCAAATTTTATAGGAGATTCTCCATGCTATTTTTCTATAAAAACTACTACATTACTTACTAGACCATTGAATATCCTAATATTAATTAGGCCTAAAAGTTGTTGTTTGGACTATTTTTTTACTTTTGCTAGATATTTTTGGATTTTGTGTTAATTTCCTTTACATGTTAGGATTTTAATTTTAATTTTCTAGTTTAGGTCATTTTTTAAACCTATAAAGAAGCATTGTAACTCTCTTTAGGAGGCATACTTGTTCAAATTATTATTTTAAAAATAAAATAAGTTGCAACCCTAATCCAATCTCTCTTTATATGTTTGTTATTGTTTAAGTGTGCTTTTATCTATATCAATAGACTAGATATTTTGCTTGTTTGTTGTTTTGGCTATTTCAGTGCACATATATCTTTATTAAAATCCACTAAGGTGAGTAAAAAATGCAGAAATAAATAAATAAATTATCCTGAGCATTCTATATTTTACTTCATTTTACATATTATCTTTATAATTTTGAAAATTAAAGAAAGTATTTTGAACTTTATATATTCATAACACTTTACATGATGCTAAAAAAAGTCAACAAAAAAGGTTTAACTATTTGCAATATAGGTTTTATATTTTTTTTCATGACTAAACAACGGTTAGTATATCAAAATAATAAAAATATCCTTAAATAAAAATGGCAATCCAATAAATATAGCATTTATTTAGAGCTTGAAATTTTGTGAAGCATTTTAACAAACACATCGTATGTCACTTCAACTTTTCAAATCCTCATTCTCAAATCATGGACTATGTTTGTTTTCTGAAAAATAGTTTTTGAAAAATCACTTTTCAAACTTTCCTGTATTTGTTTGTCATTAGAAAAGTTGATTAACAGGAAAATACTTTCCAGTTAAAGAAAAATTTGGCTTGATTTTCAGGAAAGTGTTTTCCTTTAAAATTTGGATAGAAAACACTTTTTGGAAGTTATAAAAAATTTAGAAATATCATATTATTTGCTGATTGTATCAAATTTGGCCCTCAAACTTTTAATTGATATATATATATTTTGTTTTGAATATTTATTTTTCAATTTCATCTCTTAAAATTTAATTTTTATATTAACTTTAGTCCTCATTTTTATAATTTTTATTTGCTTTTTTCTTATCATTTTTTTATTGAAATTTTTTATCTATCAAATTTGGTTCCAATTCTTTTAACTGTTACTTATTTTATTTGAAATAATTTATGAAATGTGAATTATTATTATTTTAATTTTTTCATCTTTCATTCTTTTTATTTTTTAGATTTGATCTCTATTATTTTGATCATTATTTATTTTATTTAAAATAATTTATGAAATTATATTTTTTTCAATTTCATTCTCATTCAACTTTTTAATTTGTAATATTTGTTCCTCGTTATTTTAATAAACTTGAAAAAAATAAAATATTAATAATTTATTTTCCAGCTCATTTTCCATGACAT
Organism: Populus alba; assembly: GCF_005239225.2. NCBI lineage: Eukaryota > Viridiplantae > Streptophyta > Magnoliopsida > Malpighiales > Salicaceae > Populus > Populus alba. The sequence continues at coordinate 11,072,555 of NC_133291.1, forward strand.
AACTAAACACTGGAAAGTATTTTTCAACGTATTTTTCATTACACTACCAAACATCGAAAAATAATTCACTTTTTTATAATTCACTTTTCATGACAAAACTACTTTCCAGCAAACAAACGGGGCCATAAAATCCAAAACCTTATTCTTTATTTTCCAACTAAACCTAACAAATCTCCTCTATTGAAGCATCAATTTAGCCACCACTCAAACCTAACTTAAGTCTTTCTACTGTTATTTTCTAAAAGCTCATTTACTTTCAAATCACAAGAACATCACTAAATTTTCAGGCTAACATAATAATGTCAAAGCTCCAACCAACTTTTATTATCTAGATATAATGAAGTTTTTTTAGCAAGAAGAAGAGATGCATATTTGCACAACCAAGGAATGTTTTATTGTCAACTAGATGTACATCTACACCATGTAGAGCTTCTTCTTTAGTTGGTAGATTTTTAGGGGTCACCTTTAAAAAGCAAAGAAACAGAGAGAAAAACATACACATACTCCGAAAGAAAACAAAGGAAATGGAGAAAATAAGTTTGGATCCAAAAACTAAAGTAAAGATTATGCTTTGGATGTAAATTAATGCAGATCTTACTAATTTTTGTTTTACCTTTTCTCTATTTATTTTTATTCTATATCTTTAAGATCTTAAGAACGACCTCTCATATTAGTCTATATTCACGAACAAATGATTTTTCTTTCGAAACAATTTAAATTTTGTCTTTAAAACTCCATACACTACACCTGATCAAGGCACGCTAATCTCTATAAAATCCACAAAAAAAAAAAACCCTAGTAATAATGCCAGCATATATTTGGCACACCAATCTCTATAACATCCACACTCAAATCTCTCTTCTTAATAATAAAATTAAAAAAAAACCCTAACCCTGATAATAATGCCATCAATGAAACCCAACTTTTCAATTCAATCAAAGACCTCACTTTAGCATATGCATTATTCTTTTCCTTTCAATCCTTCACACATTGCTTTCTTAAATCCCACAGAACCCCGCAATTGAAAACAACTTTACCCTACTTAACCTGATGAATGATGAAATTTTATCAGATTTATACAAAAAATTTATCAGATCTATATAAATCTAAAGGGGATGAAACCATAATTCATTAATTTTGGGTCTTCTTTTATGGTATTGGATTTGGTTAGACAAGAAAATTTGTTAACCAGCAAGTAGTTCTCTATGCTCCCAGTTCACTCGGACTTCTGTTCTATGTGCATTTCACTCGTTTTTGACTGATAGTAAAGTTTTTATCGTGTATATATCATTTGAGTTATACCAGTTGGAAATCTGAGTAGAAGTGAATTTTGGTATTACAGTTTGTAAATATATTTTATAACTGGCAAAAGAATGGCGATTTTGAAATGGCCAAAACAGGATGGGTATCGGGTTTCTGTCTACCATTTTCATTAAGTGTAGTTGGTCAAACATTTGTAATCGGTTGCTGCAAGAAAGATGCGTGATTGGTTACAAGTCCGACATATTATTAGTTTGAGAGTTTAGCTACTCCAAATTCACTATAGATGGCATAACATAAAGAAGGAGAAGCAAAATCTACAGAAGTATTATTTCTAAGATATATAGATGATTGAAAATTGATCTTATATAATTTGCTACTGAAATTACATTGATTCAAGTATCCATGTTAACATATAAGCTTGAATAATACACAAAACAGGAACTACAGAAGCGTTCTACCCGAGACAAACTCGGTGAAGGCCAACGCAACCAAACCCAACATGGCAAACCTACCGTTCCACATCTCAGCATCAGATGTCATTACGCCCTCTGACTTGGATTCCGCGCTGACCCCTTTGAATAGTGGGATCAAAGACGCGACAGAGAGCAGAATACTTGTTCCGACGAACCACGAGACTCCACCGTTAGATATCTGAGAAAAAAGGTCTTGGCCCTTGGACAGTTCCACTGCCATTGCAGCGACAAATCCTGTCATGGCAAGCCTGCCATTGATCCTCTCTGGTGCGGGTCCACTAAATGCCAACACATCAGCGAATTTTGTGCTGACCTGTTAATCATCATCATGCGTGCGTTTACATTAGAAGTGGAATCATAAATGCAATCACAGAGTCTTAAATTGTTAAAATTAAACATTTCCGAAACAAATCGTGCCGTATAATTAATCCTGTACCTTTGGCTTAGGAGGAGGACTTGGCTCTGCTGATATGTTCTGGTCATCCTGCAAATTGTATCAAATGTTAACACAATCCTATGAACCATCACCTAAACTATACACAAAGGAAGTCGAAATAGAATCCAAACTCACCAGCTCGGCCTTGCACTGCACCCGTTTGCTAGCACTGCCACGTAGTCGTGGCACATACGTGGCAGAAAACAAGCTGCTCACTCGAGACCGGTTTTTCACCAGACTACTGGCTGCCGGAGTTGCAAGGACGGTCTGCATGACTGTTGATGTGGCCATCACTTAGAACAATGTTTATCACTCGAGCTGTGATTTAGAAACTTAATCAATATCTAAACTGTGAAAGCTATTCTAATGCTAGAGGCAACGTTCGGTAAGAGAAATCACTACCAGTGAGTTGAAGCTGGAGCTATTTGCTTTGTAATGATAAATAATTAATGCATCTGACAATGGTTTGGTAGGATGTTATATAGCCGATGGGGCAAGAGAGGAGAGGGCATTTTGCTTCCACGTCATCTATATCTAATTAAAAAGCTGATTGGATCACGTGGCTTCGGTTGTCTTCACATGGTCAAGTTCGTTACGTGGCCTCCTCACAGTCACTAGTGGATCCCCACCCCACTTAAGAATCTGAGGCCAATGTTGTTCTGGGACCACGGCATAGCAGTCGAACTGGACTCAGCCACGATTTCACCTCATTAATTTGACACGTTCAAAATAACATAACCTGACAAACCATTATAAAATCATATTTCATTTTATATTTTATAAGTGTTTTAAAAAGAATTAAATTTTTTTTTTATTTTTTTCTTTCAATTAATATATTTTTTTTATTTTTAGATTATTTTTTATTACTATTTTTATTTTAAATAATCCATAGAATCAGAGTTTTCTTTCAATTTAACCCTCATTTTATTTATTTTTTTTTTTCAAATTTATTCTTCATTTTTTTTATTATTAAGTTTTTTTAATCATTATCTTAATTAAATTATCTTATTAATTACATCCCTCAATATTTTATATTATTTTTTTAATTGAATTATTTTTTTAATTATATTCTTTAATATTTTAGTTTAATTATTTTTATGTTAGATTTAGTTTTATTTTTTTATTGCTATTTATTTTAGTGCATTTTCTATAACGCCCGGATATAATTGCATTTAGTCTTTCCCCCTGATTATCATTAGTACAAGCTGAAACCATTGGTATATTGGCATGATTTCTATCTAGATTATAGTCAAATGCATGGTTCTTTTTTCTTTCTTTCTGTAGATGCCCTTTCCTGAGCAGCAGATGTAATCAAACACAGTGTCAATTTTAACCTTTCTCACTCTTTTACTATTTTGATTGAGTCTCCTGATTTAAATTAGATAGTGTCAACAAGATTGAATCCTGGATCTTCAAATAATACTGAAACAAAGTTGCTAGATTAGCCAAAAACCCCTACGTTTTACGATCCAGGTCACCTGTTTTAGATCCCGGTATATTTATGCATGGAATCGCCGTGATAATGTCAGAGTGAAAAGAAGAAGAAGAAGAAGAAGAATGTTTAGGAGAATTCAAAATCTGGGTTAAAGACTACGTTTGAAGTACAGAGGTTCCCTAGTCGACCCAACGTCCCATCTATATAGTTCTTCAAAGCAACAAGATATCAATTGTAAAGACTCAGACATGTACATTGATCTTTCCAGCTGTGCACAGTCGAGTGGTTTATGTGTTTCTTTGGTGAGAAATCACTGGGCTGGGGTATTGGCAAACTTGTAGAGGTAATTAGAAAACACACTATATTCTCTTTCACCGCCCACTTCATCAACTGGTACAGCATCAAGAATTTCTTTCAAGTCCTCTGGTGTTAGCTTCACTGCCAAGGATCCAATATTGTTATCAAGGTTCTTCAGCTTAGTTGTCCCTGAAAAACATTGCCAAGAGGGATTACAGGTATTCCTATATATATATATATAAAAAAAAAGGATTGCAAGAATCGTCCGATAACTATAGAATTACATCATGCTCGTGTCTTCATTAAATGAACCGCATGTTATATGGTGCTGGACATCAATTTTGTAGTGTAATCTGTCACAAATGAAATCAATAATTATGGTAATCTTAAAGCAGTACCGGGAATTGGAATTACGTCCTCTCCCTGGTGGAGAAGCCATGCCAGAGCTAGTTGAGGTGGAGTGCAGGCATGCTTTGAGGCCAAGTCAGAAAGACGAGCATATATAACTTTGTTTTTCTCAATATTTTCTCCAGAAAACCGCGGATGCATAGCCTACGGCAGGGATATCAGATGGTTCAAGAAAATAACGAGACACCAAAAGATAAAACAACATGTGTTATGTGTAAGAGTGCAGTGTGAAGTCATATTTCTGTAGTAAAATACCAGTGTACTCTCATTGGGCAAGCTCTCCACAACTGCCTTCCCAGCAAAGAATCCCCGGCCAAGAGGGCTATATGCCACTGTCCCGATACCGAGCTCTCTGAGAAAAGAAACAGGAAAGGATCAAAGAACTGGTGATGGCCCTGCATTATTTTCAATATTCTAAAACCAATATCGCACATTCGATCAAGTGCCAGACATTGAAGAGAGGAAAGGTTTATTTGCAATGGACGAAAAAGAACACATAGTCTGGTGAAATTATGCAGAACATCGAGAGCTCGATAGTACAAACCGGCAGACCGGAAGTACGTCCTCTTCTATTTCACGACTCCATAGGGAGAACTCCATTTCCACGGCTGTTATAGGATGGACAGCATGTGCTCTCCTGATCGTGTCTACACTAGCTTCAGATAGTCCAACGTACTTAATCTTTCCTTCTTGTACTAGCTTCTTCAGCTCTCCCATCTACCAAAAAGATACAATCAAAGTTGGTGGTTGCTTCTTCTTCTTCTTCTTCTTTTTGATAACTTAGAATAGATTGATAAAAACACCAAGCAAGCAATCAAAGTTGATTACTTGAAAAGATTTTGCACTTGATTCCATAAACAGACAGGAAATAAGCGGGAAGGCCAAGGGGGGCAAGGCATAACAGGAATTGCAACAATTGTAAATGATTTATAGACAACTCTTACAGTATCCTCTATTGGAACTGAAACGTCCACGCGATGCTGATAATACAGATCAATGTAGTCCACACCAAGGCGCTTAAGACTAGCTTCACAGCATTGCCGCACATATTCTGGGGTACCTTTGACTGTGAACTGTAACCCTTCGAGCCTTTTAATACCAAATTTCGTTGCTAATTGAATCTTTTCTCGAGGAATCTGCTTTAAAGCCTGAAAATTAATGGGGAAAACTAGCTTAGAAACATACGTGTCTTTGTACTTTACATCCTCAAAAAGGACAATTTTTCTTCAACTTGTAGACTACAGAGTCAAATTAAGCCCAAGTGAACTTGAACAAGAATTAGATCGCTTTTTTGTTTTCTTTTTTTTTCTTTTCAATATAGTGAGTTGGTGCCCTTTTCCTTAAAAACTAGTTATATCCCCTTCATGTTGCGGAATGACAGAATTTTAGTTCTTTCGATTATTCATCTATATAATATGTTATTTAATGATTTGATTATATTATTGTAATTTCATTTGTGTGTTTTTAATGGTGTTTGAATAAAATTAGTAATAAATCCCATACCCATTCAAAGATTCTTTAACTCAAATTTTGTATAATTTTTATAGTATTTTATATTTTTTCCAACTTTATATTAGTTATTTGATTGAAATTCAATTTAGGAAATTTATATCCTGAAACTATATATATAAAAAAAAGTCATAGAAATTTAAAAAATATAAAACACCTTTTAATTTTCTCGATGTATATCAAATTTAAATTTTTAATCATTCTCGATTTCTTAAAAATATTATTATATAACTTAATTTCGTAATTTTATTACAAAAAAGAGCTCAATTGAAAAATAATAAGGGTTCAAATAATACACAATTCACCTCTGACACGATCTTAAAATTTGAAACAACTTGAAAACTAGCATAGGAGATGTTTTTTCTTCTGCTTTTACATCTTGCATAAAAAAAATATATGATATGTATCTTAAGTTAATTAAAGCTTTTGATACGAGCTTTCAATTAATTGAAGTAAAAATAATTTATTTATATTAAAAAGAATTGTAATTCAAAGTATTTAATTGAAAAGGTTCTCTTTGTCAACTTGGTATCAATGTTTTTTCTTTAATGTGGTAAGAGAGACTCACTATATATTTTATATATTTAAATATATATTAACATATAAACAATTCATGTGTCATAATCATATATCATTTTGAATTGCATCTATTTTACTATTATATATGATCATATGATATGATATATGGTTTCTTCTCAATCGCCTGGGAATCTTGCTAATTATTTTAAAATTTCAGGAAGGAACTTGCGTTATAAGGGGGCAAAAATACCTTTCCAATCATGAACTCGTTGTCATGATGATCTCCATATAAATCCGATGTGTCAAAGAAAGTGATACCCCTAGAGTAAACTTCCTTTAAAATTAAGCATCCATCTTCGTGGGAGAGAGGTGCATTGTACATTCCAGAGAGTCCCCCACATCCAAAACCCAATCTGGAAACCTGCAATGGCCGCCATTAGTAGGAAACCACTGGTTTAATTATGAATCAACAATCCAGTTAAGTTATCAAGAAAAAATGACCATTTGACCGGCTAGCAATGTTTTTGCAACTTACCTCGTATCTCTCCCCAGGATTAATCCAGTATCATGTTTACAATTACATATAACCAACAAGATCCAAAAAACTATAATCTGGAAAATGTGATGCATGCTGTTTTGATTCCTGCAAGTTTGCAAGGATTTTTGGGTCCTTCAGACTATCATCAAGACTGATATTGAGGATAGTAATTATGATGATTCTACTTCAAACATTCACTATTGCTCCATGAATCTTAGATGCAAGTTTTCTCCAGACATATCAATGCACTGCACTGACTACAGTTTGTCACAAGCCAAGATGCCCCTCTGTCAAGTGGAACTTTTAATCAGTCTTCTGTCTCAAAATTCCATCCGAAAGGGGGAAGATTCCTCCCTTATTTGTCTCAAAATCTGTGTCAAGATTGTTTTTGGTTGTCTAGAAACATTTCAGAAGTTTTCTCTTATTTACTCTCATGTATACATGTGCTCAAGAGCTGATTATTGAAAATGAAAATTCCACGAATTACCAGACTACTACATCCTTGTCATGTGTCATACACGCACTCCTTTCACCAGCAAGAAAGCGACAGTCTTTCTTCATTATTCAGCTTTCTTTCATTTTTTATTTTTATTTCTCTCCAGTTTTGTTAGAGCAAGTTCAGCTTATTATTCAACAAACATCTGGAGTCTTTAGCGCACAAAAAAAAAAAAGCATTGCAATTCAGCAGAAAAGAAAAGGAGGGGCTAAGTTTTTCATTTTGAGGTCATGTGAAAGCCTTCATCGCCTATTGTTTACTGATGAAAATTTCTCACCTATCTCCATAAATTATAAAAATGGTGAAGAAATTAGTCAGGAAAATTGGTTAAAAAAAATAAAATAGTCAGGAAATTAGTCAGGAAAATTGGTTAAAAAAAATAAAATAGAAGAAGATTTCGAGTCGTAGAAGCAACATGCGAGGAAGTGATTGTGCATCATATATGTATCCGGTTACCGGAAATCCAAATTAACATAAATCTGCAAGTTTATGGTAATGTTTTATTGATACAGGCTTCTGAGCTACAGTTACTGTTGGTGCCAAGATTTCTCTTATCTTAGTCTGGGGACAAAGAACCCACAACAGGTACTGAACACAAAGAGAAATCAGCAAAACTTTTGCACTTAGATCTACTTTGCCACTTCTATCGACCAAAATAAATTACTTGTAAAATGAGAAGCTTACCTCTAATCCTTGACTGCCCAGCTTCACTCTTGGGATTTGAATATGGGGCTTTTCCTCCATGGTAAAAGAAGACAGAGCTTAAACAAATATGCTTCAACAAAACGACGACAGACAATGTTGAAAAGCAAAAGTTCCTTGCACAATCAGACATTTTATGCAGCTATGTTCTCTTTTGTCCAGCTTTCATCATTATTATTAATTTATTATTATTAGTTTGGTATGAACCTAACTCGTGAAAAATAAATTTTATACTTCAGACTTTGAATGGATGCCGTCTTAGGATTAAGACCGGCAAACAACTATTACATTTTTTTTTCACGGCAAACAACCTTGATTATGACTTGCAACCTTTTATGAGTCGCCTTCTATGATTTTTTTTATTTGATTAACACAGATAAATATACTCAAGTAATGATTATATTTTGTGTGCAAATAACCTTGGTCAAAGCTTCTCATGTTATATCATAATTGGTCTGTTGGTTCGTTAGTTCATCACAACATAAAAATAATAAAATAAAATTATTCAAATAAAATTATTCAAAGAGTCTATTAATTAAATAAATTTAATTTAATTCTTTTTATTTTAAATAATTCTTTAAATGTTATGTTATTGCAAACCATAAGCTATCCAATTACTTGATTTTTAATGATAATCCACATAAATAATTAATGAGAAATCTTTTAAATTTTAACAGAAAGATTATTATGTTTAGAGTGATAGCTTTTTGTTATGTGATTTACGTAGATTTTTTTATCTAACAAATATCCATCAAAAAATAAGAGGTATAGTTCATTATTTATAGAAAAATCTGAAAAACCCTATAAAATGATAAAATATCATTTTTTTCCCTGAATAATATCTATATATTAATTCAAGATAATTTTAGAAATTAACTCAATTAAGTCCTACTTGATTTTTTAAGTCTAGAAATATAACACATGTATTAATTATATTTCAATCCTTAATTTCTAAAATATATTTTAATCAAGTTATACATAATTAAATCATCTCAATTTAATTTATGACAAATTATTCTTAATGTGTGTGACCCATCCGGTTTCTAATATGTTGACTCAAATATAAATTTTAATTCTAATTAAATAGCAATTAAACAAATTAATTTATTATCAATTCAATGATTAATTAATTTATATTTGAGGATTAGGTGCATAATCTAGCAGTGTGTCATAATCCTCTAAATATTAGAAAAAATCATTAGTTATTTAACTTAACTTTTCAATAATTGGTTTCTTAGTATAATCAATATCATTTCATTAAAAATGTTCCAAGTTAACATTAAAGTAAGGAGTATGTCTTCCATGCTAAATTATGTTTGTTTTCTACATAATAATTATTAATCATTTAAACAATATTTGAAACTCTTTTCAAATTTCATTCCATTTTAGTAAGTGATTTCTTAGTCAATACTTATTTGAGAATAGACATAATATTTTCTCCGATTCATCTAAGGTGATGAATTTTCTCTTGATTACTCAAGTACTTTCATATAATTCATGTTATACTCGATATCTGTCCATTCATTAATTAACTCGATTAAGATAACATTTAACATGATTAAAGCATAACATTTTCTATATGAGATAATTTAGTGATTTCAAGTTTAATGATCACTTATACAATCGTCGAATGAGTTTTTTCATAGAGATAGATGATTTTTCCAGATGAAATTCTCATGCAGGTCAGTCCAAATATCTTATGACATACACTATATATTAGTTCTAATATCCTTTATACCTCAATTTATGAAAACAATTATTTATTTTCTTAAAAAAAAGAACATAATATGTATCAATTTATACACTCTAATAAATATCTAGTATTTAAGAAAGCATCGACCATAAACTTTTTAGGAACAATGCTTTGATGCAATAGAAATACCATAATTATAACAATTTTATAATTTTTTTTGCAAATCATTTTTGTCTCATGAACTTTATTTTTATTATAAATTCATAAATTAAATATTAAATTTATTAATCTAATATTATATAAATATTAAAAAATAAATTAAGGCTTTCATTAATAATAAAATATATATTTAGAAAAATATAATAATATCACGAGTACCTAATTGTTTAGCCAAAAAGTATATTAAACTAACATTATATTCTAATGTAGAGGAGCAGGATCGAATTTGAAGGAATTGTAAATAATTCCCCCATCTGTTAAAAATAAATTAAGGCTTCATTAATAATAAAATATATATTTATAAAAATATAATAATATCACGAGCACTCAGTTTTTGGATACACTGATGCTTTATTTCAACATGACAAGGCTGTCTTATGAGCTAGATTTTCATACAATAGCAATTTGCTGAAGATTTATTGCTAACTATCATTTGTTTCTTCTGCAGCCAATGAGAGCACAAGAAAGCGTGTCGTGGCCTCCACAGCCTTGGAGAGTACAAAATTCAATTTTTTTTTATTTAAAATTTAATATGATTTATATGTTTTATATGGTTTTGAATTGTGTATATATAATGACCATTATTTAGAAAACAGTTTTCTTTGGACCCTGGAAAAGACAAAACCTTAGACCTGTAATGGAATTGCTCTATAATATTTTCAATTTTTTGAGCGTCGTTTACTAGGATAGTTTTTTATAATGTTTTTTATTTAAAAATATATTAAAATAATATTTTTTATTTTTAAAAAATTATTTTTGATATTAGTTCTTTTAAATAATCTAAAAAAAATTTTTTTTAAAAAATTTACTTTAAAATAAAAAATAAAAAAATATAGTTTTTTCAATAATAATTTCGTAAACATAAAAAATTACCGAGGGCAAGCCAATTAACATACGCAGAGCTAAATATGCTCAGATGCAAGGATCCATCGTTATAGCCGAAGGCATATGAGCCCTATCTTTGAACATTTTTTTTAATTTAATTTAAAACTCATCTATTAACCTAAATTGCTGGTAATTAATTGTCACATGACACGTGTGTGTGTATCCCTATTTTAAAAAAATACACGTCAAATCATGACACGTTTTACTTAATAATTAGTTATCCCTGATTTGAATTAACAAATAGACTATATACAATCAAATAATTTATTTATATATTTTCAGGACTAATGATCATTTCACTGAATTGATTCGGTACAATTTTCACAGTACAAGGACAATTTCGTCAATAAAAAAATACTTGCAAACGACAACATAACTATCACGAACATTCTCCTCTCTCTTTCGCTCTCTTTGCCTTCACCAAATCCTACCACACAAAGCAGTCATTTTCTTCCCTTTCACCATTCAAAGACAAGAAGGAAAAAAGAAATGTTGGCGGTTTTTGACAATACGGTTGCAAAATGCCCTGATGCTTTACAGAGTCCGCACTCTGCCCCAGCATCCTCTGCATTGAAAGACGGCTTCTTGGCTAACCACTTTGCCTCGCTGCACCCTGGCTCCGTCACTGTCAATCTTGGCACTTCTGGTCTCATTTCTCACTCTGTTGAAAAGCAAAACCCTTTTCTTCCAAGGTATTTTTTTCCCCTTTAAAATTGTGACCCATGTTTTTGTTTTGGTTTCCTTGGTTGATTTTTGGGATTGATCTGGTCTTGTTCGCTTGAGGTTTGTTCATGTTTGAGTTTTAGCTTATGGGATTTTAGGTTGAAGAAATTTGGTACTAGTTTTTCTGCGCGTTTGTGTTATGGTTTGTGGTAATTTGATTGGAAAAATCTTCAACTTTTATCGACTTTTTAGTAGATCTTGTTATTCATTTATTTATTGTTTGAAAACTTTTCTCTGTGTGTTGTTTTAATCATGCAACTTAGATCTGTCACTTGGATTGATAGTTTTGACTCCTTTACGAATGTAAATTAAGAGCTTGCGTAATGTGGTCTGCAATCCCTTTTTTTGCAGGAAAGAAAGGGCCAAGTCTGATTTTATTAGCTGTGTTTGTTGAGAGTTATGTAGGATTTAGAAAGATGTATTTCTGTAAATCTCTGGCTAGTGTTATCTGTGCATAACATTGGTAATGCCTCTTTTCTCTGGCTAGGTTGTTTGCGGTTGTGGATGACATTTTCTGCTTGTTCCAAGGCCACATAGATAATGTTGCTGTTCTCAAGCAGCAGTATGGTTTAAATAAAACTGCAAATGAGGTGATCGTTGTCATTGAAGCTTACAGAACTCTCAGAGATCGAGGCCCGTATCCTGCCGATCAGGTTGTGAAAGACATCCAAGGGAAATTTGCTTTTATTTTATATGACAGCACTTCAAAAGCCACATTTTTTGCTGCTGTAAGTGATCCTTTCTGCTTGGAATGCTCTCCTGTATTGTTGGTTTTCCTTCTAATTTTTATTTCTGATCTCTTCGTCTATCTGTTACCAGCGGCTTAAATCATGCTACGTTTACCTTTTTGCAGGATGCTGATGGAAGTGTACCCTTTTTCTGGGGAACTGATTCTGAAGGCAATCTCGTTCTTTCAGATGATGTTCAGATTGTGCAGAAAGGCTGTGGGAAATCTTTTGCACCATTCCCTAAAGGTAAACTTTTGATTCTGGTTTAATCATCATGCTTGTGATCTATAGCAATCTATCTCTGCCTCGTTTTGCATGGTTAAACTGTCCTTAGAGTGGCGAAGACGTATACAAAAAAATCTCAAGGACGACACATGGATAGGCACTGGAATGTACTTCGATTGTATTTGGAGACAAGTGTTTATGTACATTGGAGAACCCAGCAATGTGGGAAATGTTGGTGCATTAAAATTTTGAAGAGTATATATTCATGATGCTCTTTCCCTCCACTTTCTTCATGTTTTTGTCTGGTTGTAGATGTTCTGTTCACTTTCCATGTTGCATGATGGGCTGAAAATTAGGGTCAAAATACCCTTCTGGTTATATAGCTTTCTGTAGGAAAGTTCTAAGTTGATTTTCTTTATCTTTCTTTATTGTTTTCTAATCCCTTGAACTTTCGGATTGCCCATTCAAACTCCCTTGGCATTGATGGGATCCTTTATGATATATGAGCACAAGGATAGACGGAGGCACCCTTCTCCCGAAGTTACAAGGCTATTTTTCTGAGTTGCTTTGATTTGTCTCATGCCCTTTGGTAATCTCTACCTACCCATTTCATAATCTAAAAGTTTCTGTTTTATTTCTCAGGATGCTTCTTTACAACTTCTGGAGGTTTGAGGAGCTTTGAGCACCCACTGAATGAGTTGAAGCCGGTGCCAAGAGTGGACAGCTCTGGCCAGGTCTGCGGAGCAACTTTCAAGGTGGATGCGGAGACTAAGAAGGAATCAGTTGGCATGCCAAGAGTTGATAGTTCTTACAACTGGTCTTCAAACTACTGAGCTCCCAAGTCTCCGTGTATGGTAAGGCTTTTCTTATTAGGTGGCCTTCTCTTGGATCATATCTTTTCTCTTCATCCTCCACGTAATCTCTTATCTTTCTGGACACTGCTGCACTAATGCGTCCCCAATTCCATACTGTTATTAGTCTTTCAATGAACAAGACAATTGATGCAGCTGTATGTGTTGCTACTCTCACACGAATCACAAACCTTTGTGGAAATAAAATAAAATAAAATTTACACAGTACATAAAAGATTTCCAAGGTGTTGTTTCCTGATTGATAATTAATTCTCATTTCATGGAAACTTGGATGAGTGTTTCTTTGTTCTTCGATTTGCTTCTTCCAATGGATGTCATTTTTTATGCATGCTGTATATGCCCACGAAGTTTGGCAAATCCTGGCCTAAATGATCAACAAAGGAAGAGACTGGATTGGTGCAGAAAGTCCTGGATGTGCTCCTATGATGCACTGTATTGGTGACCAAATGAAGATAAAATATTTTGGGAGCCAAATATGAATAAGAGATGTAACAGATACTTAGATAACATATGAATCAAATTTCAAGGTCCCTATTGCAATAATTTGTTTCTCAGATGGCCAAGATTTAAAGAAAAAGAAAAAAGAAAAAAGAAAAAAAAAACTGATGCACGCTTGGAAGCAAAGGCTTGTAGAGTTTTCTGTGGGGCAGAGACATTTTGTCCCTGTGACCTCAATGAACAACTCGTCAGACGTTAACCTACATGGCCATTACTTCTTGCAAGGCATTAGCTTATTTTATGGACCACGCTTTACACTAGTTTCATGAGAAAAGCTTGAATTATAGAAAGTAACCCAAGGCCCCCGTGCTGTTTGGTTTGACCTCAAAAACTAATCTAGGAATGCTGCTACACTCTTCGTCTAGCTCAAACTTGCCGAAGAGGTAAAGAAACTCAAAGCATAAACAAGAGCAGCCATGTGAAAAACATTTAAAACAACATTCAGATAGGCGGGATATTATCATTGGCATTTTTTTTACTTGTAAAGGCCGGTAAATCTCTTGTTAAACATGGTCTACGGAGTCGGGATAAATTTAGAGCGCAGAGAAGGAAGCTTAATATACCATCTTTTGCATCCCCTCCTGCTATCTACGAGTAGATAGCAGGAAAGGCGACATTATACTACTAACTCCTATAAATACTATTAGTTCTTACATTGTCAGGGACAGCTCCTGTTAGGATACTGACATATAAACCCGACAAGATAAAAGACTAAAATGAGAAATGAGACACACAAGAATTTACATGGTTCACCCAATTAGGCTACGTCCACGAGCAAGTATAGAAGGATTTTACTAGTACTATGAGAATTACAACCTTTCTCAAATAATAGGAGAACAACTAAGAATCTCTCTATTACTAGGAGAAAACACCTCACTTACTCTCTCACTAATACCTCACTATTTAGTGGGATTACTTTCCCTCTTCACTCTCTCTTCTTTTTCTCTTCACTTTCTCTCTTCACTTGGTGTGCATATAATGCTTGGATGCTTGCCTATTTATAGGCAAGCATCCATGAAAGAGCAAGTGGCCAAGTTGGGCAAGTGGCCTACTATCTTCACAGCTCCTTGGTCCATTCCAAATCTTTCAGCTATTGGAACAATTCTATCAGGTCGACTGTAAGAGCATAGAGTTAAGGAAACACTGATGCTGACAAGGCATCATATGGTTAAAATTCTCCATAAATTTTTCGCTAATGAGGCACTGTACATGTTGCAAGATGTTAGGAGGGAAGTGCGAGCAGAAAGGATACAAAGTTCCTTCGGTATCAATGTAAGCAACCTTTCCGTTCCCACCATGCATGTTTGTAGGAAGCTGCAAAGGCAATAGGAATGCATATTTTGCGAAGCTTAGAGCACATATTGTCATTTCCAAATCTGAAATCCAGATAATGAGGCGTCTGCATAAATCAAAGCCAGTGCTACCAACAATATCATTACATCGTAACTTGCAATCTCATTGAAGGACTTCTTCATCAGAAAAACAATTGATACTGGCACATGATTTCGAATTCTTTTATTAGAAAATAATTGTCAAGAAAATTTTGTTATGCCCACAATTTGGTCAGAAACAATTCGGAGATGGGTGAATCAATGTTGTCTATTTCTATAAATCAGATTTTGTAAAACTGAATAGTACTTTTTTTAATTGAAGACAATTCCAATTTTCCTTGAAACAGAATTATCTATTATAATATTTTAACAGCACTGATAAGTAAGAACTAATATTCTCATTTATCATAGACACCACAGCCACAGACATTCCACCAACAACCTTGTTAAGGAGCAAAATGAGAGAGGAACCTGTGTAGAGACACAAAGGGTATGAGCAAGCTGTGTCTTCCCGGACATAAAAATAATATTGCAATGGTCAATGTAGAAGTAGACAGATTTTAGGATGTGTGAGAAGATGCCAACAGAAAATGTTGTGATTTATTGGAAAAAAGTACGATGGTTTGTTCTTACCGGAATTCCCCAAAAGCTTCTGTGATAGCCGAAGTCTCAACCCCACCTTTTCAAATCAATCAAGATGATCATACCAATTACAATTACAGAAAAAAAAATTGCAGTACATTATCAGAAAGCATATACACTACCAACACTACAGTTCTAGTGAATCTAAGAGTGATAAGACTACCTCCTAAGAGTTCATCCAGGGCTTGGCTTCCAGTTGTTATGTGAATCACGGACTTCCTCTGCAGGATAAAACAATAATGAGATTTAAACTTAGAAAGGTGATACAAATCAGAAGCTAAAACTACATGATTCGAACAAGGCAATCAAAAGTGATTTGAGCATCTCCTCAATTCATAAAAGCAAGAGGAACTTAAACTTACTTTGAGCAGAGCATCACTTCTAGTTATATAACCATAATTCTGACAAAAAAAGATGAATTCAACAGCGCAATAAAATAAAGCTTAAAAAAAGATGATGATTAATATCCTATAAACTGAGCACAGACCACTATCTTTTCAGCAGCTTCACAAATCTTGTCAGCTTTAGCCTCAGACAATCCTTTGATTCCTGTCAAGTTCTGAATAGAACCAAGGTAATCGCAATCAGATGGTGCTAAAACACCTAAAATTTAAATGATCAGTATCGGAACAGAAAACAATGATATATGAGTGAAATTGGAGTTGCTATTTAAGAAATCAACAATAGCACAGAAGGCATATCATCATTTGCACATGAATCAACACAAGCAAGCAGAAAAGGCGAAGAAAGTCGAGAATCGAAAGAAAAAAACAATCGGTGACGCAGAGAGAGAAAGAGAGCTCATAATTTGTAGCTTCGACTTGTCGATGGCTTCGAACAAATCGTCTTCGTCATCCATTTCTTCTCGCTCCACCAGCTGTAGCTGATTTTGCTCTTTTTCTCTAAAAACAACCATCACGTGCACAGACAAATTTAGGAACTAGTAATAATTACTACTACTGATTTTGTCTCTGATCGGCCAATCAATCAATCCAATGATACTGCAATTGAAGATCAGAGGAGGGATAAAGTACTATTAGCTTACTTGACTAGACTTACTTAAGAGTAGCGGTCATCTTCGCTGGTTTCCAGTGGAAGAAACTTCAACTTTAGTGTTTGTTAATTTGTTATAGAGAAAGAGTGAGATGAGAGAGAGATTTTGATGTGAAATGCGAAATGTGTGAGAGATCGGAATGGATTTAAGGGGGCGGGAATCTGAATTCAGGGAGGTTTTTTTAATTTTTATTTCACACTGACGGTTGAGATCCATTATTATTTCAATCCGTTGCCGTCCGTTTGGCTCTTCGTTTTTTTTTCTATTTATCATCACTAGTGTAGAAGAGCGGTTATGCTGTTCAGTTTGGAACCAATTCCATTAACAACCCATTTGGTAATGCGAGGATCGTTATTTGTTAAAAGTGTGTATTTTAAAAAATATATATATATATTAAAATAATATTTTTTTTAATTTTTAAAATTTATTTTTAAGTATATCAAAACTATATAAAATTATTAAAAAATAAATTATTTAAAGTAAAAAAAATTATAACATTTTTAAAAAGTAAAATTTGATATTATGACAGCGGTTATTTTTTAAAGTATTTTTTATTTTTTAGAATTCATTTTTAACATCAATGCTTCAAAATGATATGAAAATATAAAAATAATAATTTGAATCAAATAAAAAAATAAAAAAAATTATTTTTTAAAAAAAAAATATATATAAAAAAACAATATTTTGAAAAAATAATTTGAATCAAATAAAAAAATAAAAACAATTAATTTTTAAAAAACACTTCTGAAATGCAAAAAACAATAACGTTTTTTTAAAATTTTGAATTTTATTTTTTTCAAATTAATTTGTGTATATTTTTATATTGTTTTGATGTACTGATATAAAAAAATTAAAAATAAAAAAATATTCCAATATATTTTTAAATGAAAAATATTTTAAAAAACAATCACTTACCATAATAATAATAAATAATCTCCTAGTAAAATTGATTTCATTTCTTTGAGTAGATTGAATTGAATTGATTTTGTAATTAAATTTGTTTTATATTGAATAGGAATAAAAATTGTAGAATTTATTTCAATTAAGAGTGTAAGTGTATCATTTAACCTAATTGTAAGTGTGTCTAACTAGTTATGAACTCAAGATATTTAGGAGTTTCGCATGCTATCAAGCCCAATTATAATTAAATTAGGCTTAGAGTCGATCTAGCATGCCTGATGCTAGGCATATTACCAAGCCTAACTATAACTAAATCAGATTAGCAAGGACCCAATTCACCTCTGTTATGATTTATTTGTATTTAAAAAAAAATATACTCATATTTTTTTTTAATCCAGTGTTTTTATATAAAGATATTCCCGTAAAATCCTGAGTCATGAGATACCATCTCTGCATTTGTGTAATCCTTCTACCATCACTTTTAGGAACATTTGCCATGACATACTCTAAATAAATCTAGGTGTCAGCAAGAATTCATCCGAATTTCATGTCATGTCATCCCTTTTCAAGCTAGCGATGTTACAGTTGACAAGAGTCTTTTCAGAATATTTGAAAGTGTAGTTTTAATTATTTTTAAAATATTTTTATATTTAAAAATATATTAAAATAATATTTTTATATTTTAAAAAAATTATTTTTAACACTTAATATATTAAAATAACATGAAAATACAAAAAAAAAAACTTATTTAAAATAAAAAACAAAATAATTTTTTTAAAATTTTTCAAAAATATATTTTAAAATAAAAAAACAACATTACAAATTCAAATCACCTTGTTTTTTAATTACACAGTAAAAAGTATCTTTAAAACAGTCTGTGCTTTAGCCAACACTATCATTTTCGTATGATTTTAAATACTGGATTTAAGATTCAAAATTTCAAATATATAAAAAGAGGTTAAGCTTGTCGTGGATAACAAGAGCTGTCTTGTTACGTGTGAATTTTACAATAATAGCTTGTGAAGCCTGCTAGCCATGCAGTGATGACGGAATCAGATAGACCATCATAAGTTTCGGTAGAGGAAGATTGAGTTTGTTTGTTTGTTTTTTTTTTTTTTTTTTAAATATATATATATATATATATTAAATTTTTTTTTAATTTATATTACTTTAAATTATTATTTTTTATTTTTATCAATACATTATATTAAAAATAAATAAAAAAAAATAAAAACATTAATCTAATATATTTTAAAAATCATTCATGATGACAATTCTAACCATCACTAAATCTATTTTTTTATTATTATAAATATCCGGCTTAACTTGTATTTATTTTAATTAATTTTATAAATTTTAAAATTAATAATTATATAAATTTTTAATAATTATTATAATAACAATTACAATCACCACCAAAACCTTGTTCTTCGCAAGACATGCACCCAGCATGTGCCTTATAAATGCTGACTCTCTTGTGGAGTTACTCCCCCAGCCCTCGACCTTAATGACTTTTTTAATTATGATTATTTATGGTTAATCGTTTATCAATATTATTTTGATAAATTTTTATTAATAGAAAATTATTGTTATGGGAGAAAATTATGGTAAAAAACAAAATAATGTTCATCACCTGTCGACTTTTTCCCAATGCGAGAGGGCACCCTTCGGTTTGGCACAGCGTAAATACAGAGACTCTGATAAAAAACTGGGCAGATTGTTTGTTTTTTTTTTTCTTTTTCCTTGTGAAAAGCCCCTACCGACCATCCTTTCCTCAAATAGTGACTTGTTTAAATCACGGTACCTTCCTCTAGATTCTAGGGTTTCTTTTCTTGCTCAAACAAAAAATACACTGCAAAGGGGAGCGGGCCTCATCTCTCCCTCTCTCTCTTTCCCGCTCCTCTAATTTCTCACGTTCCACTCTCTTTTCGTGATTTTTTATTCTAACTCTCTCTCCCCCAACCCCCCCCCCCTTCTCACTCTCAAATACCCCCCAAAGATCTCCTCTTTATTTTCACAATCACAACTTACTCTAAACCCCCCTTTTGCTAAGAAAAATTAATCCCCCAAGAATTCAATTCCCCTCTGATTTTCCCTCAATTCCATCCAATGCAGCCTTCCAATTCCACCGAATCCAATTCTAAGTCCACCGATAACCCCGAAAACCCTAAATCCCCCAAATCCCCCTCCACCGAATTCAATGCTACCGCCACGACCGTTACCGCCACCAGTGACAGCAGTTTTGAAAAAAACAGTGAAAATGTGGATGATGAAGTAGTTCTTGATGTTATAGGAAAAAGCCTGGAATTTGATTTATTAGAAAAGGCTGACGATTCAGTGGAGGGTTTGTATTTGTATAAAAATGCGTTTACTTTGGTGCCCAAGTCCGTGGGGGGTTTAAAGAAACTGAGGACGCTCAAGTTTTTCGGGAATGAAGTGAATTTGTTTCCAGCGGAGTTTGGGAACTTGGTGGGATTGGAGTGCCTGCAAGTCAAAGTATCGTCGCCGGGTTTGAACGGGCTGAGTTTTAATAAATTGGAAGGTTTGAAAGAGCTTGAGCTTTCGAGAGTGCCTCCAAGACCTTCGGTTTTGACGATTTTGATTGAGATTTCTGGGATTAAGTGCTTGACAAAGCTCTCTGTTTGTCACTTCTCTGTAAGGTAAGTGTTGTGCGTGTGGGTTTTGAATTATGTAATGTTTTTCTATGTTCAGAGGATTCAGTAATGGAGGGATGTGAAAACTTCAGTGAAAGAAACTGAATCTTGTTCTGTCAAGAAAAAGAAAAGGACACTAAATTGTGTAACTATGTTGTTACGGATTCGAGTTAAATTAACAGTTTTCATTTGATTTTGCTTGCTTTTGATCTGGTAAAAGGTTATTGGCAGGTTAGCAAAAAAAAAAATTGAATTGTATGAAGTTATGAATTTTAGATAAAAATATGAAATTTTATGTGTTTGTTTATTTTTTGGCTGGCATAGTAAAAAAGAAAATACTATCTTCATTTTGAGTGAAAGTTATCATTTATGCTGGAGATGTTGATTTTAAATGACGATGATTATTGAGTTCTTGTAAGAGTGGCAGTAAGGGGGGGTTTGTTGGCCAAAGAGAGATTGTGTTTGTATCTAACAATGTGATTCTTTTATTTGCTCATTGGTATTGTCAGCTTGAGTAATTGAACAATTTTTTTTTTCAAATTATATGATGTAGCTTTTTTCACACTAAAAGTTAGACAATAAAATATTGGCTGTAATAAAACAATGTCTAGTTGAATGATCACTTCTTTTATGGTACAACTTTACAATCAAGGATAGGTTTAATAGCTAAATGTTCTAGGCTACTGTATTGTCTCAAATAAAAAAATGCAAGAATGAAGCATGGAAATTGTCTGCTTGATATGCATTCAATAAGCTTACAAAGTTCTTTTTCATCCAAACCTTAGTAGTTTAGCTCAAATGAAAAACGAGGAACTTGTTAAGTCAGTCAAAGTAGCTGGCTAGGTGCCTCACTCCTCCTTCCTTTTCCTTTTCAATACCTTAAGAATTTTTTATCTATGTCCAGCTGCTTCTGTTTCTATATATTAAGTTATATAATTATCATGTTCAAAACAATGGCTGGACATTTTGAGACATGTTAAAAGGGCTTTGCCAAATCCAATGAAACAAGATAGAGTAGCTAATGCTTGAAGTGTTGAAGAAATAGTTGAAGGTTAACGGGTAGAAAGTATCAAGGTAGGAGTGAGAGCAAAAAAAATTGGGAGCAGAATTGCATTAAAGTGATAGGTTAAACAACACAATTGGTATGGATTATGTTTTTTGGAAAGGTACACAGCGCATAATCTTTAATGTTACCCATACTCAAATTTTGGAACCTATCTAAACTGTTGGCCACATATTGTAGTTCTGTGTGTAACACCTCCAAGTAAATAAAAAATGAAATCCAGTTTTGGTCTTCAGCATTTCTGAGATGTTGTATGTTAAACTGTAAAGATGAAGTTCTTCAATATAAGTTCATAACTTTAGTTAGCTACTTACTGTTTATCAGATTGTTGAAATATGGAAAGAGAGATTTGATTATGTACTTTTTGATGCAGATATCTTCCTCCTGAAATCGGCTGCTTAAGTAATTTGGAGTTCTTGGATCTTTCATTCAACAAGATTAAGAGTCTGCCAAATGAAATAACCTATTTAAATGCCTTGATATCATTAAAAGTATCTAATAATAAGTTAGTCGAACTACCCTCAAGTTTGTCCTCGTTGCAATTACTGGAGAGCTTGGACCTCTCAAATAACAGGCTGACATCATTGGGATCTATTGAACTTACTTCAATGCATAACCTCCAGTATCTAAATCTTCAGGTATTTTTCTATAAGCAAACAAAGGTCCATTTCTTTCACAGAACTTTTAGGGTGGGTTGTGATTTACTTTCAGTTTCCAAGCATTTATGGTTCCCAACATTCAGTTCATTGATTGCTCTGAGATGTAGTATTTTGCTCTCCAGAATATTACTTAATATGACTCAAAACAAATGCTATCGCTAATTTACTGAACATGTTATCCAAACCTTTTGCATCAAGCAACTTTAACTATTTCATAACTAACCTTAACCCCTAGACCTCTGGTTGGCTATCGGTAAAGGGCTGTTCTTTGTTCAGGGGTCATATCTCTCGTCAAAATGTTAAATATCCACTTTCCTATCACATTACCTCTCATTCATGTTTATTCTGTTTCTCCATCAGAACATCTATAATTCACACACTGCTATTTTTTTTTAATCAGGTTTATGTTGGTTTATCTTTCTTTCTTTTGTGATGCTAACTTCTGCTTCTTTTTTTTCCATTCCTTTTCTAGTTTAGTGCTCTTCAATAAAGTTATAATACCCTTAAAGCATTCAATGGCTTTGGCTTTTTGGTGTGATTAGATCTTTTATCCATCACGTCTCCTAGGCTGTTGTACTCATAGCCATGTCAAATGGTGGCCGCAATAGTTCATTCTTGATATCAAGAACATGATGTCCATGCATTTATTTCATTTTATAATCATTTTGATATGTCAGCAAACTTTGTAATGGAAGGATAATCAATTGCTTAAGCTCTGTAATTTTTTATGCTTTCATGGGTGCAAAGATTGCATGTCCAAAACCTAACATGTTTATTGATCTTCTTACTGCTTATTATTTTCTAGTACAATAAGCTTCTTAGTTGTTGTCAAATACCTTCATGGATATGCTGCAATTTGGAAGGAAATGGCAAGGACTTGTCAAATGATGAGTTCATTAGCTCATCAGTCGAAATGGATGTATACGAAACCTCCTTTCAGGAGGATGACAGAAAGTTTTCTTGTAATGGTGAGGACTTATGAGTTTTCTCTCTTTATGCACTTCAAAAGTTTTTTAGTTATAGATATCTAGGGTTTTTTATGCTTCGTCTCTACTTTAGTCTCAAATGAACTTTTTGATGATCAAGAATGCGATGCAGGTTCCAATCATTCTATGTCAAGCATAGTGACTGGGCCTTCATCAAACAGGTCATTTGCATCTCGGAGGTCTAGTAAGCGTTGGAAAAGACGCCATTATTTGCAGCAAAAAGCTCGTCAAGAACGATTAAACAACAGTAGGAAGTGGAAAGGTGAGGGGTGTGCTGAAGCTTTGGCTCTAAAGGAAAGTGAAAGTTTCAAATCAAACAATCTAGATGTCCTTACCACTGAGGTGCATGAAGGGGGCACATCAGAAGTTGTAGGTGTGGATGATGACAATGAAAAAGTTGAACTTTCTGTTGAAGCTGAAGGAGAAAATCTGCATACTAGTGTTGAAGATGATAAAATCAGCTCAAAAAATGGTTTTTCTGTGGAAAGCTGCTCATGCGATCTTGGGTCTATAAATAAAAGTGAGGAAGAAGCATGTTGCGTGCAAGATGAACCTTTAGCCTCTACACAGGATGAAGCTGCTAGTCAGGATGAAAGTTCATCTTCAGAAAAATCCAAAATCACTTACAAGTCAAAAAGGCATTATGATAGGGATATTGATAATCCAAAGCCATGCAAATGTCGGAGACCAACAGAAGATAGCTCAATTTTGTCCCGCAAATATAGTGAACATTCATTTTGCAGCATTGAGGACCAACTACCAGATGGCTTTTATGATGCAGGACGTGACCGACCTTTCATGCCACTGAGGAGATTTGAGCAAATTTTGCCTCTTGACTCACGTGAGGTCATTCTTTTGGACAGGTCAACTCTTATTCATGACCTCATTTTCATATGATTCACAATTGCTCTATTATTTTGTGCTTGGATAATGTTTATTTAGTGTGAATGACCTTAATTACTTATTGTTTCTTTTAGGGAGAAGGATGAACAGTTGGATGCAGTAGCTCTCTCTGCTCAAGCATTGGTGCTTCGTTTTAAGAGATTAAATGGTTCTACCAAGGAGAGAAATAAGGTTGCTGTTGATAACTTGCAGATTGCTTCATTGCTTTCACTTTTTGTTTCTGATCATTTTGGGGGCAGTGATAGAAGTGGTGCTCTTGAAAGGACTCGAAAAGCAGTGTCTGGTTCAAACTACAGGAAGCCTTTTGTTTGCACATGCCCAACTGGAAACAATGAAAGTATTAGTTCAGCTGGTAAACAAGCTTTGGAAACTGTAGAAGATATTATTTTCTCTGATCTCTGTGAGAGATCTTTGCGATCTATTAAAGCAAGACGAGGCTCCATTGTGATTCCTTTAGGGAGCTTGCAGTTTGGTGTTTGCAGACACAGAGCCTTGCTAATGAAGGTATTTCTTGTCATGCATCTCATTTCTATAGTACCTATTGAATGTTTATGTTCCTTGCGCTACATTTTCGGTTATTTTGATCTAATAAAACTGATATTACTCCAGTATCTATGTGACCGCATGGATCCTCCAATACCTTGTGAACTTGTCAGGGGTTACTTGGACTTCATGCCGCATGCCTGGAATGTCATTCTCAGAAGGAGGGGTGATTCATTGATCCGGATGGTGGTGGATGCATGCCATCCACATGATATCAGAGAGGAGACAGATCCAGAATATTTTTGCAGGTTAGTCCTGCTATTCAAAGTGGTTATGGTAATGTTGTTTCATCCAATATGCTGTGCATGTGGAAGCTATAGTTTAATTCATATGCTCAAGTCTATAATATCACACAACATTGATTTTGCCCCTGGCGTGAATATTTTTATGTAAAGTTATGTTTGGTGGGAGGTGAAAACCTATCCCTATAAACTTTCACCTCCTTTAGCGTTGTTTGGTAAAACAAATTGTTGCGGGTTAAACTTTTACCTCCAAAAATGGGGTGAAACATTACTCCCTAGCCATCAGCTATAAGATTTACTCTTGCTTTTTTTTTTTTTTTTTTTTGAAATTGACCCTCTTATCTCTCGCTGGACTCCCTTTCCTCTAACTTGATGCTCCTTTCTCTCTCTGCATTCTCTCTCCTCTGTCTCCCATCCAGCCCTAGCGATATTTTATGATCTCTCAAACAGAGATCCAGCACATAATTCTTGGATTTGTTTGACACAACTTCCTTATTGCTTAATGCCTTATCCTAGCCCAATCTCCTCCATCTATAAAAAACTGTCATCTTCACCTGGTATGTTGTAATCTCAACCAACCTGTCTCCAGCTTCCTATATGACAAATCTGCCACTCACACAAGAAAAAGACAAGTGTTTTGAAGAGCACAAACGAAATTGGAAGAGACAGAATGGGTGTTAATTATTATTAATATATGCAAGTGATTTGAGAAAGTTACCAAACAAAATAAATTTTTACACCCTCAAAAAATTCCCCCCTTAGAATTTACACGCTGAAACTAACTCCTAATAACTCACCACCACTGTTTTCACCCCATTCCCAACACAAACTAAACAATTAAGAATTTATGGAGTATGAGCAGAAACCTTTTGCATAATTAATTAGTAGCTTTGTTCTAGTGCTATTTAAAGATTTGTTATATTTTGATCTAGTGTTGCCATGTCCTATCTATCATGTGGGAGGTGCTTTTAAGGGCACTCCAGCTGAAATATCATTGTTAAAAGATTGGAACGCCCTTTATTTTGATTTGTGTTTTGTCTTATTTTTCTGTTTTGGAGTATGACTTATTTTCAAGTTATCTTTTGTACAGCCACTTCATAATGGTATCTTCTGTTTTTTTTATCTAATAAAATAAACAGAGATTTCGAGGGATTCTGAAAGAAATGAAAGAGCAAAGCACACACTGTATGAAAGTTCAGTGTTCAATGCATATTCAATTACTGGAACAAACTAAGTAATTGTTCTCCAAACAACCTCCAAGAATAAGATTGTCTTCTTGGTCCATGTCTACTCCTTGTCTGCTTGTGCATTTTATTTTATATTCTCATGAATTTTGCCTTCCTACAGGTACATTCCTCTTAGTCGGACTAAAGTTCCCCTTTCAACCGAGAGCGTTCCTGGTCCTGGTTGTTCATTTCCTACCATTTCAACTTCTGACAAGATAGAAAAGGTGGGTTCCAGTACTCTTATTCGGTGCAAATTTGGATCGGTTGAAGCTGCAGCAAAGGTACGCTCAGCCTTTAGTGGCTTGTATTGCCTTAAGCAGAAAGATTCCTGTTAACAACATCCAGTGATTGCAGGCACTAATTAATGAACTTTTCTGATGCTGCAGGTGCGTACTTTAGAGGCATGTGAGGCGTCAGCAGATGAAATTAGGAATTTTGAGTATATTTGTCTCGGAGAAGTAAGAATTTTAGGTGCTCTGCAACACTCTTGCATAGTTGAAATGTATGGACACCAGCTATCTTCAAAGTGGGTTCCATCAGAAGATGGAAATCCAGAACGTCGCATATTACAGTCTGTAATTCTTATGGAGTATGTTGGTGGGGGGTCTTTAAAGGTAATTTTTATTCTATTATTTTTAGTCAGCAGGTGAAAACATGATAGTATCAGAACTAGTTACATGCCCTAGTTTTGCCTGGGGCTGCCACGAAGAATCAAAGCATAGTTACAAATCATTCATTACTTCTAGTCATTACAATTTTTTTTTTATGAAGCAACTAAATAATTCTGTAAAAACTATGTAGTCTCACGCCATTTTTAAAAAAGCAATCAACAAAATATGTCTGATCTTTTTTCTTTATTTTTTTTTCTTTGCATGTTAGACTTATTTTTTCCTTATCCAATCAAATCTATTTTGTTTTCCTGCCTCTTATTCTTTTCAATTTGCTCACCTTGCGAACCCGGTTTAGATGATTTTCATTATCCAATCAATAACCTTAATAGTATAATATAAAATAGGCTTAATCAAACATGTCATGTTAGTAAAATCAACTTATAATATTCATGCATGGTTTTGATAATTAGCCACAACTAAATTATGATCTTATGATCATTCATCATCTATATTTCAGAAATATGCAAGTAATTAAGTAAATTTTTAAATATAGGGACTGAAATAAAATGTTTAAATGGTATGGGAAGTGGGATTAGTTTTTAAAAGTCTACGTGAACTATATTATAGACTTGCCTAATCTGAAAAAAAAGAGTCATACCATTTCAAGATTGCTCTTAAAAACCAACTGTTTACCGACACATTTAAACCCTCATATTCCTCAACTTTGTGCCACATGCCATTCAAAGCTTCATCTAGCACCTAAGCATTAAGAAGCCACATGTCATTCATTCCTCAACACTAAAAAATTCATATAATAGTATAATAACATCACAGAAAGGTTTGGCCTTGGTAGTATGCCAATGAGAAATAGGATCCACATAGCTTGCTAACTAGTTTATGACCGAGACATGGTTGAGCTTAATTGTATTTCTTATGTAGTTATTTGATCGCTTTCCACATATTTCTTGCTGATTATTGTTCTCTTGATGCAACAGAATTATTTAGAAGAGGTATCTAAAAGTGGCGAGAAGCATGTACCGGTGGAAATGGCATTGTGTATAGCACGAGATGTTGCATGTGCATTGGCAGAGATTCACTCCAAAGACATAATTCATCGTGACATAAAAAGTGAAAACATTTTGATTGATTTAGATAATAAGAGAGCTGATGGCATGCCTGTAGTGAAGCTCTGTGATTTTGACAGAGCCGTGCCACGCAAGTCTTTCTTGCATACATGTTGTATTGCTCATAGAGGGATTGCACCTCCTGATGTTTGTGTAGGAACGCCGCGCTGGATGGCACCTGAGGTTTTGCGGACAATGGATAAATGCAACACTTATGGTCTGGTATGGTGCTTCTCCTGTCAGTTTGAAAAAGATTTTTAACATCAATAATTCATAGTGCTTGACTTTATATTTCTTCTCCTGTAATCATTAACATTTGAGTATAATTTTGTAACAGTTGTGTGGGTTCTGTAAAAGTTCTATGTTTGGAATGAGAGCAATTTTTATCAGTCATGATGTAAAAATAAAATTAAAAACACATGCCTGTAAAATAAAAAGCCATGCATATCTAGCTTTCATTACCTTGAATTGAGAATGGAGAGGATCTTTTGCGATTATTAGCAACATGGTGGATAGATATGAGAAAGTGCCTTTGAAGGCTGAAGGGATGCAACAGCTGTATATTAACACCAGCGTAGCCTTTCAAATGTTGTTTATCAACTGCAATGAAGCATGAAGTTAGTCATTACTTATGCTGTTCTGTACTTATTTACATAAAATGTAGAATGTGCTGGATTCAAGAAATGGAGGGTTTATCTCTGAGTTTGGACTGGCTATACATTCTAACAGACTTATCATCAGCATATACCAGCTTTTGAGGAACTGGGTTTTGCATAACATCTGATGCAGGATTCAAATTTCTGATTTCCCAAAATGCCACTGAGTTCTATAATTGCAATCTCTGATTCAAATGTTGATATCAATATAACAAATGTATCAGCATTGGCTAGAACTTACAAGATGGACTTTGTTGATTATGTACAATCTTTTCAATGAATTTGTGCTGGGCTATGGCCCCATCTGTGTTGCATATGCTTTAGTTTGTGCAAGTTAATAGTATGAATTGTGATGGGATTTCTCTTTTTGTTGTAGGAAGTGGACATTTGGTCATATGGATGCCTACTACTGGAATTGTTGACTTTACAGGTCCCGTATGCTGGCTTACCTGAATCGCGCATACATGAGCTTCTACAGGTACATCACTCTATACACTGAAACTTTCCAATGGATAATAGAGCGTAAATAACAGTTAGATGCAAAAGTTTCTAGTGTTACCATTTCACTGTTGCATGGTGAATCAGTAACATCTTTATTTTCCCATGGTGCTATTAGCGTTTTAATCTGCTTGATTTTGCCACCTCTGGTCTTGAACTGTTTCGTTTTCTTTTATTGTTTGGTCTTGACATAAGCAGTCAGGTAAACGACCACCACTAAGTGATGAGCTGGAGGCATTGGGGTCCATGGACGAGCATTTGGTTACTCATTCTGGCTCAAATCCGGAGGGACCTGAGGCTCAATCTGAAACATTGAGATTCCTTGTTGATTTATTCTGTCGATGCACCAAGGAAAATCCAGCCGACCGTCCCACAGCTTCAGATATTTACAAACTGTTGCTTGCACGCACAAGCATTCACTAGTTGAAGGAACAGAATTAGATTAATCTTTGGGTAATGATTTGTATTCCCAGCCCAAATTTTTGTAGCCCTAGGATGTTGTGTTAATATATTTAATATTTATCGGTTCTAGATCATATCTTTGGGTTTTTTCTAGCCCTGGGATGTGGTGTTATTATGTTTTAAAATTTATCGGTTCTGGGATCGAATCTTTGGGCTTTTTCTAGAGTTATGTACCATCATTGTAGTTGGAGAACTAGAATTAGCAGCGCGTTCAACTTTCTTCATGAGTAATGTTCAGGAAATAGGTGCAAATTGGGCACTTGATAACCTTTCCCTTTTCTTTTAATCTGATGGAAGATCTGTAAATTTTCTAGGTGGTTCTGTGTCTAGCTGAGATGTGTAGGCTTTGATGTATTTTTCAGTGCAAGCAGACATTCAAATAAATTGACATTCTCAAAAAAGGAAACAAAGGATTTAAAACCTGGATTAACTTCTTTGGAAGAGGAATATGCTATGATCACGGTTTTGATTTTGTCCATTTTTGGAAGGATAGTTTTAGTTGTTCCTTCTTCCGAGTTGCTAGAAGGTTGCTGGACTTTCAATGGTTAGCCTGCGGGCTACTCGAATATTCTATTTCTGCATCATCGCACATTTCGAACTCAAGCTGAAATTCTTTGTATCTTAAAGCATAATGCAGTCAACTGAGCAGGGTGAGTTGGGAGGCTGGGCTGGGGCTCCGTTGTGAACAGGGTAGTCAGGTTGTGTTAATGAACTCTTCCTTAATGAATGTGAGGGCTGAAGAATGTTTTACCCTTGGATTGTGTTTGGTAAAACATCATGGAAGGTAATGTAATATAAGGAATCCTTGTTCTTTTTTACCCTACAATGTTGTTTTTTACGTCCCCACCAGAATAATTTCCAATCCGCAGCTCATGTTGTTGGAAGCGGCTCCTGGCTAGTGATTACACCGCGAGGAACATGTTGACTAAAAAAACGCTCAATTTTATGATCACAACAACACAGCAAAACCTACTCGTAGACGTGGTTGCATGATTACATATATGGCTTGTGTTTTTGACTTGCTGCAACCAGGGACGTGTAATCATGCAACCATTTTCCACTTCTGCAACTGTTTTTGTTGGAGAGAGAACGATGCCATGCTGTGCGGATCTAGAGACTAAAAATTAAGAAAGGAAAATGAGATTTAGTTGGAAAAGATCATCAGTCGTTCCATTCCGTCTCCTAGCATACCATTTTTTCTCCTTCATATCTTCAGTTTTGTTTTCTGCGATCGAGAATGAGATAACGCAATATATTTTGGAAGGCCAATCAGAGTGCAGCCAGCTTCACCGTGTATCAGCGCGCTGCAATGACAAGATACCATTTCCATCTTGCAGCTCGACTGTGTTATGGAGTTACCTAATTCTACCTGACCCTTTATGGTTAAAAAACCCTGCAAGTTCGCTAGCAGAGGAAGAGAGTGAGTGTTTCTCGTTACTGCACATAATTACGGTCATAGTACAATACTATAAGGCCGGGCCTCCGGGGA